>NC_134137.1:33170000-33795000 GCF_033958435.1 Carettochelys insculpta | reverse complement strand
ATCGGTGAGACTCTGATCAAACCTTGTGCCCTTCAGATGGTCAAAGTTGTTCTCGGAAAGCCACAGAGGAAACAGATTGCTGAAATACCTCTGTCAAACGACATCATCAGTTGTCGAATTTCGGATATGTCATTTGATATTTTGGATCAACTCATGGAGGAATTTGAGAAAGTGACTCTGCCCTTTGGACTTCAACTGGATGAAAGTACTGATGAGGCTCAATGCACTCGACTCTTGGCTTTTGTGAGCTATGCCGCCAAAACGTGCATCAAAGAACAGTTTTTGTTCTGTGAACCCCTGTTGGCTACCACAAAAGGTGCTGATGTGTACCAGCTAATCGACGAGTTCTATTTAATAAATTGACTGGACTGGAAGGCAAAATTGGGCTTCATATGCACTGACGGTGCACCTTCTATGCTGGGGAAGAAATCTGGCTTTGGCGTTTTGGTGCAGGTGGAGACCGCACAGGTGGAGGTCATCCACTGTTTTCTCCATCGTCATGCACTGGTGTCAAAAACTCTTCCTCCAAGACTGAAATCAGCCATGGATACTGCTGTTCAAGCAGTGAACTTCATCCGGTCTCAAGCTTTGAACCACAGACTTTTCAAAATATTCTGCCAAGAAGTTGGAGCTGCTCATGAAGTATTGTTATATCACACAGAAGTATGCTGGCTTTCACGTGGAAGAGTCTTCACTCATGTTATGGAAGTTAGAACTGGGACAGGCATGTTTCTTCGAGAAAAGGAAAACAAACTGTGTGAAGAGTTTGAAACCCCAGGTTTCATTGTGTCGTTGGCCTATCTTGCAGATATATTCTCGCAAATGAATGACCTCAACATTTCACTTCAAGGGTCAGAAGTGACTGTTCTGGATGCAAATGAGAAGACTGCTGCCTTCCAGCAAAAACTGGCTCTTTGGAAGAGACGTGTGGCAAAGAACAATTATGCAAATTTTCCTACTCTGGAAAATGTTCTCTCTGTAGAGAGTTTGTTAGAGACGGTCCCAGATTGGATTCAAGGAGATATTTTGAGGCATCTGGAAAATCTCATGGACTCTTTTGATAATTACTTTGTTAAATATTAATTGAAAAATGATGAGTGGATTCGAAATCCTTTCACCTTTAATTTGGACTTGATGGATGATGCTGACATGCAGAAGGATGACCTCATCCATTTGCAGAACAAAGATTTGCTGAAGCAAGGATTCTCCAAACAAAACCTTGATGAATTTTGGTGCTCTCAAATAGCTGCCTACCCAGTTTTGACAAAGAAAGCTCTTTCAGCCTTGATCCCATTTGCTACAACCTATCTCTGCGAATCTGGATTTTCAACACTGGTCAGTGTGAAGACAAAAGCTAGAAATCAGTTGGATGCCAGGCATGACATGCGCCTAGCACTGTCCAAGACTGTCTGTATTTCTATTCTTATTGACCGAAAGCAGCAACAGCCATCTCATTAAGGTGGCCCTGAGGAACTTTTTAATTTATTTATTTTTATTTTTTTTGTGTATGTGAGGAATTGGCCAGAAATAAAATCCCTTTATCATCTTAATTATGTCTTGATTGGTTCATTTATTAATTTGGTGAAGGATGGGAGGTGTAAACGTTAAGTTCACTTTCAGGGGAGGTGTGAGGGCAAAAAGGTTAAGAACCCCTGCCTTAGGGTATGTCAACAAAGCCAATTTATTTCAAAATAACAGCACTTATTTCAAAATAACTTTGCTAGCATTTGCACAACATAACTGTTATTCTGAAATAATTTTGAAATAGCGGTTGGCTTATTTCAAACTAGATGAACCTCAGTCTACAAGAATGGCACCTATTTCGACCTATTTCGAAAGGGAATAGACAGGGAATACAGCCTATTTCAAAATAAGCCATATTGCTTCCAATGGCTCTATTACACAACAGGCTTTATTGTGTGTAGATGCTCTGTTCTGAAATAGATGAGGGCTACTTTGAAATGTGATTTGTCTGTAGCAGCGTTATTTCAGAATAAGCTATTCTGGAATAGCTATTCTGGAATATTTTATTTCGAAATTAGGATGCTGTGTAGACATACCCTTAGGCCACATCTACGCTGCCCCTTCCTTTTGAAAAGGGTGTGCGAACGTGACCAATCGAAAATGCAAATGAGGTGCTGGTTTGCACATTCAGTGCTGCATTTGCATAATGACAGCCACTCACCGTTCCAGAAGTGCTGTTTTCGAAAGCCAAGGAAGGAAGCCCCCCTTTTGAAAGTACTCTTCTTCCTCATTTTTTTCCACAGAATTGAATTAAAGAGTTTTCAATGGAAAGTTTTCCAAGTTATTTTTGTAAACTTCTAATGATTACCATAATTATGTTTCTTTAATTCCTGGAACATGCTCATAGTTCTAAACAATGTTAATGTTTTATTCCATGTTTATGTTTAGTGTCAATAATGGTAAAATCATACCAACTTCCAGTGAAAACAGACAATACAGGAATATAAGTGATCAAAAGTATAATAATATTTGATTTGTGATCAGGCTACTAGCAAATGTCCATGTCTAATGAATACAGTACAAAAAAAAATCTCCTCGCCCCCAAATATCCTCATGTATTGGCTATGGTAAGTAACAGGCCTGTTATGTGGTTTATACTGGTAATTAATGAACTAAGTACCTCAAGTTTAGAATGGAAAAATATAACATTTCCTTAGATAACATCAGAGTTTGAAAAGTCTGGAAACTGAACTTGGACACTACATTATTAAACTAAGAAATCTGAGATAAAATCTTTTCCAGGCCTCTGAGGGCCTCCTTGTCTGTCAGCGTCACACAAACAACATATTTCATCCTTCACAATGCTATTTGGGCCTCTTGGAAAAATGTATATAGAGTGTGGCTGACCATTTTTGAATGGCATTTCTCACATTCCACCTTGGCGCCTTGCTCTGTGTTAGCTTCCATTTCATTTCTGGGTATGTTACAAGGTATTGGTCTCAATCTGAATATAATTAATTTGAAGTTTGATACATTATCTCAAAACTGCTTCTCCTTAAGCCATGTGTAGCTGTGATCATCAGATGCCCTCAGAGGAGCTGACAGACTCACTGGGCCCCTAGGAAGGAGAGATGGGGGGCTGGACAGGATGACTGGCCCCACAATCTCAGAAGGGGTGGAGCCTTGGATGAGAAGGATCGGGCTGGGGACACTTAGGCTGCTTCTACACATACAGGATCCTCCAGAAGAGTGGTGCTTTCTTTCAGAAGATCAGTGGAGCTTCTACACATGCAAGGGGCTCTTCCAGAGCCCATACTCCACTGTGAAGCCACAACCTCATCAGGGTCCTGGCTGCCCTCGTCCGAGTTCCTGGTGTTCCCCGGAATAGGGCCTTCTTCTAGAAGATGCTTCTGGAAGAAAGCATGCGTAGACACTTGCAGACCATTTCCATTGCAGCAGCCTGCCAGAGAGCAGAGACACTTCAGGTGGCTCCAGCAGGGCTCTATGGTCCCTGAGTCCTGCAGCCCTTAAAACTGTAAGGACCCAGAGGCCCCTTAGCAGAAACCTGATGGCGTGGAAGCAGGCACCACGTACAGCCACACTCCAGCGAGGCCCTGCAGCACAGACCGAGCCCTGAGCCCAAGATATGGCCAGCAGGCCAGCACCCCATGCCCCTCAGAGCAGCTCCAAGAACCCAGACGAGGGCAGCCAGGACCCCGACTCGGCTCCCAAATGGAGGGCCCCCTCCTGGAGAGAGTCAGAGCTCCAGGACCTCCTGGGGCTCTCGTGTGATGAGGAGCTCCTCTGGGACACCAGCAGGCACCTCCACAATGCCGACACATTCACACAGCTCACCCGGGGCTTGGCTGTCTGAGGCCACTCCTTCCAGACCCCCAAGCAGGTCCAGTGCAAAGTGAAGGAGCTGCACCAGGCGTACATGCGAGCCTGGCACAGTGCTCACAGGTCCGGTCAGGCCCCAGACAGCTGTCCCTTCTTGAGGGAGCTATGGGAGCTCCTGGCAGGGACAACACCTCACCACACCAGTTGACCATGGGGACGACTGCACCGGAGCCCTCTGCGGCACCAGAGGGGCAGGAGGACCCTGCCACAGTGGACATCCCATCCAGTGGGGAGTCCTCCGATGGTGCCCTTGTCATCGAGCTACCCTCCGCCACCAGCAGCCAGGCCACCTCCAGTCGAGCATCACCCAACCTGTTTGAGGCCATATCAGGTAAGCGTGCGCCATGGCACATCCGGGGGGGGGCCACACCCAGGCCCCAATGCAATGGTCCAACCCCAGATGACCCATTCCAGAATGGGGCCTGGGGCCATAATTGTGGGCAACATCTGGCACGCTCCCACGTGGACAGCCCAACAAGCGTGCCAGGGAACCTTTGGGTGGCATGGCTGGACCCAGCCCATCTGCTCCCCAGGCCGGAACCTCCCTCGTCATGGCTTAGCCCCCCAGAGCCTACCAGCCCGTTCCTGGGGGTGGCCATCACGGACACAACCACTGCCATGGCACCATGCCCCAGGGGCCAGTGTGCCAGGCATGTGGAAACCCACATTGTGGCATCCCCTGGGACACGGCCGTACCATGGGTCTGGGGTGGTGGTAGCCACCTGGGGGGCATGGGCCATGCCACCTGGGGTTTGAGTGCAGCACTGACCCCCCGCACTCCGTCTTACAGCAGCACCATCTAAGGGGTGGGAGACCTGGATGAGGAGCCCGGGGCCTGCCAGCCCTGTTCAGGTCAGAGGACCCAGCAGCCCACCAGCTGGGCCTGGACCAGCCAGAGCTCCCATGGCACAGTGGCCATGGGTCCAGAGGGCTTGACGTGGGGGCGGTGAGGATGAAGCCGCGGCCAACACAGCCGCCCTCCACCACCAAAACGCCTTGGTGGACAGGTGGCTGGCCCTCAATGAGGCTGAACTGAATTGGCAGGGGCACAGGTTGTGGGAGGTGGTGGGGATGCTCTGCACGGTGTGCGGGGCCCTGGCTGACCAGCCCCCAGTTGCTCCCACCCCCCCTGCTGCTCTTGCCCCGTCCCCCTGCTGCCTGAGATTCCTGCCCACCTGCTCGTCCTGCTTCTCCTGCCCCTGCAGCCCATGACTCCAAGGCCCTGGCTGCCCTACTGCCCTGGGACTGCCCACAGCTGTCCTCTGAGACCTCGCGGCCTGGCTCATGGCCATGGCAGGCCCTGTGGAGGATCCCCTGAGCCATGACCTGTCCACCCTGCCGCCACTGCTGAGCCCAGGCCTGCAGCAGAGCGCCCTTACCTCCTGGTGGTCCTATCCCCATCAGTGTCCCACAGGGGACTGTGCACCCAGGAAGGCAGGGGCACCCATGGGCTCTGGGGCTTGCAGCCCTCCACCCCATCCCTTAAGTAGGGCCCCCTCTATCCCTGTCCCATTCCCTGTCCAAGTTGTTATGCCCCCATTCCCTGAACCCCCTGTAGATAGTCACTCAGGTTATGGTTTACACATGTTTGGTTATTGTTTGCTACCTACTACTATGTACAATGTTTGGCTATGGTTCTAAGGTTTGGTTTATAAACAGTTTTATGTTTTACACTCCCCTTGTCCCTGACTCTCGTGGGGGACTGGTAGGGGTTCAGGGAGGCCAGTGGGGCGGGGGGCTGTGGGGAAGTTTGGGGGGGTCAGTACTCCCCTTGGGCAAATGCCTCCCAGAGTGCCTCCCAGATGCGGGCCCCATCATGGTTGAGCCACTTGTCAGGGGCTGCGGTGGGCTGCTGGTACCTGGGGGCCAGCTCCACCATCCAGCCCTGGGGGAGGGTCCCCTCACGTACCTTGATGAGGTTGTGGAGGGCACAGCAGGTGTCCACCACCTACAGGACGTTCTCCACCTCCACATCGAGGCACATGAGGAGACATCTGAACCACATCTTCAGATGGCCAAAAGCGCACTCAACCGGGTATCGGGCCTGTGTGAGCCGAGTGTTGAACAGCTCCTGGGAGGATGTGAGGTAGCCTGTGTACAGGCGCGTCAACCAGGGCTGCAGGGGATAGGCCAGGTCAGCCATGAAAGAGAGGGGCATGGCGACATGGGTGCTACACCAAAACAGTGTGCCTAGGCTTTATTTTGGGCCTGGATATTGATTTACGCCTCCTGGGAAAGAGGATTCTGAGTAGACATGGGTGCTACACTGCAACTTGAATGAATCATCAGTAATGGCCCTCGGCAGCTAAAAGTCAGTACACTTTTGACAGCCATGAAAATCGTGACCACCCACAGAGGCACTTTCAGGAACTTTAACATGGATTTAGGCCACCTGGGGAAGAAGACCCTTATGCTTAAGTACACACAGTTGCTACACTGAAACTCAAATGAATCATCAGGATCCAGACAAAATGAAGAAGGGTGAGCAGTAACATACTGAGCCTTGATTTCAAAAGAGCAGACTTTGACTCCCTGAGAGAACAGATGAGCAGGATCCCTTGGGAAATGAAGATGCAGGGGAAAAAGAGTCCAAAAGAACTGGCAGTATTTTAAAGAAGTCTTACTGAAGGCACAGGAACAAACCATCCCACTGCATAGTAAGAAATGAAAACATGGTAGGCAACCATCTTTGCTAAACAGTGAAATCCTTAGTTAGCTTAAACTCAAAAAGAATGCATACAAGAAATGGAAATGTGGACAGTTGACTAAGGAGGAGTATAAACATACGGCTGGAGAATGCCGGGGAGTAATCAGGAAAGTGAAAGCACAATTGGAACTGCAGCTGGCCAGGGATGTGAAGAGTAATAAGAAGGGTTTCTACAGGCATGTTAACAACAAATGGGTTATCAGAGAAGGTGTGGGGCCATTACTGGATGAGAGAGGTAACTTAGTAACAGATGATGTAGGAAAAGCTGAAGTACTCGATGCTTTTTTTGCCTCGGTCTTCACAGACAAAGTCAACTCCCACACAATGGTAGTAGACAATGCACTATGGGAAGGTGGAGGGCAGCCATCTGTGGGAAACGAACTAGTTCTGAGCTATCTAGAAAAACTAGATGTACACAAATCAATGAGTCTGGATTTAATGCACCTGAGGGTACTGAGGGAATTGGCAGATGTCATTGCTGAACCTTTGGCCATCATCTTTGAAGACTCTTGGAGATTAGAAGAGATCCTGGATGACTGGTAAAAGGTAAACGTAGTGCCCATCTTTAAAAAAGGAAAGAAGGACAATCCAGGGAACTATAGACTGGTCAGGCTTACCTCAACCCCCTCAGAAAATAATGGAGGGGTTCCTCAAGAAAACCATTTTGGAGCACTTGGAAGAGGGGAAAGTGATCAAAAGCAGCCAACATGATTAGAAGTAAGAAGCTCTGCGGACTTGGGGAAGTCAGTGGATGTGATATACCTTGACTTCGGCAAAGCTTCTGATACAGTCTCCCACAACATTCTTGCCCATAAATTAAGGAAATGTGGTTGGATCCCTGGATGGACAAAAAGCTGGTTTGATGGTCAGGCCCAACGGGTAGCAGTCAATGGCTCTATATCTGGGTGGCGGTTGGTTTCAAACGGAGTGCTGCAAGGCTTGGTTCTAGGGCCAATGTTGTTCAACAACTTTATTAATGACCTCGAAGAGCGACTGGATTGCACCCTCAGCAAGTTTGCAGATGACACAAAATTAGGGAGAGAGGTAGATACGCTGGAGGGTAGAGAGAGAATCCAGAGTGACCTGGACAAATTGGAGGACTGGGCCAAAGGAAATCTGTTGCGGTTCAAGAAGGAGAAGTGTAGAGTCCTGCACCTGGGGCAGAAGAATCCCAAGCACTATTATAGGCTGGGGACCGACTGGCTCAGCAGCAGTATGATGGAAATGGACCTAGGGGTTATGGAGGATGAAAGGCTGGATATGAGTAAACTGTGTCTCCTTGTAGCCAAGAAGGCTAATGGCATACTAGGGTGCATTAGGAGGAGCATTTCGAGCAGATCTAGAGAAGTGGTTGTTCCTCTCTGTTCAGCACTGGTGAGGCCACATCTGGAATATTGCGTCCACTTTTGGGCCCCCACTATAAAAAATACGTGGATGTGCTGGAGCAGGTTCAGCAGAGGGCAACAAAAATGATTAAGGAGTTGGAACACAAGACCTATGGGGACAGGCTGAGGGATTTGGGATTATTTAGTTTACAGAAGAGGAGACTTGACGGTGATTTAATAGCAGCCTTCAACTTCCTAAAGGGGAGCTCTAAAGAGGAGGGTGAGAAACTGTTCTTAGTGGTGACAGATGGCAGAACAAGGAGTAATGGTCTGCAGTGGAAGAGGGAGAGGTGTAGGTTAAATATTAGGAAAAACTACTTCACCAGGAGGGTGGTGAAACATTGGAATATGTTCCCTACAAAGGTGGTGGATTCTCCATCCCTTGAGATTTTTAAGTGTCATCTTGACAAGGCCCTGGCTGGGATGACTTAGTGGGGGTTGATCCTGCTTGAAGCACGGGGCTGGACTAGATGACCTCCTGAGATCCCTTCCAGCCCTATGATTCTATGATCAGTAGTAGGCCCGGGCAGCTAACAGTCAGTACAATTTTGACAGCCAAGAAAATTGTGACCCCCCCACTGAGGCCCTTTCTGGAACTTGAATCTGGATTCAGGCTTTCTACCAAAAAAGCCCATTATGCTTAAGCAGGCATGGTTGCTACACTGAAACTCGAACGATTCATCAGCCTAAAAGACCCCAAACTACAGCAAGGTTTCCACCTGGAAAGGAAGCCCTTAAGGACAAGAATATTCCCTGCTGCAAGCCTTACTTCAACAACTGTGGTAATTGTATAGCTAATACATTGCCTTCATTGGAACATGTATAGCTCGGGGCAGCTAAAAGACCCTAGGCTACAGCCAGGCCCTGAAAATCATGACCACCAAGGGAAATGTGCCCCAGGCAGCTACAAGACCCCCAGCTACAGCCAGCCCCCAAAAATCATGACCCTCACCATACACAATCTGCCTAGCACCTTGTGCAGCATGTCCTTTTATTGGTTCGGGGTCAAGCTAGGTGATGCGTCTGGGTGAGGGAATGTTCCAGACTTTGTGGCACCTCTGGAGAGAGGGAAAGGAGGTGATGTAGGGGTCAGGCTGAGAAGAACTTTACCATACTCCCAGACAAGCAGGACCCCCACCCATAGCCTAGCTGACACATGGTACAGGGGGCCACCAGCTGGCACCAGGCAGCGCAGAAAAAAAGGCAGATAGCGGGGTATACACAGAACCACAGACACCACAGCTGTGCTCCCAGCAAACAAGAAGAAAGAAGATTTTTCAGCCTCTCATGACCCTACAGTCACAGGCTTGCAGATGCCGAATTGTAATAGTCCTGTTGCCTAATTCCTCTGCAGCTGAGAGCAGTGGAGATATAAGAGGCCAGAACAGAGAACTGTGGTGCATTGTGAGGCACGTATGGGACATCTGTGAGGGCTAATTAATTCAATTTAAAGACATTCTGTGTCCTTACTACCCTTCATTTGGAATCTTGAATTCAAATTGCACGCTAAATCTATCAGGTCACTTCGACTTTAGAATTTCAGTATGATGATTTTAATGGTCCATAAATCAAGCAAATGGAATTTACAATGAGCACAGGCATGTGGAAAAATTGGGCTAACTGACCTAAAAATCAATTTTATCTCATAGTGTAGACAGTCTGAGTCCCAGCTGGCGCAGGGTTTGTCAATTCCCTCCCCCCCCCCCACGTGGCTCTTTGCAGAGACACCGTGAGGGGAAATGCCAACCCCCTAGGACCCCATTCACTCCATGAGGCAGTTGACATGCTGCTTCCTGGCTTGAATGAGCTGGCGAGAAGCTTATCCCCTATCCCTGCTGTGGCAAGAGTGAGGGCAGGAGCCTGTTGGAGTTCAGATGTGGTTTAAATGTGCCGGCTCCAATGGTCTGGAGGGGAGTGGAGCCTGCTTTCAGTGGTTACTCATTCACGCAACATCCCTAGCATAGGACTGAGCTGATTTTGAAAGTGAATCTGTGCTGCCTTCCTAAACCAGCATATTCTCCAGTGGATTTTAAACATTAATGCATTTGATCCTTGTTTAGCTTGATGTATGCACTACTATGTTGGAAACCTCTCTAGTAAGACTCTAACCATAGTAAATGTAAGTGTGACATTTATGAGCAATCAATTCAGCTGAAAAAAGTGGGTGTGCTCTGTTACTGAAAAGATTGAGAAGCACTGACCTGTACTGCCCAAAACTAGATACATTCCAAACAGAGCCTTGCATGATGATGAGTACCAGAGGGGTAGCCATGTTAGTCTGTATCTATAAGAACCAAAAGTTCCATGGCACCTTATAGATTGACAGATTTATTAGAGCATCAGCTTTTGTGGGCAGAGACCCCTTTCATCAGATCCATCTGTTAGTCTCTTCCAAAAAGAACCATTCCCTTGCCTGAAATGGAGACCTTGCTGATATGGACCAAACAAATTCATGCTAAATGTCAAATCTAACCTGGACAGGAAACACTTTGCTTTCCTTTTCTAAAATTTGTCAGAGTACATTTCAAACTTTCTGAGCCCAATTCACCATTGCATGATTATTGCAGTATTATTTGCATAACTTTGGAAAAATCAGTGCTGATAAACTATTCTTTAAACATAGTGGTCTTCATCCTTACTTATATCAGACCTGTTTCTCTGCTATAATCAAGCCCTACACATTTAGGCTATGAAGATAAAAGATTTTAACTCCACTCATAAAAGCAGGAAATTATCAGCAACCATGACCACTAAGTTAGATGAAAAAGAATTCTCAGAGGCATGACGAACAACTTTTCTAGTAAGAATGATTGATCTGACAGACACACAAAGAGAATTCTTGTCAATGTAATAGGATTCCAGAATCCCAGGAGGACAGAGTCTTTAGAGAAGTTAAATATTAATGCCATAAAGCTACTTGGTTTAAGAGTGTGTCTCTGTGAAATGCACTCCTGTGTGGAAAGCAAGAATAAGGATTACAAACCTCATAAATTTAATTTAAAGCCTCATAACAGGACTTATGCTGAGCTGTTGCAGTACAGTCTTCCCTCGCTTTATGAGGGTAATTCGTTCCTGAAAAACCCCTCTTAGGGAGAATTCTCGTAAGTCGAAAACGTAATTACTATTAATTTCAAAGGGAAAAAAAAGTGTGTTCCTGAGCCCCAACATTTAAACCCATTTATGCTAAAACACCAAATCCCATTAAAGTGAACACAATTACTTCAAGTTAACACTAGTTATCATAACACAACATAACAAGTATCAGAGAGATAGCCGTGTTAGCCTGTAGCTTCGAGAACGACAAGAAGTCTTGTGGCACTTTATAAACTAACAGATAACTTCTTGTCGTTCTCGAAGCTACAGGCTAACATGGCTACCTCCTGATATTTGTCACCATGCAAGGCACTACATTTAGCTGTAATGAGTAGAAATCCATAAACCTCATGAAAAAACTTGCACAGATACAGACAGACATCATCTTCCTCTCCAAATACAACCTAACAAGGCATTTTCCCTTCATTAATTACAGTGCAAAAAATGGGGAGGGAGATCTGCCAGGAAGCCAATGCTGCCCTGTTTTGCATCATCACCAGGATGCGGTGGCTGGGCTGCAGTAGGAAGCAGGAGTTCAGGAGGGGCGCAGAGCTCAGAAAAGTCCTCCCGGTAGTACAGTCTGGGGAGCAGAGCCTGGGGCCAGGGGGCTGTCCCAGGTGCAGAGCCAGGGCTGCGAGGGGAATGGAAATTGAAGAGCACCTGGGAGGGGTGGTGCAAAGCCAGGTAGCTGCCTGCAACTGCAGAAGTGGGGCTGGTGCAAAGGGGAGGGCAGGGCAGGGCAGAGCAGAGCAGGGCACCCTGAGGCAGCCCGGCCTGAGCGCAGCTTAGGTTAAGTGGGGAGGGGGCAGTGCCAGGGGCTGGCTGCATGGGGAGCTAGGTAGGTACAGGGGGCCCCCAGCTGGTGAGGGGTAATGCCTCGCTCATGCGGGGCTGTGCGGCAGAGAGGCCCCGCTGGTGGCAGCCGATGTGCTAAATGTGACGGAATGCCGTAGGTGGTGAGCGGCACCCGAGGCACAGCTGTGCAGGGCAGGCGGTGGTGGACCCCAGCTGCCCAGGAAGTGAGCGGCAGGGGCCGGGATAGGCTGCGTGCCCAGCATCCACACCTTGCAGGAGCACCTGGGAGACCGCAACCGCCGGCCGGGCCGGGGCACACCACTGCTGCAGTGCCAAGGCGGAGACCCAGACCAGCCACAGCAGTGTATCCTCGTAAATTCAAGGAAATGCCTTGTAAGACAAAGCAGGGGTATTAAATGAAACTCCTCATAAACTCAAATCCTCATAACCCGAATGGGCATATCTCAGGGTATGAATGTATATTTCATTTGCTTTGGAGACCTGATGTTGTTCTAAACAAAAAGCAGTCAAGTAACACTTTAAAGACTAGCAAAATGGTTTATTAGGTGAGCTTTTGTGGGACAGACCCACTTCTTCAGACCTAGTAATGAAGCTATGGCAAATTATTTGCATTGTAGGTAAGTATAAACATTTTTAAAGAATAAAATCAAGGTTTTAAGATTGATTTCTTAGCTAGTCATATATGGTATTCTAATTCCTTTGCTACTAAAAGTGTATTAAACAATTTGCTTTGTTTCATATTTCTTGCCACTAGAAGTGGATGTTATCAGCTGTCTTATTCTATTTGTTTTTGTAGCTAATAACATTGAGCAAAGAGCATGGGGAGTAGTGCACACAGACTACAGTACTTCTGAAATGGAACATGTCTCACTCTATTGAGAAAATACTATACCTTGGTGTGATACGTTGTTACCCCGCAGGTGCAGCCTGGAAGCTGTGAAAAAGCCCTGTACATTTCTGAACCACTCTTTCTACACTGTTTATTTACACAATGTTTTATTGTGTAACAACATTTAAAATAATGAAAAATGCCTACCTTTCTCTAGGCACCCTCACCCACCATCGATGAGACAACAAAATCTCAGCAGCATTAAAATAATCATTTCAGGAATGCAGCCAGACACTTATAAAGAAACTCCTTTCCACCCTGAAAGCAGTGGCACCACTGTCCACATAAGATGGACAATGTTTGACCATTCAGTCCATATTATTTACTACCATTGTGATTTTTATTATAATGTATTTTTCCAAGAATATTCAGAAATGTATGTATGTGACAAGACATTGTTCCAATGCTAATGTTTATAGCAATAGACAGAGCTCAAAGACAAGTATCTGTTGTGTTACTGCAGACCGAGCAGAGGGAAAACAAATTGGGGATGAGTAACTTTAAAAAAAAAAAAAAAAAAAAAAAAAATGTTGATGCTCAGCCAGACTCAAGAGCAATTTCCCAGTGATAAGGACAGACAAGTTATTCACTACTTTGGACAACTTTTTATTTGAACTGTTTATAGCATCCAAAGAATATATTCCAGGAAAAAAGGATGTCTAATAGGTGTCTATGTAGCAATTACACTGGAAAATAAAATTGAGAGCGGCAATATTATTCAACACACCTTAGACCAGTGCAACTCTAATATTTTTCCACGTAAAGAATAATTCCTACCCCAAAGACTACTTGATAGTTTCTGTATTATAAAATGCTAATTTTGGTCCAAAATATGTTTTTCTATGTACGTGTCTGCATAGACTATTTCTAGATATATAACATTTTGGCTGTGGCCACAGTTGGCCAAAACTTCGAAATGGCCATGCAAATGGCCATTTCGAAGATTATTACTGAAGTGCTGAACTGAATATTCAGCACTTCATTAGAATTAGGATGTTTCCAGTCGCAGCACTTCGAAAGGAATAAGGGGATTTCGAAACGAGCAGGGTCCTTTCAAAAAGGACCCTGTGTAGCCGCGGCCGGAAGCGTCCTAATGCTAATGAAGTGCTGAATGTGGCCATTTCGAAGTTTTGGCCAAGCGTGGCCACAGCCATAGTGTATGAGCTAAACAGTGTGGCTGGGTCTACACGTGCCCCTTCTTTTCGAAAAGGGCATGTTAATGAGCAGGTTCAAAAGATGCTAATGAGGCGCTGCAATGAATATGCAGCACCTCATTAGCATAATGGCGGCCACAGCAATTCGAAAGTGCAGCTTTTCGAATTGCATGCTGCCCGTGGAGACGGGACCTTCTGAAAGGACCCCCCCCCCAGTTTTCGAAAGCCCCTTCTTCCGATCACCAGATAGGAGGAAGGGCTTTCGAAAACTGGGGGGGAGGTCCTTTCGGAAGGTCCCATCTCCACAGGTGGTGCGTGATTCAAAAAGCCGCACTTTCGAATCACTGCGGCCGCCATTATGCCAATGAGGTGCTGCATATTCATTGCAGCGCCTCATTAGCATTTTTCGAACCTGCTTATTAACATGCCCCTTTTGAAAGGAAGGCGCACGTGTAGACCCAGCCTGTGTGTATAAGCATGCAATACAGCAGAATGCAGTATTAGATATATAACTGCTCTGCTGTATTGCATAACTGGAATTAAATGTAGAGTTTGGCATGCATTCAGAACAGATTACTCACAAGCAGCAAAGCCATGACACAAAGATTATTCAAAAAAAAAATTGTGGGAGGTTACAATTGTTTTGAATAAGTCCCAAGGAGGATAAAATATTCAGCAGAATACAACTTAAGAGGTCAAAAGTGCATGAAAAATCCAACTTATCACATGGATGTCACCACCAGATGTGCAATATTATGGAGCAGCTACAGAAACTCCACAGATAGGCTGCAGCGAGCTTCCTCTGTAAAAACTTGTTTTCCAACCCAAAATTATATGGGCTGGGAACTAGAGTTGTCAGGTTTGCGCTGAAGGCAAAGGACAATGGTTTGGTTTGTACAAAGGCAGAAGAAAATTCAAATGATATTTAAACTAGACGGATATAAGAACAACAGAACAAAAGGCCATCTCAAATCAGGGCAGTCTTTTTAAGGACCTGCAGCTCAAACACATCTTGCTATTCCCCCTTCAAACTCTGAATGTGATTACCTCTACTTGGAAACACATACACCAATTTATGTATTGTAAAACTTAACAAAGTTTTTAATATTTCTGTTCCCAGTAACTTGGGACCGGTCCTGTTCCTAATAGAAATCAATAAGGTTTAGTTTACCATTAGCTAAATAGGAAAAGAAACGGGCACTCCAGAAGTGACTGTTTGAGTGTACTGAAGACTGACATCAATGAGTTCAATGGATGCTCAGAACTTCTGAATGTCAGATCCCACAGAACATAAAAACGGCCACAATGAGCGAGACCAAAGGTCCATGTAGCCCAGTATCCTGTCTCCCAACAGAGGCAAATGCCAGATGCTCCAGAGGGAGTCTCTCTGTCTCTTGGTGGTTACTGGAAAACTAGTAGGATGTCTCTGTTGATGGCTGATCAGTCTGATTCTGGAGTCGCAGGTCTTATCACAGAAGGAGCAGATGTTGGTTGCTGTTGGAGGGGTGCCGGGCAGTTCTGACACTCTTTTCTTCTACCCCACCTCTCCTCATCTGCACTGTGGTGGGACTTCTCAAAATGGGCCACCCACTCACCAAATTACCATTCTCCACTGGGGCAGTCTTGGACAAGGTTCTCAGAAGTGTTGACACAGATGCTGCACTTTTTCATGTGTGCCTTCAGCATAACCTTATACCACTTCCACTGGCCTCCAATGCTCCTTGGTCCTTCCTCCAACTTGGAAAACAGAATCTGTTTTGGGAGGCGCTGATCAGACATCTGAACCATATGAGCAGTCCAGTGAAGTTGTTGATGAATGATAATGGCTTCAATGCTGGTTATGTTCAACTCTCAGGATGCTAGTGTTGTGTGCCTATCCTCCCAAGAGGTATTAAGAGTGAACAGAATAGGTAATAACCAAAATAATCCCTCTCCTATTGTGCATTTCCAGCCTCTGAGAGACAGACGCTAGTGACATCATTCCTACCTATCCTAGTTAATATCTATTGATGGACCTAACCTTCATGAATTTATCTATTTCTTTCTTGAACCCTGTTGAAGTCTTGGTCTTCACAACCTCCTCTAGCAAGGAGTTCCACGGACCTACTTATATGCTCTGTGAAGAAAACCTTATTTTTGTTAGTTTTAAACCTTCTATCCATTAATTTCATTCAGTGACCCCTAGTTCTTTTGTTATGGGAACAAGTAAATAACTTTTCCTTATTTACTCTTTCCACAGCAGCCATGATTTTATATACCTCTATTATATCCACCCCCTTAGTCTCTTTATTTCTATGCTGCAAATTCCCAGTCTTTTTAATCTTTCTTCATATGGCACCTGTTACAAATCCCTAATGTGATTTTGGTTGCTGTTTTCTGAACCTCTTCCAATGCCAAGATATCTTTTTTGTCTTTTTTGAGATGAGATGACCACATCTGTATGCAGTATTCAAGATGTGGTCATACCACAAATTTACATAGCGGCAATAAGATATTCTACGTCTTATTCTCTATCCCTTTTTAATGATTCCTAGCTTTCTGTTCGCTTTTTTTTTTTTGACTGCTGCAGCACACTGAGTGGATATTTTCAGAGAACTATCTATCTCTAGAGTGGTTCAATGTGCATTAATTTACATTTATCAACATTACATTTCATTTGCCATTTTGTTGACCAATTACTTAGTTTTCCGAGATCTTTTTAAAGCTCTTCACAGTCTGCTATGTTATTAACTATCCTGAGCAGTTTAGTGTTATCAGCCACTTTTGCCACCTCATTGTTTACCCCTTTCTCCAGATCATTTATAAATAGGTTGAAGAGGATTCGTCCCAGTACAGACCCTTGGAAAACACCACTAGTTACTTCTCTCCATTCTGAAAACTTACCTTAGCTGAGAATTATAACAATTAGAACAAACTATTAAGGCATACAATGGAATTTTCCATCTCTTTTGTGTTTCCAATCAAGACTGGATGCTTTCCTGGAAGATATGCTTCAATCATACACAAGTTATTGGGCTTGGTAATGGCATAACATGTCTTGTAGTAAACAGGAGATAATGCTAGGTAACCTAATGATATATTCTGGCCTTTTCATCACTGTGAATTTATCAATAGTTGAGATATAAAAATGGGTGCAGATCCTCAAAAGTGTTGACATTCACAGTGGGTAAGCTCTTAGGGTACGTGTGCATAGCACCCTTACTTTGAAATAAGCTGTTCCATAAATTACTCCAGAATAGATTATTTAAAAATAAAATTGCCACAACCAAAAATGCATTTCAAAATAGCACTTTGCTATTTTGAAATACAGCATTTACACACATAAGCTACATCTACACTAGAGATCTTTCAAAAGAAGCTCTTCAGGAAGATCTCGTCTGAAAGAACTTCTTTCGAGAGAGTGCATCCAGACACAAAAAAGTGGATCAAAAGAATGATCTGCTCTTTCGAAAGAGAGCATCCACACAGTCCCTGCTCTTTCAAAAGAATGGGCCAGGAATCAAAAAATCAGGCCCCATGAGGAATGCTCTTTCGAATAAAAGGACCTGTGGACTGTCTACACGTTTTCTTTTAAAGAAGCTTTCTAAAGGGGTTGCTCTTCCTGAAACAGGAAAGGAGAGTGATTTGAAAGGGAAAGCCACATTCTTTCCATTTACTTTCAAGAGAACACTTTTTGTGCGTAGACGCTCCATGGGATCTTTCATGCTGCTGACAGCTCAGCAACTGTAAGAAAAATGTTGTGAACAAAACCAAGCCTTATACATGAGTTTCACTGACCTGATCAAAGCATTTGACTCAGTCAATCGTAGCGTCCTCTCAAAGATCAGCTGCCCCAAAAAAATTCATTGGCGTCTTAAGGCTGCTTCACAACAACATGACTGCCACAGTATTAAGTAACAACAGATCCCAAAGTGATCCCTTTGAGATTAAAACAGGAGTCAAGCATAGCTGCGTCGCTGCCCCATCACTGTTCTGCATCTTTATCTCCATGACTCTTCACCTCATTAATGGCAAGCTTCCAGATGGTGTGAAGACTGTCTATAGAATGAATGGAAAGCTCTTCAATCTCAGGAGACTGAAGGATAAATGCAAGATCATCACAACCTTCATCATGGAGCTCCAGTACATGGATGACAATACGGTTGCTACTCTTTCTCCCACAGCCCTTCAAACCATCTTAAGTGCCTTCGCTGAAGCATGTGAGAATCTTGGCCTCACACTGAACATAAGCCCAAGGTGCTCCACCAATGGGACAATCCCATGCACTGAAATCAATGAAGAACTGCTGGAAAATGCAGAGCACTTCCCATACCTTGGAAATCTTTCCGCTAAAGTCGGCATTGATGCAGAAATCCAGCATCATCTGAACCATGCAAGCTTTGCTTTTGCCCACCTGAGATAAACGGTCTTTGAGAACCTGGATATCTATCCCAAGAAAAAGCTCCTTGAAAACCATGTAGTGGTTGTTCCAACCCTACTATATGTATGTGAAACCTGGATAACATACAAGTGTCATTTGAAGGCACTTGAACAATATCAGCAACGCTGCCTCTGGAGAATCCTAAATATCTTTTGGGAGGATAGATGCATGAATACTAGCGTCCTGAAAGAGTCAAACATCACCAGCATTGAAGCCGTTATCATTCATCAACAGCTTTGCTGGGTTGGTTACATGGTTCGGATGTCTAATCAGCGCCTCCCAGAACAGATTCTCCTTCTGGATTGGAGGAAGAACAGAGGAGCATTGGGGGCCAGCGGAAGCAATAAAAGGGCATACCAAAGGCACGCATGAAAAAGCGCAGCATCGGCATGAACACTTGGGAGACTCTTGCCCAAGACCATCCCCAGTGGAGAATGGGTGGTGCAATTTGGGAGGTCCTGCCGCAGTGCACACGAGGAGAGGCAGATAAGAAGAGTGTCAAAAACTGCCCTGCCCAACAGCTAGCAACCTCTGCCTCTATTGTGATAAGATCTGCAGTCCACAATCAGGCTGATCAGCCACTAATAGACTCACAAATAGGAGGATGACATGAAGACATCCTACATGTTATCGAGTGACTGCCAGGAAAAACAAAACAGAACAAAACCAACAATAACCAGCAGCAGAATAGACACATAGCCACCTGCCCACACTCTCCAGGCACCAGGCAAGCAAGCACCAGTGCTGGCTAGAAATGGGATGGAGGTGGGGGATGGGGAGGGGACATCTGCTGGCCCAGAGGAGGCATGCAGCAGTAACTGCGCTGAAGGACCAGGAGGTGAGTGGCCAGCCCCACATACTGAAACTTCACCCAGCTTTCAACAACATCCCCATCATAAGCCACTGGACCCCCACCACTCATTGCTGCTAGGTGTCTGACAAGCACAGAGCCGGCCAGCAGCAGGACCCACCAGTACTAAGTGGAGAGGCAGACAGTACGGGACAACTTGCCCATTTTTAAGAAAAAAGACAGCTGCAGCAGGGCTTAAAGACAGCACCATCTCTTTAAAAAGGGACAGCAAGTCATCCTACCCCCGTCAGCCCTGTACCCCTCACAGCGAGGTAAACCTCCCCCGCGGGCGTCTTACAGACCAACAGCTTACGACTCCCCCCACCTCCGGAAGCGACGCAATCCTAAACCTCACCATGCTCACCTATCCCGTCAGTTCATTTGAGTACCACTCGGGCTACCGCCCAGCACTTCCGTCAGCACACAATGGGAGTGAGGGACAGGCGCACGCCCCAATCACAGCCTGCGGGACAGGCGCACGCGCCAATCACAGCCTGCGAGACAGCTGAAGGTGGGAGCTCTTGGGGGTGGCGCTGGGGGCGGAGAGAGGGAGTAACGGCGGTTGGCGTGAGGCTTTCCGGGGGGCGCGCGCGACTTAAGCTTTTAAATGTGCGTAAGTTTTCCGGTGGGGGGGAGGGGGTGTTGTGTATTGTCCGGTCCGGTCCGTCAGGGCCCTCGCGGGGCGCGCGGATTTTCCTTCCATCCCTTACGCCGCGCGCCCCGGGGCGGGCCCGAGGTGGGCTGTCAGGGCTGCGGGCGCTGGCTGTCGTGACGCAGCGCCCGTGCCCTGCCAGTACATGGAGCGGGTGGCGATTCCTGCCTTGCCTGAGCCGTTCTTGGGGTGGGCGGGCTGCGCTGCTAAGCCGCTGAGCCTCCTGGCAACCGCAGCCTGCCCCCGCGGTGCCGTGTGACTGCTCTTGCAGCCGCGAGTAAACGCTCCCTGCTCAGCTGCCTTATGCCACGGCCTCGCTTCATCGGGACTCCGTAGCCTTGGCCTGTGCCCCTGGCCCCCCCTCCCCCGAGGCACGGGGCTGAGGGGTTGTGACTTGGAGTAAACTAAAGAAACTGCCAGTCAAACCAGTGTCACTGTGCTGGATGCATTGCCGCGCTGTCCCCGCAGGGTTGCCGCTTTGCACCCCCAGCTCGCACCCCCCCACTTCATGAGTCTGGTATTTTGGATGCTAAGGAGATGACTTTCTGTCATGGATGGTGGTTTCTCTTTTACTACAGTGAACCTCGATTTAACGGACTAATGGGAGGGAGTCCGTTAAATACAGGCTCCTCCAGCCACCCTCCGAACAAAAAACACAGGGACTCGAGAAACTGCCGCCACTGGAGTCCCTGCCGCTGTGGCTGGAGCCACTAGAGCTGCCACGTGCTCCTGGCACCAGGAGGGAGGCATACGTGAGTATAGTATGCCCGCATACGTGCCCCACCCCTGGGTGGAGGAGCGTATGGTGGCTCTGGTGACTGTCCAGGCAGCGGTGATTCAGGTTAATCTGTCTCTTCCAGGGGCATGGGAGGGTGGGATTTAACTCTTACAAATAGCAATTAAGCAGGCATTGGGAACAATGGTGGTCTGGTACACATCAGTTGTTCTGAAAGTGTACCGATTTGGGGTTTGTAAAATCAAAGGTTTACTGTATTTTTCTGTTTCATTCTTTTTATACGTGTTCTTTCTCTGGATACCATTAAGGGGCTGAGTTAAGGTTAACACCACCATAACTGTACATATGACTTGTTTTGTTTTGTTTTGTCTCTCAGTTTTACTTGTGGCTTTGATTTTTCTTTTGTTTTTAATGCCTAATATAGGGTGCTTGGGAATCATAGAAGGGACTGGAAGGTACCTCGAGAGGCTATCGAGTCCAGCCCCCTGCCCCAATGGCAGGACCAAGTACTATCTAAACCATCCCTGATAGACATCTATCTAACCTGTTCTTAAATATCTCCAGCGATGGAGATTCCACAACCTCCCTTGGCAATTTATTCCACTGTTTGACTGCCCTGACAGTTAGGAACTTTTTTCTAATGTCCAACCTAAACCTCCCTTGCTGCAGTTTAAGCCCATTGCCTCTTGTTCTATCCTCCGAGGCCAAGAAGAACAAGTTTTCTCCTTCCTCCTTATGACTCCCTTTTAGATACCTGAAAACCACTATCATGTCTCCCCTCAAGCTTCTGTTTTCCAAACTAAACAAGCCCAATTCTTTCAACCTTTTTTTGTAGGTCACATTCTCTAGACCTTTAATCATTCTTGTCGCTCTTCTCTGGACCCTCTCTAGTTTCTCCACATCTTTTTCGAACGGTGGTGCCCAGAACTGGACACAATACTCCAGCTGAGGCCTAACCAGTGCAGAGTAGAGCGGAAGAATGACTTCTCGTGTCTTGTTCGCAACACACCTGTTAATGCATCCCAGAATCATGTTTGCTTTTTTTTGTGACAGCATCACATTGTTGACTCATATTTAACTTGTGGTCCACTATAAGCCCTAGATCCCTTTTTGCTGTAGTCGTTCCTAGACAGTCTCTCCCCATTCTGTATGTGTGAAGCTGATTGTTCCTTCCTAACTGGAGCACTTTGCATTTGTCCTTATTAAACTTCATCTTGTTTACCTCAGACCATTTCTCCAATCTATCCAGATCATTTTGAATTATGACCCTATCCTCTAAGGTGTGTATGTACTTCTTGATGACAATGACATTATTGAAAGTATGTTTTACCATGAAATTATTGCTGGGCACACTCGTCCCTTTTATGTGACATCTTCTCTAAACAAGAGGCGATTTTATTTTTGTAAGGTTAATAATGCGGACTTTAATGCCATCTTTGAATACCTTGGCTTCATAGTTACTCTGTTTTGTTTTTGTGGTGGGATTTTATTTGTAAATAGCATTATATTTTTTTATTATTGAAGTACCTGTTCAATGGAAACAAAACCAGTTATCAGAAGATATGAAACAAGGAGGAACACAAAAACAGAAGAACCAGCATCCAAATCTCGGGTTGATTGGAGACGAACTAAAAGAGAGACTGTGTTGCTTGATAGTGATGAAGAATCCATATCTGTTTCAGAAGATGAACAACTCTCATCTTCATCAGAAGATGAAGTGGCTGAAAAACAAGAAACTGTAGTTCAAAGGTATAATCTTTCAGATCATGAGGAGAAAGACCATGATGAAACAATCACAGAGGATGTGGAGGATGAAATCATTATTCCAGGGAAGCGTAAGAGGTCGAATACCTCTGTAATGTATGACAGTGATGGGAGTGATGACAGTGACATCCTTGTTAGAAAAGTATTTGCTAAACGTTATTGCATAATGGACGAAGATGAGAGTTCTCAAGAGCCAGAACACTGCAAAACCCATACTGCAGAACAAAACTTGACTAATGGGAAACAGAAGCGACTAATGAAACTGAAAGAACTCGCAGGACAAAGGTCTAGTCGGGCATCCAGTAATAGTAAATATTGTGAGGTAGGTTTCTCTCAAATTTGGATTCTGCATACAGAGCTCCTCAGAATTTTGCTCACAAGATATGTTGGAAGATCCCCAAAAGTGGAAAGAGCTTCATCCCTACACTTCAGCAGACATAAATTGCATCTGTGTAATACATGTTGAACCTCTTTAATCTGGCACAGTCGAATCAGGCAACATCTGTAATTGGCATGATTTTAGTTAGCTGGAAACCACTTATCATGGGTGTAGGTGGCAAAGTTTCCTGTGGTCCCATGAAGTTTGTTTATAGCCACCAGTTCTGGCTCTCTGTGTTCTGTGCTGTTATTGATCGCTAAGTTACCCCTAAATGTTTTCTAAAAGACCAGTAAGCAGTGGAAGTGTTGGTAATACTGCTAGACAATATTGACCTCCTGTGGTCGGTCAGATTCTCTGGTTCAGCACCAGTCAGTTCCAGAGGGTGCTGGACTAGAGTGGTTCAACATGTATAGCAGTTCTCTTGCATTTAGGTTTGTCAAGGGCTGAAAAGTTCCTTCTATTTGTTCTCAAAGTTGTCCAGAAGACTTGACTATATAGCACTAGAACTTATCTGTCCATCTTCTCCAAATAGTAAAGGATATGTTCCCTTTTTCTCCTTACTGTATTTTTTTCTCCTCTTTTAAAATTATTTTTCTTTAAAAGGACTTGACAGAGACATTGGGCAGGTTTGGCAGTGCCCTCCACTGGAGGAAACTTACCCGTTGAGGTAGCTTAGTTTTAGAAATCTAAGAAAATGGCTACAGACAAACCTAAGAACAGAGATCTGAATGATTTGCAGATGAAAGTAAACTTCCTCTTGTTTGGAATATTAATCTTTTTTGAAATCTCTTTTCATATTAATTCAACATGCAGTATTCAAAAGACAAGAGCAGGGGTCAGCGACCAAAAGAGCAAAAAGAGTCATTTTTTGAATTCGGTAAAAAAACCTCAATAATTCAAGAGTGACAATGCATGTGAATATCAGACAGTCCTTAAAAATAATGTCAGACCACACTTTTCATAACTCCTATTTTAAGAACAGAGTGCACACATATTGAAGGGGGAGTTATCCAACATTTCGAGATCACATATTGTTTGCTATTTAGGTATGAGTTGTTCAGTGTTCGACTTTTAGATGTTCACCAGCATATCAAAATAATCCAGGAGAGTTTTTTTACTTTGCAGTTATAGCATTGGTTCCCACAAAGAAGTCCTTATGGAGCCGCATGTAGCTCCAGAGTTGCAGGTTGTAGACCCCGACCATGAGACAGATAGCGAGAGACACAAAATTTCAGATTTTACGATGCAATACAAATGTTGAAAATTTCATAGGGGAAGCAGTCAATCGATAGTTTGCTTTAAGATATTTTTTTAATTTGCTTAGGATTCTGATGTGGAAATAGAAGAATCAACCTATCATTTACCCCTCACACCAACAGAAAGTAGTGGCGATGATGATGATAGTATGAAAGAATTTATAGTTGATGAGGATGAGGAAGAATGTGCAGAACGTGTTGAGAATGAAAACCAACGACAAGGAAATGAACCGGCTACGTCAGAATTTCAATTACTGAAGCATTACGTTCCACGCTGTAAGATTAAAATAAGCAACTAGTTGATATGAATACTTTGCTTGTAACCCATGAGTTTGTTTTTATTATAACTTATCTATATTGGCTCATAATAGTGTAAAAGTACATGATAGCTTGAAATTAAAAATGCTATAACTTATTGTGAAGGCATCCTAGCTTCCATACAAACATGCAATCATTTTTATTAATGTGTTTTTTTTTTTGGCGGGGGGGGGGCAGGGGGTGGGGCGGGCTAAGCTGTACATGTATTTTTCAGTTAGATGTGAGGTAAATTATTCAGCTCTGGATATTGGGGTGTCAGATTCCCATTGAGATATGAAACTGAGATCTTGGCTGAATTCTGCTGTAGGTAATTATTCTGGTAGCTACATAAAGTTCCCCATGCAGTTTCTTTTGTATACAATATTCTTTGCTTTGTATCCTATTAACTACACTCACCCTTGTTAAACGAGTACTTTATTTACGAGTACTCGCTTAAACGAGGGACACATATACCTCCCCTAGTTCAGTCAACAAAAGTGAACTCCCGCCCCCCACGGCTCCAACCCCTGGTAATCTGACCCCCCACCCCGCAGCCCCAACCCACTGCAGTCAGACCCCCCTCCCCCGGCCCCGTGGTTCCAGACTGCAGCAGCCAGACCCCCCCGCCCCACTCCTCTTCCCTCCCCGCCGGCCCGACAGCCTAAACCCCCTGTGGCCCCGCAGCTTGACCCCTGCTGCCCTGTACTGTGGCAGCATAACCGGCTTTGCAGCCATAACCCCCTGCCAGCCCTGTGGCCTTGTACAGGGCAGCGGCAGCATGACCGGCCCCACTGACAGACTGCCCCATGTTGGCTCTGCGGCCCTGTGCTGTGGCAGCCGAACCGGCCCTGCGGCAGCTGCAGCAGTGTAACTGGCCCCGTGGATAGACCCCACTAACCCCCCACTGCCGGCCCTGTACCGCAGTAGCCTAACCAGCTCTGCAGCCACACCCCTCTGCCAGACCCTCGGTCCCCAGCCTGACACCCTCCCCTGCTGCCCCAAACTGCAGCAGCCAGACCCCCCACCCATGACCCCACAGCTTGAACGCCGCACCAGAATTTAATCCTCCCTCCTGCTCACAGCCCCAAACTGCCCCCCAGCCTTTAACCCTCCCCAACCCAGGGTTAACTTACCCTTCAAAAGCAGCACCACCTGCTGCCACTCCTTCCCTGAGTTAGGAGCCCTATGAGCCAATTAGCGACTTTTATATGTATTTTAATAGGAATTTAGTGTCCCTCTTATGAGTTTTCGCCTATGAGTAGAAAGTTGGGAACCAGTTGTGCTCGTATAGCGAGGGATGAGTGTATTCTGTGTTAAGGCCAGTTACCGTTCAAGGGAATTTGTGTTATACTCCTGTCCCCAAAGTAGACTGAGCTGGGGGAGAGGTGTGTGTATGATATGTCTTGTATGGCAAAGTTCTTTAAACAGTATCTTTCATCTTGAACAATGTCAAATAGAAGATCTTACACAGGAAGATGACTTGAATTGCAATGAAAAGTTACTGTAGAATTTTATTTATGATATTTGAGCTTGGGCAGCCCTTTATCAAATTTTGCATGAAAATTGTATGGTCTGTATATGAACAATGAATTTGTTCCTTGTCAGGGTTTTTTACACTGTTAATTCCTTTATCTGATTTAATTTTTTACAGTCTCTCGTTGTGACCATTATGTCCACTTCCAAAGAGTTGTAAAAGCTTTCCTCATCAATACAATTGATGATACTTTTTTGGGTTCATTGTATGGTAAGTAACACTGCATGGCAGAAGATTTAATGTCAGTAAAGTAAAACATTAGGATAGTGACGCATAATGAAGTCATGTTTGATAGTTTGTGTTGGTCTGGGGATTAGAATTGCTGAGTTCTGCTCCCAGTTCTGCCACTGACTTGTGTGACTTTAGACAAATCATGTAATCATTGTCTGTTTCATTTTACTCCATCTGTGAAGTGGGGAGAATAAAGTATGGGTATGTAGAGATTTAAGGTGGGATCCACAAAGGTATTTAGACCAAGTCTATACTACAGAATTACTTTGGTATAACTGTTAAGCTCAGGGCATAAAAAGTCCATGCCCCCAAACAGTGTTCCTTCTATTTTTTTTCATCCATGGGCAGAATAAATTTTATTACGTGTACCAAGTCATATGCAGATGTGCACCCCCAATAGAAACACATGCTTCTCCACTCAGCTTGGCCGTGCACATTCTGATAATCAGCTGGGCAGCACCTGAATCTCTCCTGGATGAGCACCCAAGCACTCAGTTTACAGGCATCCTTGCCCCCAAGTGGTGATGTTGTAGTGTCCAAAGCGGTAGTATAGACAGTGTTGTGGCAGTGGGAGAGCTTCTGCCAGCACAGCTACTGCCTCACACAGAGGTGAATTAATTAACTAAACTGACAGGAGAGCACTCTCCCATCTGCTTAAATCATCTTCATTAAAACCTAACAGTGGCACAACTGCACCAATGCAGTGTTTTAAGAGTTGATCTGCCCTTGGGTACCACAATGCTCAGCATTGCAGTGTGTTAATTTTTAGGGCCCTGCACATCACTCAAGTGGACTAATGCCTGTATTTCCTTTGAGGCTTAGTCTGGGAGATAGGTGCCCAGAAGCTTACCGGAAAGCAGCAGTACACATGCTGAGAAAGGGAAACATGGGCATGTAGGGAAAACTTAGCCACCAATTATTGTTTAGATTCCTTTGAGATTTGGTGGAGTTTTGTGCATCACAGCGAAGCCAGAGCAGGAAAGTGTGCAGCAGGCTAGTGCTCTGCAAAGTCACTGTGTGGACAAACCCTAAAAATGATTCTGTAGGGATTTTTTAAGGTTTGGAAAGTACTTTGAAATCTGGGTGAATTCCTCCCTGTACCAGGAAGCTGTCCTTTGGTGCAACTTATAAGGGGTTTGATTTATCGAGAATTGTAATTATCGGTTAGCATGGATTCTGGAAAATGGATTCTTCCCAATTTGATATCTTTTTTAGAGGTGATTACAAGTTTGGCCGGTCAAAGTAATACTTAATACCAGTTGTAACCTACTTCTGTGAGGTGTTTGACTAGCTACTTGGCTGTATGACATTTTGACTAAAAAACTAGAATGATACCGATTTGTCATGGCACACATTAAGTTAATTTAAAAAGCTGTTCACTGGTAGGTTTCAAAATTTAATTTGAAACAGGGAATCATCATCAAGCGTGTTCTTAGATGGGTCACATAGGGATTGGTTCTTGGCCTTGTGCTATTTAAGGTATTTTATCAATGGCCTGGAAGAAAACACAGATTCACTGGTCAGGTTTAGAGATGACACAAATTGGAAAACTGGTGAATAATGAAGGACAGATCACTGATACAGCACAATCTGGATTACTTGGTAAGATAGGGACACACAAACTACATGCACTTTAATGTGGCTTAATGTGAAATTATATCTCTAGAAACAGAGAATGTAAGCCATGCTTAAAGGATGGAGGGATGTATCCTGGAAAGCAATGACTCTGAAAAAGACTTGGTGACTGTGGTGAATAATTAGATATATAGGAATTCCCTGTGCAGTGCTGTGGCCAAAAAAGGCAAATCCACTCCTTGGATGCATAAACAGGAATCTTGGGTTAGAAATAGAGAAATCATTTTAACTGTTTATTTGGCACTAGTGCAATTCATCACCAACCACCTGTTGGTGTCTGATGCCTCTCGCTATTTCCTTCCCTCTTTCCCTGTCTGGTGCAAAGTGGCTTAGTTTCTATAGACTGGCTCTGCACCAATCTACTATATCATCTACCCATTCTCTGTGGGGTCTGCCTCTCCTATTCAAACTGTCCATTATGGCAAATACCAGGGTCTTGATTTTTTTTTTTTTGTTTGTCATTCATTCTGCAAATATGCCTGAATAGCTGTAACTTCCTTTGTATAACCATCTGCAGTAGGTTTTCTTTTGGCTGTATCTTCCTATATAAATCTTTGTTCGTGACCTTCTTCATCCATCCTATTCTCAGGATCTATCTATAACAACTTCTCTCGAACACAAATATCCTTCTCTTCAAATCTTTCATTATCACCCATGTGTCACATCCGTCCAACAGGCTGCTGAATACACACGTTTTCAAGATGCTCAGCTTTGTTCCTAAGCTACCTGCTTTGCTTTTCCAGTCTTGTCCATTGCCCTCAAACTTGCTCTTGCTTTCACTATTCTAGTTGCTATTTCCTTCTTACAGTCTAGATCGTAAGTTATGTTGCTCCCCAGATATGTGAACTTCTCTACATTCTCCAGTTCAATCCCACCTACACTGATCTTTCTGCCTATTTCCTTACTTCCAAATACTGTTGGTTTTGTTATATCAATGTTCATAATGAGTCCGTGCCGCTTCCCTTCCTGGTTTAGCACCTGTGCCATTTGTCTCTAGTTTCTCCTCATCTTCCTCAATGATAACTATATCATTTGCGAACCTCAAGTCATTAATTCTTATCCCGTGCACAGATATCTCTTCTACCTCTTCCTTGATCTTGTCCATTGATCTCTCTAGGTGCATGCTGAAGATACTTGGCGATATCTGATTTCCTTGTCTCATACCTCTACTTGTTCTAAACCAACTTTCCAACTCTCCGCATGTTGTCACTGCTACCTCCGCATTGTCACTGATATCCTTCAATAACTGAATCAGTCTGCTATCTGCTCCACTGGACTCCAACACCACACAAGTCACTTCTGATCTTTACTGTCAAATGCCTTCTGAATATCAGTGAAGCAAGTGTGTATGTTCTTGTTCTTTTGTTGAGCTTTCTCCGTTACCAGTTTTAGTGCCAATATCTGCTGTATGGTACTTCTATCTTTCCTGAACCCCACTTGCTTGTCCACTAGATGTTCTTGTATCTGCAATCTTAATCTCTCCTTTAGTATCAGCAGCAGCACCTTGCCTAGATGACTTGTTAGAGCAATAGTTCTGTAGTTCTTGCATTCCAGTGCACTTCCTTTCTTGTGTGTTGTCACTAGCACGGATCTTGTCCATTCTGTAGGTGCCTTCCCTTATTTCCATGCTATATTACATAGTCGGTGTATTTCCTGAATCATACTTTCTCTGTCGTATTTGACCATCTCTCCTATGATCTTATCATTTCCAGGGCTCTTGTTGTTCTTTAGTCATTTCACTGCTCTTTCTACTTCCTCCTTCAAAATATCGGTCGTGGCAGAGTTACCAGTGCAACTGGTGCTTGGGATGTTGTGTCTAATTGTGGTATGCCTCATTCGAGAAGGATGTTGATAAATTGAAGAGGGTTCAGAGAAGAGCCACAAGTATGAGGAAAGGATTAGAAATCATGTCTTACAGCAGTGGAGGAGAACCTTTTTTAGGTCAGGGGCCACTGACCATAAACAAATCAGTCAGGGGCTACACAAGTGAGAAGAAAAAACATGTGATCCTTGGCTGAAAAATAACAAAAAAGGAGACATTCTGCCCATTTCCCTTGCATACCAGCCCCAGAGCCTAGGTGGGCCAGGGCTAGTATATTTTGTGGGCCCTTCTAGGCTCTGGGGCTGGTTTGTAAGGGGAATAAGGGGATCAGTGTGGGAGGGGGCTGCCAGGAAATGGGCTTGGGGTGCAGGGTGTGGCTGGGATGGAGGGTGCAGGAGTAGGCTGGGAATTGTTGGGGGCTGGATCAGAGTGGGCTGCAGGTGAGGGTTTGGGCAGAAGGGAGGTGCAGTAGGGGTGTGGGATCTGGGAGGGAGGGGTCAGTAGGGGCAAGGTTGGTGGGAGCCGGGTGCAGGAACTGTCTGGGGCAATGGAGTCTGGGAAACAGGGGTGCAGGTTACCTAGACAGGATCCCAGACACATGGCTCTGCATCCCCATTCCAAGGCACCATCCTCTGCTGCTCTGATTGGCCATTCAGAGCAGTGGGATGAAGCCTCTGGGCTGCACTGCCGAGGCTGATGCTGCTCCCCACCTCTTTGCCCCCCTGGGAAATTGGCAGCAAGCAGCAGCGACACTGTGCCAAGTTCCTTCCTGCTACCCCACCCCTCTGACATAGCCCACAGTCTGGGTCTGGCCCTGGCTTACCTAATCCAGCCCGTTATGCTTGGGGCTCCGCATCCCCAACCTCACAGCAGACCAGTGCTATGGAAGGGATTCCCAAGCCAGGGGTTCCCTACCCTGCATTTCAGTGATACAATCTCAAGGCAGTCAGTCTAGTTAGTTTAACAAAGAAAAGATTAAGGGATCACTTGACTACAGTCTGTATCAGAAACACAAATTTACCTTTCTCTATTAAATTGAAGAGCCAATTGTTAAATATGTTCAAATGCAGACTAGAATTAAGTTGTACATATTTAATGGTGGCTAATTAACCATTGCAACAGATTATATTACTGACCATTTTTAACTCAAAGTGGGATTTTTTTCAAAAAGATATACTCAGGGAATTCTTTTGTGGCAGTTCTATGGCCTGTGCTTAACAGACAGGCAGATTGGGTGATCACAGTTATCCGTTTTGGCCTTAGAAGCTATGGCTCTATATTCATCACACACATCATCTTGCGCAGGGGAGTTACAAGTAAATCTAGTAATTTCATTTCAAATATTTTTAAATGAGCCATTTAGCACAATCTCATACTTCTTTTGTCCTGAACTATCTTCAGTATTGACTAACGGGCACTATTTCTTCAAGCTTCCTGAAATTTTGCACATGGGCTACATTTGAGGAAATTAGTTGTAATTAAGATAATTAAATATTACAAATAAGTATATGATTATATCGACCTGTGGTATCCAACTTTACTTTGTTCTGTGGTGTTATGATTGGCAACAGAATGCGGGGAAGGACAGAGGAGAAGGAACCTGTGTGGTTTTAGAATGCAGCAATCTTTATTGTGACATTGCTAGCAGTGGAAAGTTGAGTTTGTTTACATGCTTAACATTTCTGAACTTCTTTTAAATGTAATACAGGCTGAACCTCTCTAGTCTGGCACCCTTTAGGCCTTAGTCGTGCCGAACCAGAGAATTTGCCAAACCGCAATAGGCTGATAATGTCTAGCACCCTCACCAGCATTTCTACTCCTTACTGGGCTCTTAGAAGACAGCTGGGGTAAATGAAGGCTAAATAAAAGCTTGCAACACTGAGAGCCAGGACTCATGGCTATAAACAAACTTTATGGGACCATGGGCTACACCCATGGTAAGTGGACATCCAGCCAACTAAAATCAGGCTGGATCACAGATGTTGCTGGACCAGGGAGTGTCAGATTAGAGAGGTTGAAACTGTAAATGTTTAGGGGTTAATTACATAACCTCTAATTTTGCTGTTGTGTACTATCATAACTCCCTCGTCACAGAGCTTTATGTCTACGAATTAATTAACTAAACTAAGATGAAGCATGTGCGTAAATATAGTTCATTTAAGCAATTATATTACAAACATTGTATGGAAAAGACAAGGAGTGTCTTTTTCCCCAAGCTTTTGCTATAAGTATGAGTGATTATATTTTGAGGTTGACTTTTCTCAAACTGAATGCTCTTTGGGCACTTCATATTTTGTTTATTTTTTTTCTAGTCTACTTTTTACTATCGTGCAGTACCTTTTTTGGACAGGAGTCTTTTTATGAATACATCGGTTAACTTTAGTGATTTTTTATGGCTTTCATTAACAACAGAGTTGATTGTAAACATCCCTAGTAATCATTGAGCTCACTGTTCTTCAACCAATAAATAATTATGGATACATTTCAGGGTGTAGATTCATCATGTCCCTGAAGATTTTGTGGCTGGAAGACACGTACAGTATATGATGTTCAGCAAATGTATCATAGTGACTCTTTCTTTGAACAGATGGAACAAGGCAAAAGAGATATGCACAAGAAATGCTAACCTCCCTCCATTATTTGGATGATCGGTTTATTCAACCTCGCCTTGAAAACTTAATCTCCAGAAGTCGCTGGAAAGAACGATATAAGGTATCTAGCTTCTGTCTTGGTCTATAAAGTGGTTCCATGTGTCAGAAAATATGTCCATACACTATATGAACTGAAAATACAAATCCAAATAACTAGTTGTCCTTCCACATTTTGGAGTGCTGTCTTGCTCTTTGGTATGCAGGCATTTCTGCACACTTTAATCAGCTGTGATTCTTGCTTATGCATCCAGCCACTATGTGCACAAACTGCATGATAATACACATCTGAGTATTAAGGTGTGATGTGTAAATATTCCATGGCTACTTTCTTGCTTTTCTATCTAGATTCTGCCCTGAAAGATGTATGAACACTTGTTCCACTGACTTCAGTAGATGCCCCACACATGCACTTCATAAAGCATCTTTTGACAGTTAGATAAGCTATTATAATAATTTTTGCAGAATGTTTTTAAAGAAAATAAACCAGTACAAAAATATTATTTATTCCAATAAATTGATAATGTAGTTCTTGCAACTTAGAATTTGAGATTAGTGTGAAATAATTTTATTCTCATACATGTGAATGATGAAAACAATTGAAATAGATAAAGCACGGGTGGGAAACTTCTGGCCCGTGCACCACATGTGATTTGTCAGGGATAACTGCTGGTGGGCCACCAGATGGCATGTTTATCTGAGCATCCACAGGCATGGCACCCACAGCTCCCAATGGCCACAATTCACTGTTCCAGGCCACTGGGAGCTGTAGGGAAGCAGTGACCCGTACCATATCACTTCCCATAGTTGTCATTGGCCATGAACAGTGGACTGCAGCCACTGAGAGCTATAAGCGGCCATGCCTGCAAACACTCGTGGTGACAAAGCAACTCGCAGTCCACCAGTGGCTAACCCTGATGAACCACATGCAGTGCACAGGCCAGAGTTTTCCTCATCCTTGAGATAAAGTGAAATAAATGGAAATATGAATGGGGTTGGCTAGTGCCTAGAAAACATCGTAGCTGAGGGAGCCCAGCACCTTATGTAGTCAAGAGTTTTTGCCTTTGTTTAGGAGATACATAACTCTTCAACAGGGGTAATATATCTTTGTAGGAGAGAGTGGATTGTTACCCTGAGGTCCGCATAGTAATGAAGACACCAATAAATAGGTCCTGTCAAGCCTGTGAACTGCACCGCTTCTGTAAGTTTACCGTATTGCTGTCAGGAAAGCTGTACAACAATAGAACTTTGGAAACAGATGATTTTATGTTGCATGACAAACAGGTAATTTTTTTTTTCTTCTTAATTCTTCTCAGTTCTTGGTTGATGTTTTGTACATTTTAGACGGAATCATATTTCATTATTTCACCACAGTCATAACCAAGCCCCAAGAACTTTGTGATTTGGTTTGAGACACATGTGATTTCATTGCCTTGAATTCAGATGTCTGTATCTTTATTTGCCATCAGTCTTGGTTTTCACCAAGAAGACTGGTGGTGATTGGATCCCCACAATAGTGAATGCTGGAGAAAGAGGTAGGTTCAGAAGTGTAAATGTCATCATTGTCTTCGTCCTCAAAAAACCGTGGGCTCAGCGCCTTTTGGTGTCCAACGCCTCCTTTACTGTTTCCTTCAGGCTGTGTCTACACTAGCCCAAAACTTTGAAGTGCCCATGCAAATGGCCATTTCGTAGTTTACTAATGAAGCGCTGAAATACATATTCAGTGCCTCATTAGAATGCTGGCAGCTGCGGCACTTCGAAATTGACGCAGCTCACCACCGCGTGGCTTGTCCAGGTGAGGCTCCTTTTCGAAAGGACCCCAGCAACTTCAAAATCCCCTTATTCTTATCTGTTGTTAGGAATAAGGGCTTTTTGAAGTTGCCGGGGTCCTTTCGAAAAGGAGCCCTCTCTGGACGGCGAGCCGTGTCAATTTCGAAGAGCTGCGGCCGCTGGCATTCTAATGAGGTGCTGAATATGTACTTCAGCACTTCATTAGTAAACTTCGAAATGGCCATTTGCATGGCTATTTTGAAGTTTTGGGCTAGTGTAGACGTAGCCTCAGTCTTTCCCTGTCCAGTACAGAGTGATTTAGTTTCTTGTGGGAGACTGTATCAAAAGCATTGCTGAAGTCAAGGCATATCACATCCGCTGACTTCCCCATGTCTACAGAGCCTGTTACCTCATCGTAGAAGCTGATCAGATTGGTCAGGCAGGACTTGCCCCTGGTGAATCCGTGTTCGCTACTTTTTGATCACTTTCCCCTCTTCCAGGTGCTCCAAAATGGATTCCTTGTGAATCTCTTCCATTATTTTCCCTGGGATTGAGGTAAGGCTGACTGGTATATAGTTCCCTGGGTTGTCTTTCTTTCCTTTTCTTAAAGATGGGCACTACGTTTGCCTTTTTCCAGTCATCCGGGATCTGTCCCGATCTCCAAGAATCTTCAAAGATAATCTCTTCCGATTTTCAGTGCTCTCTTCTTTTTGACCAACTCTAGCATCTCCTGTGTAATCCGCTACTTATTGATCTTCTCTTCTTAAGGAACCCTCTGCTCAATTGCCTCTGTGCCTCTTATCTCCATGGCTATCACTTGGACTCTCTTATCTAGGTTTTCCTCTGTGCCCACATTCCTGATCATCTCTCTGAGTGCTGCTCTGTATGTATTCCCTATTTCTTCCTTGCCACATCTCTTCATTTCTTGAACTGTGTCTTATACTTTGTCCTTGGGTTTCATCTTGATGTTAGCAATGACTAGGTTGTGGTCCGAATCCATAGCCACTCCTTGGAAAGTTCAGCACTGCTATTCTGATGTTGCCTATCTTCTTATCAAAATCATATCTATCATGTTCTTGGACTTCCCATCATTCAATCACCGTGTCCACTTCCTACAGTCCTTTTTTTGGAATCTCTTATTGTGGATCACCATCTTGTGCTCCGTAGCAAACTGTAGTACTTTCTCACCTTGTTCGTTTCTTTCTCTGTATCCAAACCTTCCCATGACTTTCTCCCAACCTTTTGTTATCTGTTCTCACCTTCACATTCCGTTCTCCTCTGATGTTCAACACATCACTCTTCAGTGTTTCCTCCAGTGTCTTTGTCAAGTCTTTACAGAATGGTTCAAGCTCTTCCTCCGTACTATCTAACATGGGTGCTTACACCTGAATGGCCGTGTCTACACGTGCCCCAAACTTCGAAATGGCCATGCAAATGGCCATTTCAGAGTTTACTAATGAAGCGCTGAAATGCATATTCAGCGCTTCATTAGCATGCGGGCGGCAGCGGCGCTTCGAAATTGACGCGCCTTGCCGCCGCGCGTCGCGTCCAGACGGGGCTCCTTTTCGAAAGGGCCCCGCCTACTTCGAAGTCCCCTTATTCCCATGAGCTCATGGGAATAAGGGGACTTCGAAGAAGGTGGTGTCCTTTCGAAAAGGAGCCCCGTCTGGATGCGACGCGCGGCGGCAAGGCGCGTCAATTTCGAAGCGCCGCTGCCGCCCGCATGCTAATGAAGCGCTGAATATGCATTTCAGCGCTTCATTAGTAAACTTCGAAATGGCCATTTGCATGGCCATTTCGAAGTTTGGGGCACGTGTAGACGTAGCCAATGACTGAGATGTTGAACGGTTTTGCTTTGAATCTCGCTACCATCACACACTCGCTCAATGGTTTGTATCCTAAGAATGCTCCTCTAGCTCTTTTGTTAAGAAAGAATCTGACTCCTGCCTCATGCTTTGTTTTGTTCCCTGACCAAATGACTTTGCGACACACATCTCTCCCAATGCTGTCTAGTGCATCTCCACCAGCCCAAGTATATCCCATCGTTATCTCTCCATTTCCTTTTGAAGCAGCTTTAACTTTCCAGTTGCCCACAGCGTTTGGACATTCTACATTCTGATCGATAGTTTATGCGTTAGTTGTAATTTTCTTTTGGTGGCCAACTTATCGACCCAACACCAATCGCTCGATTGATATCGCAGACCTTTTTTATCCAGGTGATATCTCAGCTGGCATCTTTTATCAGCTAGTTGTACTGGCATCAGATTTCATTCATATTGTTGAGTGTCAATGCGCTGATTGTAAAACATCTGACCGACCCTCCTCCTATATCTGAGTTTAGGACTGGTGTGGAACCCCTAGAGGCTTCGTGGCAGAGTTAAGTTAAAATAGGAAAGGAACAAGTTAAAATTACTTAGGTTAAATATCTTCAAGTCAGTGGGACTGGTGAAATGCATCCTAGAATACTCAGGGAACTGATTGAGGAGGTATCTGAGCCATAAGCTATCATCTTTGAAAAGTTATGGTAATGGAAGAGATTCCAGAAGACTGTGCAAATATAGTGCCTATCTGTAAAAAGGGAAATAAAGAACACCCCAGGAAACTACAGCCCACTCAGTTTAACTTCTGTGCCAGGAAAGATAATGGAGCCAATAATTAAAGAATCCATCTGCAAACATCTGGAAGATCATAAAGTGATGAGTAACAGTCAGTATGAATTTGTAAAGAGCAAATCATGTCAAACCAAATTGATAGCTTTGATACAATAACAAGCCTTATGCATAAGGGGGAAACAGTAGATGTGGTATGCCTAGACTTTAGTAAAGCATTTGATAGTCTCACATGATCTTATCAATAAACTAGGGAAATACAAAATAGGTGGTGCTCCTGTAAGGTTGGTCCACAACTGATTTGATACCCATTCTCAGCGAGTAGTTATCAATGGTCCACAGTCATGCTGGAAGGGCATAACAAGTGGGGTTCTTCAGGGATCTGTTGTGTGACCCATTCCTCACTGTCAGGGTGGTTAAGCAATGGAACAAGTTACCTAGGGGCTTGTGGATTCTCAAGCATTTAAGAACAGGTTAGACAAACATTTGTTAGGGATCATCTATTGTAGATGGTTATTTGTACTGCTATGAGTGCAGGTAACTGAACTTGATGACCTCTTGAGGTTCCTTGCAGTGCTGGTTCACTTTATTGGAGCCTGAAACCTTAGGAATAGTGTCTGGGTAGCAATTATTGATTGACCAGTGCCTGGTGAAAACATTATGTATATAATATGTGTGTTTGTATTCCTACTATAAAACAAAATTAAAACATTTCATGCATCATCTCAGGTTGATGTATACTTTCTGGAAGTCTACTCCAAAAACACTGTTTTACAGAATATCAGCATTTTTATAAGTATAGGTAGAGTTTTCTCTATTCAATTACCTGAATATGATTTTATAGGTAATTTCTTGTATTTTTTTAATCCATACCTTTCATAGCTTTTAAAAAAAAAATTTCAACAACATATTAGACATGTAAATTGCAAAACTCGCATCTAAAATTCATGTTTGAAACCACCTACATGTTTGAAACAACCTTTTAGGTATCTAAAAGGGAGTCATAAGGAGGAAGGAGAAAACTTGTTCTTCTTGGCCTCTGAGGATAGAACAAGAGGCAACGGGCTTAAACTGCAGCAAGGGAGGTTTAGGTTGGACATTAGGAAAAAGTTCCTAACTGTCAGGGCGGTCAAACAGTGGAATAAATTGCCAAGGGAGGTTGTGGAATCTCCATCGCTGGAGATTTTTAAGAACAGGTTAGATAGATGTCTATCAGGGATGGTTTAGATAGTACTTGGTCCTGCCATTGGGGCAGGGGGCTGGAGTTGATGGCCTCTTGAGGTCCCTTCCAGTGCTAGTGTTCTATGATTCTATACTCCAAAGTACTAGATATTTGCATGCATATTTAAAAATAAAGCAATTAATCCCGTTCAGCTAGTTTAACCTATTCAGCTTTACTTCAATCCACAAAATTTAAACCAAATTGCAACTCATTGAAAATCTGAGAAAATAGATGTCTTGTAGACTTTGATAGTTAACAGATTTGAGATAATTAACAGATTCCAGTATGATGGGAGCAAGTCCCTGAATCTGGTTTTCCTCTTTTGTTCCATCTGCCAGAGAACAGCAATAAATCCTAATGACCTGTGAGGACAAAGTCAAAGAGTTTGTTAAGGTCCAACTGTAAAAATTGTATTTCTGCTCTAGGAAGCACAGGGATCTCCTGCTGCAGACATCTGAACCAGTCCATTGTCCATATATGAAAGATGTGCCCCACTTACCTCTGTGAGTTTAAGAATTATCCAAGACAAGGTTGCAATGTCCATTTCCTATTTAAGCCCCCACACCCCCCTCAAAAATCAGAAAAGAATGTCATGGTTCCAGGGTTAACTGCCTTTCTGCCCTGTTTGTTGTCTGTTCAAGTGTGCCTCTTTATCTTCAGTTTTCAGCCATCATCCCTCAGTTGGTGGTGATGGCTCCACTTCCATTAGGTCAAGGCCAAGGGTATCCAACGTTTTTTTATTGGGGGCCCCTGGCAATTTTTTACATGTTCCAGGGGATGAACACAAAATAGACCAAGACCGCCTCAACCTCACACCCAGGCTTAAATGTCCCCCCCGCAACGCCTAAGCTGCCCCCAGGCTTAACCCCAGACCCCACTCCCTACAGCCAGGTACCACCCTATACATCCCATCCCTGGTGACTCACCAGAGCTGGTGCCACTCCAGAGCCCTGAGAGCCATGCAGAGCAGCACCACTGGAGCCCTGAGAGCCACACTGCCACCTTTTAAAAGTGACACCACTGCCGGCTCCCCAGGCTGAATTCTGACCCATGGGCCATGTGCTGGACACCCCAGTCTAGACCTACAGACAATGGATTTAGACTTTCAGTCCTGCTGTAGTTCACTGTGATTGTCCCAGGAGGTCTGACCTGAATCTAGCCCCTACATTTCATGCTCTTAGTGAGCAACCAACCAGCACAGACACAGTATACTTATTTTGAGGGCAATCGTATTATAGGTTTAACATATCCTAAAACGGTAAATTATATGGATACTAAGTATGTAAGGTATTACCCATTTTCCAAGTGGAGTTCCTAATTATGTTTCCAGTTCTTCAAGCCCATCCAGCAGGTTTTTGACCTCTGAATTAGAATCATAATCAGTTCCAGCTGACCCTTTGCACTCAAACTCTTTTTGCTAGGCCTTGAGCTGAGCCAGAATCAATATATACAGTTCCTTCATTCTTTTCAGGAGCAGTTTACCTGTTATGCGATCTTTAGTAATCACCGGCTGCTGACTATGCCCTGAGTGAAGCTTGGTAACAAGACAAGACTTTGTAGCTAGACTAATCCCTGGCCTCTCGGCATGATTGCACATCTCTGCAACATAATCTTTTGATGTTTCCACACTACTCATCCTTATTGTAAAGCCTCGTGATGGCCTGTTATCTGAGTTAAGAGCACAGGCCATTTTAAATGGAACAGACATAAAATGTCGAGTTGAATTTATAGAGTAGTTTTTCATTGCAGTTCATCTTCTCAGTCTGGCTTAGTCTAATCAATATTAAAAAACCTGAAGTTAATGTTTTCCTTTTTCCTTTAACTCTTAACCATGGTAGGGTTACATAGCATTAGATTTGCCCCCATTTTGCTGCTGTTAACAGCAGTGCTGCCTTGGAAGTTGCCCACACTACATCCTTTCTCCTAGGATGTGTTCCATGTTCAAGCCAGTATTAGGTGTTACTCACTGGTGCAGTACTGGATATTTCATATGCAGCCTATTGGCCCAAGTGTCCTGTCTTTGCTATCATGGCATTTTGCTCAATTGCAAGAGCCCAGTGCAATGCTAATCTGGCGTTTTAAGAAAATAAGTGACTTAAAGAAAAGTCAGTGCATCCTCAGTGGATCAGAATGAATGGTGTTATGTAACTCTTTTAAAAAGCAACTTCACTTCAGCCCTTTCTTCTGCACCCAGCATGCCCCATTTAATTGTTTCTGTAACAAGTGCAGTTTTTTTCCCTCTTCATACCTATTGCCAGTGGGTATGGTTGCTATTTTACTTGGGTTTCCAGTGACTCTTTTGTTTCCTGTGCATAGCCTTCTCTTTCTTTCCTATGCACTCCTTGGTTAGGCCAAGATGTCGCACGTAGGGTAGCATTACAGAGGTCAATTTTTTTTTGCTTCACTGCTGTGCACACTATTATTATCTGTACCAAGTCTTCTGGTTGCCAGTGTGGTAGTTGCCAATGTGGTTAAACCCTGGCCAAGGGTGAGGTCTGCAGGGCTGGGGGGACTAATGCAGTAAACCCTTGAGTTATCCAGGGGTTATTCCTGCAATCCTTGCATAACTCGAATTTTCCTGCTAGGGGAGGGGAGCCAGGAACCACCAGGGCTGGTCAGTTTCCTAACTCCCAGAGTGGCAGGAGCTGGGAATGAGGGGCAGGCTGGTTCCAGTCTCCCTATGGCTTGTGGGACCAGGAAACTGATTAGCTCATGACTGGCCAGTTTCACATTCCCACCAGTGCAGGGGGGGAACGAGGCTCAGAGCTTTCTCCTTCTTTCCTCCAGCCGCAGGGCTGTCAGACAGCTGCACGTCTAAGAGAAGGGAGGAAGAAGGCTCCAGCCGCAGGGCTGTAGGTCTCCCCGTCCCCCAGCCAGGGACCCCGCAGTTGGCTCATGTAAGTTGGGGAAATTCACTCATTTAGTGAAAAAAGGTAGGTATGTGTCCCCCTCATTTTAGCGAGTATTTGTAAGTAAAGTACTTGTTAAACGATGGATGAGTGTATAATGATGCTGAACACTTTGGAACTCATCCTAAATTGGTGTGTTTCCATTCACTTTGCTGAAGTTTTGTACATTTACCTTACCTGAGGAGCTGTACATGTAAAGACAGAAATCACAGAGAAGTCTATTGAAAATGAATCTATTACCTAGTAATTGCAGAAAACATAAAAGCATGTACCAGCCTCTTCTGTAGAGAGTGAAGTTTTCTGGGTTTGTTCACAAAGGTAAAATTAGTCCCATATACTGAAATTCTTACAGAGAAGTTATTGTCTGAAATTTAGTTTGTACTGTCTTCATTATTGCTTGTTACAATAGACTACAAAACTAAGCAAACACCTAGATCTGTTGATGTCCCTCCTCCTGAAACTCCTCTGCAAATTCCTGGAGTACCCTGGTTGAAAACCACAGCCCTAAAGTGAAATCTATTTCTTTCTATTTTTTTCCCCTGAGGATTTACTCTAACCTGTAGGCTGACATATCTATCCCTGCTGCAGCGGGTAAATCCCTCTCCTAATAGCCATTCAGAACATCCACCTATATCGATCTAGCATGAAGTTCCCTTTGGTAGAACAGAATGGGTGCCTAAGCATACTCTGAGGTGTTACTCTACCCATTACTTCCACTTGTGATTTCAAGATAGATTTAAGGATGCAGGGATTCTCATGGTGAATTTCATTCATTATGAGCAACACACGTTTACCTGAACATAATCATTCTACATCAATGTCAGCTTTGTATAAAATCTGTTGCAGCTACTTAATTAGTATTTGTATACTTGCCAGTAGGTATATTTTACTATAGCTAAAATCTGCATAACTCTGTATATGCATGCATACTTACCATGTGCATACCTGTAAGTATCACTATGAATCACATACTGTTAAATATACAAGGCCATCAAATGCAAAATCTGTATCTGCATCTCAGAGGCTTCACAGGTGAAAAATTGTGTGTGGAATGCAAGGGTTCAGGTTCCCATGATGCTGCTAACTTGCCCATCACACACACTGGGTGTATTGTAGTTATAGTAAAATCAGTATCATCTATAAAGTTTAGCAAGAAAAATGTTCACATGCATTTATGTGGATTTGGTGTATCTCTGGAGATTTTTTTTTTCCCCCTGAATGTCCAAAATCGTTGGGCTTCTTTAGTATGACCCTGATACAGCTTTTGCTTTTTAGGGTTTTGAGCTTTTATTCTTTATAAATCCAGACTTCCTCTCATAGAGTTTAACTCCATGAATGCTGAAATGGGTAGATATTATGATTCCAGCAGGTAGTAAATACGAACCAAAAAGGATTTAATCAAATGTCCTCCAAACCTCAGTTTAAGCATTGCTGGGGATTTGGTTACAGTGTTGGTCAGGTAGTTTCACTGGCAACATTTCACTTCTGCACAACTGAGAATGGTGGTTCTTGAGGAACAAGGGCAGATGGAACTGTGTTGGGATGCAAACGGTGTGTGGGATACGTTGCATATAAAATGAAGTAAATCATAATATCAAAGGTTGCTTAATTCATTATTTCAGAATACTCAGTTGGCTTAATCATCCCTTTTATTTGTTCTTATTGTTGCATGTTAATTTTTCTTAGGTAACCAAGTTTGTTCACTTTTATATAGGTGTTGAAGGTTGGCAGCGTGTGTGCAAATCGTACAAGGGTTTATCACAATCTGAAACATTTTAAATACAAGTTGTATGAGCGCTGCTGCTCTGTTACAAAAGCAGAAGGCTTTCAGGACGAGCCAGTCAAAGACACAGTTGATAGGCTTTTCAGTGATTTGGAAGAGAGTGGCTGGATTCAGAAGGTATGGTGGAATCTGTCATTGGATAAAATTCCTTTGTATCAAAGAAGGTCATGACAGCAGTGCTAAATAAGATGTCCATGTTTTAACTAATCAGCAAGTTGTAAGAATGTGTACATTTGTGGTCTGCTGTAGGTCATCCAAGATGGTAAAATGTAGGTATCAGCCAAGCAGGACTTGTAATAACTTCCCATAAAGTGCAGCTCTACTCTGAAAAGCGACTCAAAAGAAGCTGCTCATGCAAGTAATCAGTCTTATTTTAGTCGCAAAAGTAAGCAAGTACTTTACAGAATTTCAGTCGTCTTAGTGCTGCTGGACAGGTAAGATGGGGGAGCTGGATTCTGTTCCACAGCACTAGCAAAATAGTTTATCTGGTTCCAATTACAGTTAAAAATTCTGGGTTTGCACAGGTGTAATTCAAATCATAATATGAAGGCATCAGTGTTACATAAGTGTAAATGAGAACTTTTATTAATAGTCACAATATGTAAGTTTGACTTTTGAGAAAAGCCCAGTAGCTTGACCCAATGGAGGGAAATCTTTAAGCTGAAAAAAGATTAAATTGGAGACAAAGGAGGGCTTTGCTTGTGACATTTAAAATACTTCCTGTTTATGTACTCATTTGGTAGACCCTCATCCACTGGATTTCAAATTCAAACTTCCAAGCAAATTCAGATTCGGTATCTGTTAGTTGAGAAGGTGCCACATGACTTCTTGTTTTCTCTCAGATTCTTTTGCCATTTATTCTCCTCCATTTAAATATATGACAATCTGGCCACCTCTTGTGGAATGGACCCATTTTTGATTATCTTAAATAGACAACTTTCAATATAAAGAGTAGGGCCTGCTTTAAATTTTGAAATCATGAATATTTTTGGAAAAATGAGCCCATATTAATGGCATAAAATGCTAATGTAACATTAGTAACACTATAATACATATTAATTTCTTGTATGTGCTGCTGCACTAGTCCATCCATGTACTGGGGTCTCCTTTTAAAAGCAAACCAAAAGAGATGAATAAGTGATGGAAGGATACTTAGATGAGATGTATTTTGAGGCTAAGCCTCCAGTCTTTCTGTGTCAGGATCAGTTTTTCTTATTTTGATTTCTTAAAGTTTCATGAAACACACAGGACAAATTACCTGAGTGGGTCCAAACTTACAAAATAGGCTTTGGTTTTCTCTGCTTCTGAATCAGTGCTGCTAGACTTATTTGTGAACTGAGTTTGACACGATAAGCAATGTATTTGCTTAATTTGGTTGCTGTCTTTGATTAATTGACATGGTTTTTATTTTGTATACAGAGATATGATCATCTGGAAGAATATATAAATAATGCAGATTACTTCCAAGAGGAGAAAATGGACTGAGTATTCACACATTGCTTTGGAAGAAGTTTTGTAAAAATCATTTATTAGCTGTGATATCCACCTGTACACAATATCTCCAAATGCTTTTCAGGATGTTTTCGTACATATCATTGTATTTAAGTCTCCAGCTGTGCCTGAAAATTACCATGCATATGAAAAGCAAAAGCAGCATATTCTTTTATAATTCCTCAATTTTAAATGTCAAAATAATGATTAAAAGATGTTGTTGTACAAAGTAAACAACCTTCTAGTACAGGTAGGTCACCTGAACTTCCCTTTGTGGTTAAAGTGACCAGAGTCAAAATACCTATATGTTCTAGAAATAAAAATACATATTGCTGGTGGAATGTGAGAGAGATGGTGAGCTCTAAGCCCTTGTGGGTGGGAATTAGGCAAAGGTGGGAAGGTGCTTCAATAGAAAGTTACAGCTTTCATCCCATCACATCTTTGAACTTGAAATGTGAACATTAAGCAGTTAGCTTGGTTATAGTGAGAATGTAACATTATCAGATACATTCATTCTTAATTCAGTATCAAAACCACCTTCATGTCTTATCCATGGGGTTTTAGAAGACTGCAGTTTGCATATAGACAGAGGGATGTGAAAAATATCTATGTATAGTACAGACAGCACAATAGCTACTGCCATGAACTGAAAGATAAGTGGACAATTCCTGTAACAGTAACTACCTATCTCACAGAGGTGAAGGAGTACAAAACCTTCCTTGATTGTGTCTTTTAAGGTGCGTCTCTAGTGTAGTACCTCTCTGAGACATGTAAAGCTGTAACCCTACTCTCCCTCCCTCCCTCCCTCCCTCCCTCCTGGTTCTTCAGAGATAGAAGAGGTAAAAGGTATGGTACATCTTAGCCCCTTGGCCCACTTGCTATGCCTCAAGGAAAGCATACAGTGAGAGTGGGGTGGCAGAGAGAGTGGTCATAAGGGGAAGGGTATATGCTGTCCTTTTGCTTGAGTTGTGGAAGAGAATAGCTGGTTCAAGCTGTTTTTATCTCCGGGAAAAGTAAAGGACATTTGTTCCTGCCCCATGCACGAACATATATTAAAGTGAATGTTATCTTCATGATAGTCACGCCTATGAAGAGAACCTTCAGGCTAACAGTGCTATATATTCAGTGTTACAGTACCCCTGTAGTCAGCCTTGGAATGGTGGTTTTATGGCTGAGGATGTTGCAAAGATAGTCTGCAGTTAAAAATATTTTTGAAATCAACACAGTAAAATGAATCCATATTAAGTAAATGATCTACTTACAAAAGTATCTGTAATATCTCCATACTTCAATTACATAAGTTCCATTATGTCTTCACTCTGCTAACTACATAATGTCAGAATAAAATGTATATACCAAATACATTAATCACCCTCCAGATTGCTGCTGTTAGACAAAAAAGGTTCCCAACTTTCATGCTGACAGCTATATGTGATTTTGTGTGTTTCACAAAGGTATGAGTTAAGGTTGTGTTCAGCATTGTTAACTTGCTTCCCCTACCCCTCTCTTTCATTTTTCATTGCTGTTTTGGGCTTGGTGCACAGCCTGTCAGAGTCAAGGGAGACACATCCGTACTTTTCAGCAGATTTTGGGCCAAGCTCCTGAGCAAAATTCTGCATTTGGCTCTGATCACATCACTTTTTCGGAAGACTAGGCCTCTTGTGCAGTGCGCCAACAAGAATGGAAAAATGTATGTACCACATTGCATACCCTTTTTAAATACACATCATGCACCAGTTATGATTTTGCCTCATGTATTCGTAGTTAATGCTTGATGAAATTAGTACACAATACTACTTAAAATATTGTTACAAACTAGTTTTCCTTCCATGCAACTTTTTCTTTCATGTTTCTAATTGTCTTCATCTTTGCTGATAAATACAGTTCTGAAACGAGAAGTCTGTGTTTAACCTCTGCAAAAGTGAGGATGCTGATTTTTTTTTCCATGCCGTTTTGTTAGCATTCAACAGGTTTTCTGTACTTATCTGTCATTAACCATGCTTAAGTTTACAGTGTTCATGTCTAGAAAGCTTGAGTGCAAAACATTGTTGAAAACAGCAACTATGTGGAAAGTGGTTTTGAAACAGATGTAATTTTGTAATGCATATAATGGAAAAAAATGTCCACCTATTCAGTTAAGCTACACTGACAAAATAGGGGGTGCGTTTTAATAAAACTGAATGTTCTTTGCACCTTTTTCTCACTTTCTTTCTCATACGTACAAGGAAAATAATTACTAGAAACCAGGACTGAATGCAGAGTAAATAAAAAGTCCTCTTTTAGGTACATATCTACACCTGTGTTGGTTAGAAACCATATGATACATTTAGTGACTGTTTTGAACTAATTTTCACATTTCATATTTTTCCATCCATAATAAAAATGGGTTAATTAAAAAGTTTTTTGGGTCCATAACAGAAAACAGTCACCTCACTTTAGGAGTACGTGAATAAATTGATTATCACTGGCAAGAAACCCATCAAATAGCATGGAAAGGCTGAAAATGTACTTGCACAGGGAAACTTGCTGCAAGAAGACTGACAGGTCAGGTGCCAAAATTCAGGCGTTTGAGTGTAATCATGGGGTTTTTTTGACGTGTAGATTATACTAGCTGAAATACATCCCCATTTACTGACTTGCACATTCCAGTCTTTGTGCGTCATTTTTGAATTTAGTCTTTCCCTCTATTTGAGTAGAACTAAGGTAAATGGCAAGGCATCAGTGCGGCAGCAGATCAATAGCTGCAGTGCCTCTCTAGCCCATGCCTTGTTACATGGCATAAACAGAGCACTGTTTAATCCTCTGGTGTCCAGTACGCTTTGTGTTCACCACGTGTGGTGAACTGGACATCAGGGTGTGGCAAAATGCAGCTTGCTCCTTAGAGCTGTAGACATGCCCCCCACTTGGTGGGACAAGTGCATTGCAGCACCAGCGTCTGGCCTGGAGCCAGGCATGGTATGGCGAACGCAGGGGCAGTTCCAGCTGTGAGGCAGCTCGTGCAGCGGCTCTGGTGAGTCCCCGACAGTTTCGTGAGGATAGGTGTAGTCTTTGGCTCTGTAAGGAAAGGTTCCTGGCTTTTGTGAGAGGGAAGCAGCAATCTTTACAGTATCTAAACCAGTGGTGTCCAATAATCAGTGGGAACAGCGGTGGTGGGGAGGGAGTTGAGGGCTTTCCCAGTATCCAAAAAACCTGTCCTTAAATTCATTTGCCTTAGAGTAGGATAGACTTGTCAAACACAAGACAATGCAACCTCATGTCCTGTTATTGCATATGATACCTTTTGCAGACTGGAGAGGAATGTCTACACCTTAAAATGATACAAAATCTTGATTCCATTACTTTATTTTGTCATATAAAAGTCTCTATTTCTGATTTAATATTAAACAGATCACTACTAAATTTAAAAGACTATTAATGTAACATAAAGGATATAAGTGAACAGAAATCAAGAAAATTAATTTATGCTCTGTAAAGTAATATTGATTTGCATATATTGAGAATACATATTTTAAATCCTAATCTGTATGTTAACTGACTATGCAGCGTGTGCAATATGAGGGATTTCATATTAATAAAAGAAGCTTAACTTTTTCATTTCTTAAATTTTGCATTACAATTTTGTGATCTAAATTTTGCTTTAATACATTTTTTAACGTTTAATTTCGTGGTTATTTAAGGAAAAAGTAAACTGTCTATACTTAATTGTTATGAGAAGTCACCAGATGAGGATGTGTCTCAGAGTTGTCCAAAAGGTTATTTTCTTAATTTTATTTCTCCTGCGAATCTTTAAAGAAGTTCTGTATTAGTTTTGTAGTGCCAATTGTTTGATGGGAGTTGCTGGAACAACACCAGCATGTGGTCTCTGTCACTCTCTAACTGGAATCAATCCTTGAGCAGAATTGCTTTTTTGGAATTTGTGCATTAATGTTGTTTGTGAAAGAGGGCGTTGTCCATGTGCTCTGGCAACTTATGTTCAAGGATTGGTTTTTATGGTGTCAGTAGATTCACAGATTTTTAAGGTCAGAATGAACAATGAGTATGTGATCTGAAAGTGTCTCTTTCTAGACTATCAGAAAGCAATTACATGTATTCCCGTATTTAACTGCACTTGTGTTTGAATAAAGGCCTGCAACTGTAAATGTTTTTTTAGTTATTCTGATAAACTGTCTGGATGTGTTAAGAGAAATACATATAAATATCCTGTGTGCAATCAACATGTTCTGTGAATTTGAATACTGGTTTCATTTTGTTGATTTTTTTTTTTTAAATGAAAAATGTACATTTATAATTTGAACCCGGAGGTCACAACTGAAGAGCTTAAGTATATGACATAGCAAACTGTTGCATCACCATGGTTTCTTTTTTACCTCTCTGAAATAGCATTGCAGACAACTGATAGGACTTCATACCTTGTTTGTTTCCATTAATCTGTATGTTTTACATGTATTCATTTATTGCATAGAGGAAAAAAATGTAAGCTAAAATTGAAAATATGAAATATATAAGCAATGCTTATTCCTAAGGACTCTCCTGGGTTTTTACTCTTAATAACTCAAAAACTAGTTTTGTACTTAAAGTCCATTTCGCAGTGTCTGCATAGCAGAACATAATAAACGAGGGCATTGTAGCGCTCCACAAGAGAAAATGGACATGGAATGAACATAGCACCCCTTGAATTTGCTAGATTAAATAATCTATCACAAAGGCTATGGAATGTGTTCCATTTAGTTTTCCTAGCAAAATATACTATTTGGAGTCTAAAGGCTTATGAACTGCAGTCATTTTAATTAGAAGCAAGAAGCGTCACTGAAAAACTAATTGTTGCAATGGCTCTGAATTCAAGGCCCCAATTCAGTAAAGCACTTTAGCAGATAGTTAATGTTAAGCATGTTCTTCAATTCCAATGCAATCAGTGTAACTCTTAAGCAATTTAGGTTTTTCACAATATTTCCTTTAGGCATCTGCATGCTATTTTCTCTTAAAGATACCAAATAAATGTGACTATATTCTTCCACATTCATTCAGGCCTAACCAAAAATCCCCTCCCCCCCCTTAGCTGCACTTCCCTGTTAACTCAAATCCTTTAAATACCTGGGACACTAGACCTTGCTTAAAACATGCCTTAAAATCAAAGAACTGGGTTATGTTGGCTCAAAAAGACCCCCATGTTTACTGTGCTGTTGGACCTACAGTTCTCACTCGTGCACAATAACCACTGAGAACCTCCTATGAGTGCTTATTTGAATATGCAGTTTCTTGGCCGAGCCCTGGTCTCCAGGATAATAGTGTAATATGCTTGGTAGGGTTAATTTGTATATATAGACAGCATGAATGTTTTGGATTGTTTTATAAAAGCCTTTTGCCTTCAGTTTTAGAGAAATATTTCTTAATTTAAAAAGAATATTTGCATGTGTAAAGTGATAAGCACTTGAAAATGAAGGCTCAGAAATGAGTGTGCCCTGTCACCTTCAATCAAGCATTTCTAGTGTGTCACTATAAGAGTTTCAGTAGTACCAAATGAGAACGGTGCTCCATTGTTCTAGGAGCTAATACACTCTCAGTCATGAGAGCAGTCCCGGGTTGGAAAAGGTCTTATAGCCGAAATGGACAAGGCAACTGAAAGAAGTGTGTTCAGTTTACAGAAGGACATTGAAACACAGAAATTAGAGCACAGAACATCAAAAGTATTTAGGTCTCTAACACCTATTTATTTGAATGGGAGGTAAGCATATAAATAACTTTTGCTTGTCACTTGAGCTGTGTCTGTATTTGAGAGTTTTGGCAACAGAAGACTAGTTTTGTTTGCAGAACTTGTAGTGTCCATGCTAAAAACGTGTGCTGTTAACAGTAACTCCACAGGACTGTCCACTTTTGTCAACAGCCTTCTGCTTCTCTCCCATGAGGCAAAACACCTTTCTTGACAATCTGTTGACAAAAAAGTGGTAGGAATGGGGGAGGGAGGGTCGGTTTGCTGACAGACAAGGTTTCCGGGACAGGGCACAGCCTTGTCTGGGGTGCATCTGATTAGCTAGGCAGGCCGGCTGCTCTCTGTCGACAGAGCGAATCAACAGATCAATCCACTTTTGTGCGTGGCCACAATCTGTTGACAGTTCTGTCTGTAGCTGTATGCCGACGGTAATTTCTGTTGACAGAGTGCTGTTGTGTAGACATAGTCTTACAGCTTATAGCTGTGATTTATTGGTGAAACTGGTAATTCCACCAAGGACTAAATTCTGGGGCAGGTGTCTAAGCAGTAACATTGTGTACAGAAGGATGAATGCATTCCCTAGGAATAAGGGAAGTTATTGGACAGCCAGAGACAGAGAAGCGGTAGTTTATAGACCTGGGGATGGCAAAAGGGATTTTCTTGGCTTCCATCCATGCAATTAAATCACTGTGATCCCAGCTCCTCTTTTTCTTTTTTCATTCACCTCCTCTGCCGCTTGGAGGCTTCGTGTTTCTCTTTTGCCTTCTCCGTGCCTATTATTCCTTCCTGCAGTGGCACCGGCCTCCCAGTAGGGCTTCCCAAGACACCTTCGCCGCCGCCGCTGCTCTGCCTTACCCGAGCACAATGAAAGCTTGTGTACCCGTAACCCCCGTGCAGAGAGACACTATCGGCAAACCAGCTAGCAGCACACCAGCCAGAGAAAGGGATGTTACAAGGCACTTTTCAATCATCGAGTGGGGGAATCCAACCAAGTCGTCGCTGATACTCGTACCACAACCACCCCAACCCACCGTTTGGGGGCGGGATAACGCACCACCACCACCACCCCCCACCCCCACAGAGGAAAAGCGGCGGCTCGCTCTGCCGGCGCGAGGCTGGAAGTTTGTAAGTTTCACTATCGTTTGTGACTGCTCCGAAGAGAGCTGCGGCTGCGGGCGCGTGTCCTGGTGCGTCCCTCGAGCCCGCGCGTGAAACTGTCCGAGCGGGGAGTGAAAAGTGGCGGCCCCGGGACCAGGCGCGAGACGTAACGTTCGCGTCCCTCCTGAGCTTGTGTGTGTTGCCGAGGGGCGAGACTCGCTCCATGCATTTGACACAGCGGCTGGAGTGACCGAGAGCAAAGCAGGGGCCGCAGGTCCCCCGTTGACCCTGGCACGGAGCGGGCACTCCCGCTCTTTGCCCGAGCGCCGCTGGCGCGTGAGCCGCAGGCAGGCCGTCGGGGCCGGTCATGAGACAAGACGAGCCCAGAGCGGCGGGAGCGAGGAAGAGACGAGGCAGCACAAAGGCTGAACTCAGCCGAACCCCCTCCTCCGCCCGCCCCTTTCACGGCACGTTCATCGGAGGCTTATCTCTCTCCCCCCGTTAGAAAACAAACCCGGGGAAAGTCTCGGCGTTGCTGCGCCCCAGGCTGCGCTCCCCTCCTTGGGAGACAACCCCCCCCCGGTACCGATCCCTGCCGCTGCCAAGTCCGGCTGCTGCGGGGGCTGGATTTGAAGGCAGGGGCTGGGGGTAGAGCGGGTTATTACTCTTTACCCCCCCCCCCGCACCCCGCCGGGGCTGTTTGGCTGTGTGCACCCACCCGCCCGTCGCCTCCTCCCCGGTTCCAACCTCCCTCCTCCCAGTGCTCCGCGGCGGGCTGGGGACGCGCACCGCCCAGCGCCTCTGAGTCTATGGTGGCGAATCCCTCGCGGGTCAGCCCCGTCCCGGCAAACTCCTGCCGAGCTGTCACGCCCGCCCGCTAAGGGGCGGGGGCGGGGGGCTGAGCGGGATCCGGCACTGCCTGGGCTCGGGATCCCCGCTCCCGCCGGCCAGCTCGTCCCTCCCTCGCCGTCCCCATCCATGTGGCAGTGAGAGCGCGGCTCGGCGGCGTCAGGGGCAGCCTCGCGGGCGCTACCCGGGCGGAGCAGCGGCGTGGCCGGCGGGATGGGGGACACGGCTCCCCCGCAGGCCCCGGATCTCGGGGCCGGTCTCCTGGGAGGCGGCTCGGTGGGCCCCCGGGTGCACAGCGCCATCGTGGAGCGGCTGCGAGCCCGCATCGCCGTCTGCCGCCAGCACCACCAGAGCTGCGAGGGACGCTACGAGCGGGGCCGGGCGGAGAGCTCGGACCGCGAGCGGGAGAGCACCCTGCAGCTGCTGAGCCTGGTGCAGCACGGCCAGGGGGCCAGGAAGAGCGGCAAGCACAGCAAGGCGGCGGGCGGCGCCGGGCCGGCTCCCCCTGCCGCGCCACCGGACTATCACCCGCAGCTGCTCAGCAACGGCGCTGCTGGGGGCAGCAGTGGGATCAACGGGGACCAGCCGCCGGCGGGCTCAGCGTCCGAAGGGGGGCAGCGGCACTCGGCCCTCATTGCGGTGAGTCACACCCGGCTCGCAGCGCCCCTGCAGGCGGTTCGCCCCGGGGTGGGCAGACGGGGCGCGGCGGGGGGGGAGGGGCAGAGACACTGGGCCAGCTGGAGTGAGGGGCCACAGGTGCAGGATGTGTGAGTACCTGGCGCCACTGGTGTCAGGAGGTGGATACCAGGTGCCCTCCCGCGGGGCGCACTGAGTGTCTGGGGCGGGATAGTAGGTTCCACCAATGGGAGGTATCAGGTGTCACCAGTGTTGGATGTTGGGAACTGGGATCCACTGGTAGGAGGTGTTGGGCACTGGCTGTCTCTGACATTGGGGATGGGGCACCACCAGCACAGGGCAATAGGAATAGATGTCTCTGGTATAGGGTATGGGGCATTGTGCACCACTAGAATAGCACATATGGGGCCTTATGAGCATGGGATGTGGATACTGCATGACATTGGTGTGGGGCATGAGCAATGGGTGCTACTGATGTAGAACCCCTAGATACTCAGGGCCATAGGCAGAGGTGTGTGGACCTAAGCGCTGGTGCTGCTACCATGGAGTGTGCAAATGCATGGGACATGAGCACTGGATCCCGCCAGTGCAGGGGATCAGGGCAGCAAATGCATTGGTGCAGGGTGTCTGGTCACTTGTGAGACGTGTGGGAACCTGAGATGTGTCCCTGTGTTGACACGTACATGTGCAAATCAACGTGTCTCTCAGGGTGAAAGCTGCCAGCATGCTTATCACAACTTGTTTCCTGCGAAGGAACTTTGTTGCTTGCTGTGATGATACATGTCTGTGATGTCCCCAGCATGCTGTGTGTACTGTGCATATACCTCAGCCCTTCGTGATGGCCTTAAACATATGCTATCCCAGGCACAAAATGCATTCATCCGTGATTTAATTTTTTGTCTATGGGGAAAGAACTGGCCTGGTATAAATGGGCAAGTAGGATCTTCCAAAGCTGATGAGAATATATATATGCAGAGTAGGGATGCAAAATCCTGTTTAATTGGTTAACTGGTTAAATGATAGGCAGCCTGGGCTGAAGCAGCCTCCCCAGCTGCCTTTCCTGCCCCCTCCCAGCTCCCGAAACTTGTCACCCCCATGTGGTGCACTGGAGAGTGGGGCTGGAGTGCCCTAGTGTCCTGTGGGCAGGGTCATTCTGATGGGCAGAGCAGCCCTAGTCTGTGGTGCACTGCAGCTGGGGGTACTCTAGCCTGGTTGGAACAGGCCCTGTCCACGGAAGGGTGGGCTGAAGCGGCCAGTTCAGCTGCCTCCCCATCCTACTGGCTGCTGTGGACAGGGACTGTTCTGGCTGGTCTGGAGCACCTCTGCCCACAGCAGCTCTGCAGGGGTGGCACAAGCCCATGCCCATGTTGGGCATGGAGATGGTCCAGCCCATTCCAGGTAACTGTAACCATTAACATCCCTAATACAATGACATAGCAGTAAAAAAAAACAACAAGCCAGCATGTTTTCCTGCATACATACATGTGGAATTGATTTCAGTGCAATTGAAAGAGACTTTGTTGGCTTGACAAGTTACACAAGTGTTTCTAAAGTGTCAAAATACAATGTAAAATATCACTGGCTATGCAGAGTCCTATAGAGGTGGGTCCAGGCACATTTTGACCTTCTTCCGAAGCCCTTCGTGGAAACAGAATGCCATTCTAAATGGATCATTGTTTTGTTCCAGTCTGGCAATTCTTATCTTTTTACACATGCGGGCATACATAGGTCTTGACTTGAGCCTGCGCTCACTGAAGTCGGTGGCAAAATTCCCAATGATTTGTTGCTGCAGGATCAGGCTGTTGACCTCAACCCTGCAAACACTTGCTCACATTCTTAACTTTCCCCAGATAAACAGTCTCTGACATGGGCAAATTCGGCGTGCTTTTGAGTCTTTGCAGGATCAGGGCTGTATGCAGGATCTAGATGGATTGGATTTTTGGATTTCTGAACCATTGTAATCAGTTTATAGGCATGCATTTGACCCAACGTTAACATGTGACTTTGCCTTCCAAGCTGGCATTACTGGTCAGAGTTCCACAGACAGAAGGAATCCTTGATGCCATTATACATCTGCTGTTAGAGCCCTCCCTTGCTCATACAAGCCTTGCTCCCCTCCCCACAGCTCCAGTCCCCCTAGTTTGACCCCCCTGCCAGCCCCGCAGCCCCAACCTGCTGCAGCCTGACCCCCTGCTGGCCCCACACCCTGACACCCCACTGCTGCCTGTACTCCCTGTGGCCCCGCAGCCTGACCCCGCCGCTGGACCCGCAGCCCCAAACAGTGGCAGCCCGACGCCCCTGCTGGCCCTGCGGCCACCCCACCACTTGACACCCCCCCCCCGCAGCCCTAAATTGCGGTAGCCAGACCCCTTTACCAGCCCCACAGCCTGAACCCCCCTGCTGCTTGTACACCCGGCGGCTCTGAAGCCTGACCCCGCTGTGGGCCCTGCAGCCTGACCCCATGGCCACCTGTACGTCCCACAGCCCCACAGCCCCATACCCTTGCCAGCCCCACAGCCAGCCCCCATTGTGTCCTGTAAGCCCTGTGGCCCCGCGGCCAGACTCCTCCCACCACGGCCAGACCCCCCTGCTGCCGCCTGTAACCCCTGCAGACCCGCAGCCAGACCAACCCCCTCCCTGCCGCCTGTAACGCCAGCATCCAGATCCCCCCGCCAGCCCCAAACTGCGGCAGCCTGAACCCCCCCCCCCCACCAGATTTTAACCCTCCCTCCTGCTCACAGCCCCAAACCACCCCCAGCCTTTAACCCTTTCCAACCCAAGGTTCACTCACGTTTCAAAAGCAGCGCCACCTGCTGCCACTCCTTCCCCAAGTTAGGAGCCCTAGGAACCAGAGACTTTAACATGTAATTTAATAGGAATTTAACGTCCGTCTTACAAGTTTCTGCCTACGAGCAGAAAGTTGGAAACCAATTGTGCTCGTATAGCGAGGGATGAGTGTAGTTAAAATAAAATCGAAAAGGTTAAAATGAACATTTATTTGGTCAGAGGACAAAAACAGCCTTACAAATATTCCTAGTGGGCCAAATGATCACTGGTGTATTTTAAAATATTGCCCAGGGCTTCAGACAATCACAAGAACGATTCTAAGTCTGAGCAATAGTTTATTGCTCTTGCTCTCTGTCAGTATTTATATAATGTACAGATAGACCCTAAAAAAAGATATGTGTGTGTGTGTGTGTATAGATTAGCTTTACATTCTGAAGATCAACTTAAATACAGCAGTACTTCATAGCTAACAACTGTGTCTAAAGTCTGAACTTGACCTAGAAAGCATTTATTTACTGTTATTATAGACCACAATTTTATGGTGCAAAGTTGCACGAGTTTTAAGGTGCACGAGTTTTATGGTGCAAAGTTGCACAATAAGGCTCTGGCATGATGAAAAGACATGTTGATCTTCTCAAATTGGAAAGTGTAGGTGTATTAGGTCCAAAGGAGGAAAGTCTCACATAGTGTTCTTTGTATGAGGAATCTGTGTGCCTTGCTCTTGTGCATGTACTGTGCTGACTTTCCTCTGAACCAAGATTCCAGCAAAACACACAAAGAATGACATTGATGACTTGTTATTTGAATGACTGAAAACAGTTTAGTAAATGCATACACACACACTAGCCTATTTTAATACTTAATTTATTTAAAAAGGGATCAGCACTGTTGTTTCTCTCATGTTACACTGGTATTCACTGCAATCAGTGGATGATCTAAATTTGGGTCTAGATTATTCAGCATTGCAGTGAGGATGACGATGTAAGCATGAATGTGATAACATTGTGTCCAAAGGGAGTTTAGATGCTCAGACCTGATCGGGCGTTCAGATAAAATCTCTGCATTTCCCATCACAGTCAAGTAGGCCATTATCTTATTTTTTCAGCGAGCGTTAATTAAATGCTTTGCATTTATCTTTAACACGATAAAAGGCTTTTGTGTAATTTTGTGCATTCCTAAAAGCTTCACTTTCTAATTTCAGTGAACAGGCCAGTGTGATTTTCAACTAGTGGTGGCAATTATTATGAAATGACTGCAGGCAGCTGTTTGACAGTGCTGTGAATGCAAACAAAACGAGACTGGAGAAAATACTTTGATTTTCTTCTTTTGAGTGGAGAAGGCTTTATCCTTGTTTGTGGAACAGCATTAAATGTCATCCATATGCTTTTTTGCTGTACTTAGCTTCAATTTCTTATGCTCCCCAGTCAGCTCAAAATTGCCTCCAGGGTGGCACTAAACTTGTGAGCCTCTGAGAAGAGAGGGATTTGAAATGCTCACACTAGTTTTTGCATGCCAGCCTCCTAATGTGGTGATGACTTCCCTGAGAATTATGCTTGAATGTTAAACCAAATTGTGGTTCTGAAAGAGTTCTGGCTCATGAAGCAGCTTTGGTTTAGTAGTGCCACAGTATACTGCTGATTCTCCTACTTTACACTACACAGACATTCCTTATGGTTCATTTGCTTCCTTGGGGGGACTAGCTAATTAAGGAACACAGTAACTCCCCAGTTCTAAATTATTATTATGCATAAAGGACATATGGTACATATTCTCCTTACCAATTGCTCAAGGCCCAGCTAGGGAAGGCCAGCCTTAGGCCTCCCCTCTCCCCCTGAGGTCCTGCCCCTGAAGGCCCCGCCCCCAATGGAACCCCAGCCCGATCTTTTCTGGCCACCTGAGGGCTGGGGATGCCACGCCGTGGCCCCAGCCTTGCCAGGGATGAGGAGTGCAGGCAATTTTTGGGAGGCAATGCCTTCCCTTGCCTACATGACCCGCTGCCTATGCAATTTCTCCTTGGAACATTATTTCAGGTATTCAACCCCTTTCGCGCCTGCCCCCCTGCATATGGGATTGTACATTTCAAAGGGTCAAACATCACATACCAAGTGCAGCAGAATTCCTATGAACACCTCAGGACTGGAGGCTGGTTGTAATTCTGAAATATTCTTATATGAACAAAACATTGTGGTTGTTCTGTCAGAACTTTACAACTGAACATTGACCTAATACAGCTTTGAATCTTTACTAGGTAGAAGACAAATACAGCTTTCCCTTTATTTTTTCGGTAGTTTACGTTTAACACACTACTGTACTGTATTTCCTTGTTTCCCCTCTCTCTCTGCTGCTGCCTGTTTGCATACTTCCTGTTCCAAGTTTGGTGTGTGGTTGGTCAGTTCATAACTCTGAGGTTACACATCATATCATAGAGCTGGAAGGACCTCAGGAAGTCATTGGGTCCAGTCCCCTGACCTTTTGGCGTGACCAAGCACCATTCCCCCCCCACTTTTTTTTTAATCTACCTGCCCCAGATTCCTAAATGGCCCCCTCGAGGATTGAATTCACAAGCCTGGGTTTAGCTGGCTGATGCTAGGTTCTACTGTAGTGGTTCTGAATTGCTCAATTGAATTCTTTTGTTCTCAAAATACAGGGCAAAATTAAGAGCCAGAGAATAAGGCTATGTATACACTGGCATTGGCTCAGCACACCTTTTGTTGCTCAGGGATGCGAAAAAAAAAACAATAAAACCCCTGAGCTGAGTAATTTTTGGCGGCATAAGTGCTTGTGTTCAGCACGATGTCAGTGGGAGATGCTGTCCTGCAGACTGAGCTACCGCCATTCATTGAGCTGCTTTAATTATGGCGACGGGAGAGCTGTGCCGCTCTAAGCCTGTAAGTGTAGACATGGCCTACGTGGGCCCTCTGGTTTCCAGCTATTGCAGGACTGTGGAGAACAAGTCCTGCTCCCATTAGACACCCAACGAGCGCTCCCTGCATGAAAGGGCGAGGGCCTGTCCCACATCAGAGTGTGATGGTTGATACCAGTGAACACCCTCCTCTCCTACTGCTCTGAAGTGTAGCCCCACCATCTCCCAAAGGAGCTCTAGCTAAGGCGTTAGGTGAACAGAGTTCTTTGCACTGAGTCACACTCCTAACGCAGGCCTAGTACACCCATGTGAGCTGTGAAAACATTGCACTGGTACAAATCACTGGGCGCTTGCAAGGGTGCACTTACACTGGTTTAGCCACCCTCAGTGTAGACAAAGCCTGAGACAGGTATAATTCCTCCTGGGGGCTCAGCCCTCAGTATAGAACTTCTGCCTGCACCTGAGCCAGGATCTGATGCAACTAAGGGCATGCAGAATATGCTGTGCCTGTGGGCCCAGGGCCACCAGGGGACCCAATACAGAGCTGGGTTGAAGCTGCTCCCCGCCTGGCTCCCTGAGCTCTCCTGCAGGTTGCCTTGCTAAGAAGCAGGTAGCCAGGCAGGTGAAAGGGGCTGGCTGGGGGAGTACACCCCACACCCCCATCCAGGCCTGCCTCAGTGGCTAGACCCCTCTTCGGGTGGGGGGAGGCTGCAGCCATGAGTCCCAGGATCTGAGGGTTCTTCCCCTCGCCTGTGCTCCTGCCTCTCTCTCCCTGTGGCCAGTGGAGGGGCAGAGGATTCTTCGAGCGGGGTGTCTCACCTCACTCCCTGAAAATTCAGCAACCCAAGTGACCTGGTGTGTGCAGCTGCAGCCCTCCTGCTGTCCTCACTGCCCCCACACTCTCCCCTACACCCCCAGCTCTGACACACCACCACCCAGCCCTGAGCCCCCTTACCCCGTCCTTAGTCCTGCCCTCCAAACCTCTCTCCCCTAAGCCCTCACACCCTCAGCCCTCTGCCGTTATTCCCGAATCCTGAGCAGGCTCAGAGCCTCCTGCACCACCCCCCTACCCCAAGCACCCCTCCCCGGTCTGTAAGAAGCTTCAGTTACTTTCACCCCTGAGCGTAGGCTGACATGGTTAAAATGCAAGAACACTGGAATGTTGCTGAGTGGCATTTTCAAAAGCACCCAAGTGACTTTGGCGGTCAAGTCCGCTTGACCGTCCGTAGGAGGACGCGTGGTCCTAAATCACTGAGGAGCTTTATATCAGAGAGGTAGCCGAGTTAGTCTGTATCTTCAAAAACAACAAGAAGTCCTATGGCACCTTATAGACTAACAGATATTTTGGGGCATAAGCTTTCGTGGGAAAGATTGTTTTGTGGGTGAGGCAGTGGAGTAAGAATCAGCAGGTCTGGTTTGACTCTTGACTCTGCCATAGACTTCCTGCGTGGCTATGGGGAAAATCCCTCAATAGCTCTGTCTCTTTATTCCTAATCTATCCATACTCCCTGACTTCTACCAGTTGCCTTGCCTGTCTCCATTGAGCTTAATTCCTTCCCCCCACTACCAACCTCTTTACACTGCTGGCTGTTTGGAGCAAGGCCCATCTCTTACTCTGTGTCCATACAGCACCTAGCACAACGGGACTCTGCTCTCAGCAGGGTCCCTAGGCAGTACAGTATCACTAATAATGCAGATTTTGACTACAACCAATAATGAATTGCTACAACAGTTAACAGCAGCAAGGGAGAATAGTTATCTCCCTGTTCAGTAATGAAGCAACTATGCTTCAGACAGATAAAGGGACTTGCCCAAGGTCCCAGGGCACATCGGTGGCATTGTGGAGACAGGAGAGCAGCATCCTGACTCTCAGCCCTGTGCAAGACTCACACAGTCTCCTTGTTTCAGAGTAGTTTTCCATGTGTCCATTGCTTCTGGATCACTGTACTAAAGCCATAAAAATGCCACATATACTTAATATGAATATAATGGAGCTGTTGATTGAGTAGTTGATTCACAGGATCAGGCCCTCTGTAAGGCACTATTGCCCAGAATACAAAATCAAGTACTTAGCACATAAGATAGGTGTCAACTGAGTTGTATGTCTGGTTTGACACAAGTTAAACACATTCTATCACAATACATGATAAGAGTCCCTGATGTGACAAATCCAGATGTCAAAGCACCTTGGAGACTAAATAAACGGTACTGTGAAAGTGTCATGCATCTCAAGAATGCAACTAGCAATGTGTAATGAATAGTGAGGGGTAAATATCGTCTACCATGTAAAGTGAGTGCGAAGTTTGTGGACCTCCACTGAAATTAGAAATACCTGATCTAGCTTACAGGTTTCATTTCTGAGTATTGGCTCTGTGTCTGTGCATGTATGTGTCATTAGAAAACAGAATCACAGTGATGGTATAAGAGATGCAGGTCTTCTATATCGGAAGTGACATGTAAAGGAACAGACATAGTCTGTAATTAGTAAAGATGAACAATAACTTTAGCTTCAGGCTTGTATTAATATTGCTGATACTTACTGATTGCACATCAGACCAAAGCTTACTGTAGGTTGAACCACTCTAATCCAGAACTCTCTCATCTGGCAACATCTGTAATCTGGCATAATTTTAGTTAGTTGAATGACCACTTAGCATGGCTGTAGCCAAGTTTCCCATAGTCCCATAAACTTTGTTTACAACCACCAGTCCTGGCTCTCAGGCTTCTGTGCTGTTATTTAGCTGTAATTTACCCCAAATGTCTTCTAAGAGCCCAGTAAGCAGTGGAAGAGTTGGTAATGTGCTAGACAATATTGACCTCTTGTGGTTGGGCCAATTATTTCCTCTGGCACTGGTCAGGTCACGAGGATGCTGAACTAGAGAGGTTCAACCTGTACTGTAGTAGGGATATATCTCGAGTTCAGTGGAAGCCAGGGTACTCTGGATTGCCGTGGGGGGGGGGTTGAAATACTATTAAATTTTAATACAATTAAAACGACCAAATGTATTTAATTGCTCTTTAATACACTGAGAAAATGGAGTAAAATAATTACCATTAGCCAAGCAGTAATGCTCAAGCCGGGGGGGAGGGGGAGGAGCAAAAGTCGAATCTCACCAGAACAACTAGTTGCATCCCACCCAGAGGCAGGCAATGAAAAAGCAGCAGCCCACCAGGGTTAGTCTGTGGGAGAGGGACACCCCCGCCACTTTATTTACTTGCACCTTCACAGGTATCAGGTGATCGCGGCTCGCTGTACACAGCCAATGGGAGTGACAGGAAGCAGCGCAGACTGGGACACCACTTCCTGCCGCACTGATTGGCTGCGAATGGCAATTTGCAGCCAACAAGAGCAGCAATCACCCAATTCCTGCAGAGGTGCAGGTAAATCTAGAGGCATGGGTCTGCCAAGGACTAACACTGGTGGACTGGATCTGGCCCGCAGTTCGATATTGGGCTACCCCGATCTAGCCTGTGGTTTATCTGTTGAAAAATGCTGTATCCTTACATGTGCTTTTCTTCTATCTTCTATTGAATCAACAGCTCCACTGTATTCATAGTAAGCATTTTTCCAGCAATATTTTCTAACCGGACAATAAAGACCAGACTTGTTGGCTGAACCTCTATGATTGTCTGTGACCGAGTGATAAATTCCCTGTCTAGGAGAGTGTTAGGGGACCTTATTATACTGTCTGTGTACAGCCATCTTTTCCTAAAGAACTGACTCTTCCCAGCGTGAACTGTAACAACCGGCCTGGTCTGGTTTTAATTACATACCTGTTCCAGTTACATGCCAGAGGGCATTTTCCAGTGGTCTGAACAGTAGATTTGCAATACCTGGAGACTCTGGAACTTCAGGTTCTAATCCAAGCAGCGCTGATTCATCTCCTTGTTTTTCCAGTGTCGACTGAGTACCACGCATTGGGGCTTGTCAAGATTTCCTCTCAAAGACATTAGTATTCTCTTCAGATTTTTATACGATGACCATCACACAAGCCTGCTAAGCAATGCGACTTTTATCTGGGACATGTGATTCTTCCCTACGTTCACTCCTCCTCTCAGCTAGGGGAGAACTGCAGGTGGATTTTGGTTTTGTTATTTTCTGCACTTTGGAAAGTGACTGGGTGAAAATGGCAATTTGTGCCACACGCCTTCTCCCTGGGTATCCCGTCTGCTCCTGTAAGTGAAAATGAAGAAAAAGAGAAAAGCTTTGCCCGGTTCACAGCTCCATGGTGGGCTCATAGCTAACAGAGGGAGCTGTAGTCTATCCCTTCTAGTTCACTGGGTTCTAGTCAGGCACACTTGTGCAAGCCTCTGACTAGACAAAGGTTTGCACAGTTTTGCTGAGGGCACAATTGGGATTGCATTGGGAGTGCTGGATTTAACTTTCGGAAGTTTTATTGTAGCTGGTTATTCTGGAAATCACAAAGAGACAGTAACCAGTAAGCCCTCACCCTGCCAATACCAGCTATAAAGTCGCTTTTCAGGGTAGATTCATGTTTTAAATTGGGAGTGGGGAACCTCCAGCCCCTGGGCCACACTTGTCAGGATTGGCCATTGGGGGCCTGTCAGATGGTTTGTTGACCTGAGCGTCCACACGCCTAGAGGCCTGCAGCACCCGGTGGCTACAGGTCACTGTTCTTGGGCAATGGGAGCTGCAGGAAGGATCGTTGCTGTGGAATTCTAGTGTACAAGAGCTGGAGTGGTGGTACAGTCCTGTGCACAGGGGGATCTGTTGTTCCAAGCAAGATGGCATCTTCACACCACAAAATTTGGATTGAAGGTTTTACATTAGTGGGAGAAGCACTGTCTGCTCTGTGTGTTCTGCAGTGTGCCACAGCTGTGTGCTGGTAAGGAAGGTTTACGTATCTGAATCAGAAACGCATCTGTTCTCATTGCTGTGTGGGTAGAAAGTCTTTGAGTCACTGTTGAGAGACCTTTGGCTGGTAGGGAACTGGAGGTTAGATTGGATTTTGGTGCATTTTTATCTTAATCTCCTTTGGCTATATAATTATTCTCCGTACAAAGCTCTAGAGAAGCCCTCAGGAGCCTTATAAAGTATTTTTTTTAATTCAACGCTGACTAAGTGACACGTGTTAAGTATCTTCGTGTTGAGATGCTTGGCCAGGTTTGTTCAGTTCTAGTTTCACAGCCAAAGCACCTGCTTCCTTTGAAGCCTTGACACCATTGGATAATTGTCCATGGAATTCCCCTCCATTTTTCAGTAGTTTAACTTGCTGTTTACACCCACAGGCTTCTGTAGTTATCAAGAAGCAAAACAGATTTCAAATATGACTTGTCCTGACAAATCCGCCAAGCCAAAAGATTTGGTTAGTGAGCATCCATTCGCCCTGATGCTGTATTTCACTGCATGGTTTACATATGGCCTGTTCCTCTACAGATCCAGGGTGTGTGCTACCCAAGGAATGTGGTAAGGCTTCTGTTTCCTCTGTGACTCCAGCGAACATATACATCTCTCTGTGGGGAAGTCTGAACTCTCCAAAGGGTGACTGTGCTTCTGTGAGTCACGAGCAGCTTCTCTGAAACCTTGACTTAACTTGGCATTATTATTTTTTAACAACCTTAAAATTCTTTTCTCTACCCCACCACCTCCCCAAAGGAAGACTGCCTGTGTAAGTACAAAAGAAGATTTATTCATGGTCTGCAGTTGTACTAGAGTTTACAATCAGGACATTAAAAAACTGCTAAACACCTACTAGCCAGAGGATTAAACTAACTAGCCAAAGACAAATATAAAGGTGGGATCTCCATCAGTTGTGTGATAAAATTATAAGATGATTAAATAGGCCTTGGTTCAATATGATAGGTTTTTTAGAGTAATTTCAGTGGAGCACATTAAATTTCCATGGAAGTCAGGAGTCTCTATCCACCCTCCACCCATGTGGCCACTGTGCAGAAGGAGAGGGGGTGGGTGCCTGACATAGCTTTGCCAAAAGCAGCAGGATGATGCTGATGTGACTCTGGACGGCATATTGCTTTCTAAAGAATTCATAGGAGGTACAGTGAAATAGTAGGGGCCTTACCCATCTCGCTTTTCTGCTGCTGCCTACAGGAGCCAGGGCAATGAGTGAGGCATCTGTTTGAGCTGCAGATGCAGAAAAATCAGATTGTATTAATTGATATTTGGCCCACTTTTTAGTTTTAGCAACCATATAGGCTGGTTTTATTGTAAATGAAAGCATCCAGTGGGGATTTATTCCCCCACACTTACCAGGGGAAAGAAGGCTTCTCATTTGCCATTGGAGAGCTGACATGGGGATAATTAATTAAGTCTAATTGATAGTAATAACTATTATGTAAGTTGGAACACTATGCAAAGGACAAAATGTGGACAATTCCCCAATTCTGGGACTAGAAGTCATTTTGCCTCAGACCCAATTTAGCACTCGATCCTCTAGCCCAGGAGTCTGCAGCCTGAAGGTCTGGAGCCTCATATGGCTCTTTAAGGAGTTCTTTGTGGCTCTCAACACTCTAATTGCAAAATAAATAAATAAATAAAATAAAACCCCTCCCGATTATTTCCAATAAACGGTGAACATCTAAAAGTCCAACAATGAATAACTCAAATCTAATAGCAACCGGCATGTGATCTCAAAATGTTGGACAACTTCCCTTTTAATATGAGCAGTGCACTTCGGGATCTGATAGTGTAGCCGTGTTTTGGTCACGCTGTTAATACAGTCTTGATTTAGAAAAGGAAGAGGAAGCTTGTGGCGTTCCTGCTGTGAAGGGCAACACATGTGAAAACTGAAATTAAACAGTAAGTAAAATTGGCAGAATTAAAGTAGGTTTGGGAATAAAAGTCAGGAAGACAGTGGTACAAGCACACACATGTAAAGTGTGAGGAAATAGAATATGTAAAAAGTTTGTGAATGTCCTGCAGTAAACATGTATCATTACAAATTGTTATATGCGCTGGTCGTAAAATAGGTGTTACAAAAAGTATGGTTTGACATTATTTATTAAGAACCGTCTTGTATTCACATGCATTGTGGCTCTTGAATTATTGATTTTTTTACCAAATTCAGCAAAAAACAAACAAACAAAAAACAAACAAAAAAATACAGGCTCTTCTTGCTATTTTGGTTGCTGACCCCTGCACTAAACCATGCTGGGATAAGTCACATCAGCTTTTTCACGTTAGTTTCACCATTTGTATAGTGAGGCTAATGACAGGGACCTTTTTTGTAAAATACTCTGAGATCTGAAAGGGGCTGTATAGAAACGAGGTATTTTATTATTACAGTCTGCTGTACCTGAAGTATCATCAACTCCAATGTCCAAAAATCATTTCAGGCTGCTAATAATTATGAGACTGGCTTAAAAATCATTAGTTTTTCATAGAATAAAAATTGGTTTCTTTTTACTTACTTGTTTTCTGCGCCATCATGATTCATTCCAGTCAATTTTTCAAGCTTTTCTCTGTGGCCATGAGTGCTACAAACTTATTTAAAAACAAATCTGGAAAGCTGAGAATCTGACATGATCACATGATTCCAGGAGCTGAGGCTTTTTGCAAAGCATCAACTATTGCAAGACTCACAATGCAATCGTAAGAGTTGACTGTAACTGTCCCTCTCTTTTAGAGAGGTAGGAGTGTTGCCACCTGGAAGTCTGTAGGTTGTTGTGTATATTTGCAGTGTGTTTTGTTGCATGGTTGTCGTCTTATCGGATGTTTGGTCGCTGATTATTTTCTTACTCAAGTTGGCTACCTTAGCACTTGTGCTCACTGGTGACAGACAGCTGGAGTGGAACCAGGAGCATATCCCTGGCAGCTGCTGTTCAGACAAGACAGTGCAAGAGCCCCCCACCCCCCACCCCCAGTCACTGTTGCACACAGCGCATGCTGCCTGCTATGAACGTTGTGTGGTTCCAGCCTGGGCAGATTAGTGGCTGCTGTAGCTAGGAGCCATCTTTGGAGAAATTATTTGAAAAGTAAATAAACAGTAAACAATAAAATATAACAATTACTTGAGAAATAGATTTGTTTAAAACACGCAACAACCACCAAAAGAACTCTGACTGTCTAATGGTTTGGTCTCTGTTGAGCTCACCCACTCTTATGCCTGTGCCCCGTGTCATTTAACTAGTATCACTCCTGTCTGGCATACTGCTTAGCAGCGGCTCCAGGTAGGATCGGTGTGTCAAAGAAACTGCCATAGGTGGGATAGGGGCCTGGGCGAACTGGTACAAATGGCAATGTGCAGTTCAAAAGTCTAGTGGGATCACACAATCTACCTGCAATGGAAACTAAACAAAATAACAACAACAAAGAATACACCGGCTGCAAAGGAGAAACCTACCTGATGTTTGTCGAAACCAATAAGATACTCGACCAGCAAATAAACCATTACAGAGGGTTTGCATTGTCTTCTCTCTTTTGTCACAAAACATGGTGATATGCTGCATGCCTGAATGTGCCAGCCCAGCCAATACTGGCATTGTAATTATTTATTAAAGCGCTGGTCAGATTCCTCAACCAAATTTGAAGCCATGTTGTGGCAGGCACTGTACAAATACATAGTGAGAGACGTTCAGTGGCAGTAATGCTTTCAGTAGTGGTAGGGAAAGCCAGCCTCCTAATCCCTGTTTCCAGGGGGAGAGGGAGAATCCACACAGAGGTAAGGGGGCAAAGGCTGGGGCCGTAGTTGTGTATAGGTATGGGACCAGAAGTATAACCCCAGTCACAAGCGCCTGGGAGCAGAGCCTGAGCCCCTGGGCCCCAGCAGCGAGAGGTGGGGCTGGTGGCCCAGGCGCAGAGCCCCTGGTGCAGGGCTGGCGACCAGAGTTCCAGACATGAGGACTTTGGTGTGGAACTGAGAGAGGAGCATCAGGTGTGGTGCACCAGGTTCAGGGCCAGCAGCCGAGGAGCAGAGCTGGGAGCTGAATCTGGGAGTGGCGTGCTGAGCATGGGGCTGGGAGCAGGGCCCCAGGCATGGAGCTGGAGTGTGGGGTGTGGTGCCAGGGGCTGGGACCTGAGTCCCAGGCCAGGGAGTTATGCCTCCAGCCCAGAGCCAGCGGTTGGGCCCTATGTAAAACCCAGGGATGCTGCAGCACTCCTAGTTCCTGCAGGTATGGAGACAGTCCCTGTGAAGAAATCTAAAAGACGGGCAAATGATTGGAGAAGACGCACAAGCGCAAAGGGGTGAAGTGTTTTGCTCATGGTCAGACAGAGGATCAATGGCAAAATTGGGAAAAGAGCTCAGATTTCCTCACTCCCAGTCCAGGCCCCAGTAATCGTTTCTTTGCTTTGTGTGCTGTGCCCTATATGCCTGCAGGGAATGTAAGTAAAATTTTGCAAGTAAGAGCCCTTTTCTGCCTTTGATAACTATTGCTCCCCAGTGTCATACTGAACCGAAGAGGTTATGTGCTGTATTGCCATACGCTCCTGGAACTCACTCATGTAGTCATAAGAGGCTGTCCCTTTATACAGAGGCTCCTTCAGCAGTGGAGTGGGCAGGGGTTCAGATCTAACTTACATTGCGGTGGGTTACATGCTTGTCTCTTTATAGGACACTGGCAAGGGATTCTGCATAATTAAAAAAAAACACCACTGTTTATAATCTCTTGGAGTTTTCAAACTGAACTTTTTCCCAGTGTCATTTCCGTCCATTATGTGCACGCTGTTTTGTTGTCATGGGGTTACTCCTGACTGTTGAGTATATAGCACTGGTGCTTTTGCTGTAAATTATTTATTGCTCAGAATCTTGTTACAACAGTTATTTTGCATGGAGTTTACCCAGTGTGCTAAGCAAACATGCAGAAAGTAAACAAGTAACAGTGAGGAGACTCTTGTGATGCATATTTATTTTCATTCCTGGCTGGGCGATGCAATCCACTTCAGAAGAAGGCTGAGAATAGGATTGTCTTGAACTGAATGTTAATTGCATCTGTGGTTTCTTTCTTCAGAAGTGTGACTGGAGGCAAAACTCTGGTCAGAGTGGTAATGACTTATCAAGAGTCCATAGTAAACAATGAGAGAATCACTTTCTTATAGTCATGGCAACAGTGGTATAAAGAAGCGAGTTTACTGAATGCACGGCACCCTGTCTGCTGCATATCTGTCACCTTGTTAAGAGCATGCTGTTAATTTCTGTGGTGCTCCTGAATACAAATTATTCCCCAGCAGAAACCCCCCTTTGGAAATGCTCTTTGAGACAGGCCTGTTTGGGGGCCAGCTGCAGAAGGATGCGACGAAGTTGTGTCTGCTGCATGGCATTGTGCAGAGTGCCCTTGGGATCTGATCCAGCACCTACTGAAGTCAAAGAATCTTTCCATTCTTCTCAGTCAGCACTGAGCGAGGACCTTTCTAAGCAAGCAAGACTACGCTGCGTGTCACCCAGCCACATGTGCCTTCATGATCACGGTTGACTTGGCCCGACAGTGCAAATGGGGAGGTAAACACAGGGTGGAAAAAAATCTTTTATTAGACTTATTAGTTCTTTAGTTCTTTAAACTGAGTTCTTTAGTTTCTCCCTACTGATTTTCCACATTCACATAATCAAATTATTAGATTTATTAATCTTTAATTTTGTGGAAGCAATAGCTTGTGTAATAAGTGAGTAAAGGTTAATTCCAGCTCAGCTCCCCATCCCATGCATGGGCATTCACGGGACGCATGTTAGACTGGGGGGGACGAGGCTTATGAGAATCCAGGGCATCACTCTAAAGCATTGAGCTGAACCCCACAGGGGAGCATGTTCTATTATTTTCCTGCTTAAGTTTTTTTTTTCTTTCTTATTAGAATAATTAGCCTTGGAGAAAAAGACCTAGATGACAGCAGCGGTTGTTTTCCATGAGCTGCTCCACCAGACTTCAGACTGCCGCTGCAATAGTATTTACCAAAAGTGCCATAACAATTGTTCCGTTTAGGTTTATCACTTCCGAAAATCAGACAACATATTTAGGAGCCTAACTATGGCTTTAGAAGGCTAATTTTAGGCATTTGCCTTTCTATTCTATTCTGTTCTATTTAGGTTCTTATACTGCCCTCATCCCTGTAGTGTCTGAGCATCTAAGCTTACAGGATATTGACCCCAGTTTTTAAATGCACTAAGCAATCAGCAACTCCCATTGCAATACTTCTGTGGGAGTTGTTGGGTACACAGCACCCTTAATCATCAGTTACCTCTTTAGCATTTAGGACCTAACTTTTCTGTCATTACCACTCTGTAACGGTTGCAAGAGGTGATTCAGTGCAATAAATATTCTTGTCCCTAAGCCTTTGTACTGTTTGCTTGCAAGGAAAGGAGAGAGAGTATGCAACTGCATAGGGATTGGTGGGTGTTTGAGTCCTAAGGTTAAGAAAAAGGAAAAAAAAAAACCTACAGCAGGAGAGATTTGCTTAGGAGCACGGGTTCGATCTGGATCCTGGTCGGGTCAGTGGAAAAACTTCCATTAATTGTAATATAGGGTCTAGCCCTAAATTACTGCTGATTGTGTTAGTGTGCGCTCAGAGATGGTTGCAGAAACCTGTATTAATTTCCATCCCATGGAAGGATTTGATTCTTTGGCATTGTAAAATAAATTTATTTAGCATAATGATCTTCAAGACAGGGACTATCAATCTCTATGGCCCCGATCATGCAAATACTTATGCATGTGTTTAACTTCAAATGCCTGGGCAGTCACATCAAAGTCAATAGGACAGCTCTTATGTAAAAGGAAAATGTACATAAGCATTGGAGTTTTGTTTAACGTGGGGGGGCCCCAATTTTGAGAGGTGCCTCTGAGCATTCTAATAATAATAATAGTAATAATAATAATAATTAATGAGCAGCAGCATCTTTACTGGTGTTTGATGCCCTTTCATAACACAGTTGATCACATACTTTTTCTGTTTTAAACCACTTCCTAGTTTTATTGACAGTCTAAATGATCTTAACCTCATATCCATGCCTTCATTTTTCTTTCTGGTTGTTTAGCCGCCTAGTAGATTCCATCAGCTAACCTGCTGATCCATTGTCACAAACTGAGTTCTTTAGTTTCTCCCTACTGTTTTTGTATATTCACATAATCAGTTTCTATCATATGTATTGGCCAGCTTTTGAGGAGAAAGAGGGCCATGGGAGTTTGACTTTTAATTTCCAAGCAGAACACTTAATATAACCCTTCTAATTACAGCAGTTTTACTTGGACTGCTGTGTCAATATTTCACCAAAAGTTCTCTTTCTCAGGAGCTGGAACAAGTTGTGAACATTTGCTATAGACTAAATTGACATGTGATGGCCAGCAGCTGGCCATTAACTAATTTTTTTCTTTGTGCAAGTTGACTTTAAAAGAACTATTTAAGTTTTGTAAAGATGAATTGACAAAACAGACTCTGTGCGAAGTCATACTGTGCGACCGTTTGACTGCACTGTGACTGCATGGATATGAGTAACTCAGAACAGAAGTTTGCACTAAAAGATTAAGACACATTTTTTCCCACCAGTATAGTTGAAAAACAGGTTTGAGTTGCAAAATAAAATTTGGCATCCAATTACTCTGTGACATGATCCAGTCACTTTTGGTAGTTAGAAACCAATAATGTTGTAACTGGAGGTATTTAGCTTTGGAAAGTGTATTTTGAACGTACACAGTAACTACTTTTCATAAGGACTTTTAACACACATATTTGCAGAATAGACCAGAATAGCTCAGAGGAAGTCAATCCAGTCTGGTGGGTAAACAGCATGTACTTTAAAATTTTTCTATATATACACTTCCATAAAACTTTCAACAGGCATATTTACTATACCTGATAAATTCTAGTCACTTCATTAATGTCATGACGGCATGTAAAGTCAATAACAGCCCATCTGAAAACCCTCTATATTGGATGTGTATTTATTCTGTTTGGCCTAGAGTTCATAAATATGCATTTGGATAACCCATGGATCTAAATGTCTATTTACAGAAATATTCCATAATGTTGCTACAGGATACAGTACTCCCAGGGTGTACTGTAGGTACCTGGCTCTCCAAGCACACAATCAAAGTATGCTTCTTCTAGCACAAATTAAAAGCCCCCATCAAAAACACTCTCAACCTCCTCTCTTGTGTTAGACTGCTCCTCTGCCTCTCCTCCCCCAGGCTTCCCCTTCCCCAGCACTTAGCTGTCCGTTCTTATCCACACTCGCTCCTCTTTCACCTATGATCTCCAGCTGCCTTGACTCCTTTCATGCTCCTGACACTGCCTTGTAATTGTTGTTTTTCTTCTGGGCTAGAGACAGACTAACACAGAGCTGCTGAACACATGGCTCCCACATGTTATCCTCAGCTCCTCTAATATTTCTGCTCTAGCTACGTCTCCCCATTCTCACCCTGGCGATTTAACATTTCCCTTTCTGCTTCCTTGTTCTTCTCTCTCTCTCTCTCTCTTCCTGTTTCTCTTTCAGCTGACTGTTTCATGACAGTATGTACACCCCTTTGCTAAATGTTTCTTTGAGACTAGCCCAGGTGTGAGGTTTTTTTTCATTGTGATTAGAAATTCAGAGGAAAAATCTATATAGATATACATGGAGGCCTGTTTTACCCTAGGCAGGTAAGTTGATTGTAGATTCACAGTTCTAGCTACAGCAATTGTGTAGCTAGAGTTGACTTATCTGCAATTGACTTACTTGGACATCTTCATAGAGGAAGGTTGATAGTGTTTCTTCCAAAAAATGAGCCACATAACACTGAAGCACACACATCACTGTGCATGTGAAGGCTGGTGTCCAAAAAATGCGTAAAGCACATACTTAAATGCTTTTCTCATAGAGGTCTGCTTTTCTGAATCAGGGCCTCATGTCTGGTTCATCAAGGTACTTAAGGATGTACCTGACTTTAAGCTTGTGAATGTTCTCTTTGCCACAACCTGTCCAGTGTCTGGAAAAAAAACAACCATCCAAAAAACTTTGCTTAGGTAGTAAAGTGGTTTATGCCTTCCACCTTCACTCATGCTCCAGATCCCAAAGCCCTGTGGTGATAAAATAATATTGGTAATAAGTATAAATGCTACTGTCATAGTTCTGCATCTGAGAAATCACTCCTGTTGATGTCTATGTGTAGATTGTGCTGGCAAAATAAAATTAAATGAAGACACATTAAGGTTGAGAATTAAAATGTTCTTCCAAATTCAGTGCAGCGTCTATGACCTGGTCAGTCTGTGAGATGCAGGCAAATAAAGTAGTCAGGCGATGTGTGGCTGAGCATGTCTGATCACAAGTGCCTTTGATTAATATGATGCATCCCCTCATGTGATTGAGTGCCGCAGATGATGATGCAGAAGAAAATGCATCAAGCCCTGAGGGATGTTGACTAAAGAAAGAATGGGCTATTCTGTTCTCTCAGTTCAAAGACAACAAGTAATATTTCAAGTGTCTACGTGATGTAGGAGCCATGTCCCAATTTCAAAAGGGACTTAGGCACTTTGGCCCAAAGTCAAGAAGGTACATAGGCTCCCAATTTCCATTGGCATCTGAAATAAAGACAGTAGGGGGCCTATGTCCCAGTGGAGATGCACCCATATAACTGACAGAAGAACTAAGTACCCACTCTTAGAGTAAAAATTCATTGGATTTCTTAGATTCATATGCCCTTAAGGTTATGGAGAAAAGCTTGAAAATGAGACCTGAGTGCATCCTAGAGGCTCAGAAACCAGAAGACAAAATGAACCCAAAATGTATTTGAAAAAAAATTTGATTTTTAATCCATTCTCACAATTTTAGGGGGCTTGACTCACATTTTTGAATACTGGGGCTTGGGAGCGTTGCACTAAGTAGTAAATGTAATGTCGACAACTGCATCATTAGCTCGTTATTTGTTTTACTTTTGTTCTTTGCAGTGTCTGTCCAAGGTTTTAGAGGCTTATTCAAAATATTAAACATATGAAGAATAAGGATAACAATTACACTGGGAGCAAAAAGTCGTGTTAGTGAATGTGTTCCAAATGGAGCAGCACACTGATCCAAAAAATAACGTGTAGGGTTAATGTCAGGAAATCTTTGATACAGTCCAGCCCAGTACACAGAAGTGTTATAATAAGCAAGCTCAGTACAAGGCTGTATTAGCAGTGGTCTAGAATACAGAACTAAAAAGATTATGCTGTTGTTGTATGAGGCATGTGTTAGGCCTCCATTCAAAACTGATAAAGAGATTCTACCTTGTAATCTGTTTTATCTAATTTAAAGTATCAGCATCTGTATGCATTTATTACCTTGTTATCCCAGAATAACAGGAATGATATTATTGCTGTGGTAGAAACAGTAGTGTAGAGGCACAGAAATGAGACCTGATGTCCATACTGTAAGGCCAGATCTACACTAGGAAGTAAAATCGACTTTAAATATGCAAATCTAGGTCTGAGAATTGCATAGCTGGAGTGAACTTATCTAACATCGATTTTTGCCACCATCTACACAGTGTTTCTCCTGGTGACTTCCCATACTCCTCATGACTGCCAGGAGTACCAGAGCCCTGACAGTTTGATTTAGTGCGTCACGACTAGGTGTGCTAAATCGAATCCCAGAAGATTGATGGCCAGGGCATCCATCTTCCCATAAGTGTAGATGACAAGGGAAAGTTGAAAGTCTGGGACCATGACATGGAAAATCCTTGTGACATCATTGACTTCCACCAGACTCGGCAGTGGTAAGGGATTGCCTGCACAGATTTGTTGGGTGGGGAATCATGGACTTGTACTTGTTCTCATTAAAAAAAAAGAGACTGTGAAGTGATATGGCTGATGTGCCAGTTGTTGGTTTCAATATTCCTGCCATGAGGCAAAAAACATATTGAACAGAGCAAAAGAAAAAATAAATGCTTTCACTGTATTACTAATCATACATCTGGTTATTCAAATTGAAATAATATTAATCAGATTTTCTCCCTATTCATGCTGTTTCCACGGTGTCTGGATTTCACTCTCTTTGGGCAATGGAAATGGGCTATAGTCAGTTTCACTTTTAATTCTAGTCAGTTTCAGGTTCTGGTTCTCTGCAGATGTGTGGGTCAAATAAACCTGACATCTTCCCAAAAAGCCACACCCCAAAATCTGTTTTCATTTATGTTAATGACTTTTAAATCATGAAAACCTTTCCACTGATTCCTTTATGAAGCATAAATATTGAGCCAAAGGCCTTGATGTTATCCCTTAGAGCAGAAGTTTAAAAAATTATCAAAGTAGTGAGAGAGACCCAATATTTTCATGTTCAGAAACTAGAGTGTGACAGACCCCTGAACTTTGGGGGCATGTGTGCATCCCAGAATACCTATTCTGCCTCTTTAAAACTGGGAGCTGTCATCTCTGGGCACATAATTAGGAATAAACATGACCTACAGGAAGCCAAATATAGTTTTGGTAGGCAGGGGCAGGAATGTTGTCACAGGAAGCATTCACTGCCTTTCTGTTTTGCCGAAAGCAGCAAGGTCTCTGTCCCTGAGGCTGTGTCTACACTTAGAACCTTACAGAGGCATAGCTGTACCTGTAAGGTCTCTGTAGCAGAGCTCTCCTGCCAGCATAATTAAACTACCCTCCACTGAGCAGCAATAGCTGTGTCAGTAGGAGAGCATCTCCCAGTGACATAGCGCTGTCCACACTGTTTTATTTGTCAGTGAAACTTACGTCAGTCAGAGGGAGATTTTTCACACCTCTGGCCAACAAAAGTTTTGCTGGCAAAAATGCTAGACTAGACAAAGCCAAAGCATTTTATACTCTGAGCGTTTCGCACCTTCTGTTTAATAAACCCTTTAAATTCAACTCTGAGGAAAGAGACCTGGAGCTAAACTTGAAAGTTTTATTTGGACTGCCTTTGCTGGTGAATGCACCATGTGTTTTACCTAACTGTTATGCTCTTACTGTAAGTACTGCATCCAGAAAGTGAGAGGACAGAAGACAGAAATAAATAAAAGTGAGAATGGGGCCGAGATCTTCCATTAATGGGAACTGAGCATCCAACTCCTAATTCATTTCCCTCTCTTGTGTTAAATTATTTCTCATCCTGCATAGCATGATTTCCCAAACTGGGGGTATGTGAAGAAATTCCGGGGGGGGCGGGCATGAGGCAACCCAGTCTGTCCCTCCCTAGTGATTCCCCCACCCAAAGAAAAAGCCGGCCCTTGCTTCCAGCTCTGAGCCCCTGCCATTTCATGTGGGCGACCTAGTGCAGCAGCTGTAAAAACCAGGCAGCCGGTGAAGGCTGCCTCCTGCAAAGAAGAGTAAGTGTGGATTTGGGGGGAGGGGAGGATAAGGTTAGATTAAGGTATGGGGGTGCCTGGCTTTGGGGGAGAGGAGGGCTCGGGCAAGCAGCTCACAGGTGGCTGGGGTGGCTGGCCTGTGGTAAAAAAGAGGTGGGAAGGGCGTGAGGGTTTCTCAAAAATCAAAAGAGGAGTGTGATGCCAAAAAGTTTGGGAATCACTGCTATATAGAAATAGTGGAAGAAGGCTGGGGAGCTCTTGCCCCAATGTGGTTGTGGAGGGGGCAGGCATCACCAGTCTCCTGGGACTGGAGAGTGCAAGGCTGACTGAAGTACAGAGTAGCTCTGGCTGGACTGTTTCTGGGTAAGCCGTGGATGGGGACATAGTCCCTGTTTCCCTTGTGCTCCCGAGAGAGCCTAAAGGCCCTGATTAGCCTTTCACTACGTTTACACCTGTGTAACCCCAATTGACTCCTGATTTACAGCAGTGTTAGAGGAGAATCGCATTCTCCCTGTGGATACTGAAGGAAGGCTGAAATTCCATCTCCGCTTAATAAACCATTTGATCTTTACTCTCTCATGGCCTACGATGACACTGGAATCCCTCGGTGGAATTACACCCTGATGATGGCCATGTTGGTGAATGTTATCCCTTACAAGGTAACTCAATACACAGTTGCTTGCTCATGTTGGAGGCCCAGCTCTTCCACTTGAGTCAGTGGGAATTTTGTCATTGAGTTAACGAGCGCTGGATCAGGCCTTAAGTGTATCTAAACGGTGTTTTGTTTCAAATCCCAAAACTCACTGCATATAATACTAGGAAATCACTTTCTTGGGTGAGTCAGACTTTTACTTTGTATTCATAATGTTCAGGCCTGAAGTCAACGTTGAACCATTGTGTAATGGGTGTATGTGTAGATACAGATGTATACACATACACACACTAAAAAAATCCCAACTCTGCCACTCTTATTCATTTTATCTTTACCTTGGTAGGCAACAGGGACCAAATCATGAACATCTACAGCTGAAACTAAAGAACCGTCTTTTAGAGTAAGAGCCGTGAGGGACTCTGTCTTGCACAGGGAGATGACTAGAAAGGGGACCAGTGGAGTTTTACAAAATTTGCCCCTCCCTTCCTCACACAACCCCTTCCCCCAGTTTTGGGGTCTGGAAAATATCAGCCTAGTTGGCCTGACTTCCGTGTGCAACAAGTGTGCTTGACATAGCTTTAGGGATGTATTGCACCCTTAGGCTACGTCTACACATGCAGCCAACATCGAAATAGATTATTTCGATGTTGTGACATCGAAATAGTCTATTTCGATGAATAACGTCTACACGTCCTCCAGGGCTGGCAACGTCGATGTTCAACTTCGACGTTGCTCAGCCCAACATCGAAATAGGCACAGCGAGGGAACATCTACACGGCAAAGTAGCACACATCGAAATAAGGGAGCCAGGCACAGCTGCAGACAGGGTCACGGGGCGGACTCAACAGCAAGTCGCTCCCTTAAAGGGCCCCTCCCAGACACACTTTCATTAAACAGTGCAAGATACACAGAGCCAACAACTAGTTGCAGACCCTGTATATGCAGCACGGACCCCCAGCTGCAGCAGCAGCAGCCAGAAGCCCTCGGCTAAGGGCTGCTGCCCACGGTGACCACAGAGCCCCGCAAGGGCTGGAGAGAGAGTATCTCTCAACCCCCCAGCTGATGGCCGCCATGGAGGACCCCGCTATTTCGATGTTGCGGGACGCGGATCGTCTACACGTCCCTACTTCGATGTTGAACGTCGAAGTAGGGCGCTATTCCCATCAGCTCATGGGGTTAGCGACTTCGACGTCTCGCCGCCTAACGTCGATTTCAACTTCGAAATAGCGCCCAACACGTGTAGACGTGACGGGCGCTATTTCGAAGTTACTGCCGCTACTTCGAAGTAGCGTGCACGTGTAGACGCAGCCTTAATGTCTGTGTCACTGTAGTTTTCTTCCAGCTCCAACCCAGACTGCTGCCCTGCGCTCCCAGCTCTCTGGCAGCAGCTTGGCTTAGAGCTGGGCGCCTGGGTGGTAGCCCATCTTGGAGTGGGGAGCAGGGAGCTGAGAGCCTATGCAACAGCAGGGCTCCTACTAGGGACCAGGGAACCTAGTTGGCAGCCAGGTTCCACTTAGAGGCACCCACTTGCCCTGGAGTGACACCAAGCTGTGAGCCAGGCACAGCGTTCCTGTGGGAGAGAGCTCTCCCAGCAACATAATTGAACTACCCCCACCATAGTGCTTTCCACTCCAGGACATCTGTTAGTGTAACTCATGTTGGTCATAGGTGTTTTTTTTTTGTCACCCTTCTGAATGTCATAACTTACACTGACAAAAGTGGTGGAGTACAGTACTCACAGCCTCCGCAACACAATGTCTGCATGGACACTGTTGCCACACAAACTCTATGCCTCTGTGGAGGTCGAGTTATGATGTCAGAGTAGTGGTGAGTAGATGTGGTGAGTAGATGTGGCACTGGTGAGGCCACGTCTGGAATATTGTGTCCAGTTTTGCCCCCCCCCCAAGTATAAAAAGGATGCGGATGTGCTGGAGCAGGTTCAGCAAAGGGCAATAAAAATGATTAAGGGGCTGGAGCACATGACCTGTGAGGAGAGGCTGAGGGATTTGGGCTTGTTTAGTTTGCAGAAGACTAAGAGGTGACTTAGTAGCAGCCTTCAACTTCCTGAAGGGGAGATCTAAAGAGGATGGAGAGAAACTGTTCTCAGTGGTGACAGACAACAGAACAAGGAGCAATGGCCTGAAGTTACACAAGGAGAGGAGTAGGTTGGGTATTAGGAAAAACTACTTCACCAGGAGGGTGGTGAAGCACTGGAATGTGTTGCCTAGAGAGGTGGTGGATTCTCCATCACTAGAGGTTTTTAAGTCCTGGCTTGACAAGGCTCTGGCTGGGATGACTTAGTTGGTGTTGATCCTGCCTGAAGCAGGGAGCTGGACTAGATGACCTCCAGAGGTCCCTTCCAGCCCTAGGAGTCTATGATTCTATGATATATTCATGGGAGCAAGGTCAGAGTATAGCCATAAGCTCCCTTATATTGACCTATCTTTGTAGCATAGACCAGGCCTGAGCGTAAAGGGAATCCAGCCATGTAAAGGGGCTATAGTGGAAACAAGACTTGGAGCCCTATAGACCTCATCTGCCCTGGCCTGGCAGCCTGTGCAGTTGTTCACACCTGTGCAAAGTGGCTGTAAAGTGCTACCCATGGTGTTTTAACCCCACTTTGTACAGGTGTCCATGATCATGTTAGATGCAAAGGCAGGGACAAGCCAAGCTGGTTGGTTCTGCTTAAGCTCTCACCTGTGTAAATCAGAAGCAGCAGCACTGAAATCAGTGGCTCAGAGTCAGGTATCAATTACACTGTCAAAGTCTCGAGTGAATCCACTGAATTAAGACTCTGGCCCAGCGGAGCCACAGCTGGATATAACCGAGAAGAATCAGGCCTTCGGAAGCCTTTGACCGCAGCAGGGTTCTGATGAAGTGTGTAAATCATTCACCTGGATGAACACCATTACAGTTACATTTTTTCAGCAATCCCACACGGGGAATACAGCACGGGTCTTGTCTTTTTAAGAAAAAATACGCCTAAAAGTGTTCTGTGTTTCTGTGCCTCTTCCTTCCTTTGATCTCATTTAAAACTGGGAGCAGAGAGTAACTTGATCTTAGACTCGCTGTCCTTTCAGGGATGATAATTAGTACAGATCCAGGAGCTGGGTGCAATGATATCCTTCTCTGGGCTACAATGGGAGAAGCGGAATGGACTGGAGTGATTGTTTGCTGTGTTGATGACTGTGATGTTGCCATGGAAAAGCCAGAGACTTCAGGGGAGTTTGTGTTTTGTTGGGCAGCGAGCCAAGCTGCTCTGACTTATTACAACTGTGTGAGTGAGCAAGCCTAGCAGACCTATATCCCTGTGTAGCAATTCAAAAGGGGAGGGGGGAGAGGAGAGGATTGCTTTAATGAGGGAGAGAGGGTGTGCAGTTTCCTACGACTGCATTTCACTAAATACGGGAGCTGCAAACAAAAAAATGCCTTATCTTCTTTGCAAAATTGTTCTAGTTGCACCTAAGTACTGGATTCTGAGCAGAAAAACCAATGAGATCTCATGTTATCCCCCCCTTGAAGCCAGCAGAACAGCTTAATTGCCTGTATCTGCATAGCAAAGAGCTCTTGTAAGTTCTGCTGAGTCCAAGTCAATTAAAGCCCTAGAGCTGTTCCAGAAACTATAGTGGAAGGAAACTAGGCTGTTTTCATTATCTTCATTGAGTGAAGTGCAAAAAAGGTAAGTAAGCTGTCTAAATAGTGCAAGGTCAGTGAATGCTGTAAGGCTCACTCACTGACTTAACCCTGCACAATGCGAGTAGTCCCACTGCTCGCAGTATGTAAAGTTAATTTCTAGTTCTGATAGATGGCTTTTTCATCAGCACATCTCAAAGTGCTTTACAAAGGAGGTCAGTAGCATTTCCCCCTTTTTACATCAGAGGAAATTGAGGCACAAAGCAGAAAAGTGACTTGCTCAGGGTCACGCCAGCACATCAGTGGAACAAAGCCTAAGTCTCCACAGAGTTCCAGTGTGCTATCCGCAGCCAGCTACATAGATCTTTGAAAGATCTGGGCCTAGGCTTTAAAAATTCTGCCCAATAAAGATTAACATTCTCTTGCAGACATGATATTTAGGCTGACTGCGTTCTTTAATGTGATCTGCTGAGCCATGTTTTCATGTTGATGTGTATTTTGTGAAAAACAAGAAGTCCTGGGGCACCATGTAGACTAACAGATATGTTGGAGCATAAGCTTTCATGGGCAAAGATGAAGCGGGTCTTTGCCCACAAAAGCTTATGCTTTTTGGTTCTCTGTACCCAAATATTGAGTCTGTTCTGGTCTGGCTATGGTCTGAATAAGTGGGTCTGTCCCATGAAAGCTCACCTAATAAATTATTTTGTTAGTCTTTAAAGTGCTACTTGACTGCTTTTTTGTTTTCCAAAATATCTGTTAGTCTATAAGGTGTCACAGGACTTCTTGTTGTTTTGGAAGATACAGACTAACTCGGCTACCTCTCTGATATTTGTATTTTGTGAGTGCCTTCCTGGGTTGGTTTTGGTTCTCGTGCATCTTTGGGCTCTGCAGATCCATTTGCTCCAGTTAAATACTGCTAATTTTTTTTCTACTTTGTTCCAGACTGGGCTGGAAAAGATGCACCTAGGAATTGTATTTTTAATGCACATTTCAGGGGTTGATGGTTTACATATACTAATCAAATAGGGTAGACACTTGAAAAGTCCATTTTCTAAAAGAAATTCTGATCTAAGCCTTTGAAGGAAACCATTTCTAAGCTACGTTTGTTTAGAATTTGGTGTAAGAATGAAGGCTGAAAATCTAGCTCTATTTAAGTCAATAGCACAGCTCCCATTGACTTCATTCAAGCTAGGATTTCACCGAGAGGGTGAATCCTCCAAACTCTTCTGTCATGACATGAAGACATCCTACTCGTTAGTGAGTGACCGCTAAGATCTGTCATGATGTGCAAAACCTATGAGAACTACTGGCTTTAGTGCCGTCACGGCAATTATCTGATCTATGTTTTTCATTGAGAAATTAGGGTCCAGGCACATAGACTTTGAAGGCAATGATAAAACCTTTTTCTGACTTCTCTAGGAGCCGGTAAAGGTCCCGAGGCCAGGTACTTTGCTGCACTTAGCAGGATCTATTTGGCTTTGTTAAAAAACAAGTTTCCAAATATTTCAGTGTCTTGAAGTATAGTTGTTAGAGAGGGGGAGGTGGAAGAGAGGGTGTAGGTACGTGCATGACAAATCAAAGGTTAGAGAAACCTTGAAGTGCACCAAAAATATACAGCTGCAGGTCCTCAGCTGATGGAACTCTCATAGCTTTAGTGACTTGCAGTGGAATAGTGATAATTTACAAGCTGGCTGAGGATCTGCCCTATGTGTTTTGCTTTCAAGTTGATGAGCGGTTTTAACTGTTTTTCTATATTTCTTATTTCCCCTTTTCTCTTAATATCTGCTGTTTTGGGAAGTTGACACAAATTGGAATCCTCCAGCCAGAGCTGGAGTTGCTGTCTGTTCAGGGACACTCCAACCAAAGGAGAACTTCAATAGCTGTAATTATACCTCTCTGATTGCCAGGTCTGGGATACAGTCTGTGACAAACAGCAAAAATGCAGGTCATGAGAAGTGTGTTCACGCAGGAAACTGAAACTGCCATGTGATTTGTTCTTTTAGGGTAAATCACCCTTCTATAACCTCAGTTTCCTGAGTCTTTAAATCTCATGTAGACGAGCCAAACTGGTGACACACACCACCGTCTTCAGCGGAGGAGCTCTACTTTACACCAGGAGAAAACTTGTCCTGATAATGTTCAGCAATAGACACCAAATATGCATGGAATGTAGATAACTTTGGGACTAACGTGAGTGATGATCCTTGAAAGGAGGGGGATGTTTCTACTAGCTAAAAGGTCAAATTGACCATTGGCAAAAGGGGACCACAACTCCCGTACTAGCTTCAAAAGAGAATGTTCCTACTGAGCACAGTGTAAAACCGTCCAAACACACAGATTTTAAATCAAAGGCACTAACCTCCCAATCAGGCCAGGAGTAGTTGCCAATGCACGTTTTCGTGGGAAGTGCTTGCCCATATCCTTTTATGTAACTTTTGTGTTTCCTTCCCGAGAACCTGTTCATTCTTCAGCATCCTTCCATTAACTGTGTCTGCCAAAACCTCTGTAGGAAGAGCTGGTATAGACAGAACAGTAGCTTTCTGTAGTAAAACACACAGTGCTGGCAGAGAAAGTTGGGATGTCAGCTGCCGGAGCTCCTGTTTTGTTTTTCTTCCCCCTGGGAAAATGGTCTTAACGTATACAGAGCAACTAGTGGATCATGTCCAGCCAAGGAAATATACATCATCAGGACTAACTACTTTGGTCCATAGGGCTTCCCAGCTCCAGACACTAGTATCAGAGGCTCAGATATGCTTTTACAAACATTGGGGAATGACGTCCAACAGCCTTGAACAAAGGGCTGGCTCTGAATTGGGAAATTAACTAGTCTCAAACTAACCACCACCTTTTTCCCTTGTGTGGACACCTTGTGATGCCATTTGCTTTGAGTGATTCGGTTGGAGTGCATAATGCCCATCCCTTTCCTTCGCCACCGAACACACTTTGGCCTGCCCAGTTAAGGTAGAACTTAATGTAATCTGAGCCACGCTAGAAGAAAGGTCATGTTTGATGGGGGTTAGTTACCACACCCAGCCTGGCCTTGATCCTTTCTGCTCCAGTGGATGTTGCCTGTGATGCTAGACTGGGCTGGGTGGACTGAGCTGTAGAAACATAAGCTCTCTAGCATACTCCCTATTGAGCCTGGGGGTCCCCCAAAATGCTACCATGGTAGCTGTATGCTCAGTGCAGTCCTGCTTCATTTCTGCACTCCTCCAAGTGGGCCAGGAGGCTTCCCTGGGCTCAGGCAGAGGGGCTAGTGACAGCCTGCACCACAGCACCCCTGCCACAGCTTCCGTTCTGCCAGAGGACTACGGGACCTGAAAGCTTGGAGAACGATCCCCTGCTCCCTCAATGGCATCAATCCCCTCCCCAATGCACACACAGAGGAAAAACCAAGGAAACTCCTCTAAAGGGGACCTTGTGGGGTCTCCTACCCCCGTTGGTGCCCCTCGGTATTTATTATACCCCAGGAGGGCAGGACTTGGCACTAGCTGTGTGGTTGTATGTGTAGGCCAGCAGCAATACCCACTGAAGTCCATATAGTGGCCCACATTCCCATTGCATTCACATGCAGTGGCATTGGAACGATTCTTGCTGCAGCCTCTTGTCACTGATCACTCTCCTTACCACCAGGTGGCTAGGCTAGACCCAACATGTGTGGCCTGGCAGCCAGTCAGGCCCCAGGGCCAAGCAGGGCACGGGGCTGGCAGTCGAGCAAGACCCAGGGCCAGCAGTGGAGCCCTGAGGTAGCAGTGGGCCCAGCAGCTGCAAACTTAGGGTGCAGGGACTCTGGGCTGGCTTACCCCAAATTTTGGGGTGCTGCAACACTCCCGCACCCCTATTTCATGCACCTACAGACAAGCGACCAGCCCCTGTTGCCTTACACTCTCATAGTACAGCTCCCAGGTTAGGAAATGTTCTGTTAACTCCAGTGGGAGCTAAAAATGGCCTTAAAGCCCAGTACATACTTTCTGAATAGCAGTGCTTTGCCAGATCAGGGCCATCGTGCTTTGCTCAAACAAGTGGGGTGGTGTTGCTGGTTTTTAAATCAAAGAAAATACTGGGAAGACCAACAAGCTATGTGGAAACAGCATGGAAATCATAGTATTAAGCTGCGTAGACTACAACTGGAATGCATCTTCAATAGCTTGTAACTCCATGCGTGTTTCAAGGGTCCTGCAGTAGTTCCAACATGTTACAGCTAATAAATCCATTTATTGCAGGGGTTGTTTGTTTCAGCCACTGAGCAGAAAGTTCACTTGCAGGTGCTGAAGGCCTGTGTATAGAAGCAGAATTCAGATTTACAGCTGTTGTGACTTAGCCCAGTCTCTCTTGCAACAAATCATTTTGTTAGGAGAACAGAATCTGCTGTTGGCTGATCAAGGCGCAGAGTCAGGAATGTGAAATGTGGCCTTGCTAGTTTAAAAGAGAACATCACTGCAGATGCTACACTGGGTTGTTTTATAAAGATTAGAAAAACTCCATCATAAATCCACTACTGATTTGAGCTGCACACAATGTCTTGTGTTCCGCCATGAAAGAAGTCATTTGCTCTCTTCTTTTTAATCGTAAGTGCGGATCAAGCACTTTGTAAAATTTCAGCAATATCCCTCTTAGGCCAGTTATTACTTCCGTCTATGCTCCTTTGTGATTTTATAAAAATGAGTCAGTTACTTTCTTTAAAGCCTTGTAATAGCTGTGGTGCATGCAAGCTGCAGTCCTTGCTACACAGGCTAAGCAAGTCTGTACAATGGAAGACTTCCTTACAGCTGGCGTCTGCCAAGTCTGTGCTCAGTGCTGCATGGAGGAGTCATGTTACTGTGCAGCAAGGTCATACAGGCCTAAAATAATCCTTTATGTTGATCCTTCCCAGAGGGTAGTGAGCATTGCACAAACACCGGCACACGCAAAGCCATTAAGGAAGACGTTTCAAAATGAAACACCGCTAGTAGGTTTTTCGCTCCAGCGATCAATAGAAAAGCATGGGGAGCACTCATTAACAGTGTGCCAGCTGATAAATAATCAGAATTGTTACCAGGGAAGGGGAGGGCACTTGATCTTGGTTGTAGTTCAGTGATGTCCCCAAAGACTGCCAGGCATGTTTTTAATAATTAATATTGCACCTTGAGTTCGTATGGGAAAGAAAAGGCACGGTGAGGGGTTGCTAGTCTTAAGCTGTTCCTGGTTACAGACTCAGAGGGGGAGCCGTGTTACTCAGTAGCTTCACAAATAATAAGCAGTCCTGTGGCACCTTAGAGCAGGGGGGTCAACAGCCATTGCGAGCCCCAGTGGGGGGAGCTGGCTCCACATTCTGCAAGGGGAGGGACCAAGGGTGGAAGGGGCGGCGCCTAAGGCAGTCACTCTTAGTGCCACTCAGATCATGGCCCTAGCTTGTCCCCTCCCCCACCCCCTGAGTCACGTGCAGTGGCATTGCCGTGGCAGTTAAAAGGGGCCCAGAGCTCTGGCTGCTGCTGCTGCCAAAGTAACAAAAGCGGCAGCCAGAGCTCCAGACCCCTTTGACACGCCAGGCCCTGGGGCAACTGCCCCCATCTGCCCCCCTTGTCGGCAGGCCTGCCTTAGTAACTAACACGTTTATAAGGTTATGAGCTTTCATGGGTAAAACCCACTTCCTGAGATGAAACATGGCCATCTGAGCAAGTAGTTTTTACCCACAAAAGCTCATGACCTAATGAGTTGCTTAATCTCTAAGGTGCCACTTGTTGCCCATTTATCAGGAGAGCTGGCTGACAGCTAGTTATCCTGGTAGTTTAGAGCCTGCACAGCTTCCTAGGTACATAGCCCCATCACCACAGAACCCGAGCATCTCGCTATTGGGAATGGATTTGTCCTCAGCACACCCTGGGAAGTCAGGAAATGCCACCAGCCCCGTTTCACAGAGGGGGATCTGACGCAGGCAGTAGCTTGCCCAGGCTGACATAGAAATCTGTGGCCAAGCAGGAAGCATGCCTTTCGCCACCTTTTCCCAAAGCTGACTAGTTCCATTTGTTCAACGTGTCGTTTTGCTGCTGACCCAACGCTGCAGTGACTCTGCTGGAGCTGCTTCAGAGCGAAGAAGAGGAGGCGATCAGAGAACAGCAGGGCTTGCTGGGGAGTTGGGAGAGATGTCCCAAATGCTCCTCCTCCTTCGGGGAGACTTGGCAGGCGGAACTTCGCTGACATGGGTTCTTTATTTTCCCATACCTTTGCTAGCTATTTAGAGCCTGCTCGCTCTGCCTTTAGCCAGCCGTTTTACTGGCAGATGCTCTGTGTGCTTCGCACACAGCCCTGCTAGCGTGTCTCCATCCTGACCTGCAACAATCCAGCTCTTCCAGTCCGGGGTCTGTCTTGAGGAGCGATTGCTATCAGTGCCAGATTGCGGGGTGGTGTTCTGATGTGAACAGATGGGACTAGGGGGCAGGAGACATCTGCTCCTAGAATTCTTCCGCCCTCGCAGTTGTTTTGAATGAGTGAGAGTTCTCGGGGGGGATTCTGGATTTGGGCTTGTGCACCTTTTCTGTAATGTTTGTTGTGCTGGAGGGGGGAACCCACAGGACAAGTCATGGAATCAGGCTGAGGAGGAGATGACTTGTTATTACATCCAGCCCCCCTTGCCTCCCCTTGAAGAACAGAGCCCTACAGGGCCTTTGCTTGTGTTTTGATCACTTTAGCTTGTACGTTCCGACCTCTTGAGCCACTCCTGGACCTCCATTCCCACAGCCTAATACATCTCACCAGCAGCACGTTTCCTGACGGTCAGCCTAGCACTGTCTTCATTGCACGCTGTGAGTCCGGGTTACACCCCTGCCAGCAGTCCCTGGGCCAGACTTTTGAAAGGGCCCAGCACCCGACCTTGGATTTGCATAAGAGCTCAGCTTTCATCTGCACACCTCAGTGACATGCCCAGATAGGGAGTTGGGGAGTGCTGAGAAACGCTGGAAAATATGTTGCTTTTCTGCCAGCTTTTTGCCCCCTTCACTATTTGTGGCTTGTTATCATGCAGGCCCTCTCCTCCCCTCCCCCTGCAGTTGTTTCAGAGCCAAACTATGCAAAGTTTTCCTCATAAATCAGTCCCTCTTGCCCCTGGGCTGAAGTCTCTGTTATGCCAAGAGGAAGTTGGGAGGGGGTGGAGGGAAGGTGGATCTCGGACACTTTTCCACGTCCCACCCCCAGCCCTGGGCTGGTCAGGGATTGGGAACAGCCTCCAGCCTCATTTACCACCACCTCAGGGCTGCTCTGAGTGCTGCAGTCTGTGGGGCTGAGGCTCTGGAGGAGTGTCGCGTGTTCCACCCCAGCAGGCCGCTGACAGGGAGGAGAGCGGAGAGTGGTGTAGACCTGGCTACTCTGGCCTTGCAGCACTTGAAGAGGCCTGTGTCCTTTTTGTCCCTCAGGGCAGCCAGAGCCGGGGCCAAGGATTGAGCCACCAGAGTGTTCTGGTTGCGCCTCTCAAAAGGCTCTTCCGTTTGTCGGCTTCTGTCTGGTCCGAAAGGGCCTAGCTCAGGCTGCCATATCCTAGGTGTGATCACATGGTATCATAGAGCCAGGGACTAATGCCTCGTAACTCCAGGACAGGACGCCTTGGAGGGTGTATCCCAGAACCAGGTCACGTAGCAAACTCATGTTTCATTTGCAGCTTGCTGTCACCCTGAGGTCTCTATCAGCCCTTCCAGGCTTCCCCTCTTCAGTTAGCGAACATGTCAGGTGATAATTCCCCCTACATAGCAGCCTGCATTTTTCATGGTACATCTCAGGTTGTGATGGTTTCTGCCCAGGTTTCTAGACTCACTATATGCCTTTGCAGCTCCCCTCACTGTTTGCCATTTCTCCTTCTTAATATTGGTACAGTAAAACCTTGATTCAGTAGACCCCAATTCAGCGGACTTTGAGAACAACGGATGTCCACCAGCCCCCTCTCGTTCCCAATGTCCGCGGAATTCTGCCCCCCGCCCCCAAAGAAAGTACTCACCAGAGCTGCCACTGGTGGCACATATGCGCCCCACGCCTGGTGGGAGGAGCACGTGGCAGTTCCCGCAAATGTGGCAACAGCTCCTGTGGCAATGGTGGTCCAGGCCGCAGCGAGGCTCCTCAGGCCCCAGCACAGGCTTCTGCTGCACCAGCAGCGGCTTTGGCTCCAGCAGCTCTGATGAGTCGCCCAAATATTCTGGGGGGCAGGGATGTTGGGGAAGCCTGCTGAGGGGGCGCTAGGTCAGGTACAGTAAACCCTTGCATTTAACACAATTTCGGCATTAACGGACTCCCCTTCCCCACTGTTTAGTCCGTAAATTGAGGGTTTACTATACTCGCCTTATTGCACGAGTCTCCCCCCGTCCCCACATCTCAATACACTGCCATCTATCAGCTTTTGGTTAGGCTCTCTCAGCCCCTTTTCAGTCCATCTGATAGTGTCCCTATTCAAGCAAATTTGATCTCATTTCTCATGCAAGATTTTGCCCAATCATAAGTTCGTAGTTCTAACAAGTGAACAAAGACTCAGTCAGGCTTTCAAACCCATGCTGCCCCTCACTCCCAATTCCATTACCCTCTGGCTGCTCAGCAAATATTTTTTCTTGATATTAGCTCCATTATGTTACTCTGGAGAGTGACTGGAATTAAGAGATTATAATTACCAGACTCACGCCTTGAGTCTTATTGAGAAATTGGTATGAGAGCTGTTTTCTTTAATCTTTGGTCTTGGCTTGGTTTACCTTGATGTTTCAGGAGTAATTGTCAGTCATGTAGTAAGTTAGTTAACTAATTCTTTTAATACTTTATCATGATGCTGAGCCAGGCAAGAAGCCTGGGAGGCTAGTGGGCAAATCAAGAACTAAGTGCAATGGACTTCTCCATGCTAATCCTGGCTTGGAGATTGTCTCTCTGTATGAGCTTGTTCAATTCTTTTTTATGTCTGTAAAATGGGCGCAGTAATACATATCTTCATTCGGATGATTAATGAGGTGCAAGTCCTATTTATGTGCCCCTAGAATTCACGCCAGCAGCTTCAAGCTTAGTATATCCAAATGGTGGACCTGTTTGGATAACATTCCCTTGCAAAACCATGTGTAGGGCAGCTGTGCACAGCCCCAAGTACTGGGATTTTGCTTCTCTTCAAGCAATAACTTGGTACTAGAAAGACCTGAGGTTGTTTTTTTAGCTTATGTGAGTCAGTTAAGCTGCTATGCATCTCTTAGAATCATCTCCTTAATCCTCTCCCAGGTTGTGCCCTGTGCCTGCAGGTGTGATCATTAGGGCAGGCGGGGCATGGAGTCAATAACTTTCACATACCACCCCAAGCTACCAACACCAACCCTGCTTACTCATTTCAATAAAGCGCTACTGTCAGACAACAAATACCCAGGACAGGAAGGAAGGGGGGTATCAAAATGTCCCTGCCTTTTTAATTAGAGCAAAATTATACACATTTGTCATGCAGCTACCGTCAAATTCTAGCTGGTTCTAGTCAATTGTTGTTAAATGCTGGCTGGAAATGGCGGCTTTTACTGATGTTCTGAAGCTTTCAGGAAAGGACATGTGACTGTTAAATTAAATTTTCATTTACAGTGCTGTTTTCATATGCCTACCTGCTGTGGCAGTTTTGTTTCTCAGGTGGATCGTTTGCAGGTATATTTTAGACTGTAAAAACAATGAAAAATCATGTGGCTTCTTATAGACTAACGGATTCATTGGCGCTAAGCTTTCGTGGGCAAAGACCCACTTCATCAGATGCATTTTAAGCTGTGATTCTGTTACTGTGCATTCATGCATGTTAAAAATTAATGTGCAATTTGTATTTATGGCTTTTAAAACTTTTGGCATAGATTGTGCAATATGCTTCCTTGGTGGTGCCACCTTTTTTGTGGTTTTATGGTGGGTCTCATGATAGTTTGTATTTTTTCTTAAATCCCTAGCTCCTGGAGTCAGGTGATTATTTTCAGTCTGTTTTTAGCCCTTGCCGTGGTGAAAAATAGTTGAAAGCACACAATCCAGAAGGCAAATAAAAAGGGCAAGACATTCAGCACCTCCTGCATTTAGGCAGCACTGGGCTCTAACAGGCTCTAGTGAAGAGCAGGTTCTAGTTGCCTCGCTCTTTTGCAACTAACCTCCTTCCTAGTGACTTTGTACTTCAGGAGATTTGTCTTGATTTATGCCAGTAGAATAGGTGGAGAGTCAAAGCAGTGTAGCTGGAGCATGTTTTTGGAAAGCAAGGGGTCTGGTGTGCCTATTGTGACTAATGAGCGAGACTCCTCAGGCTGTTCTGGTGTTTGGGTTGACTGTTTTGTAGACAGCACACAATTATGTTGTGTCTTTCAGAGAAATAAAGGGCAAGCTACCTCTTCCAAAGAGCTAACAATCTCCACTGGCCCTGGGTTAGAAGGACACAGGCGTGGGCAGTGGGTTTTCAACTGGACACATTTTCACCAGACTTGTCTCCGCAATGTGGGAAGAAATAATGAGAGTCTTAGATGGAATTTCCACAGAGATTTTTTACCCCCTTCCTCTAGTACAAGGAGAGCAATCCCTCCTTAGAGGCTGATGCTGTCCACATGGCAGCCGTGGGCCTCTTCACTGATTCCCAGCACTGCCTGATACCTACAACAGTAGTGGTCCCCTATGTTGCCCTCTTTTGCTGGGTCCTCAGAATCCCTATCAGGGTGTCAGAGAACCAGTGTGCAATGGTGACTACTGTGGGACCATTCTCTTGGCCAGGGAATGCCTAGGAGGTTCAAGTAGCAGTGATGGCATAGAAAAAAGCCATGTCTCTCAGGCCCTGCTTGATGCAACCCCCAAAGCCCAATGCCTGCAATGCAACCTGAGGAGGGGCGTGCTGCACTTCAAACTTCCACTCCTACTACCTATTGCACAACCTACAGCTGCCTGCTCCAGGTCCCTGTGCTTCCAGAGGTGGAGGAGACAGTTGGGTGCATTAAGGGATCATAGGAGAAAAGCAAAGAACCAAAAACGAAATAAAAAGCCCTCCTTGACCTTCTGCTGCTGAACTTAGAGACATAGCATTTCAGAAGTCTCCAAGTCAATCAGTAACTGCCTTGGGAGACAAGATGTAGGACTTCATTGCTCCTTGGCTTCCACTTCCCAAATGTTTCTTCAGTCTTTAGGAACTAATCAGCAAGCCACCCCGCTACCTTCTGTGAAGTATGACCATGTGACCGATTAGCTCCCTAGCTGCTTGGATTGATCCTGTTGGCTGCTGGGTGCCCTCTCCTCTGATTGATGTCACTGGGAGATGAGCGCATTGAGCACCTTCCAAGATGCAATCTTCAGGGCAGTTCTTAGGTGCTCTCAGTGGCTTCTTTTGACTGTGGCTGAAACTGTTAGCAAAGTTTGCTAGACAAGAAGGAGCTGGTATCAGATGGTCAGTTTGTGCACAAAGAGCACCAGGGAAAGATGCTCTTTATATATGGGAGAGTTTTAGATTCTTTCAGTCATTTCAGGGGCCCTCTGCTTCCTTGCCAGCCCTTGAATGATAGGAGGGAAAAGTAATTCACTGTAACCAATGCTCATGATTCTGCTCTAAGTCTCACGCTAACTGGTGTATGTCAAAGCTCCAACCTCTGTATATAATGGACAATGTGAGGATCTCATTAAAAAAAACAAAATACCTAGTTCCTCTCGTTCTGGAGAAGAGCATAAAACAGGACCTGAGTTCTGCATCTGAAAAGCCCAGAAACCAGATTTGGAACATATTACTTTTTAACACTCCACCCACTTGATTTAGGGAGGGCAGGTCTGACTCATGATGTTTTCAGTGTTTGAGGATTGACAGCATCACTGGGATTACAGCTGGTGTTAAATCCAGCTGTGCATGTGACCCATTCTTATTTTAAACACCTCTATTACTGTCTTAAAAGGAATTAAAAGGTGGACTCTTCTGAAGACAGATCTTGTTGTGGGAATGAGCAGAACACATTTGCCCGCTGCTAGTGAGAAGCAAAGGCACTGAGTCCCTCCTGGGCCCCTGGGACTCCTCAGGACCCTTGAAGGTGAAGTGTAGTGGTTGCCCAGATCCTCTTTCCTACGGATGGTACAAATTAGGATGACCGACTTTTTGGCAGATAGAGCAGCCTATCTGAAAGGTGTACATCCCTCTGAGTTTCGACCATCTCCTGAACGGTGCTGGGCCCCTGAACTCTAACTTGGAACAGAGGACAAGTCTACATTGAAAACAAAGCATTGGCACATCTGCAGCTCTGGAACCGCAGCGCAGTAATACTTTAATGAAGACATTATAAGCCAATGGGAGGAAAATCTCCCATCAGTTTGGTTAATCCACCACCTTGAGAGTACTGTGTCCAGTTTTGGGCATCACAGTTAAAGGACGCTGTGGAGAAACTGGAAAGGATCGAGGAGAACAACAATAATTACAAAGGCTGGGTCTACACGTGCCCCTTCCTTTCGAAAGGGGCATGTTAATGATCAGGTTTGAAATATGCTAATGAGGTGCTGCAATGAATATGCAGTGCCTCATTAGCATAATGGTGGCCACAGCGATTTGAAAGTGCGGCTTATCGAATCGTGTGCCGCCCATGGTGGTGGGACCTTCCGAAAGGACCCCCCCTCAGTTTTTGAAAGCCCTTCTTCCTATCTGGTGATCGGAAGAAGGGTTTTCGAAAACTGGGGGGGTCCTTTCAGAAGGTCCCATCTCCACGGGCGGTGCACAATTCGAAAAGCCGCACTTTCAAATCGCCATGGTGGCAATTATGCTAATGAGGCGCTGCATATTCATTGCAGCGGCTCATTAGCATATTTCAAACCTGCTCATTAACATGCCCCTTTCGAAAGGTAGGGGCACATGTAGACCCAGCCAAAATGTTTAGAAAACCCTGACCTATAGGAAAAGGTTAAAAACATTGGGCATGTTTCATCCTTTGCCATCAGGAGAAGCTGTCTCACCTACACAGCACTGTCTACATGGGAGATTAGATTGCTATAATTGCATTGCTCAGGGGTGCGGATTTCACAAAGCTCTTCCAAGAGACCTGTAGTGTAGACCAGACCTGACAGAGTGTCTGTAGTTGAAACACTTTGGTGGCATGGCTGCAGCACTGAAGCTATACTGCTGCAGCAATCCAGAGCAGAAACTGCCTTGATTGGCAGGAGGGATTCTCCCATTGCTGTCAGTGTTACACCTCCCTGAGAGGCAGCAGCTGGATTGAAGAAGGATGAGTTATTCCATTGATCTGGTACTGCCTACACCTGGAGTTAACTCATGTAGGTACATCTCTCAAGGGTGTGGACTAGTCACACCAAGGGACATAGCTATCCCAGTGTATGATCCTAGTACACACCACTCCTGAAGGTTTCTGTAGAAATGATGCATCTTCCCAAACTGGGTCACCAGTCCATTAAAGGCAACACATATTGCTATTAGGCGGCAGAGTGCTCTGTGGATTATCGGAATCGACAATGTCAAGACTACTGAGGCAACAGAGTCAGTTTAAATGGTTTCTACAGAACACGGTGTGCCCCGTAAAAAAAGAGAAGCCTTTACTATTCATGGATCCTCTTTCTTAAGACAATGCTTTTCAACTTCTGGGTTAATAGGAAAGTGACCAGGAAGAGCAGAGGGAATCGATAAGGGGCTAATCACCTGCTTCCTTCACAGACAATAGGAGTTTTGCCATTGCTTTGAGCGGGTGAAGAATCAAGTCCAAGGCACAATGTCACTAGCTGGCAGATGGGGCCGTTCGCTGCAATGCAGATATTGCCCGGCGGGTCTATGATTTCTGCAGTACATGCAAGAGTCACAAGCAATGGGAGGCTACAGGGGCCATTTGCTTTGCTTTGACATTACCAGCCACCAGAGAACAGGGGGTCAGGTCTAGAACCCAAACTCTGCCCTCGGTTACTTGACTGTAATGGGGTAGTGGGAGGGCCAAGTTGCCTCTTAATTAAATGTGATTGGCCAGAGCCATCTCCAGTGTCCATTCATTTTAATCCAGGGAAGACTAAATGCGAGTGAGTTTGACCCATTATGTTCCACCCTATCACTCTATCCCTTGTCCTGTTCTTTGTTTTGTTTTGTTTTTCTACCCTAGATTTTTATGGAAGAAGTTCCAATACACAGATTTGGATATTGGCATGGAAAGTATGCTTATTAAGTTTGCAGATGATACCAAGCTGGGAGGGGTTGCAACTACCTTGGAGAATAGGGTCATAATTGAGAATGATCTAGATAAATTAGAGAAATGGTCTGAAGTAAACAGGATGAAGTTTAATAAAGATAAATGTAAGGTGCTGCACTTAGGAAGGAATAATCTGTTTCACACATACAGAGTGGGAAAAGACTGTCTAGGAAGGAGTACAGCAAAAAGGGATCTAGGGGTTCTAGTAGATCACAAGTTAAATAGGAGTCAACAGTGTGATGCTGTTGCAAAAAAAGCAAACATGATTCTGGGATGCATTAGCAGGTGTGTTGTGAACAAGACACGAGAAATCATTCTACCGCTCTACTCTGCGCTGTTTAGGCCTCAGCTGGAATATTGTGTCCAGTTCTGGGCACCCCAATTCAAGAAAGATGTGGAGAAATTAGAGAAGGTCCAGAGAAGAGCAACTAGAATGATAAAAGGTCTGGAGAACATGACTTATGAAGAAAGGCTGAAAGAATTGGGCTTGTTTAGCTTGGAAAAAAGAAGATTGAGGGGGGACATGATAGCGGTTTTCAGATATCTTAAAGGGAGTTATAAGGAGGAGGGAGAAAACTTGTTCTTCTTGGCCTCTGAGGAGAGAACAAGAGGCAATGGACTTAAACTGCAGCAAGGAAAGTTTAGGTTGGACATTAGGAAAAAGTTCCTAACTGTCAGGGTGGTCAAGTACTGGAATAAGTTGCCAAGGGAGGTTGTGGAATCTCCCTCGCTGGAGATATTTAAGACCAGATTAGATAGATGTCTATCAGGGATGGTGTAGATAGTGGTCGGTCCTGCCGTCGGGGCAGGGGACTGGACTCGATGACCTCTCGAGGCCCCTTCCGGTCCTAATGTTCTATGATTCTATGGCAGTACACAGAAGGACACAGAAGAGGCTAAGGCCAGTGTGGTTTGATGCCTAATTGCACTATTTTGGAATAATTAAATATTATGTGCCATGTCCTCTATTCAGACTCTGAGTGCTTAGCACAAAACAGCTGGAAAGTTGGGGCTGCCTGGTGACTGAGGGGGACCTTTGGGTGAGGTGGAAAGGCTTAGATGGCTCCTCACCACACACTCCCCTTCCACACAGGGGACATGGCCGAGGGTGTGTGAGGAGCCCATCCCCTCCTTCCTGACTTCATCCAATGTGGTGGTGCCTGTGAGCTGCATGTCATCTTCCTTCCCTCTCTGCTCAGCTGTGCTGGGTGTAAACTGGATCTGCGAGTCCACGTGAACCTTCAAGTTAAAGCACATGCCTGCTGAGTAAATATCCTGGCCTCTGGGCATGGCAAGGAACAGAATCTGGATTGTGCTGGGTGTTCCAAGCTAGCGCAGCCATGATGAGAGGCTGAGCCGTGAAGTGAGCGCCCTCAGCACGCTTCATTTAGACACAGTCGACAGCCAGGCCTTGGCTGCCTCAGGTGTGACTTTCCTCTCGTTTACCCCAGTGCCTCTCCCATGGCTGCCGGGCCACAGAGCAATCCAGCCTATGGTCAGTAACAGAACCCAGGCCTCCTGGCTCCCATCGTGTGTTGTTGCCTCCAAGCTCTTCCCCTCAGTGCACTCCTCTGTTCCATCTGTTTTAGCTTTTAAACCTTTGTCCACATATCACACCAGACAGCACCTATTAATCAAAATTACATTCTCCAGAGTATCTCCCATCAGATTAATATCCCCAAATGGCCTGTTAACTGCCCTCAGCCCTTATAAATTTCTGCCTGTGGCTGTTATCTGGAGTGAATTCCCCCACATGTTATGGCTAAAGTACATGAAGCTACTGCTTTCCTTCCTTTGTTGATGATGTGATACCTTATAATCTCTACCAGCACCAAGAACTCTGTCCCTTATATCACTGCCTCATGAGAGCCAACTGACACCGTTGTCTTGTACTGGATCACCCGACACCACATTGTTTTCTTGATCTAGCTACATTTGTTTACAGCTCATAACAATGTTTTCCCTTTTCTAGCTCATGGTTCATTATTTGCTGGTACAATTCTCGTATACCATTGTATTTTTGTCTGCTTTTATTTTGATACCCAAGAGGGTAATTGTGCATAGGCTCATGAGTGTAAGTATCTGTTTGAAGACAAAGATACCTGTTGTGTAGCCAGCAATCCTTTCTGCAATTGCTTGATCTCTGCTGGCATTTAGGCCCACCCTTTGTAACAACTTACTGCTGCACCAGCTGGGTTCCTCCGTCTGTAAAGAGCATGGTTGCCAAAGGCTGAATTCTTCGCATACTGTATGTTTTCTGCACCTGATTTGTCTCCTCTCTCTGTGTGCTTGTAAACAGGGGTTTGGGGAGAATATTTAGACAGGGCAGCTGGTTTGAAACCCTATTTAAGGAAAACACCTAAGCACTTGCTTAAATCCCTCCTTATTCATCAGAACACTTAAATATGCATTTAACATTTAGCGTGTACACAAGTGCTTTGTTGAATTACAAGTGTTAGCTGAATCAGGGCCCTGGCCCTTAGTGAAGGTTGGTTTTTTTTCCTCTGTTGACAGATTTTAGTTACTATTATGAGCTGTATTTTCATGTGTGTCATTCTGGCTTGTTTTTCTTTTCTGAGAGATTCTGTCTCTACCTCTCAACTTTCTGTGGTTACCTGAGAAATTACAACTATTTTGTAAAATGCTTTAGCATTTTCTTTGCATATTAAATAACTAACCCAGAGTTAAAGCTGAAGAATTACACTCCCTTTTGTTTGTCATTGCTGATAGATCAGATTCTGCCTTGACCAGAAATAGTTAAATGATAAGAAAGGATCTTGTTTGCTTCTTATTCCCTGGCATCATAGAAGGAAAAACACTGCCGTTGGTTGAATTGTCTAGTAGTAGTTAGCCTTTAAAGAAGAACAAATAGAAGGGAGCTGTGCAAGTAGGTTCTTTAGGGCTGTATCAAAACAAGAAATAAGAGAAGATGATTGTGTTGATGTACTTGTGGATTAATTTATCAGTCTTTATGGGTACATGAAAAGCAAATTATGGCTACCTATAAAGGTCTAATTAGGGCATCGAGTGTAAATTCTCTGCAGCTATTCTATTGCAGATCATAAAAAAACAATAAAAGCATTATCATGTGTTGCATTAAATGGACTGTTTTCAGCTAATTAGGCCAAATTAAAAAAAGATCTAGCTGGAAAGTACATTCTTTGTAGGTCTTAAACTCAGCATAACTCCTTAAAAACCTAGTGTGTTTACTGCATAGTCCAGTAATGACTAACATATGTTGCCTCTATGTTATTGGTCGAACTCTGCGCTTTGAAAGCATTTGGCCAATTGCATTGATTTCTTAGTGTTTGTTCACAGGACAGGGCTCAGTTATGCAATTTTAAGTAAATCCCACTGATGGGCATTTACTCCGGCAAGTAATCCCAACTGCATTACTCACTTGAGCAAGAGTTTTGCACTCAGTCCCATAGGTAGGGCAGCTGAGAATTCAGAAAACCTGCTCATAAAAAATCTTCGACAGAATCTCAGTTCTAAGTGAAAATAAACATTCGCCAAGAACTGGGTGCAATTAGTCAAACTCCTGACACTGCCAAACATGAACACAGACAGAAACATTATACTCATTCAAAACACTGCCGTAAAAATATTCTCCGAGCTGCTCACTTTGACCATGCCACATACATTCTGTGTCCCTTCCACTGTCTCACTCAACTCAGAGGTAAGGTCCTTGTCTTCAGAGCCTTTCGCAGCCTAACTCTCATACGCTGTGCAGAAATCTGCTCCTGTCTCCGGTCATGTCATAATGCTAGCTTCTGCCTCCCACGTGTTAAATTTTCCAGTGGGCACCTTTGGGCATTCTCCCATGCTGTCCCTCACAATTGGGTGGTGCTCCATGCAGAAATCCACAAGACTACCTTTATTATCCTCCTTCAAACTCTCCTTTGCCATGGTGCCTCCAGAAAACAGGATGCTAGTTAGGCAGCTGAGCAGTACTGTCTCTCCTTATCCTTGTGTTCCCGCCAGCTTATCATCCTATCAACTCTTGTCTTATACTTATGTAGTACCCAGAGCCACTGAGACCACCTCTGGGATGAGTGAAGTCTCTGCTCTACAGGCTTTGCTGAGAGCTGGCTGGCCTTTAGCTCATGTGGTAGAGTGCAGAGCTTTAGATCCTCTAGTTACAGGTTCTATCCCCAGTGCTAGTAACCCCAGGTCTGTCAGCATTACATGTAGGCCAAGTCTATACAAGGCATTAAAGTTGATTGTAGATGCATACTTCTAGCTATGTCAATTGTGTAGTGAGAATCAACTTATCTACAGTCAACTTACCTGGCTGTCCTCACGGAGAGAGGTCGATGGGAGAAACATTCCAATTGATCTCTCTGGCTGTGTCTACACGTGCCCCAAACTTCGAAATGGCCATGCAAATGGCCATTTCGAAGTTTACTAATGAAGCGCTGACATGCATATTCAGCGCTTCATTAGCATGCGGGCGGCAGCGGCGCTTCGAAATTGACGAGCCTTGCCGCCGCGCGGCGCGTCCAGACGGGGCTCCTTTTCGAAAGCACGCCATCTACTTCGAAGTCCACTTATTCCCATGAGCTCACGGGAATAAGGGGACTTCGAAGTAGATGGCGTGCTTTCGAAAAGGAGCCCCGTCTGGACGCGCCGCGCGGCGGCAAGGCTCGTCAATTTCGAAGCGCCGCTGCCGCCCGCATGCTAATGAAGCGCTGAATATGCATGTCAGCGCTTCATTAGTAAACTTCGAAATGGCCATTTGCATGGCCATTTCGAAGTTTGGGGCACGTGTAGACGTAGCCTCTTACTCCTCATGATATTGGAGTGCCAGGGTCAATTGTCAACCCCAGATAGGTGGATTTCACACATCCCTACTAGGCATGTGATATAGAAACCCAGATGATCGACCCAGACCAAGTTGATCTTCCGCATAGTGAAGGCATATCTTCAGATGGCAAACTACTGGGGCATGGACCTGTTGGTATGATACCTTGCAAAAGGCAATACTGCAGTACAAATAATAATAAAAATAGAGAGGCAGGAGCTTCATACCTTCAAGGGCAAAGTTGTGCATTCTGCCTTCTTGCAAATCAGTAGCCTCCTCCACTTTAAGGGAAGTTATCTTCTGGGATGGGAGTATTCTCAGGAGATGAATGGATCATGGTCCTGTGTCCCCAGAGCCATTGCCTGAAAAAAGGAAAGCATTTTTCAGAATTGCACCTTGGTGATCCCTGCTGAGTTGGCTGGTGTGTAGGGTGCACAGATAAATCTACCTTGGACAAAGGACTTTGGGTGTTCTACTGACCAGACACACCTCCCTCCAAGCTAAAGATACTGTGGAGACTAGTATGGTCTAAAAATGGAAGTTATCAGAAAAAATGACAGAATCTAGATCGGGGTGGGCAACTAGGAATAGCGGGTGGGAAGCATGAATAGCCCTCCCTCACCTCAGTGGGTCTCTACCTGTAGTCCCCATCTTCCCTCCCTCCTGCATGCTTCTTGTGCACTGGAGCTCCACACTTATCTGCTGAACGGCATGATTTGTGCTTCGTTCTTGCTCCTCCTGCTCCCTCCTGGAGTTGGAAGGCCGGCAACAGCTGATGTACGGAATTCCAGCTCTGGGAGGGAGGGGCAGGGATGTGAATCAGGCAATGTGTAGCACCCTGGAAAGTGCTGGATGCGGAGGGGAAGGCTTAGGAAGTGCAGGGCTCGGGTATCCCAGTGCACAAGGGGTACACGGGAGAGGGGGCAACAGGCGGGTCCATGGGCCACAGTTGGAGTCCCAGTGGGCTGCATGTGGGCTGCAGGCCACAGGTTACCCTCCACGGATCTAATACATAAATGACACTGTTAACAAGATCAAATCCTTTTCTGGATATACAGAAAGTGTTCTTGGTAACCCTATCTATATTCATGTCTTAATGACCCCTTCTAGCAGAAGGTTCCAGACCCTGTGTACCATGTGAATGCTAACTCAGAGGATTTTTAGATCCAAATGGTTAGGCCAGTTGGCTGGGGGTGGAGGATGGCCATTTAAAGATCTGGCATTCTTTAACATTAAACTGACTGCCTTTGACAGGACCATTCTGGTGTGCTTGTGGCTGGAGAAAAATGTTCCGGTGCTTGTTTTTAAACTGTTAAAAAAATCTTGTGTTTGAAAATATAAAAGCAGTGATAGTTCACAGTATGGTCTAATGCGCTGTACAATGTCATTTCATTGTAGCTGCTTTTCAGTTACTAAAGCATACGGAGGGGAAAAAGTTGCCCAGTGAATGGCAGAGTGAATTTTTGTATCTGATTTATAAGTCCACGCAACAGGGGTGTATATCGTGGAAATGCTGACGTGCTGCAGTGGCTTTAGCAAAAATCCCATCAACTTCCATATTCTGTGTCTGCTTTGTCACCAGAGGGCTACCCTGGATTTCATAAATCATACCCATGCAGTGCTCTGCAGTGGCCTGGGTCAGCTATTGCTTACACTGGGTTTACACTCCACTGAGTTCAGTGGAGTTGCTCCCGATTTGAATGGACAGGAGAGGAGAATTTGGCTATCACTCAGCATGAGCTGGTAGGCAATAGGATGGGGAGAACATTTTCGCCTACCTGCTCCCCTGTCCAGGGCCTGGACCCAATTGGACTTTGAATGCAGGGGAACACAAGTTGTATGAGGATCTAGGGCAGGGGTGGCCAACCTGGGGCTTTTGAACCACATGCGGCTCTTTGAAAAATGAAATGTGGCCCCTACTTGGAACTGTGCGCCAGGACTGCTTACCGCCGCCCTGCGCACGCTGCTCAGGTGCCTGCAGGGAGAAGCGCATGGCGGTGGTGGCTCAGCTTTAGTGAGTCCCTGTCATAATGGGCATTGGGTTAGAGCTGGAGGGTGTGGGACTCTGGGGGCACCTAGCTCTGGGAGCGGGGTGGGGTATTGGGTTAGAGCTAGGGGTCTGGGGGTGCCTGGCTCTGGGGGAGGGGGATTGGGTTAGAGCGGCGAGGGGCTTGGAGTGCCTGTCTCTGGGAGAGGGGGAGGGCCCTTTATTATATATTTATTTTTCTATATATCTATTATATCTCTATCTATCTATATAGATAGATAAACAAATATATAATGTGTGGCTCTTTACACTCTCTCCACAGCTATTTTGTCTCCAACTGGCTGGCCACCTCTGGTGTAGGTCCACTGCCAGCACAAGACTCCTTGCTGGGGTGGAGAGGGTTGGAGCTAGGGTGCCACTCCCCTGTGTCATCTGTAGAGGTGGGAGGGTACCTTGCCAAAGAGAAGAGCCAGAGAGTTTATGCCTGCCTGAAGAGCACTGCCTGCTATGTATAGTGCATTCCTCTTAAGAGACAGAGGATCCAGTTCTCTCCTGCCATCACTGCCTTGAAATCAAGGAAGTTACACTAGTGGCTGATTTCAGCTATTAGTTCCTTGCATTATTTGGTGTATGTTGTAAAGCCCCAGCCTCTAGAATGGTAAACACCAGTGCACAGGCTCAAACCACATTCTCAAACCTGGGACCTTGGGCGCTTAGTGGAGGAGCCTCTACAGTTGGAGCTAGAAGCCAGCTGCCTCTCAGCTAAGGCAGTAGAGGAGACACACACTTGCTCCTAGTGCCAATGATACTTTTTTAAAGTCACTTAATAGTCCTACTTACAACAGCTTCATTCATAAATAAATTAAAATGCAGAGCTTTACCGTTTAGGTGGTAGTTGGTAGCTTTAGCTGGTCTTTTGCTAATCCATAGGTGGCCTGGCTTTGAACAAGCTCCGGGATGCAAGGAGGTGGAGGGGTGGGGCTGAGCTCCTGCCTCATCTGCCGATGAAAATTGGCTCACATTCTACTCCTGGCACGCATGCCAGGGATTGCTGACCCTGATACACAAGTTTACAGTTTGGCTCAATGGTTTTCAGCATCTCTGCTGTACAAATTGTCCCAGCATCACTGGAAACTAGAATGAAAATAAGCATTGAATTCTTTTTCCTGTTATTTTAAGCCACTCGTGGCTTCAGGGGTCCCAGCTTATGACTTTTAAAAGCTTGAGGTTGGGAGCACTGCATTTGAATATATTTTATGGCTTATTTTAAAACTTCAGTGTTATAAACTAGGGAGCTTAGGACAACTGCCAAACATTTGAAATACATGACTACTTCCTGATAAAAACCTACCATGATCCCAGAATAGAGGGATTTATGGCTGGAACAAGATACGAGACAGATCCATGGAGGAGCTTTATGTCTAGCCCCTGTGGTAAGAAACTTAATGTGCAGTTTTCTCTTCTTTAATCGGTTTTTAAAATAAAAGAACAGTGTGTTTGTGCCCTCGAGGACCAAATTTTCAATGGCAGCAATCTCATGTGAATTGTCCAGGATTAGTTATGAGCCTCATCCATGGGTTGCTGTTACATCAGGCTTGAAGGTCTAATTTTTCTACACTGTCCATGAACGTGGGTGCTAAAGTTCCTGAGTGTCACAGGGCTGGGACATGGGCAGTCTGACTTAGTGGTTGTAGCAGGGATGGTCAGGCCCAATGATCAGAGCTTGACTCAGGCACCAAGAAAGAGTCAGGCCCAGTGCAGCAGCCAGTGTTTGCAGTAGTATGGTTGGGTCAATCAGTGGGATCAGTCATTGTCCCCAGTCAGAATCCACCAAGGCAGTATCTGCTAGTCGGGGACTTCCAGTACTTCTGTGTGGGATGCCCAATGGCAACCAGGCAGCAAGGGCTGCCTGGGAAGCTGGGCCCCTTACACCATGTCTGAGATGAGTGCTCGGCACCTGATGTTCAGAGGTGATGACCACTCTTACTGCCATTGATATCAACCGGAGGTCTTCATACCTACAGACCCCAGAATTGGAGGGCACTTTTCAGAATTGGGCCTAAGTGAGAAGCAATGCAAGGGGGAGTTAGCATGTGATTTTCAAAGCTTCATTGCAACTTTTAGTACAGGTTGTTTGCTGGGCAAGGGAAGGAGATATAGTAAACACCTGGCAGCGGGTGGCTGCTCATTGCCTGCAGGGGAAAGGATGATTTGGATGTAATGCCTCCAGGGGATGCTGATGATGGTCAGCTGTCACAGAACAGCTGGAGTATCATCATCTCCATCTCCCACTACTACCAACAGTGCTGGGCCCAGTGTGTATGAAAATCAAATCAGCAGGTTTGTTGGATAAGCTCTGCTCTGAGACATGCTCATTTATTTGTATTGTAGAAGCTGCCAGCAGGTGCTGTACAAGCAGATCAAAAAGCTCCAAAGAGCTTATGGTCTTCTTAGAATTAGGCTGCCGTTCAAACGCTGTAAAATTAGCACAGCAAACCTTGCAAAACAATCTACTGGTTGAACTTCTCTGAGCCGGAACTCTCTCTTCCGTCAATATCCGTCGTCCAGCGTGATTTTAGTTAGCTGCACAACCACTTATCACGGGCGTGGCCAAGTTTCCCGTGGTCCCATTTAGTTTGTTTCCAGCCACAGGTCCTGGTTCTCAGTGTTCTGTGCTGTAATTTGGCTGTAATTTATCCCTAAATGTCTTATAAGAGCCCAGCAAGTGGCGGAAGTGTTGGTAATGCTGCTAGACAGTATAGACCTCCCATGGTTAGGCAAATTCTCTCATTTGGCACCAGTCAAATCCCAAGGGTGCCGGACGAGAGAAGTTCATCTTATACTAATTAACTGAGACTGTGCAGATTACAGTTCCCAGCATACTCACTCAGCAGTGACTTTCATTTTCTTCCAGTTTTCTAGGCAGAACATCCTCAGCTCTGCTTGCTTTTAGGAGGAAAAGCTAAAAGAGCTCCCTTGGGACTGATGGAATTGAGAGTCCCTTATCAAGGGATAGCAACATGGGAAAAGCTGGGAAATTTGCCTGCTGGGGTGGGCCCAAGGAACAAATCTTGGTAGCATAAAATAAGAAAGCAATGATAAAGGGTAATAAACATATGGGCTGCATCTACACCACAGAGATCTTTCGAAAGAAGCCCTTCTGGAAGATCTCTTCCAAAAGAACTTCTTTAGCAAGAGTGTGCCCACTCAATGAGTGTGTTCTTTCTAAAGAGAGCATCCATACAGCTCCTCCCACTCTTTTGACTGAATGGGTCAGGGATTGAAAAATCTGGCCCCATGAGGACTGCTTTTTCAAAAAAAAAAAAAAGGGGGCCCACGGAGTGTCTGCATATGTTTTCTTTCAAAAATGAGGGCTCTTCTGGAAATGGGACAGGAAGAGTGAGTTCGAAAGGAGGACCACATTCTTTCAATTTACTTTTGAAAGAACGCTTTTTGTGTGTAGATGCTCTGCATGCAAAATCTTTCAAAAGAACTTGCTAATGTAGACACAGTCATGGAGTAAAGTACCAGGAAAGGCTACTGAAGCAGAGGCTGCAGCAGTACAAGTAAAATCCTAGGCTTGTTTGTGGAAGAGAGAATTGACGAGTTCAGTGAGAAAGCAGGAAATTGGGATTAAGGTAGCTAAAAAAAAAAAAGGCAGGGGCAGCAGCGGGGGGGAAGCATGTTGGATCAGATGATCTTTTCCTTGTTCTGAAACATCTTTTCTCCTGAGCAAGGCAGAAGGACAAGAGTAGTGAGGAGAAAGCCTTTGAAGGTGGGACAAGAGGAAGGGGTGAGCTGGGGAAAGGAGAAAAGTCTACAGTTCATAGGAGATGCCAAGAACTTGATGGGCGTAGTAAAAAAGCAAAAAGTTGGGATTAGGATAAACTGTAAAAAGTGCAGGGGGAAGGCATGTTGGATCAGATGATCTTTCCCTTGTTTCCAAGAGAGGAAAAGATGGCAGGACTTACTGTGTGCGCTGAGGCTGGCTAGTAGTAATGTTGCCTTTTCTGCACATTAGAATGCGCACGGAGCTATTCTGGTAGTCAGGAATAGCTGGAGCCCAGTTGCGCTCTGGACACAACTCCACAACCTTTGGCCCTACCCAAGCCTCCCACTGGCCCTGCAGCAGGTGAGAACATCTGGCTTACTAGAAGGATTCCTGATTGGCCATTGTTGCTGGCTGTATGGTCCCTTTGTCTAAGACGGGAAGCCAGAAATGGAAGAACCAAGGGATTCTGAAAACCCCAGGCTGGGAAGAAAACAAACAGTAGCAGCAAAAATAGAAGATCTGGAGCTTGCAAGGTGGGAGGTGACCAGGAAAGTGGACCATCTATGAGGAATATATATACTTGTAAAATGCTGCTGTCCATACTTGCTCCAAAATATAACATAAAATATAGTAAATCAGTGAAGAATGTCATAAACACCTCTCCAGGGCCTGATACACACACACACGTACACACGTAGCTCAGATTTCATTCCTGTGGCATATTATTGTCTCGTCAGAACTTTGAGCTATATTTATAGCTTTATAAGCTGAAATATTGCAGGGCCTATTGCTTATCTGATGGTGGTTAGAGGCAGTGTGCCCTGGAGGAGTGATCACACTACTCAAAGCCAGGAGGTCTGGAGTGCTGCCACTGCCTCACATTGTGGCATCGATGAAGTCACTTCAACTCTGTGCCTCAGTTTCCCCCATAATAAAGATGTGAGATCAGTCAGGCTCATAAGGCTATGGGGATCAGTTAATGGGACTGCTGTAATAAGCAAATAAAGAACCTTGCATTCATGGCGATAATCAGATGCTGATGCTGCTTATAACAGGTAGCTAAATAATTTTTAATGTAGGGAAACAGAAGCTGCTGGTTGAGTCACACCAGTTGTACTCAGGACATCTCAAAGCTGGTAGCAGTAAGGACTATGCCTACTTAGGTGTGTCTACACTAGGAACTAACTTCGAAGTTAACTTCAAAGTTGGGCACTACATCAAAGTAGCTAACAGGGAGTCTACACACATTTTTCTCTTACTTTGAAGTAGGGAACCCAACTCCAAAATCCTTACTCCATTCCTAGGAATGGAGTAGTGCCCTTCTTCAAAGTTAATTTTGAAGTAGGGTGTGTATAGACGCTCAACTTCAAAGTTGTACTTCGAAGTAAGCAACTTCAAAGTTATTTTTGTAGTGTAGATACAGCCCTTGTGTATTAGTACAGTGCCGGGCACAACACGGGCCAGGGCTTAAATTCTCACAGTAGCTCCTGGAGCCTCAGGGCTTCTGCCCCATCAGAGGTTCTGGGGCTCATGGCTTTAACCCATAGGAGGCGCTTGTGGGTTTGAAAATATTTACCAGAGTTCTGCTCTGGACAGCTCCAGATGGATCTGAGCCCTCACCTTGGCCTGTCCTGACTGGGATCTCTGGCTGTAGCTACAATACCGCAAGAGAAGAAACAGACTGAAAGGGAGCAGTAGGCCACTAAATCTGCACATTTTAGTAAAAACCCAAACCAAACCACAGTGCTTTCACAGTGTGATCTTAAACATTAGAAACTGACATTCTCATGGTTTTCAATGTATTAGAACCATTCAATAAAAAGCACATCTAAGGTACATCTACACTGCAAACACCTGACACAGACTCATGTGTAACTGCAACAGGCAGACTCAAACCCAGGTCCTTCTATGGTTTAAGCAAAAAGCCAGCTGGCTCTCAGCTCGGGCTACTGAAGAGACTCATTCTTTCTCTCTGTGGGTATGTCTAGATTGCTGAGACCTGTTAGCAAAAGACACACAAATTGTGCACTGTATTTGCATAACTTTTGCCAACAGTTCTGTCAGGACAGGCGTTGCCGACATTTGGCCCATCCACACATGACCAAAAGTTGGAAAAACCCTTCTGTTGAGACATCCCTTTTTCCTCGTGGAAGGAGTCGTACAGGGGTGTCGACAGAACGCTTCTGACCAGCAGATCTCTTCCTAAAGATCTGCTGTTTGGAAGCACACTTTGTTGAAAAAATTGGAAATCACTGGAAGATACTTCCTCTGTAGCATCTCTTCATTATTTTCCTGGCTATCTCCTTTATGTAAATGTCAAGCAAGCAGAAACAAGCTTCTCACTAATGTGTTGTCCAGGAGGTCATTTTACTGCAGTGTGTGTAGTAGAGTCATATTTTGAAAGTCTCTTATCTCTAGTGGGAAAATAAAATGACTATTTTGTAAGGTTAGATTACCACCAATGGCTCTGATATGTAAGAACTGATGGCATGTTTTGACAAATTTTTGCATGAGTGAAAATTAAGTTTACATATTTAAGAACTCCTCGCAAGTGGTGGAAGTACAATAATGCATTTCTCTTTTTTTAGCACATTCCTCTCCTGGGCCTGTACAAATTGGTGAGCCAGGAGATTATGGTATTTTGGCAGAAGGATTTTATGATGAAATTATGCACCATGCTAAAGCCCTCCCCCTCCAAACGCATATTCTGTGCACTTCATAGCATAGTGAAACTGCTGATCTCAGCTCAACAAGTTCTCAGAATTATCACGTCTCACTCCTGCAGTGGTGCCATTTTTCACAATTTTATGATAAGCTGCCTGTTAGTTAACTTTCTCTTCCACGTGTCAGGCACCCAGAATCATAAATGCTGATGCTGTGGGTGCTACAGCTTTCAAGCTCCCCTGGAAGTAAACAGTGGGTGCAGAGTCACAGCTGCTGGGCCAGGCCACCAAACAGCTGTGAGGTGGCTGGAGGTGCTTGCGGGAGGGAAGGCAGAGAGCAGCAAGCAGCAGACCAGCAGGAGGCCCTGGGGAAGGGGTGGGAATGATGATAGGAAAAAGCAGAGTGAGGGCAGGGCCATGGGCCAGAGGTGGGTGGGAAGAGGCAGGGTAAGGATAGAGCCTCAGGGAGGGGCAGAGTAGGGGCAGGACCTCAGGGTGGAACGGGGTGGAGCACCCACAGGGAAAAATAAAAAAAAATTGTGCCAGCTCCCAGAGTTTTGTGGTTGTTTCTAATTTGTATTACCAAAGCACCTACCAGTTCCAGTCATGGACTAGGAACCTATGGACCTATGCTGCATACAAAATGTAAAACCACATTTCTAGCCCTTTATCAGAGGGGTAGCCATGTTGCATTTCTAGCCCTTGTGGTTGTTGGGAAAAGCTTAGAAACATGAATACTAAAGACTCCAACCCAGAAAACAACATTGGCCCCCTGCATTTTTTTTTTGTATATGTCATGATTTTCAAGCCAGTCTGATGGGGAGTGGGAGGTTGGTGGCCATTCTTAAAATTTTGACCACAAATGGTAGGAATGCAGCACTGTTTTAGAGCATTGTAACTAGCGATCTCCAAGTGCTTTCCAGGCTTTAATTCTTTACAGTTTCCCACCATAATTCCCAGAAGTCTAATGCTGCCAGTAGTCTAGCTGATGTAAAGGAAGAGCAGCAAAATGTTCACTCAGGCTCCCCTTTCCTCCGCAAGTTTTGATAACATGGGCCTAAGTCAAATGGTGACTGCGCAGAACTGAGAATCAATCGTGGTAGTCTTGTCTCCTGGGCCACTGTGCTTATATGGTTGTCATGGCTCTGCAACAATCTCAACATTTACACAAATAGGAACAGAACAGACAGACAGGCCAGAGTCTGAAATCATTTACTGCAGTGTGAATCCAGAAGATTAAACTCCAGTGATCCTCCCTGAGTTGCCTTGGGCCAGCCCTAGTGTCCCTCAGAATGAGACTCAGTGGATTCCTGGCAGTTGTTTTGGTTTTACACCGATATCATTGAGCATCGAAGATGGCCAAACAGCCTGAAATGGCTGTATCCCTTTTCTTCTTAAAGTGATTATCAAGGAGCCACTGTGGACTGAGTATTTGTAACGACAGAATATGGGAAAGCCCTGTTAGTATTTCAGCTCTGATCCCCAGGGCTCTGATTTAAAAGTAATTTTGCCAACCGTTTCCTGACTATATGAGGAGAAAGTCTGGTTTGCTTGTAAATGAGACTTTGTAGAAACACAGCAAAAGGCAGAGATACTGTGAACCTGTAAATGCTTCCAGATGGGGTGATTTCTGGTGAACTTTTTACTCTGGCATCTAAATGAGGCACTATTATCATTTTAAAAGATTGAAAAGATTTGAAAATTAGAATGAAGCCACCATAGAATCAGTAGACAAGGCAGCTTCACAGTGGGATAGGCAAGGAAACACTGTCTTATAAAAATATATATCTAAATTTATTCCCAGAAGCACATAGCAGTGAAAGAGCAAGAGATTTCGTGCGCATGCCCAACATCTGAGAGTGATAGAAAAAGTCAGGGGAACATCTTGAAAGGAACTGGGGTTGTCTTCGGAAATTAAAGACACGTGGGTAGTCATTAAGAAGCCTGAGAAAAAAGAAAGGGGCTGGAGTTCTCGAGTAAACCAGTCTTTCAGGAGATGGTTTACAAGAGGTAGGAGCAGTCGCATGTGTCATTTTAATCTGGTGTTGTACGTGATTGGTTCTTAGCAGGGTGGAAGAAATGAAGACCAAACAAGGTATTCCAGTTCGAGAATCCCAGTCCTTGATGCTTTAGGAAAGTAATTTGATTGCAACAAATGGGCCCCAGGGACAGGAACTTAGGCTGTAAATATCACCGATCCACCTCATTTAAAGAAAAAACAAAAAACTCGGTCTGTGCAGTTTTTCTTTGCAGGGTTAATATTCTTCAACATGAGGCCCGCAGCTGAGTCAGCAGAGATTGATTTCTCTCTCCCTTTAAGAGAGAGAAAGGAGGTCCCTTTGGGTCATGATTAAGGGCTTGGAAGGGGCCTAATGGGAAAGTTCATCACACAGCCACCAGTGCTCTCCAGTACTGGGTCTATGGATAACAACAGGATGTGGGTTCTGAGTACTGTCAGTTGCTTGGTGATATATTTCTTCTTAATTTTCTTTTTTGAAAACACACCAGCAAAGAACTTTCTTTATTATCATAACAAAAGCCCTGCCTGACTGACTTTAAGACATTCCTAATTGTTTTAAATCTGTCAGGAGCACTTTTGGTTTACATTTCTACAACCACTCAAGAGATTGCTGTAGAGAAAGCAAACAAAAATGGACTGGCTGGCCCAGAAGCTGAGTAATAAGAAATAGGATTTTGTCCTCTGTTGATCTGCTGCAGGGCATAGACCAAAACTGGACTCATCTACCTGTGGTGTGATGGCCCCTCTGAAATGAACTGGTCTGCACCCCTCAGTTCTCAGGGGACAAGTGTCTTTGGTGGTGGTGTTTTCTGTCAGGTCCACATTAGTTGGCATTCTTGTTCGCGGATTAAAGAACTGAATGTACATAATAATCAGCAGATAATAGCAAGGATTAATTGCAGTGGACATACCCATCATCCCCAAGCCTGAAAAGCATGGAAATAAAATGTTAAGGGAAAGGCTTGTGCATATGGGTCCCTGTTTATATTGCCAATACCGCTAATCGGCAAACTGTGGCCTACTATTGGCTTTCACGTCCATTGCCAACAGATGCGTACCCCCACTCCATCAAACTATCACTGCAACGCAAACCTTAACTATGACCCTGCAGCATTGAGGAATAGCTTCCCATGGGCCGGCACACATGACACTCAAATGTCCTGACCTGTTGATAGAACTGATATGAAAACATAAGCTATAAGCAGCTTTACCATCATCACTATGTATGCACTAGGATATAGTACTGTTGGTACTGTCTAAGTCGACACAGAGCAGTGCACAAGCTGCCTGGAATGTAGCCCACAGGTCCCCAAGCCCCCCTATACAGTGGAAGTATCTGCTAGGAGAATTCTGGGGCACAGAAACTATGGCAGGGGATCCATGGGATGTCTCCAGAATCTCTTCTTGCGTCTCTGTGTTGCTGCCCATCAAGCAGAGATTATTTTATTATTAGTGTTTGTTCTGCTCCGGTGCTGGTAGACATGTGGCAATAGACGGGCCACCTCACCCTTACCTGCAAAAGTAAGGGCCTGACCTACTGAATGTTAAGTTTCCCCAGTGGCTTTGGAGCAAGCCCATCAAGATTCCTTAAACTCACACTGGCAGCAGATGAGAGAGCTGGGGGCTGAACACAGTTCTTCAGAATCACCCCTTCAGGTGTAATCACAAGACCATGTAGCTCCATGGAAGCGATGCTGCTCAAGCTTTTTTCCAGATGTTACTGCCCCAGCTGCTCTCTGTTTCCCAGGTTGTGGGATGGGGGTTGGGCAGGCACACCAAAGGAGAGCCCATGTAGTCTTTGCCCAGGAAAACAAAACAGTGGAATCACCTGATCTATCCATGCATTTAAATAACAGCCACTACCCTGGGTATCTGTTGAACCAAGGTCAGCTCACAACTAGGAAGAAATTGGAAGCCACCAAAGAGGAAAAGAAAGAACCAGGGACCTAGCCGCTCAATTCATCTCCTCAGGAAAAGCCTGAGTACGTAGCAAGTCCTTGCAATATGCTGTGACAGTCAGTAAAATCTGGCTCCGTCAGAATCAGGAACACTGCAGGCGCCAGGGTTGAGACCAGAGAGGAAGGAGGGGCCAGTGGTTGGGACACTGACTTCGAATGCAGGAGATGGGGCTTCAGTTCTCTGCCCTGCCACAGACCCCTGTGTAAACTGGGTCACCAAGGTCCCATCTGCACTTGCAACAGAGTATCGGGTATGTGTAACTGCACACAGCAGTGAGAAGTGTGTAGCTGCACATGGCAGTGGGCCACTCTGGCAGTAGGGAAGTAACAGGATGTTATGTTGCTAAAAATAGCTGAATTGGTGTGGGAGGCGCTGCCTGGATGTGTAGCAGGCTGAGTAAGGTACGCAACCTGTCGTTCTGGTGTGTCTCGGCTCTGCTTGTGAACACTGCACTGCTGTGCTGGATGTGCAGTGTCTGCCTTCCGCACACCACTCTCCAGCAGGGCCCACCCCGACTCACTCTGGGCCTCAGTTCTCCAACTGCAACGTGGGATAAAACCCTCAGAGATGCTGTGGGGATGAAAAGCAGCGAGATGCTGGGCTGTTACTTTGAGGGGCCAAGTAAGCACCATAGATAAGCATGCTTTGTGGCCAGGGGAGCAAGTCTAAAGGACTGTCATCAAGAACCCTGGTTTACCTGCACATCCAGAGAGAAACACAGAGAGAAAAGCAGAGTCTGATCCTCCCTTGCCTTGCACAGTTCACTGACCTTGTACAAAGTGGGTGTAAAATGCTACAGTCAGGACTGAGCTGTGTTTTACACCCACTCTGTACAGGCTTCAATGGTTAGGCAAGGTGTCAGGGGCTGAAGAACCAGGCCTCTTATTTCCCCTAAAAGTACAGGATACAGGAGATGAGCTCACTTGGACCATAGTGCAAGCTGCCACAGAAACCAAAGGTAATGGGAAACTCTGAAAAGCTGTTTATTCAGAGGCAATTTTGCCTACAAGGATATTTTCTGAATTTCTGACCCCATTCACACCACTCTAAAGAATGCTTTAATGGAAAAGAGGGCCAGATTCCCAGCAGAAGATTTATACCAGCTGGGGATATGGCCTGGGGCAGTCTTTCTTTCTTTTGCCATCTTCTGTTTCTGCTGCTGATCGCCCCTCACCCCACCTCCTTGCAAAGTCCTTCATGCCTCCTTATGATGGCAATTTCTACAGCAACTTGGTGCGATGCCAGAGGTGGAAAAGCATGACATCAAGTGGAACAGGAGCAGATAGACTTTATTGCCTCATCAGTGGTCAAGAATGAGTGAAGAAAAATGCAAAATATAAATATTTGTCTCTATTATTTGGGTGCCGCCTTCTTTTCTTACAGCTGTGTACACCAGGCTTAACTTCATTGAACTCAAAGGAGTTACACCAGCAAAAAGAAGTCAGCCCTTTCATATTTCAAATTACCCATCTGCACAATGGAATTCCTAATAATTTACAGGTTGAGAGATTTAACCATTTAGTGTTTGTAAAACACTGACATCTTAAAGAACAAAACACCTTACAGACTAGTAAATTTATTAAGTCACGAGCTTTCATGGGTAAAACCCAGTTCATCAGACAGATTTGGAGTAGAAATACAGAAGTTTACCACAAGATTATAGAGACATCTGAATTGGAATTCACTGACACACGTAATACCTTTAACCTTGCCCCGAATAGAGATCTTAACTACCTTATGCATTACAAGAGCAATTTCTTAATTTTTTGATATTCACAGGAATGAGATAGATCCAGCTTAATTTGCTTCAGTGACAGATAACTTCCTTTCCCACTTCCCTACCCCTGCTATATAAACCCTGGATTCTGTATTTCCACTCCAAATCCACCTGATGAAGTGGGCATTACCCACAAAAGCTCATTATCTAATAAGTGTGTTAGTCTTAAAGGTGCCACAGGACTGCTTGTTATTCGTGAAGTTACCAACTAACATGGCTACACCTCCAAAACTTTTATACTGATGTTTTAGGATGTCTGCTTTGTTAAACAAAGAACCCTGATTAAGCACGTCTATCATCTCTTGAGTTCAGTGAAACTGCATTTTCTTATAACTCTTCCACTTGCTGGTTGTCTTTGCAGGGAAGAGTCCAAATTTCTGTTAAAACGGTGGTGTTTTTTTCATGTTCAAGCAGCAAATGCTAGCTTTGTAACACAGCTCAGCAAATGTGTCCTTTGAAGCCAGGGCTTCCAGCAGTGATTGTGCTGCAGCAAGTAGTTAATTCTTTTAGGCTACTGGGCTGAGGGTCAGTGCTGAGTCAATTAGATGTTTTGAAGTTGCAATGTATACAGCATGTAGGTGCAGGTAGAAAGCATTATATTCCTGTGTCCGTGAATCTCTCCAACAACCATGGTTATAAGGACAATCCAAGGCTTCCAGTCCATGGTTTTTTTTTTCTGTTTTGTGCTAGTCATTAATCTCAGAAATGCTTACCAAATCGATTTCCTTTTCATGACATTGTTTTCAAATGACTCTTCTGTTTTCTTCTGCTCATTTTGGCAGCCTCAGTAGCTTTGGAGCTGTACAGAATGTAACACAGAGTTCCTCCAGGTTTCTCAGTGTAGCAGTTTTTTAGCATCTTATGTGTTTTGGTGGCTGGGGGCATTCTTAGCTGGGTTTAAAGTAAAATAATGCAGGCTGTGGAACCCCAAATTGTTCTCTTTGGCTGTGCACATCAATCTTGTATGGGGGGGGTGGAATAGGGAGGGGAATAAATACAACAGCATTCCTTTCACACTCCTACTCGCCTCTGAGGTTCTTCCACTTCCTTCCTATGGCTTATTTTAGAAGCTAGCATGTTTTTCTCACGTCCGGCAACAAAGGATGTTTTGTGCTGCTGCTGAGGTTGTTCGGTTGTCTTCTTTTTAATTTTTTTTTTAAACTTCAGTTTGTCGCTAACGTGCTTGAAAGGGAAGCTCTTGTTTGCATGGGAGTCCTGAAGCTTTTTACTCCAGACAGATCAAATGCAAGGGGTTGTTTCAGTTATTTTTACCTTCCACCCACAATTTACATTTGTATTTTCCTGAAACTGTCTCATTTTCATGTACTAGTTTCTTGCAAACCAAAACCTCGGGCCCAATTCAGCTGTCTCCTATAGCTGGGGGGATGTCTGGAGCAACTCAAAATTTTCCAGATCTGAAGAAGTGGGTCTGTCCCATGAAAGCTCATCACCTAATAAATTATTTTGTTACTCTTTGAAGTGCTACAGGACTGCTTTTTTGCTTTGCGGAGATACAAACACGGCTACCTCTCTGTGGCTGCACTGTTCTTAGCTACACTTGAGTTATGTGGGCAGAGTGAGAGCCAAAGGGTAACTGTGAATTTTTTTACTGGACAACAATCTGGAAAAAGTTGATCCTTTTAACTTCTACCAAGTCTCATAAAACCCATGTCCATTCCACCCATGCTGTGGTCCTAATTTATCACTTTGTTACTCCAGTTATATGCGGTGTAGCCTCCTTCACACCAGTTTAATTCCACTGCTTTCAAACTGGAGTATATCAAGCCTTTTATTTTGAATATATTTGAATGTTATTGTCTTCTTCTACTATAGCTGTATCATTCCAACCATGATAAATTAACTGTGGTCACAGGGCATTTTGTGTATCAGGGAGCGAAACTCTAACAGGAAACATGGGGTACAGACAGCCACAACATCAGGGAGGCTGGATATTGGACACTTTGATCTTAGGTGTTTCCAATGTATTATTATTTGTGGGCAGCTAGATGAGGTGAGGGGAAAATACCCCGAGACAGTCTGGAATTGTGTCATAAATTTCAGAAAGCATTAACATAATCTCTAAATCTGTTCTTGAATCCTTGATAGAGCTGACGAATTATAGTTTGGGCCTGAGTTTGATCTTTTTCATGCCTGTTTTACACAGGTGCAACTCCGTTGGTTTCAATAAGTTATTCTTGATTTATAGCAGTGCAAATGAGACCAGAACTGGGCACAGCATTCAGTCCAAGATTTCCTTCTACACCATGTATATAATTTGTTTACAGAAAGATGTTATTGGGAATACACACCACCAACTGCCAGACGACCTGTCTTCATATTATGTGCTGCAGATTTCAGACCAATACAAATAATCGCAACTTGTTGTTCAGTAGCCAGTGTGGGTTGTTACCACAAGGGGTCTTGATCAGGGTGGTTAAAAAAATTGATTAATTTTAATGGGTATATCTTTAAAAAAACCATACTTAATTGAAATTTAAAAATCCATTTGAAATTAGGACAACCTAGAAGGCCTGGATTTATTATAATCTATTAAATATTAAAATCTTTGATATTAAATAAAAATACTATTGAGCAGTATACCTCACTGCTGAAGTTTTAAAGAAAGTCAAAGCATTGAACAGATGGAAGTCATTGCCTAAGGACTCTGGCATCAGAGTTCAAATGCTAAACCAGATTTTGACAAGAGCCTCTTTTACAGGGTGCAAAGAGACTATTTTCTCCATTTCAGTTTTTTCCAACTGGTTTGAGTCCATGACTAGTTAACTCAAAGTTAAAAAGTGGATTGAGGCTTGAAAAGGCAGGAATGTTTGTTTTCCCTTTCCAAGTTATGAATAAAAACTAAGGAGGCAAGAATAAAATTTACTATTTCTATCTTGAAGGACGCAGAGATCAGACGCAATCAGTTCACTTCACTAACTGCAGCTGAAACTTCCTTCGTTTATTAAATCAGTTCATTTAAAATGCAAAACATGTCTTGATAGACTTTTGGGTAGTTGCATATAACTAATAAAAACCATAAATGCTGTTTTTTCACTATTTTAACTGAATTCCAATTTCCATTCAAATGGAACTTGAACTAAATCCTGAGTAAAACAAGTAAATCAATCATAAGAAATCCATCATTTACCATTTTTAGCACAACTGAATAAATGTGTATAGATCTAGGGTATCGTTCTGGTTAGCCAAAAGGAGGTAATAAATTTAGTTTAAAGACCATCTTTATTGAAAAATAAACAGGTTTTAATGGCTACAAGCCAATAAGAACCATTTAAAATAATTAAGTAATCCAAATGCAAAACCAAATTAAAATTGATTATTTCAATCATCATTATAATTGGTGATTTAAAATCAGGCCCCCCTGGTCTTCCCCTAGTCAAGGAACTGATTTACTTTCATGAATTTCTGGGCTTATAAGCATTTGCATGCAGGCTCTGCAGAAGGGAAATACAAGTTCCCTATAATACCCAACGCATAAACTTGTATAGAGTGGCAAGGTGTAATCCTAAATACCATAATATGTGCTCCCATATACCTTAGCTCTACACACATGTAAGTAGAGCTTCAGCGTATGTGTGGAGTATCTCAGCTGCCCTTGGAGAACTTACCTGTTATGCTGTCGGGTGGTTGCTCCCTGTTGTGATAAGCGGCCACAAAAGAAGTAACTCAGCATTGGCTTTCTGAAATTAACTACAGGTATATATATGTCTTCTGTCAGGTGTATCTAACGTGCTCACTAAAACCAGCCTAAACATACCCTTTCCCACAGTGCAGATCCAGGGTTTTACTTTTAGCTCAATTTTAACTGATCAGGCATCTCAGGCTACATCTTTACTGCAGTGAAAGGTGTGATTGCAGCATGGGAGGTATATCTGCACTATTGGTCTAGCTAGAACAGCAAAGGCTAGCAGGGAAGATACAACAGTATGAACCGCAGCATGAGCTACAAGGCAAATACACACCAAAAGTTCCAGACAGGCCCATGCCATCGTCAGCTTCGCTGTGGAGAAGCATATGTTAGCTAAACTCCTCTTCAACTCAGCCAGTTCTTCTAGTCAAGACAAAGTCAAGGGCAGATAAAGCTTACTAGTGATTGGTGCATCTTTCCCTGTAGGAGACCAGTACCCTTACCCGGTTGCTGATATATAGTCTGCCCTCACTACATGGGGAGATGACATATGCTGCTTTTACCTAGCTCATAGATTTCCCCTCAGCCGTGCTTCAGCAATAGTTAGAAGCAGCCTCTTAAGCAGGGACGGGCAAGATATAACCTGTGGTCCAGATCCAGCCCACCAAGTCTTTTAATCCTGCCCACAGCCTGCTCCTTCGGTAGGTGGCTCTCTGTGGTGGGGAGGGGGACTTTGTGTGCTGACCTACCCCAGCAAAATCTCTTAGCTCCTATTAGCCAGAAAACCTAATCCATTGCCCCAGGTCACCACCCAAACCCTCTGCCCCCTCCTCCCCTCGCCACAGGTCACGACTCTCTCTCACACAACTTCTCCTGCATCTACCTCCCTCTCAGACCCCACACCCTCCCTCGCACCCTCCACACCTCCTTCACCCAAACTCCGTCTCAGACCCCACACCCTGTCCTGCACCCCAGGCTTCTACTCCAAGTTCCTTTCTGCATCCAGCATCCATTCCAGATCCCACACCCCCTCCATAGAAGAGTGAGACTCTTGAACACTTACCACTATCTTGAAGAGGCCCCCCCTTCAAAAAGTATTTCCCTCCCTTGCTTTTAGGATTCTGATCTCACCATCTTCATGCTTTTACTCCCTCATGTCAAAGCAACACTGTTTTGCATTTCGTTCCTTCTCAGGGAACTGAAACAAGATAGAACTGCTCGTCCTCTCAAAGCACTCAAGGTTCCGTTCTTTAGTGAATAGTAGAGGTTTCTGCCATTGAAATCATATTGAGTCTAGACTGCTTTCAGTCAGGTCTCCTAATAGTTTGTAGTCATTATGGCTACCATGTCTAATAAATGAAGTAATAAAAACAGCAGGGTTTGAGCAATGGTCTGTTCAACCTGGGGCTGTGAGCTCAATCCTTGAGGAGGCCATTTAGGGGTTGAGGCAGCAGATGTCAGGGATGGTGCTTGGTCCTTCCAAGAGGGGAGGGGACTGGACTAGATGACCTCCCAAGGTCCCTTCCAGTTCTAGGAGATGTGTGTGTGTATAACAGTACTTTGCAGTTTTGTAGTACCTGCCATCCGGGATCATCACAGTGCTTCACAAGAAGCAATGAACCAAACTTTGAGGTAAGGAATTCTTATTACCCTAAGTTTACCAGTTGGGAGCTGAGGAACAGGGAAGTTGTGTCACTCTCCCATGGTCACACTGTGAGAGAGCCAGGAATTTCAGACACACCAGTGCCCCTGCTGATTTCTGGACAGTGCTTTACTCCTCAGGCTGCACTTTTACTTAGTGAGACAGAACAGATCCAACCCGCAAGGGCCCACTCCAGACTGTGAGGTTACGTATGAATTGAAAATGGTTCACAATCAGTAATAAGTGGCAGGTCTCCAGAAGCTGCATGCAGAAGGTGGAGCTCATAGACACTGAATCCCAGAAGTCAGAGGGAGGTCAAGAAGTTATGCGCACACTCTGAAATCCCAGGCAGAAGGCTGCTCTGGGAGGCTAGCCCTGCCACCAGCCTTGTAGGGCACATTATTAATCCGAATTTGTTGGCACAGGAGATTTGCTGGTTTCATGAATAATGTGATCTTTAGACTTAAGTCTGGTGCTTTACAGTCTTGCTGCAGATTTTGGTAGCATTTGTGAGGACAAATAGATAATATACACATGCAAAAACTACTCTTGTCAGAGACCGAGCAGTCATTTCACATTTTAAACAGGCAAAAACAACGGTGGAGATCAAATAGAGCAGAGCTGGCAGAATTGTGTCTGTAGTGCTGCTTACCAGGTTTGGTTGTCCTCTGTGAAAGGACCATATGACTCAACCCTAAATACCCTGTTTGAATTCAAAGCACAGCAAGCCTGAATCTCATCTCTCTTATGCTGGTGAGAATGAGGAAGGAACCTGACTGAAATCATGGAGTGCCACTGGTATAAAACTAATGAGCAAGCAGTATCACAGCTGAGCTGAAGCTGAGTCCCTAGAGGTTTGAGGCTCTCCAGCTTGGTCAAAAGATATAGAGGGAAAAATATATGAAACAGAAGTAAAAGTAAAAGCTAAGAGTCTTTGGACTCCCAAAGAGATCAAATGAGCCCCTGCTGCCTTGCCAAAGTAGAACAAACCCAAACTAGCCCAGAATTTGAGTGGGTTTGAGCTAAACCTACATGGCTTGAATTTCTTCTTCATTGGTGTTTGTGTACATGGAGTCTTCTGGCCTGGACAGTGAGAGTCAAGCCCTGGTTTCCTGTGCAGTGGTGCAGAACACTAACCACAAGGTTCATAGGCTAGCCCCAAGATCCAGTGCTTGTATTTTATTTCCCACCCCTCCCTCAGAGTTATACCTAGGCCAGCTCGAGCCATATGCTCCAGTGCTCATTGCTGAAAGCCAGGCTCATCTTTTGTCTGTATACTAATGCAGGTGTTAATAATGCAGATGACCTTGCTTGTGCTATTGGCTAGAGTTTCCAAAGGTCCTGGGTAGCCATTGGCTCTTGTTTTTCAAAATGGGGGCTGGGGCATGTGCCACTTGCAGCCCTGAGACTGCAAACATCCAGAAAGAAACTCTCGTTCCTTCAGGAGAGTCCAGAAATGTATGTCACAGTAATGCTTGTATGGCTGACAGTTTGGTGCCAGAGACCATTGTAATTCAGAAGGCTGCAACATTTCTGCGGTGGCTGTAGCACAACACAGGTATAGCAAATCTCAACTGCTAAGGAATTTTGGGATCCTGAACACTATGGAAATTCTCCCCACCCCCCATTTCCCCCTCCCCTGTTTTCTTAAACTAAATGGAGCATGTGATATACAAAAGAACCATCGCCCTAGGCACAACTTCAGCCTGCCACTCGCTTATTTCTCCCCTCAGCAGAGAGGGTCTCAACATTCTGGAGGAGCACAACAAGCCTTCTGATGGTTCAGTGGTTATGGTAGAAGGAGGGTGACCATCTGGCCTGTATTAGGTGGGATGGTTCTGTATTTGGGATGCCAAAAAGGTGTCCCTACTTAGTTTTTAAAAGGGACTAATTGTCCCGTATTTGGGCCATCCCCCACTGACTGTTTCTGCCAGCAGCTGTGCAGGTGCAGCTGCTGGTGGGAGTCACTTCCCCGAGCCTCAGGAAAGCAAGGGGAGCATGGGCAGCTGTCGGTTCCCCAGGGCTCGGGGGAGGGCTGGCGGCTGCTGCTTCCCTGAGGCTCCCAGAGAGGCCTGGCAGCTGCCACTTCCCCCAGAGCTCCTGGGGATCGCCGATGGCTGCCGCTTCCCCGGGGCTCCCAGGGTGCACTGGCAACTCCTGGCTCCCTGGGACTTTGTGGAGCTGGGAGGAGCCACCCCTTCCCCCCATATCTCCCTGTCCCATATTTGGGACAGGGAGATGTGGTCGCCTTAGGTAGAAGTGAGGTGGCTGAGGCACTAGCTCACAGTGTCTCTCACTCAGGTTTGCCGCTGGTATCCTCTGTCGTGCTGGAAGGGCAGTTGGGCCAAATCTGAGCCAGGGATGTTGTGACCTGATGCATGGGGTTGCAGCACCTCTCCACTTTTGAGTTGCTTTCCTCAATGGCGGAGTCTCCCACTGAAATGGGGGCCCTGTGCAGGTGTGCAGAGTGGGTAATCTGAGCCCCTAGGTCTCCAGAAAGTAGTCAGCCAATTAGCTATTTAAGCTACGTAGATGTTCCATGTCACCTAATGCCTCTTCATTCGGAAGGGACCCTAAGTGCTTCATAAACTGTGGCTGAGGTTCTTGGCAGGTATCACACCTGGAACCACATTTGTGCCCTTCACATTCTGTGCCATGCCAGAGCGGAAGCAGCCTCTGATACAAGTTATATCAGCCCTATGGGTGTGTTAATGTTCAGCTGCCTATAGTTGCGCATCCCATGCACTGAGGCTTATGAGGGGCCCAGTAAAGGCCTATGCTGTATTTGCGGTGGGGGAAATTCTGTCCCAACCCGTTGGGGCACAATTCCAGTGTCTGTGCACTGCAGGAGGACCATGTGGAGACCAGTGCAAGAGAAAGCAAGCTGTCATCTGCCTATGTACATGCATAGAGACACATGTCTTAGACTTACAGCACCCGCAGTAAAATCTTCCAGCATTGCAGCTAGTTGGAAAATCTCAACAGAAACATTTAAAAACTAAAACAGAATCATCCCCCTCTCAGCTCAACTTTCTGACCAGCTTCACAGTGAGAGTCTGGTAAACTGAGGCACTCCCCTGTTCTGACAAGTGGTACTGTAGCACTGTAACGAGGTCAGCCGTTTCCAGAGACAGCCCCCTCCCCGCATGCAAATGGTCTCTCTGCAACACCCTGCCCCTCTTTCCCCTCCTTCAGGGCCCCTTAATAACTCAGGGCAAACGTCATTATATTTTTTCCTCTCCAGTGTTTACCTGGCTGCAGCTCGACTCCTAGGTACTTACTTCCAAAGTCCCCTAGTATTAGGACCACCTTATGTGATCGTTTTCTTAGTTCCTACTGCAGCCTTCTGCTGCTCTTTATAGGCAGTCACCTGATTCATAGCCCAGGAGTGGCCCCTAAGGAATCAAGGTTGGTGCCCCAGCTTCCAGCCCTGAGTATCAGCCCCACTGTTACAGGCACCTTTTGAAGTCCCTCTCCGAATATCCTGTTTGCCCTATGGGTTATTAATTGGCAGCTCCCTCACAGAGCTGTGAGCCTAGTCATATACCTGGCACAGTTCACCTTTGTTCCCAAGGCCTGTCCCATTTGAGGCATGAGGGAGAACCTGGCACATGCCTACTTGGAGTGCGCCATGGTGCAGCCCCTATTCCGTCTCCTGCTGGACCTCATTTTGTGGTTTTGGCTGCTTTTCCCTCCCCCACCTTCTAATAAATTCACACCCTGTCCAAGGCCTTAGAGAGTTACAGGACTTTGTTGTCAGCTTCCTCTCAGCGATGGCCCAAGTGTCTGTTTAGAACACCATGGAGAAGATGTTGGCTGAGGGGGTTCTTGGGAACTATAGGACCTATTTCTGTTCCCCTCTCTTGTCCCGTATCTAGGCAGAATTCCTCAGGCCAACAGCCGCTAGCTGCCTTGACACCTCTGAGGAGAAGTGGGTACTGTCTGGGGCTTTCTGCTGGGTGTCCCCTTAAGTTCCTTGCTTAGGAGCCTTTGACCCTCACAACTGTCTCTGGTATTTTTTCTGTAGTCCCCGTACATACCTGCGTCCCAGGCTCAGTGTATCCTCCCCAGAGGCTGGAGGGAAGGGCCTTTAATCGCATGCCAGTTTGTGCCTGCCCACTCCCCAGAACACAACAGGCTCAAACACCCTCACTTTTGATTTTTAAGGTCTCATCTAACAAACCTGCTCTTCCTTCCCCCGCCACAATAAGCCCCCAGGTACTCAGTTTGTCTAGCAGAAGCTTGAAGGGCTCAGTCAATCCAGCTAGGATTTCTTCTTCTGTGCTATTCCTATGCTGTATGTCACATTGTTGCGAGAGGCAATATGGATTGATTGTGAGTGTGGGAGCTCAGCATTCTTGGTGTCTTGTTACCAGTCTTATCACTGACTTGCTTTTGGTGATCCTGTGAAATTCTTTCTATCTCAGTTTTCCCACATGTAAAATGGGGATGTTTGCCTACCTACTTCACAGGGACAGTATGGAGATTCATTCATTCATATCTGTGGAACAGTTTGGAACTATTAAGAGCAAGATTTTCATGGACACTAAATCTCCTTTAACCTGCCAGGGCAGTGCTGGTGTCAACAAGAATCTGGCCCTTTGCACCAAATATAATTATGTAGCTTGCCCTGCTTGGGAACGAAGCTGTTCCAGCTCAGACCACTTAATTATCCCCCTCTGGTGCCCTTAGTGAGCACACATTTATATTTAGTTCCCCTAATTGTTAAATGCCAGGAACTAATTTCATTTTAAATTATCTTTACTGTCATGCATTTTATAAATGGTTGCAAAGCTCTTCTGCTTCAGAATCGCAACTTGACATCCAGTTCCCATCTGTCTCCTATTCACAAAAACAAGCCATATAGTCTAAGAGCTGCCTGTAGAGCAGGATATGAAAAATTAACAAGAGATTATACAATATACACCACCAACCAGAGTCGGTCAATAGGCATTCTAGTGCTATGGTTCTCATTCAGTATCAAGTTTAAGTTAAGAGCAGCTGAAAATTAGGAGAAAGAATTAACATATAAGGGGAATGCAGAACTACTGAAACACCATTTATAGGTAAATCCCATGCTGGCTCAGTGCATTACCATATGCAGATAGCAATTCTATGTATAGTGAATCCCTGGTTATAGGGCCAAGACCTCAGCCCAAGGAATCTGCAGGAAAACATACATGTGGTGGTTTGGATGAGTCTTCGTTGCCCTGTGCTGCTCCACTGAGGTTACTCAACTCTCTGAACTGACCTCCTTTGCACTTCCAGTAGCCACACAATGTGGGTGGTGGGAGGGTATGCACAGACCTGTCTGCTATAGACGCAAATGTCGGGCTGGAAGAGACCTTGAGAAGCCACCTAGTCCAGCCCCCATCTCCACTCTTCCCAGTATGCTGTCCTCACAAGTCTTGGCTCCGCGTTGCCCTGGCACCAGGTATACCTTGCATGGTGCTAGCACAGGACAGTAGTCCCTCGGGATACACAAGGGCTGCGTTCCACACAACCCTCATGTGTCTGAATTTCGGGTAAGTCAGGGGGCTTGGACAGTGGGTTAGGGCCGAGGGGTTAAGCCTGAGGTGGGTTAGGGCTGCACGGGGCCAGGAAGGTGGAGTTGAGCCAGGGCATGCGGGGCTTGGAGCCGGCTCTGCAGAGGCTGGAGCAGGGTCTGGGAGGGTGGTGGGAAGGGGGCTGGAGCCCAAGCCCTGTGTGCCATGCTGGAGGCTGGAGCCTGAGCCCCTTGCGGGGCTGTAGTGCGCCAGGGGCTGGGAGCCCCATGTACAGATTGGAGCTGAACTAGGGCTGGGAAGGGGAAGCAAGGGGGTTTTAGCCCCCCTAGCTGCCTGCTGCAGCGGGCAGCTGGTGGGGCTAAAACCCTTCTCTCTACTTTCCCAGAGCAGGGCCACTGTCAGCTTGATAGAATTGCCTCTCTGGGAACGGGTTTTAGCCTGCCTGGCTGTCTGCAGCGGCAGGCAGCTGGGTGAGCTAAAAGCCTTCCCTCTACCTTCCCAGAGTGGTGCCTAGCTCCACTCTGGGAAGCAGGGGGAAAGGGCTCTTAGCCTGCCTGGCTGCCTGCAGCTGCAGGAAGCTAGGCGGGCTGACAGCCACGCGTCTTCAAGTTGTGTGACTCTTGCGTTAAAGCGAGTTTCACGCAACCTGAAGACGCATAAAGTGAAAATTTACTATAGTTCTGCTGCCACTAGCCAGGGCCTCCACAGCTGAAGAAGTGGGAGTTGGATTTGACCCAGAGAGATGCACCATACAGGAAGAAGACTCCCCTGCTGTGTGTCTGAGGAGATGGGGCAGGCCAGGAGAGAAGAGGAAGGAAATGCTCTGCTGCAGGAGTCTCCCTGCCACTCCCAAACCCAGCAGTCCTTCTCATGACAAACGCCAGAGCCCATTTCCCTGATTACAGGGCATTGGGTAGTTGTTCCTTCCTTGCTCATTAACAAACAGCTTGGTTTCAGTGAGCTGAACAGGCAGTGGAGATCTGTCAGTGAAGACTCCCACCTGCTATTTGCTGTCTGAACCCCGGTATCATCGAAGAGAGGGGCCAAGTTCATGCGGGTGGAGCACAGGGGAAGGGCTCAGAGAAGGCAGGCTGCTCCTTGGCTGTGCGCTGAGGCAGCCTGTCTGCAGAACGAATGGGAGGGTTTGCAGCTGCACAGCGAGATCTTTATGTTAGGGGGATCACACGCAATTTTTGTCCTTGCAGAATTCCAGTCTGAGTAATTATACTTTTGATCATGTTCAAGATGAAAAGCAAAGCAACTGTGTGTGAATCATGGCCTTGTTCTGTGGTCAATTAACAGTTTGGACAGGGTGCGGAGGCTGGGAGAACTGCCGGGCCGAGGGACGAGTCCCGGACAAGTTCCTCATTTTTGAATTTGTAAATATTTCAGGAAGATCTGCCGCTGTTGGGACAAGTGGGACCTTCCCAGAACTGCCTTCATAATCGTTAGCAAAGTGGCCGTCCTGTGCAGTGTTTGCTTTAGGCCTAGGCAGCTACACAGGCCTCAGCACTTCAAAGGCCTCTTACAGCCCTCACCCCAGAGCACCACCCCTGATTTCCTAACCGCAGTCTCCTCTCACTTGGGGCCTGGTTCTCCCTTCCTTTTGCTCTAGCTTCGTGGATATACACTATGGAGAGGGAGTGGAGAATAGAGGCCTTTGGCTGCAGTGAGGCACAAAAGAAATCATGCCTAATCCCCACGCCTGCTTGGGGAGATGAGGGAAGTGGGTCTTAGACTGAAGGAAAGGAAGCAGCTTTTCAGGGGGTGGGGTAAGAGGAAGACAGGAAGTGCACAGCGATGGCTGTAGATTTTGGGAACCTGGAGGTGGGAGACCTGCTTATAGGAATGGAAGAAGGTGACATCTTCCCTCTTCACCCACATTCCCCCCCACCCCAGCCTCAGGTAGGTTTGAAAAACAGAGTATCATCCGGAGTCTTAATTTAGGAAAACAGCTGCACCAGACTACTGGGTTTTGCATTGTGGGTGTTAGTGGGATTAAGGAGAGGTTTTTCTTCCCATCAGTTTTTCCTCCCACTTCTGCCCTGAACTGAGGAAACACTGAGAGCTGGCTCTCAAAGGAGCTCTTGATAATACATAGCAAATTATGTCTGAAGAGCAGTAAGGGCCAGGTTTGCCTGTGGCCCTTCTCCTTTTTAGGGTGCAACTCCCTGATCTCAAGATCCCTGCCCTTGGTGCAAGTTAGAGCTGCAGAGGAGCTAACTAATGGCACAGCCCTTGGGTCCCTTTGGGACTGCTGCAGCACACTGTCCTTCCTACCAAGTGGGGTTGAACCCCTACCTCCTCATACACAATGGGTTAGGGTGGTGTCTAGTGCAGATAGTAGCTGTGCTGGCAGAGTTCACCTAAACAGAATTCTCTATTGGCCAGCTCTAAAATCCACTTTGGGCAGTGAACTAGAGAGTGCAACTGGAGATTCCCTGGGGTGGAGTTAGGAATATTTGCTATTTGTGGGTTTCACAGATCTTACAAAGATTGTCTAAGGCAATGTGAGAAGCAAAGAAAACTTTTACCTTCTAGGGCCCTGAATCTGCCATAACACACTCTGAGTCTATTCATGGGTATAAAGTTAAAAACACACTAGATCTTTACGGAATCAGGACCTGACTGTCCTATTCTGCACCCACTGAAGCCAATGACAAATTTCCATTTGTGTTACTGGGAGCAGAGTCGGGCCCTCAAGCTAAGGCTGCATCTACACTAGGAAAAAAATTCATTAGGTGATGAGCGTTCATGGGACAGGCCCACTTTCTTCAGATCTGAAGAAGCGGGTCTGTCCCACAAAAGCTCATCACCTAATCAACCATTTTGTTAGTCTTTAAAGTGCTACTGGACTGCTTTTTTGTTTTGATAGTATATAGACTAGTACGGCTATCTCTCTGTTACTACACTAGGAAGTTCTTTTGGAAAGCTGGGCCTTTTTCGAAAGAAATGGCAGACAGTCTGCACACAAAATGCACTCTTTTGTTCTGAAACTGGAAGAATGCAGCACTTCTCCTGGTGGCCCTCTTCCTCCCCCAGTTTGAACATGTTGAAATACACATCTCATAGAACTGGAAGGGACCTTGGGAGGTCATTGAGTCCAGTCCCTTGGCCCCTTAGGAGGATCAAGCACCATTCTTTAAACGGAATAAAAAAAAACTCTCTACCCCAGGTGGGCCTCTCAAGAATTGAGCTTACAACCCTGGGTGTAGTAGGCTAAATGCTCAAACCACTGAGCCATCCTACCCCCTGTCAGGGAGGCTATGTCTACACTAGCCCCAAACTTCGAAATGGCCACGCAAATAGCCATTTCGAAGTTTACTAATGAAGTGCTGAAATGCATATTCAGCACTTCATTAGCATGCGGGCGGCCGCGGCACTTCAAAATTGACGCGCCTCGCCGCCGCGCGGCTCGTCCTGACGGGGCTCCTTTTCCAAAGGACCCCACCTACTTCGAAGTCCCCTTATTCCCATCAGCTCATGGGCTGCCCCGTTCTTTCAAAAGAGTGGGGGCTCTGTGAACACTCTATTGAATTGATCCACTCTTTCATGTGTGGACATGCTCTTCTGAAAGATTTTTTTGTCGAAGAACTTCTTTTGAAAGATTTCTATAGTGTTGCCATAGCTTAAATGTGTGCCCACCAGCAACAGCAGATTCAGTGCAAAAGCCTTCTGTGATACAGTACGGAGAGGTCTGTGTTATCATCTAATGGCACCTAGTCTGACTGCAACAATGACATGTTGCTGTAAGATTCTACATATATACAGCTATGTGTGAGGTATGGACAGTCTGTGCAATTTCACCTGGATGCCCAGTCAAATGTTTGATTATGCTAGTGTTCAAGCTGTGAAGATAAACACATTACTGTAGAATAGCAAAAATTTAAAGGGCCTGATTCTCCCCCAGGATACTCCAGTTTTTCACCAGCATAACTCTGTGTCATTGGAGTTACACTAGCCAAAAGCAGGCATGCATGGGGCCTTTCCTGCATGAGGCCTGACGTGAGGGTCTTTGAATGAAAGTTACTTTTAAAAAAAGAGCAATTGTATGTCAGCCCACCTCCCTGCCATACATGCACACATTGGAAAGCCAGGGTTCACTGTCAACTTAGCTTTCAGAAACTTGTGAGAAGCATCCGCTGGATTTCACTCCTTTTGAGACATGCTGTGGCACACAGCACTGACAATTTACCTCTCTATGTCAGCTTTCAGCAAATGGTTCCTCTTGACCCTGCTCCTTTCTGCCTTTTTCTGAGCCTTTTAAAAGAGGTCAGACATCCAGTGTACATTGTAAATGGCACCTAGTAGTAGGCATCCTTCAGTCTGCATAGACTATGGATCGCGCCCTTTATAGTTTCAATTGAGGACTTCATTTACAGCGTCTACTGTGACTATGAAGACCCACACGAGAGTGACAGTCCTTGCTGCATCTCTTGCAGATGTGGTGGGTGTCTGGCAAGTCCTTAGTGTGCTTTCTGTGCACTCGCTTCTCCTCTGCTAGCTGTCTGATCCTCATCTCGCCCTTCTGAAGGCCCTTGTGTAACCCCTGCCTCCATCTGCTGCGGTCATCTGCTAGTTCTTCCCAGTTGTCCAGCTCGATGTCTACCTCTCTGAGGTCTCTCTTGCAGACATCTTTGTAGCGCAAGTGGGGATGTCCGGGAGGTCTTTTGCCAGAAGCTAGCTCACCATACAGGATGTCTTTTGGAATCCTTCCATCATTCATCCTGTGGACATGGCCAAGCCAGCGGAGTCGACGCTGCCTGAGGAGGGTGTGCATGGTTGGGATTCCAGCTTGCTCGAGGACGGCGGTGTTGGTCACTCTGTCCTTCCATGATATTCCAAGGATGCGCCTGAGGCAGCGCAAGTGGAAGACATTCAGCCTCTTTTCCTGGCGGGCATACAGAGTCCAAGTCTCGCTGCCATAAAGGAGGGTGCTGAGGATGCAGGCTCTGTAGACTTGCATTTTGGTGTGAGTGTACAGCTTGTTGTTATTCCACACTCTCTTGCTGAGTCTGGACAGAGTTGTGGCCGCTATTCCAATCCTCCTATTTAGCTCAGTGTCCAATGACAGGGTTTCAGTGATGGTGGACCCGAGGTAAACGAACTCGTGGATGACCTCTAACGTATAGTTGTCAATGCTGATTGATGGGGATTCAGCAACATCCTGACTGAGTACGTTTGTCTTCTTTAGGCTGATGGTAAGCCCAAAGTCCTTGCACGCTTTGGAGAACTGATCCAGCAGTTTTTGAAGCTGGTCTTCTGTGTGAGACACTACAGCAGCATCATCTGCGAACAGCATGTCTCTGATGAGGACTTCCCGCACCTTAGACTTAGCTTTCAGCCTTGCAAGATTAAACAGTTTCCCAAATGGCACCGTAACCCTAACTATTGAGAGCTGCTTCTCCTTAACACAGCCAGCTTCTCTTTCAACCCTAAACTTTTCTAGTATTATAGCTCACTCTCTTGAGAGAGCCTGTAGAACCCGTCACGGGATTAGTTAGCCATGGTTATGCTCTGTTAAATTGCTACACGGTTCAACCCAGGGCTGGCTACAATTTGATGATGGATGAAATAATACCACTCTATGGCCGTGTCTACATGTGCCTGAAACTTCGAAATGGCCACGCAAATGGCCATTTCGAAGTTTACTAATGAAGTGCTGAAATGCATATTCAGCGCTTCATTAGCATGCGGGCGGCTGCGGCACTTCGAAATTGACGTGGCTTGCCGCCGCGTGTCTCGTCCAGACGGGGCTCCTTTTCGAAAGGACTCCGGCTACTTCGAAGTCCCCTTATTCCTATGAGTTCTTGGGAATAAGGGGACTTCGAAGTAGGCAGGGTCCTTTCGAAAAGGAGCCCCGTCTGGACGAGATGTGTGGTGGCAACCCGCATCAATTTCGAAGCTCCGCGGCCGCCCTCATGCTAATTAAGCGCTGAATATGCATTTCAGCGCTTCATTAGTAAACTTCGAAATGGCCATTTGCGTGGCCATTTCGAAGTTTGGGGCACATGTAGACGTAGCCTATGGTTTGTGTAGTGAGGAAGTAAGCTGGAAATGCAGTTAGGGATTCTTTAGGTGGAAGTCTCTTCGCCATGCTGTGCCTCAGTTTCTCCATCTGTAAAATGGGGGTAATGATATTGACTTCCTTAGTAAGGTGCGTTGAGCTCTCCTAATGAAAAGTGTTATATAAGAGCTGTGAATTGCAGTTATTATTCATATTATTATTAAGAAACAAATTTTAAAAAAATGATTTACAGTAAACTCTGTCTTACCCACATTCTATCATCCAGCACTCTCAAATAACTGGCATTTTAGCCATAAGTAAGTTTTAGTTACATTTTCCATCCGTACAGTATAGTGAAAGTAAATACAAATAAATACAGCAAATCGTTCATCAGGATTTTCCAGATCTGAAGAAGGGGTCTGTCCCATGACAGCTCATCACCTAAGACATTATATTGTTAGTCTTTAAAGTGCTACAGGACTGCTTTTTTGTTTTACAGTAAATACACTATAAGTTTACAGTGTACAATACTACTGTTGTTGGTAAATAAAGTACTCTGCATACATTTTTATTTGTTTCTTAATATCTAATCTAGTTTTTCATTAGTGTTATGCATTGCTAGGTATACCTCTCTCTTACCCAGAATATCTGAATATCTGGCAACCTCCTAGTCCCAGGGCTGCCAGATATGAAAGAGTTTACTGTAGTTCAAAATAAGTATTTTGACAATTCCCTGGAACTGGGTAATTTTGTTGGATGACTGGGAGGAAATATGGTACCACCTGAAAGAGCAAAATGTGTAGATAAAAAAGTTTGATTCCATTTTTTCTAGAAATAAAGCACACAACTTTAAGGACAGCTGGTGGGCAGGATCAGACTGCTGAGGCCCATCGCTTGCATAAATAAATAAAAAGCCTAGGCCAAGGCAAGGGAGAGACTGGCAAAGGAGGCTTAATTGCATTATTGGTTACTGTAAATGGAACATATATATAAAAGGAGGCCTTCAGCTTTTCTCACAGCCCAAATATCTGGGCCTTCTGATCTGGGCTCAGCTGCACTGTGTCACTTGAGGGCTGACGACAAAGGACTGGTGACCCTTCTGCTAGCTCTGTCCAGCTGCCTTTTCGCAGCCCTGAGGAGCTAAACTTTGAGCAACACCTCCTGCTTCCCTCTGTGGCCTACTCTACTGGATTTATGTTTGGCTAGTGTGGGCCTCCTCCAACAGGAAGCAGCTGCCATTTAAGGCGTGCAAGTGATTCTTGGCACAGTCGCCAGTGACACAGCCCAAACACTTGTTCCTGATTGGCTGAAAGGCGAGGGTCCATTTAAGCTTGTGAATGTGTTTGGAGTTTCAAAAATGTCTTCTTTTGTCAATCTGAGATTTTCCAGAATTTAGAAGCGGAAAGAAAGAGAAGGGAACAAGGAAGCTATTAAAGATATATAAAATAAACTTGAAGGGGTGGGGGAATGTGTTTCATTGCAAAACCGCATGCTGCATTTAAGGGAAGGATTGGCGAACGATGATTATTTTAACAAAGACGTTTTCTGTCGTGAACAGGAGAAGCAGATGTTTAAAAGACGGACAGGAAGTGGCTGTGACAAATGAAAGGATTTTTGATTGAATTCATGAGCTGTGCTTCCTGCCAGTAATTCATTCAACTCTAGGCTACATAAAAAAAACCATAATGTTCTGGTCTAATCATCTCATCTTTAACATGAAGCCAGAACGTACAAGTTCTTGGTACTACAGGTAAAAAACATTGTTAGTTTTGTCAGTTGGTATTTGAGCGCTTGATTCTTTTTTATTTTTATGTATTTAATCAGATCTTTTGTGAGCAAACACCTGCAAACTTCCTTGAGTAATGTTTTGGGAGTTTGTTTAAACAGGCGTAGAAAGAACTTGGCACTTTCTGAGCTTGGCACATGGAAATACGCTGTTTAAAGGTGCAACACAGTTCTCTGAATTCAGCTGCCATTAAAGTCAATGAAAGACCTAAAACCAAACTGGCAAGAGGATTTTTTTTCCCTCAGCACTATTCTGCTGAAAAGCCGTTTTTGTGTGCGCCTGATAATTAGGGTGTTTTCTGCCTCTCTTCTTTTCTCCTTGATGAATTCTGTTTGTTTACAGCCTCAAGGAAAGCTTGTCAGTAGAAATTTCCTTTCGAATTTTCAGCTTGAGGATTTCACAACAGCAGAACCATTGCAACATCGTGATAAACAAGCCTACAAAAGTGTCTCTGGGGAATTGAAGCTTTGCTTTTTCGCAGTTCAGTTAAATAAATAGTTACAGAATGTGTCAGGATATGGTGAACGGGGGCCATCCGTAAAGTATTATGAAAAGTTGATTTTGCTAGCCAAATAATTGGACTGTGGAGTAGAACAATTACAAATGAACACTTATTACACTGAACAGTCGCTGTTTGCTTCTTCTGCATAATGGGTCAGGTCTTTAGATCTGGCTCACAGCACAGATGGGGTGACAGAAAGTTCACACTCACAGTCCTGGCGTTACTGGATGCAGGGCCAGTCCCCAAGGGTAAGGCAGAGCAGAATGATGCATGGAAATAACCACAGGAAATGAGGGCAGCATTTAGGCCACACAACTCCATCCCCTTTTCTCTGGCCACACTGGACACTGGGAGAAGGAGATGCATTGATGAGGAAGTTTCTACATCAAACCTATATCTCCAAAGGGGCATTACAAAGGTCTGATCCTCTGGGGGCCAGTTGAACTAGCTCTGTAGTCAAAAGGCACTGGGACTGAGATGCTAAAAACCGCACTGCAGCCGAGGAACTTGTCCAGTGATCTTTGTGGAAAATAACAGCAGTGGACGAGCTTTCAACAGCCACCTGTTTTTCTTTTGCCACTGGATTGTATCAGAGAGATTAGCAGCTTAATCTACAGGCTAGGATGGAGGTTTGTTGTACCGATCTCCCTATGGAATCTTTCTTTGTCCTCCACCTGAGAAAGATGTGTTCAGATGGGTCACAGTCTGTCCCCCTCCCATCTTCACACCCAGAGGCAACCTTGTGCCTCTGTGGATAGACAAGGCCAGGATGGAAAAGATTCCAATCCTCCTCTGTTTGTGATGTCTCCCTTCCTGTTTCCTCGCCCAAGTGACTTCCAGAGAGAGGGTTCAAAGAGGATTGAGAGAGGCTGTTTTCAGTGGTGGCAGGAGACAGAATGAGGAGCAATGGTCTGAAGTTGCAGTACAGGACATCTAGGTTGGATGTTAGAAAAAAACTGTTTCTCTAAAAGAATGGTAAGAACTGGAACAGGTTATCTAGGGAGGTGGTGGAATCTTCATCCCTAGAGGTTTTTAGGTCCTGGTGTGACAAAGCCTTGGCTGGGATGATTTAGTTGGGATTGCTCCTGCGCTCAGTAGGGAGTTGGACTTGATGACCTCTTGAGTCTCTATGATTCTATTGAAAAAAAAGTTTGAACCCAATTGTTCTTCCTCAGGGTCCTTCAAGTCCTGTTTACATTCCCGTAAGTCTTCTTTCACCATTAAATCTTGGTCTATTTTTGTCCCTTTTCAGTCCCCTCTACCTTGAAGTGTTCACCACACCTCTGGCTTTTTGGGTTGTCTTCTTGCTACTATGCCCCATTTTCTCTTTCTCTTGTCTGCCCCTGTGAATTCCTGTCCTCTTTCTAGGTACCTCTCCCACCCTGTCTATACCTCTCTGGCCATTTATCTCTCCCTGAAGTCCTTCCCTTCCTAAATGGAAAGGACGTCTATCTGTCGTGGTTAATTACAGCTGGGGGTAAGGGCCTGATCACCTCAACCTCCTTCCATCTCAATGTACCCAATATACATAGCATTACCCTGACTATTGAACGGATTTTCTCCTCCCCATGAATACACATCAGTTTTAAACTCTCCCCCAACAGCATCTCATAGGACTTCATCTAGTCTCTCCTGACTACTGAACACCTTGTGACAGAGTCTGTCAGGCCAGTCCCTTGTTGGAGATGGTGGGTATCCCAAAGGTGTCTGTCCATCCCCAGAACTCAGCAAAATTACAGTCCATCCCAGGGCAGATCCTTTTTAAATATTCTGATCCCTCACACTGATAACTCACCACTGGTGGGGACTGAATGTGGTCTCTTTCTCGTCTGCTCCTTCTTTACTTGTGTCCCTTTCACTGGTGGCTCCCTGCTCTTCCTCCTCAGGTTGTATTCTCTAAATGGATGAACTGGTTCATTGGGGTGTCTGCCTCCACAAACTCTTCAGGAAGATTGACGGCAGCTTGTCATGTAGCAAATTGATTCCCACTACCAAACCCTAGTGACAATGGGGAGACTGTAGCAGTTGTTCCAGAAAATAGGAGTAATAATATTCCAAATCCTCAGTCATGCGGTCTCCTAGGGGCCTCAAGCAGATAAGTTTTGGACAAATGCTCTGGGCCATGTCCCTTCTGACATCTTGCCAACCATAGTGTCTGCTGGTACCACTCAAGAGATACTCCCATTTTTGATTTAGAATATCGGCTTTTATGCTACTGACTGCCATATACACAGCTTGTGCTGTGTTCATTCTGTCTGGGGCACCTCGTACTGCTGGAAGACAGGATACAGGGCTAGATGGACCTTTGGTCTGACCCAGTGTGGCTGTTCTTAAGGTCTACGTGCATCTCCTGAGAGAGAGGGAGCTAACTGGAAGGCCATACCCTTTTCTCGCAGCCCACTCCTGATGTCTCCCTCCGGAATATTAACAAAAAATGTTGGGCCCATTTGGCACAGTCCTATGCCCATCGCTTGGGGAACACTCCCTGCTGGGGGACTCACCAACTTCTCCATGAGCTGTTGCAGTACCTGTGTCGGGCCTGTAATAAACTGCTGGATGGTCCATGGTTGTTCTGCTTGCCGGGATAGCCAGAATAGGTTCTCTTCCTGTGAGGCTGCTGAAACTCTTGGAGCTTTTCTGCATCTCCTTGGGATGTTGTGCTGCCTGGCACATGGGCTCTTCCATGCTGCCCAGTCTGCTGTGTTGTTGGCATATTGGAGAGTGCGGCACTTGGCCAGGATGGGTACTTGTAATCAGCCAGTTCTGCTGTTTGGAGCTGTGGTGTGCCTCTTGGCTTAGTAACCTAGCCTAGTGCTCCAGGGAGCCCTACGTGCCAATTATTTCTGTCTCTGGTGGGGACAAGGAAAAGTTTTTCATGTGCCTTTTACTACTCCCCCCTGCATTGTCACAGAATTTTGCCCAGAGGGACAGCTGCTTTTTGGTAAACGTTAAATATCAGTTCCTCTTTATGGTTTAACTGCTCTTGAATGTGAGTGAACTGCTCTCAATTTACAGTGCATTGGCATTTCACAGATTTGGCAATGCGCTGTTAGTAGCAAAGAGAGTCTGTTTTTTTCTGTAAATATTGCAGTTCACCAGATGCATCTTTGCCCATGAAAGCTTGTGCTCCAATAAATCTGTTAGTCTAAAAGGTGCCACAGAAGTTCTTGTTGTTTTTGCAGATACAGGCTAACATGGCTCCCCCTCCAATACTTACTGAAATGTGGTAATTAACATGACAGTCATAATTCAAAAAAAGCAGATAGATGCTGCTGTTGCTGAATGTGCTAGGGGCAACCCTTCCTCTGGTAAAAGGGACAGTATCAGCGTGATGTACAGGGATTGAGCTACCATACTTTATTAACAGTAAATTAATGTGCTAAGTCCCCACACACCACAAGGAAAATGTACCCCGAAGTGAAACAGATGGGCTCAGAGGCCAAAGACAGAACAATGGAGAATGTAGGAAATATATCCTGATAAATGCCAAACTGGAAAGGCCAGTCTACTTACTGTGACTCATTAGGGTCTGGGTCCCAGAATAAACGGCAAGCTTAGACATCATGGGGGATATCCTGAGCCCACTGAAGTTGATGGGAGTTCTATATAGTTTGTTGACTTCTTATTGTTTTTGTAGCTCCTCTGAAACTCATATGTGAAATGCATGATATATTTGCAATTCCAGCTTTGTAATAATTGCTTCTGAGGGCGGAAGGCAGCATCTCCCGCCTCGTGCTCAGAAGCCACGGCAGCACTCACCCCCAATGATCTGTTTCCAGCAACTGTTTCCTAGAGGACAAGTAGTAGCCATGCCTGATTGGTACAGTCTGGGATGCCAATATTGCCTGATTGGTACAGTCTGAGTGCCATTACTGCTTCATGGGTACAGTTCGTAGGTGGCTTCTCCACTAATGCATGCAGTTTTGGGGCAGAGTGTGGGAACCCAGGGCCTTGTACTCCACTGGGTTCTAACCTAGGACATTGGAAGATTAGTTTGGCATCATTCACCCAGAGGGACCTGGTATCTGCCTCAGGTCAGCTTTCCTAGGTCATGTCCTACCTCCTGCTGTATCCCAGCTGGCTGCCTCCTGTTCCTGGAGAGCACCACCTTCTGGGCTTCCAGTCCTGATCCCAGTCTCTGGGTGCTGCACCTTCCCATTCCCTGCCTTGTGTCCTTTCCTATGGCCTGCCAGCCTCTCCTGAGCAGTGTGGCTTCCTTTTAGACCCTGCCTATAAACCAAGCTGTGCTCTGCCAGGGCAGGACCTCCTTAGTTCAGAGTCATTGCTTAACTCCCTCTTCTTCAGGGTGGGGTTTATAAATGGTTGGAATGTCAATGGAATTTTGTCACCAGATATTATCAAATCTCATTTCAACGTTGTTTGCCAAGATGTGAAACTTACCTGATTTGCACCAACATGGAGCTCTGGAGCATGTTACCAAAATCAGCAAACACCATTAAACAAAGCACAAAATGTTACGTACTTGCCAGAGCTGTCCTGCCCATAGGGTGAGGTGGGTCGGCAGCTCCAGGCCCTGTGTTTTTGGGGGCCCTGGGGTGGCCACGCCAGCTGTCCTGTGGTTGGGAGTGGGGATTACCTGGAGCAAGGTGGGGGCACTGGGTGCAACCAGAGGCAGCAGCATCCACAGGGGGTTGCCTCTCTCTCTGTCCTCCACCCTGCCCCTCTGCCCCACACTCATTCCACGGAGTGAGTGCCAGCTTGTTCCCCTACACCACTGCCTCCTGGCCCATCGCCCAATGCTTCTCCGCGGATGGCTGGGAGGCCTCTTCTCCCAGCTGCCCATGGAGAAGCGGGGCTTAGCAGTCCAGGAGGGCATGGTGGAGCACTGTATGGTGAGTGTGGAGCATGAAAGAGGCTGGGGGGAGGCAACCCCCTGCAGCTGCTGCTGCCATCCACCGCACGGAGCGGGGCAGGGGTGGGGAATGAGGTGCAGAGAGTAGGGTGCCTGTGGCCCTGCACCTGGAGGATCGGCGGGTGGGGTTACCCCAGGCCTTACCCTCCCTGGGATGACCCTAGTAGTTGTATGTTTTTAATTATGCTTAGAGTGCATTGGTAAACCTGCTCCAGAATGCTTTGCACCGGTAATGAGCCATAGAATCATAGAACTGGAAAGGTCCTCCATAGGTCATCAAGGCCAGTCCTCTGCCCTCCAGGCAGGACCTAGCAATTTCTAGACCATCCCTCTTTAGATACTTACTGAACCTGAAGTCTTACTCACAAGAGCCTTACGAGCACCACTTACTCTTAACTCTGTGATGAAAATCAGCACTTGACCACACATTTCTAAAACAGAATCGCCCATTTTGCTACTCTCCCGCCACACCCCATCACTTTATCTGAGCTTCTTTAGTGAGGGAAAATGCAAAATTAAAAGCAAGCCAGTTTGTAGTTAGAAAAGCTAGCAGGAAAAACCTGGCCTGCCCTGAACCCAGGTAACATTATGTGTAGCTACCAGTTTTTGCTATGCTGTAATTGGTGTGCAGAATGTGATATTATTCTTATCCACCCCTCCACCCCTGCTCCCAACCCTAGCACCACGGTAGTAGGAAACCGTTATGCTCTGCTTGATACAGCAAACAAGCAATCACCCTGTATAGCAGAGGAGAAGCCTTATATCCCCAAGGCTGAGAAGTCTGCTGCCACCACTGTGAGGAGGAAACGTAGAGTGGTGATGGTTGGCAATTCTCTTCTAAGGGGGACAGAAGCGCACATCTGGTGCCCCGACATTTCATCTCGGGAGGTATGCTGCCTGCCGGGAGCCCGTATCTGTGACGGTACGGAGGTGTTGTCGAGGCTTATGCGGCCTTCTGAACTACTACCCCATGCTACTCAACCCTGTGGGCACTAACGATACTGCAAGGTGTGACACTGAGCAGATCAAGAGTGACTACAGGGCTCTAAGAGTATGGGTGAAGGAGTTTGGGGTGCAGGTGGTATTCTCTTCAATCCTCCCTGTCAAAGGTAGGGGCCCAGGGAGAGACACGTGCATCCTGGAGGTGAATGCTTGGCTGCGTAAATGGTGTTGCTGGGAGGGCTTTGGCTTCCTTGACCACGGGATGCTATTCCAGGAAGGGCTGCTAGGCAGAGATGGCGTTCACCTTTCGAAGAGAGGGAAGACCCTATTTGGACACAGACTGGCTAACCTAGTGAGGAGGGCTTTAAACTAGGTTCTACTGGGACAGGGGAGCAAAGCCCACAGGTAAGTAGAGAAGATAGAGACCTGAGAGATGGGTCAGAAATGGGAGGGAGCACGGGCTATAATGGCAGAGAAAAAGGAGGGTCAGGGCAAAACTGTCAGGCAAGATCAAATCGATATCTTAGATGACTATATGCAAATGCAAGAAGTATGGGTAATAAGCAGGAAGAACTGGAAGTGCTGATAAATAAATACAACTGACATCGTTGGCATCACAGAAACTTGGTGGGATAATACACATGACTGGAATGTTGGTATGGAAGGGTACAACTTGCTCAGGAAGGATAGATAGGGGAAAAAGGAAGGAGGTGCTGCCTTACACATTAAAAATGTACACACTTGGACTGAGGTGGAGATGGACATAGGAAATGGATGTGTTGAGAGCCTCTGGATTAAGCTAAAAGGGATAAAAAACAAGGGTGATGTCTTGCTAGGAGTCTGCTACAGGCCACCTACCCAGATGGAAGAGGTGGATGAGGCCTTTTTAAAACAACTAATAAAATCATCCAGGACCCAGGATTCGGTGGTGATGGGGGACTTCAACTATCCAGATATATGTTGGGAAACTAACACAGCGACACACAGACTATCCAATAAGTTCTTGGACTACATTGGAGACAACTTTTTATTTCAGAAGGTTGAAAAACCTACCAGCAAGGAAGCGGTCCTAGATTTGATTTTAGCAAATAGGGAGGAGCTGATTGAGAATCTGAAAGTGGAAGGCAGCTGGGGTGAAAGTGATCATGAAATCACAGAGATCACAATTTTAAGGAAGGATAGAAGGGAAAACAGCAAAATAGAGACAATGGATTTCAGCAAGGCAGATTTTGGCAAACTCAGAGAGCTGGTAGGTAAAGTCCCATGGGAAGCAAGACTGAGGGGAAAAACAATGGAGAGTTGGCAGTTTTTCAAAGTGACATTATTAAGGGCCCAAAAGCAAGCTATTCTTCTGCATAGGAAAGATAGAAAATATAGCAAAAGACCACCTTGGCTTAACCAGGAGATCTTGCGTGATCTCAAAATAAAAAAGGAATCATATAAAAGATGGAAACAAGGACAAATTACGCAGGGTGAATATAGGCAAACAACACAGGAATGCAGGGGCAAGATTAGAAAGGCAAATGCACAAAATGAGCTCAAACTAAGTACAGGCATAAAGGGAAACAAGAGGCTTTTTCTGCATACACTGAAAACAAGAGGAAGACCAAGGTTAGGATAGGCCCATTGCTTGGTGAGGACACAGAAACAGTAACAGGAAGCTTGGAAATGGCAGAGATACTTAATGACTTCTTTGTTTGGTCTTCACTGAGAAGTCTGAAGAAGGAGTGCCCAACATAGTGAATGCTAGTGGGAAAGGGGTAGGTTTAGAAGATAAAATAAAAAAAGAACAAGTTAAAAATCACTTAGGAAAGTTAGATGTGTGCAAGTCACCGGGGCCTGATGAAATGCATCCTAGAACACTCAAGGAGCTGATGGAGGAGGAATCTGTGCCATTAGCTATCACCTTTGGAAAATCATGGGAGACAGGAGAGATTCCAGAAGACTGGATAAAGGCAAATATAGTGCCCATCTATGAAAAAGGGAATATGAACAATGCAGGAAACTACAAACCGGTCAGTTTAACTTCTATGCCAAGAAAGATAATGAAACAAGTAATTAAGTAAATCATCTGCAAACACTTGGAAGGTGGTAAACTGATAGGGAACAGCCAGCATGGATTTGCACAGAGCAAACCATGTCAAACCAATCTGATAGCTTTTTTTGATAGGATAACTAGCTTTGTGGATAAGGGAGAAGCAGTGGATGTGGTATACCTAGATTTTAGTGAGGCATTTGGTACGGTCTCGCATGATATTCTTATCAATAAACTAGGCAAATACAACTTAGAGGGGCTACTATAAGGTGGGTGCAAACCTGGCTGGAGAACCGTACTCAGAGAGTAGTTATTAATGGTTCTCAATCCTGATGGAAAGGTATAATAAGTAGGGTTCCTCAGGGGTCCTGTATTGGGACCGGTTCTGTTCAATATCTTCATAAACTATTTAGGTATTGGCACAGACAGTACACTTATTAAGTTTGCAGATGATCCCAAGCTAGGAGGGGTCGCAACTGCTTTGGAGGATAGGGTCAGAATTCAAAATGATCTGGACAAATTGGAGAAATGGTCTGAAGTAAACAGGATGAAGTTTAATAAAGACAAATGCAAAGTGCTCCACTTAGGAAGGAACAATTAGTTTCACACGTACAGAATGGGAAGCGACTTTCTAGGAAGGAGTATGACAAAAGGGATCTAGGGATTATAGTGGACCACAAGTTAAATATGAGTCAACAGTGTGATGCTGTTGCAAAAAAGCAAACATGATTCTGGGATGCATTAACAGATGTGTTGTGAACAAGACACAAGATGTCATTCTTCTGCTCTAATCTGTGCTGCTTAGGCCCCAGTTGGAGTATTGTGTCCAGTTCTGGGCACCACATTTCAAGAAAGATGTGGAGAAATTGGAAAGGGTCCAGAAAAGAGCAACAAGAATGATCAAAGGTGTAGAAAACATGACTTATGAAGAAAGGCTGAAAGAATTGGGCTTGTTTAGTTTGGAAAAAAGAAGATTGGGGGGGCATGATAGTGGTTTTCAGGTATCTAAAAGGGAGTCATAAGAAGGAGGGAGAAAACTTGTTGTTCTTGGCCTCTGAGGATAGAACAAGAAGCAATGGGCTTAAACTGCAGCAAGGGAGGTTTAGGTTGGACATTAGGAAAAAGTTCCTAACTGTCAGGGTCATCAAACACTGGAATAAATTGCCTAAGGAGATTGTGGAATCTCCATCTCTGGAGATATTTAAGAACAGGTTAGATAAGTGTCTATCAGGGATGGTCAAGACAGTATTTGATCCTGCCATGAGGGCAGGGGCCTGGACTCGATGACCTCTCAAGGTCCCTTCCAGTCCTAGCATTCTATGATTCTATGTGGGGGTCATTAAACATGGGGGATTTCCAACTTGGGTGGGGGGCATGGTGATGTGGGGGCACTACTTCAGGTAGGGGGTGTAGGGACATGAGCCCCAGAGCCCACGTGGCCCATCCTGCCCCAGGTACACGGTCCCTGTCAGGGTATGAAAGGGACTGAGAGCACAGGAAAATGGGGTGGGGGGGCCATGCATTTGGCCTCAGCAGGGGGGCACAGGGGGCTGACTCACTGGGGGGGTGCTCCCTTGGCAGGGAGGCTGCCTTGGCGGGGCCCACCTGGTCATGAGCCAGGCCATGAGGCCCTGGAGGGTGGTGGGTGGGAGTTCTACCAGGAGGTGTGCAGCAAGGGCTTCAGGGATGTGGGGGGTGCTGGTTGATTCTATGATTCTATGAACCCACCTGACTTTGAGCCAAGGTAACATTTCTGCCAGTTCTGCGTGTGAAAATGAAATGCAAAGGTTGTAATAACTCCTTGTCCCAATGTGAAAAAGCCGTTCGCCTGTACACTCTCCTGCAGGCCAGTTCATGCCTCTCCAGATATGCCATCCTGAGCTACCTCTGCCTCCTATAGAGAGCTACAGAACAGGGGAGGTGGCAATGCTATGCAGCTGGTGTGTGGGGAGAACAGGAGAAGGAAAGAGACAGAGAGATCTCATACAGTCACCTATGCTCAGTCCTTAGCAAAGGACTGAAACACCTTTTTCACACAATGGCGAGGGGTGTCCCTGCCATAGCAGGTGAGGTGGAATTATGCCTTCTAGGCCTCACCTACAGAGGGTGTCTGTCCTCCGTCCTCCACTACCTGAGTGAGCTATCGTGGTAGGCATAGTCTGGTCCCAGACACGTAGCAGCTTCCAGCGTCTGTCGTTGGAGTCTTCACAAGGGAGCCAACAGCCTTGCTGGGCCCTTGAGCAAGGTGTGCTGGGGCAGGGAGGCCCTGCACTCCCAGAAGGGGCGGAGCCTTAGGAAGAAGGGGCAGGACCAGTGGCAGCCAGCCCTATGCGCCGCCTGCACCATGGTGTGCTCTGTGCGCCAGCCCTCAGAGCCACCCAGAGAGTTCCACATGGCACTCTTGATGGTGATTTAAAGAGCCAAGGTCTTCGGATGCCACCCACCGCTGCAGTAGCAGCAGCGGTGTCCAGGAGGCCTGGGCACTTTTGAATTGCCAGGCCCTGGGGCAACTACCCCTTTGCCCCATCTCCACACCACCTCCCATTCACAGGCCCGATGCTTCATTTTCTCTCCTTGTGCTGAATCTTAACTGTGCTTCTCCTCTGAAAGGAGCGAGTACAGAGAGGCTGGACTAATACAAAAAGACAACCTAGTGAGGAAGGAGGTGGGAAAAAATCCCAAGGGCTACAGGGATCCCCTCACATTCAGTACTTTGATGGATCACAGTGCCAGTCAGGAAGGTGAGAGGACTCTCAGTGTGGAGGGGTCATGCGCTACAGTCCAAGATGCAGGAAAATACCTGTGAGCAGGTCCTTGTTGTCCTTCCCCACAGCCAGAAATAGAGAACAGATACAGCTTCAATTAAGCAACCAAATGCTCTGGTTAAATAATGCACCGAGTGACCATTGTTGTGCTCTGATATTTCAGCAGCGCGAATGCAGACATTTTAAACAGTGCACGCTGTGTGGACGTGAAGTGGGCTTTCTAATTGCGGCATGTTCTGATGAGAGAGGACTGTTGTTGCCTCTTAACACAAGGCACTTTACCTTTGCCTCAGTTGCTTTCATGGTAGAGGAAAACCAGCTTGTACATCTGCATGTTATTTGGCACTCTCAGCTTGGCCACCGCTGTAATTTGGTAATTGAAGTCTCAGCCAACACATGCCAACGCATTTGAACTACATTCGGACTGAGTATGTGATATTAACACATGGCAGTTCATAGACCTTTTTGGGACTGTGTGAGAAACTTACCAAGCCTGGAATGTCTTTTTTGTCTGCAGTAAGTTTCTGCAAAATCAAAAATCCCCATCACAGCTACAGAACACAACAGAGTTCAACCCAGTGTAAAACTTAACAGCAGCTCCTTTGCCAAATGATTTGTTTTCCTGGGGATTCAATTGTCTCGGGTACAAAAACTTGCTTCTAGTCTTGTGCAAACAAAAGACACCAAACCAAAATAGTCAGTTTTCACTCTTTGTTGGGACTGACTGCTAAACAGCAACACATGGTATCTGGTACACCACAGAACCCAGTAACTTAATTCAGAGCATGACAACACACTTCTGGCAGCATCCAGTGCCCTCTGCAGCAAAAGGGGAAGGTTGTGTGGGGGCACATGGGAGCTCTCTTGGAGGAGAGGGGGTGTATAACTGAGGCCTGTCTCCACATCATCTAGACCAATCAACAGCAACTTTAACAGTGTTGGTCAGAACCAATGAGACAACATTCTGTCCTCCCACTCCCAATTTATATCTGCTCCTGTTGCACTCTGGTATACAAAGGTGCTGGTCTGAACGTCTTGGGGGCAGGGGGTGGAGGGGATGGAAGAAGTGTACTCTTTGGAATACACCCACCCACACACAGCTGACTCATTTGTTGTCAAGAAGTGGTGTGGATAGACATCTGGAAGGGGTCGAGAGATGCAGAGCTTCAGACTACCCCAGCTGCCTGTTGCAGAAGTTCAATAAAAGGAACGCAGAGACTCTCCCTTGTCTTTCTAGATTTCACAGCCAATCAGGGGACTCCCAGCCATGGATATGTAAAGACCCAAAGGCTGACATCTGAGACAAAGAGTTTTAGCCAAAGAGGCCCTCACTTTTCCAAAGCAAGGACTTGAGACAGAAGATCATTTGAATTGGGGTCTTCAGAATTCAACCAGCCCCAGAATTCTGTGGCATTCACCTCCCCACATGTTCAACATCCTTTTTTCATCTAGAGGCAGCTGCAGTGGGTTCCTGCAGACACTACAGAGAGAAGTAAATAGTGAAGTACCCCACAGATCAGTGTGGGGACAAGTCCTGGTCAACACTGATAAATGATCTGAAAAAGGGTTGAACACTGAGGTCGCAAAATTTGCAAATGATACAGAATTACTCGAGACAGTTCAGTCCAAAGCTTGACTGCGAAGAGCTGCAAAGGGATTTCACCAAACTGGGTAACTGGGCAGCAAAATGGCAGATGAACTTCAGCGTTGATAAGTACAAAGTAATGTACATTATAAATAACAATCCTAGTCCTATACACAAAATAATAGGTTCTAAATGAGTTGTTCCATTCAGGAAAGAGTTTTTGGAGTCACCGTGGCTGGCTCTCTGAAAATATTCAATCAAAGAGCAGCAGCAGCAGCATTCAAAAAATGCAAACAGAATCTTAGGACCCATTGGTTAAGGCAGGCGTCAGCAACCCCTGGCACACATGCCAAGAGGCATATGAGCCAATTTTCATTGGCATGCACAGCAGGAGCTCAGCCCTTCCTCTTCCTCCCCCATGCAACTGGGAGCTTGCTTTAAGCCATGCTCTCTGTGGGTTAACAACAGACCAGCTAATGCTGCCAACCACCGCCTAAACGGTAAAGCTCTGCATCTTAATTTATTTACGAATGAAGCAGTTGTAAGTAAGACTATTAGTGACTTTTGAAAGTATCACCATCACTCGGACTGTACATAGAAATGTTGGCACTCTGCCTCAGAAAGGTTGCTGACCCAATGGCTAAGGGATGGAAATAGCATAATGGCACTATATAAGCTCATGATACGTGCACACCTTGAATACTATCTGTAGTTCTGGTTGCCTCATCTTATGAAAAGAGATAATACAATTGGAAAAGATGCAGAGAAAGACAAAGAAAATTATTAGGGTTAGGGAACAGGTTCCACACAAGGGCTATGTCTACACTAGCCAAAAACTTCGAAATGGCCACGCAAATGGCCATTTCGAAGTTTACTAATGAAGCGCTGAAATACATATTCGGTGTCTCATCAGCATGCGGGCGGCCGCGGCGCTTCGAAATTGATGCGGCTCGCCGCCTCACGGCTCGTCCAGACAGGGCTCCTTTTCTAAAGGACCCCAGCTACTTCAAAGTCTCCTTATTCCCATCCACTCATAGGAATCAGGGGACTTCGAAGTAGCCGGGTTCCTTTCAAAAAGGAGCCCCGTCTGGATGAGCTGCGCGGCGGTGAGCCGTGTCAATTTCAAAGTGCCGCCCGCATGCTAATGAGATGCTGAATATGTATTTCAGTGCTTCATTAGTAAACTTCGAAATGGCCATTTGCATGGCCATTTCAAAGTTTTTGGCTCGTGTAGACACGGCCAAGGAGAGATTAAAAATCTGAGGGCATTCATCTTAGAAAACAGACAACTGGACGGTTGTACAATGAAGAATGGGATGGAGAAGGTGAATAAGAGAGTGTTATCTGCCACTTCACATAACACAAGAACTAGAGATCATCTGAAGAAATTAATAGGCAACAGGTTTAAAACAAAGGAAGAGTTTTCTGTCACACAACATGCAGTCAGCCTGTGAAATGTTTGTTATGGATCTTGTGAGGTTTAAAAAAAAGACTTCAGCAAGTTTAAGGTGGATAGGTACAATGGGTGCTATCCAAGTTGGGATGCAACCCCATGCTCCGAGTGTCCCTTAACATCCAGTTGCTGGAAGCTGGGGCTGGACAACAGTCTGAATTGCCTTGTTCTGTTTATTCCCTCTGAAGCATCTGGATAATGTCAGAGACAGGATACTGAGCTAGATGGACAACTGGTCTGTCCCAATGTGGTTGTTCTTATGTGAGGTGCTCTCATACTGCGGTAATGAGTGCAGTGTAAGAAAGTATATAGAATGGAACTTTTAACTTTGACAGAAGTTACAGCACTTGCTGATGTACCTTCCTGAATCGGGACCTTATTGTCACAGAGCACCAAACACAGCCCCAGCTTCCCAAGACGTAGGAGTTTTTGGATCTGCTATGGGAATAATATCCTGCACCTTTCTGATATTTTATTTTACTTATATGTGGCATTGGGTACTGTCCTGATGGTGTTTGTAGTAGAGATAGTTTTGACACAAAATTGGACTCAGATCTGGATGTCACAGATGTTAGAGATGCTTGAACCTGATGTTTAGCATTTATATGCCCCAGGGCCTAGCCTCATTCATCCATGCAAGAAAGTTTGCAAGATGTTGTGCGTGTAATTGAGTGAACCAGCCCTCTGGAAAACAAAAGTGTGGTATTATGGAAGCATTGCAATCCTTTTATCTTTGACCTCTTCTCACCACACCACCATAGGGGTACACTGGGACACAGGCACTTTACTAATGCATGTCTCTGCCCACTCAATGGCACTTAAAGGTTCAGAATATAGGGAAGGAAAACAAACCTTTAGGGTGTATGAGTGTTCACTGGGGTGCTCTGGGTCTAAAACAGAAAGGTTGATCCTTCAGGTGACTGTACACACAGACTACCCATTGTCTTCAGTGAAAGTTACCTGACGGGGGAAGAGTGCAGACTGGACTCAGAATCAAAGAAGAGTCACTAGGCACATGTTGGTGTCAGACCCCGATGCATACATGCAGCAGAAGGGATAGAGATTTCTCTTACATGCATGGCGCATGGAGACTTAAAGCAGGTGTCCCTTCTTCAATTCTCAGTAAATTTCTTACGCTATTCCCAGGAGGTATAGCCCAGGATTGTCAGCGACTGTAAATCAGTGTCATTCTAATGATGGAGCTGCAGCAACATAAAGCACTAGGATCTCTCCCTAATTCTGTAACCAAAAGATACTTTTTTTTTGGTGTGTGTGTGTGTGTGTGTGTGTGTGAGCAGTGAAAAATACATCATTTTAGTCTGACTCAGATGAAGAAAAACATTTACTAAGCTGCTGAGAAGAAAAATTAACTTCCTCTTCATCCTTATGCTTTATTGCTACAAAAATTGCAGATCTATTATCCATTCCACAGAACCCCACCATGCATCATACTCTTTTAATTGTCTAGCTAATTATTTGGCCTCTAAGCTGCCTATTTCCGATTCTCTAATTCTCATTAGAATGCCAGCTGACACTGAGTCCTCAAAAGCTCCTTTTAGCAGCTTTTAACCACTTATGTTCTAATTTGGAAGTGTCGAAAACACTTACAGAAAATCAGTCAGCAGTAGGAATCGCAGTGTGACTGTTCCTCTTCTATAGTGCACTTCAACATTTTAAATCCTGTCCTCGAGTCGCTTTGATGCTGGTTTACATTCATATGTGCCTACAAATTCAGGATATGGTCCTTGGTCTTCAGAACAGTGTAAAACCCATGGATTGAAGATTGAAGGACAAACCTATGGTTGTTGTTGGAGGAAAGCTCACTGTGAAGTCAGTGGAAGGATGGCCAGGTTTGGGGCTCAGTCTAGAGCAGTGTGTGGTCATACATAGCTTTAGAACTGTACTCCCACCCATTTGCATTAGGTGCTTCAGAGTTAGCTATACCCATCCCATGACAGTCGAAATCACAGGTTTGTACTTTAAAGCAAGTCAGACAAATGCTGCCCATGGTAGGGTGACCATATGTCCTGTTTTGGTCAGGACAGTCCCCGTGATCAGTTGACAAGAACAAAGAGGACAAATGCCTACTTTTAAGAAAAAGAAGAGGGGTGCAAAGGAATGGCTGTGGGAGAAGCAATACCAACCCGCCATAGGAGGAGGCTAGGCTCTGGTAAGCAGTGACACCAGTTTCAGTCTCACACAGGGAGGTGAGGCTTGGGCAAGCAGCTCTGGTCAGCCCCATTCAGTGGGGACACTTAGGCTAGCCCCATATAATGTCCCATTTTTCCTTTGAGGGAATATGGCCATCCCTGCCAACAAAGCCCTCTATTCACCTCACAGGAAGCTATATGCACAGCTTTGGGGACAGAGTTTGGCCCACTGGTTAGGCCTAGCTGGCAATTTTCTCTGTTGTCTCTTCCCTCACCTTTTTCTTGTAGCCCCCTTTCCCAAAGTGGTGAAAGATGTGGGGCTGCAGCCATGTTATTGGACATCTATCCCACATTGCCATCAAAAAGAACAAGCACAGCCTAGTATAAAGAATCTCTTGTTCAAACCTATTTGAAATTCATACAGAGATTGCTACAGCTCTGCTCAATATTAGCTAGAGTTGGACTGAGGGGGATGGGTGTAGGTTAAAGACAACTCATCAATCACACTTTGCATGTGTAGGGCTCATTTTAGCAAGATGAAACATCCAAACTCTAGGAGACATTTTGGTGATAGGTTGACTTAATAGTGGGCAAACAGAGATCACTTTTGTTTCTCTCGTTTAAGATTTTATTGATTGAAGTTTTGTTTTCCTAACTTAAAACCAGCTTGGCTTGAATGTGCCTTCTATGGTATCCAAGCTACTGAAGTTTGATGCTTTAGATAAGAAAGTTCTGCTTTTGGTTTAACATGAACATTACACTGAGGTATCTCATGTGCCAGAGAAGAGTCATACTGAATGGTTCATTATAACTTGCAGTTCTGCAGTAGGAAGAAAGTTACTGCTACGTGTACTGCCTTGTAAGGTGATGAGTGCTCTCAAGTCTCATAAAAACCAATAGAAGCTGAAATCTATAGGAGGTGACAGTGCTGATGGGGCCCCAAGTGAAGGAGTTTGATCAGTTTCAGCTGCTTTTCAGTGCTGGGCTGTGTGAAACTGACAACAGTCACGTCAATGTCAGTTAGCAGGTGACAGGAATGCTGGAGAGCTTATTTCCTTTTGGAAATACCTTGCACCAGTGTTTTCAAACTGAAATATAGCAGGATTTTTAGTCCCCAAAGATATTTGAGTTTCTGTTTTAAAATCCTGATTCAGGAGGGGGTAAAAATTCAGAAAACTTGAAAATTTTCCCAGAACTGAAATTTGGTTTCCTGATCTGCTCTAGAAAATGCTCTTTATTACTCCACAGATAATAATATAATTGCATCTATTCATCCCCATACAATAATTCCCCCCAAGATGTGGTAAATATATGTGGTCAACAGTCAGTACCATTAAGAACGTTTCCTGCCAATGAGGGTAGACCGTATGCCTGGCATACATGTTTGTTTTGTCTATATCTTGCTCAGAGGATGTAGTAGCAGGACTTGATATCAACAGTCTCTTTTGTTGTGAAAGATAAAATGCTGAGGAGAATAAATATTTACCCCGCCTCCCAGCTGAACATATTTGTTCTAAAAGTCTGTTCTAGAGACCACAAGCAGAGCTACTGTGGCTCAGAGACCATAGTACCATAATGTAAGTTACTCATACTAGCTGCTGTGTTTCTTTTGCCAAGATGAAGAAGAAAATCCCTACATTTAAAAAGATAACCTAAGTTTTTCATTAATTTATTATATTGAGGTGTTACCTTTTATGAATGTTCGGGTTAACGTACTTTACCTGCTTTAACATGGATTACACTTCAATTTTTTTTCTTTAAGAAAACCTAAAACTTTGCCTAGAGAAAGATGGCCTTGCCTTACTGGAGTTTCTTTCAGCCATGCTGATTAATCAATGGAATTTTTGTTGTTACATTTTTCTCATTAAAAAGCCTGGGAAATTTCTCCCCCAAAACTCTTTATCCTTTCACTTACAGTATCTCACTCCATCTTTTGCCACATACCTTTCAATTTCTAGTACATAAGGCAGGGGATCTATGCTTGACTTTGAGCAATGTTTGTTTTCATGTGGGGGGTGCTGTTGAGGGGATGGGGTTGTTCTTAACCAATACATAACATGACATATCTCTGCCCCAAAAAAGATTGTATTCTGCACAGAAAGTTCATACGCTCCTGTGTATATATGTAAAAAAATGACATGCAAAGGCAGTGGGAGAGATGCAGCACTAGATTTTTAATTTTTTTTTATTTACTGCCTAGATCTGGGTCTATTTGAACTTTTAGCTAGTTCCCTTTGTTTCTTTACCCTTTGTCTATTTTTCCTGCATTTCTCATTTTTAAAGAATAATCTATGGCTAGCTGGATAATTTTCCTTTATAAAGTATAAAACATAAGTAAACTGTCTTTCTCTTGCTGTTGTGTGGTAGTTTGGTTAAAGCCAAGATTGTCAAAAATAGGAGCCTAAAGTCGGGGTCCTTAAATCTAGGTAGGCATCTGAAAAAGTGGGCTAACTTTCAAAAATGAGAAGCATGGAAAAGTCAATGTGAGTTGCTGGAAATGTAGTGATTCTGGAAATCAGGACATTCATCTGGTATTGTGAATAGAGGAGCCTGTGGACTTAAATCCATGTATAGGCACCTATATGCAAGGGGCCCAATTTTCAGAGTCTAAACATGCACAACTCCAGTTGAAAGCAATGACTTGTCAATTACAAAAATTAGATTACATTTTAGGAATCAAGGTATGAATTTAGGTGGCTGGCTTTAAGCACTCACTTTTCACAGTGTTGGCCTAGTTTCATTTATCTACTGAAGTTTTAAAACTAATCAGCAGTGCCCTAACTCTGCTCCCAGTCATGCCAGTAAAATCCTCGGGATGAAGTTAGGTGAACACAGAATGCTTTTGAATATCTCACTCTCAGTGCAGGAACATTTTGTGTGCAGTAAGGGATGCAGCAATAGAAAATGCTATGCACTGTCTTGTGGCTGACTTAACATGGAAGAGAACCCCTAGCTTCTGGTATTCTTGGATCTGAATACTTGAATTTGGAGTCTCAGTGCTCCATGAATAGTATATTTTTGCAATTAATTTCCAGGTATAGGTATGTGCTGTGTTTATTTTTTTAAAAGAAAAAATGGAAAAATGCAGAGCAATTTGTCTTCTAAATTTGCAGGATCCACCCATGTTGCCAGTAGAGCCTTGCCAACTTTTTGCACTGAAACTAATAGGCTGAAATTCCTTAATTGTGATGTGACATTGAATTCAGTGAGGCTTTGTGATGATGCAGGGGTTTGCCCATGCAGAACATCTTAAAGGATCACTGGCTTAAACTGAAACCAAGCAGCTTTTTAGCACTTTCTTAACTCCAAACTGTTTGGCAGTATTTTGGTCAGAGGATTGTTACTCTTTTCTTATGATCTTCTTTATGGCCCTATCCTGTGTAACTCTTTACCGTTAACCGAACTGGGAGCAGGATCAGATCTCTAGAGATCAAGCATGGAAAAATTCAGCCCAAAAGGTAAGTGGTTAAAAAAGATGTGAATACAAGGGATTAGAATGGCAATTGTTTTATGTTCTTAATTATGGTAATGTCTGCCAGCATAGCTCATGTAACTAAGGTTACCATATTTCACCTTTCAAAAAAGAGGACACCCCCTAGAGAGAGTGTATCCGTATCTACCAACTCATGTTGCATTAATGTGCTATATATACCATAACACATAATACAACGTGAGTTGGTAGATACTGATACAGATATGCTTCCTCTTGGGGTGTCCTCTTTCTTTATATGGTAACCCAACATGTAACTATACATGAGAAGCACCATTATTTAGCTGGCAGGTTTCTGAACATGAGCCGTAGATGATTTACCACCTTCCATATGACAGTTGCAGGATTAAATGTCTTCTCGAGTCAGAGATCGCTGCCTATCAGGAGATTCAGCTGTGAACGTTTCCCCTGCGAGAGGCAATCTGGATTTAATAAAGATGTCAGATTTACCATAAGAAAATGACAGGCAACATCGGCCCACATGATTAGTGACACAATGCAGGTGGAAACAGCAAGAAAATGAGGAGAAACATCAGGAAGGGAACACCAAATTATGGTCTGAACATCAGGAGAGGCAAGAAACAGCCAGTGAGAGGCTTTGAGAGGCTCCTTGGTGGCAAGGAATTGGCTCTCCCAGTGCACCGGCTGCTCTTGGATATCACAAGCCTTGAGTCTTTGCTTGCCTCTCCTTGAAAACATGGCAAAGTATTGCCAAGGTAAAATTTCTAGTGCTACTTATAGGAGTGAGGTCAAATTAAAGCCAGGTTTGGGGTTAGTAAAACCTCATTGTTCAAGAGCCAAAAGCCAAGATCCTGTTTTGGATTCAGACCCACTGGCTCTGCAGCCTCCGTTTGGGAAGAGGAACATTCACTGACACGGGCCCTGTTTTGTTTTTTTTTTCATTTGCTAATATATCTCATCAGTTGGGCAGCCTGCCAGGGATAACTGCTATGACCCCATTGTTAGAGGCATGCCATGTTTTAGATCAGCTCAGCTCTGCTTGTTCAAACTTGAACAAACTCAGACGTTTAATCTGAGAGTGTTTACCAGAGGGTGCTGTTGTGGCTGAAGGTGTTAAACACATCAGCAAAAGCTGACTGAAGATCTGGGGCGATATTTCCATTTCCACATGTGAGGGTCTGCATGTGGAACACCTGCTATAGAAAGGTTAAAAGCAGCTCTGCAACAGGTAAGTGTCACTTCCAGGGGGAGGGGGAGGCATATACAGATGGCAGATTGGCTGTGGCAGTTCAGCTTTGCCACCTGAGTAATAACCTAGGGTTTAAGACAAGGTTGTGTGCAGATGGCTACCTGAAGAGCCTTGTATGCTCCTGTGGATACATGGCTGTTCTTTGATCTACCCTTAAAAAGCTGCACCTGTGCAGTTGCACGGCTGTAGCAATTCAGTGAAGATGCTCCTACACCAACGGCAGAGTTAATTCACCTCCCCTAGAGGTGATAGCTCTGTTGATTGGAGATGCTCTCCTTGTGACACACCACCTGAGGTGAGGCAGCAGTTATGGTGGTATAACAGTGTCATACAGGGGGAGGGGGGAATTTCCACACCCCTGAGCGATACATTCATGCCGATATATATCTGTAGGTAGACACGGCATCAGTGCACTAGCTCAAGTAGAGCTAACCTGAGCTGGGAATTACAGCTTCCCATTGTCATGTAGTGCCTTTGGGGCAAATTTTCAAAGCAGGCACCTCAGATTTGCCTGCAAATTTGAATGTGCACCCACCTGACCCACAAAATCCACAGACACAAATTGCACATGCAGACAAGCAATTAGGTGCACATTTGCCAAGTTTACAAGCGCAAGTGAGCCTTTACGTATACACACGCAGAATTTGTGAACATTATAGTTTGTGTGTGCACATCTGGAGGACACATCATAGGTGCTGCCTTCAAAAATCTGGCCTTAATTTTAGCCATTCAATATTCAAGTGAAATTAACCTGTAAAACATATGGTACAAATACTGCTAACCTAAGAGGATTGCACAGTTCAGGTTTGATTTGTGACCCTGTTTTAAATTCCCCTTTGTGTGGGAGTCCACTATTGGCCTTTAAAGAGAATAAACTGAAACTTCCACGGCTGCCTTTCATCACTGACACTGTTGCAGACAGATTCCAAACCAAAGCTGTTTTTATCTGGTGGTGGTGTTGGAACTACTGTGGATTATTCCATGCAGAACAAACCTAATTTGAACATTGTCAGGAACAAAGAAACCATGTTGTTTCATTCCTCATCTTGTGCCTGTTTGTATTTGAAATAAATGTGAGTATTATATACAGCTATTCAGTTTGAAGGGAAAAAACTTTTTAAAAAATGGAGACTGGATGGTGGATTTTAAATCATATTTGAACATCAGACCTCGGAGTTCACGATTCCCATAGGTTAGTGTCATCTGTGGACCCTAGATAGTCTGTAATCACTAAGCTTGTTCTAATCTTCCGAAGGAAGATTTTCAAAGGAAGTCCTGAATTACACAGATTGTTAGGAGGCCCAGGTTTTAACTTGCAAGAAAGCACTTGAAAGGAAAATGTGTACATTAGTGCAAGAACTGTAAAGTAAGGCTCTAATGCTTGTAACATTCAGACATCCTGATGTGTAATTTGTTATCCAAATCATAAAACTTCCTGGCAGACAGTCTCTGCTGTGTTCAGTAGTCAGCATGTAAACACTGATAAGCCATTGTTCTAATTTCTGAACCCTTTATGCCCCTCTCTTTTTCACTTGTTCTCTGCTATTCATAATATCACACACGGAAGTTAGGAAAAAGGTAACGTAGCCAGAGACCTAGTTGGTATGAAGCAATATAGCTACGTCTACACTAGCCAAAAACTTCGAAATGGCCATGCAAATAGCCATTTAGAAGTTTACTAATGAAGCGCTGAAATACATATTCAGCACCTCATTAGAATGCGGGCAGCTGTGACACTTCGAAATTGACGCGGCTCGTCCAGACAGGGCTCCTTTTCTGAAGGACCCTGGCTACTTCAAAGTCCCCTTATTCCTATGAGCAGAATAGGAATTCCTATCTGCTCATAGGAATAAGGGGACTTTGAAGTAGCTGGGGTCCTTTTGAAAAGGAGCCCCATCTAAATGAGCCATGCTGTGGCGAGCTGCATCAATTTCAAAGTGCCACAGACTCCCACATTCTAATGAGGCGCTGAATATGTATTTCAGCACTTCATTAGTAAACTTGGAAATGGCCATTTGCATGGCCATTTCGAAGTTTTTGGCTAGTGTAGACACGACCTATATGAATAAATAACCATTTTCTGGAGGGATTTAAATTCTTGCTAAATATTGTGGTAAAGGGTGAAAATCAGAAACTTTCAACATATATGGGCCTAATTCTGATCACACTTAAACTGGTGTAAGTTAGGATTAACTCTACTGTAATCAGTGGACTGCCAGTTATGTGAACATGGTGTAAAATCAGAACCAATCATAGAACCAGAGAATCCAAGGGCTGGAAGGGACCTCAGAAGGTCTTCGAGTCCACCCCCATGCCTCAAGCAGGATCAACACCAACTAAGTCATCCCAGCCAGGACTTTGTCAAGCTGGGACTTAAAAACCTCTAGGGATGGAGATTCCACCACCTCTCTAGGCAACGCATTCCAGTGCTTCACCATCCTCCCAGTGAAATAGTTTGTCCTAATATCCAACTACTCCTCTCCTTCTGTAGCTTCAGACCATTGCTCCTTGTTCTGCCATCTGTCACCACTGAAAAAAATACATGAGGTATACCTATCTCAGAGCTGGAAGGGACCTTTGGAAACCATTGAGTCTAGCCCCCTGCCCCCAAAGGGCCACCTATCACCTTCCTTTGCAAATTTTATTTATTCAAGGCCTATTTGCCCCACACCCCTCAACGACTGATCTCACAATTGTGGGTTTAGCAGGTCAATGCTCAAACCACTGATTTACCTGCACTAGGCATTCTACTGGCCGATTAAGTGTGTTATGCTACTTAATCCTTGACTTTACTGGGTATAGAAGTTTTGCCTTCTGTATGAGTGCTCAGCAGCAGAACACCCTCATGCCACTGCTCAGGGATTAAGTGCATAACTGAGGATTGCAAAAAGGCTGTGGAAAATGTGAACCAAAAGAGAGTCATTGTCTGAAAGTGGAATCGTATTTTTGTGCTGTTGACAGCTTTCAAAAGTACCATGTTAGCAGTAACCAGCGTGGTTGTGTTTGGGCTGACCTGAGTCTCCATGGAGGGAGAAGAGGGCTAAGGGGGAATTATACCTAACTCACCACTAGATCCGAGAAGTAGCAGTGGTTAGAGTGGGAACCTGCTGACATGCTCAACAGTGCGCTCATGAAGGATGGTTTCCTCTTTAAAGCATCGTCCGTGCCGTAGGTGCACGAGTGACACCTGGCCCGTGGCAGGCAGCATGCACCAATGGGATGAACCTCTCATTTGACTGAGGCAGCAGGAGTGGTGCCTGCCCTCCCATACTCTCCTGAGTCTATTTGGTTTTAGGAAGAGGGGGCTTTTGAAGTCCAGGGCACCTTTCGGAAGGGCCCCGTCTCCCTGGGAACCGTGCGGTTCAAAAGCTAAACAACACGAAGAACACTCTTCCCAGCTCTGACATCAGGATAGGTGACCCACCTGGCAGCTGGTGCTACACTACACTACAGCTACACTACAGAGTTATTCTGAAATAGGATATTTCAAAACAGCGACATGCAAATGCATTTCTGGACACATGGTGCTATTTCGAAATAGTGCATCGTTCCTCCTGCAGTGAGGGCTACCGATTTTGAAATAATGCACCCACTACTTCATAGCATAGACACTAGCAGAGTTATCTCGAAATAACTCTGTAGTGTAGAGGTAGCCTAAGAAGGTATCAGAGCTGGGAAGTGTTTCCCTTTGCGTTACGTTGCATTTGGAAAAAATGGTTTCTGGAACTCAAGGGGGAAGTGTCACAAAATGTCAGTTTTCTTCAGCCAGAAGGGACCAGAGGTGGATGGATCAGATGTTCTGAACATGTCCATGTTTTACTGTATTACTTTGCTATCAAGATATTGTAAGTTGACCGGAGGAGGCACATTCCTGTCAGGCAACTGGGCAGGCAACTCCTCTTATGGCAGAATCTGAGCTTCCGGTTTTGTGTTTGAACATTTTTAGTCCGTTTTTTTAGTTTGCACTGCTTCCGACTGTAGAAAACCATTCTCCAGAGCTCTGCAAAACCCAGGAAGTCCTGGGAAAATATTTGCTGTGCTCAGATGTTGATATAATATTAATACAAACTTTAGCATGTGTGAAGTAAGGCAAAACTGTATGTGACAGTGAATTGTCGCATTGTGATAGGATGTAATTGTGATGAAACAAAGTGTCTGGTACCCAAATATCACAAAGGTAACTTGGACTACACGGCCAGGCACTAGAGTAAAGAATCCCCCTAACATTTCTGTGCAAGCCAGCTGGATGTTGACCCTCGGTATGCAAGTGTCTGCTCAGTGCTTCGCAGATGGGTAGTGTTACAGACCTGGCTAAATGCCTCTTTTTGGACCATCATCAGGCTGCTGTGCTGAATATGACATTTGGTTCTGTGTGCTTGCTAGCCAGCTGAGCAGCATCCAGACAGTCTCTGATTCCAGCATATCAGGCACACCCTGAGGGTGCAGCCTCTCCATCTGGCTCCCCTTCTTGGGATATGGGGCCGATGTATGTTGGGCACGAAGACCACTGCCGAAACCCCTATGTCACTTAAATGCCATACACACACTCTTCCCATAGCTCTGCTGTCCAGGGCACTCAGGGGTCTAGTTTAACTCTCTGGGACCCACAGGCCAATTACAGCAAGGAACTCACAGTCTTTGCAAAGGGACTTCTTATCTATGTCCCCTTTCCTCAAAGGAAGCAAAGAGTTACAGAGTAATGGACAAGCAAGAAAATTCCACCTGACAACCCTTCTCTGCCCTGTCCACACCACTCCTGACAGCAATAGGACATCCATGCTATCCCTTCTCCTGCCCAGGACCCCCCCGCTAATTTACTGTGCATATAAGCCAGACAGGGCAAGAGGACATCTGGCAGGAAATGGTGGGCACATAGGCTGGACTTGCAGAGAGGCTGAGCAACCTGAACTCCAGTTGAAGTCCATGTGGGGACAGGAGATACATTGGGTTCAATCTGTGATTTTAATAGCTTTATGATTAATAGGCTACTTGAGCTATTACTTTGTCACTAGCTCTGGTTTCTACAATTTTCTGTTCATTGGGCTATTCTAGATACAGACATTGCACCAGTTCTGCTAAATGGGTGATGATAATGTAATACATGATGATGGGGAATATGTCACTGATTTGGGGTAAGCTGCAGCAGCTTCAAGGGTAGACACTCGCCATAGCTTCAAACCCAGCTTAGATCAGTTAAATCAATCAAATAACAACAGCAACACAAACCAGTCTTAGGCTATGTCTACACTGCCACAGGGGGGATGGGAGGGAGGGTTCAGGAGAGTGACCTTGCTGCAGTGGGAGGTCATGGGGTGGAGGTTCTGGACCCGAATGATGTCCTGTTTTCCTGTTGGGAAATAAGGTCATCCTAGTTAAACCAGACAATCACAGTGTCCTTTCTGGCTCTGGAGCAAATGAATCTGTTAAACCAGAAAGCTAGCCAAGAACATGGTTCTTTTTCCAGTCTCAAAGGGTCCATGCATGGAGTTAATCAGGAAAGCGCCACATGTAGACAAGCCCTAAGACTTCTGGCTGCAAGGCAGCAGGAGCGGAAATGGGTGGGAGCAACCTCCAGCCTGACAGTCTAGCACTATTCATAAGCGTTAGACTCGTTTAAAAAATAAGCAGTCTGTGCTCTGTGATGGACAATGTCAAGCAATCGCCCCACCCCCAGTACGTACACATGTACGTGCACACGCCTGTTTCCCTTCCAAAATTTAGGTTACACAGTGACCAGTGGCCTCCAGCAAGAGGCATCCCAGTGCATCACGCACACAAAGTAAGGGGGTCAGGAGTTATTTTCAAATCAGGAAAAAGACAGGAAACTAACACACACTGCAGCATTAGGCTAAGACCAGTGGAATGTCAGTGCACATATTCTGCCTCGCGAGTAGATTCGACTGATAACTGTGCCAAATAACGTACTCAGAGTTTGTCGGTGTGTCTGCACAGCCCTTGGTACCTCAGCGTGGGCTGGCATTATGATTGAAGTGGCTGGATGTGCTGATTTACTGTATGGGCATTCAGTTAGTGGCAGGCTTATGGAATGTGTGCCCTCTGGCCGATAATGCTTCATAAGTGAGGGCTGTTTTCTCTGCCCTTTAGCTTTTTCAGTTTTAACTCAGTGATCTGGTAACTGAACAGAAATACAGAGCAACAACGGGCCCTGATTTTGCCCTGACATAATCCATGGCAACTCACAAGTAACTCCACAGAAAAGAGTGAGAGGATAACAGTGTTACAGCAGTGCAAAAGCAAATAAAGGCTCATTTATAAAAGTTTCAAAAGTGCCCAAGCATGCCAATTTATTTTCAGGGGCATTGGGCTCCTAAGTAGGCAGGTAAGACTTCTGCCGTCCTGGGAAATTTTTTTTTAAAGAATTTCCATCCTGAAAAATTAAAATTTCACAAAATGGCCTAATAAAAGAAAAAAAATCAGTTGGGTCAATCAAAATGATTCCTTTAGAGTATTTTGTATTTGCATTTTAAACTATAATTACCTTGAATTGTGAAGCAGAAACACCTCTCCAATGTGGCGACCCAACCTGACCTTCCCTGGCTGGCACTCACTGCCCTCCACACTGACTGGGTCCCCAGGAAAGGCCCACCTCTCTGGTAACTCCTGCCATGTCTTCCTAAGGCCACACATGGGGGGAGGGGTGGCACACAAGGTTGCATCCCCCGCCAGCCCGATTTTTGCTGGGGTTCAAACCAAGATGTGGCCAGCAGCAACCTGTCGGCTCTGTGGGAGGAGGCAGAAGCTGCTTCTAGTCAAGGGGAGGAAAGGGATGACTGGACCATGTGTTTGCAGAGCTCATCTCTTCCACCCCCACCCCTGCACACTCCCCTATAACTGGAGGAAGACTGTCTCTTCCTTCCCACACAGTGTCAAAAGGCAGATATCCCCTTTGGGCTGCTGCTGGCCACTGACATAACCCAGCCGCCTCCTGTCCCTGGCTACAGCACAGGCGGGAAGGGGTTAAGCCCTGAGGACTCATTGTGCACCAAGGCCCAGGGAACCTGACTGCAGGTGCTTCAGTCAACCCAGCCAGAGAAATAGCTCATCCGGGGAGGGTGTGTAGGGGATGGAACAGCCCTGCCCTCCCTGGGGGGCAGGATCCAGGGCGGGAAGCGGTGTGAAAGAGGGTGCTAGGCCCCTCAGGATCTGGATGGGAACAAGCTGGAGATTGCTTTACCCACCCTGCCATAGCAGAGCGTAACGGAGGGGAGGAGAAGCTGCCCCATGCCAGCGCCCTGCTTGGCTCCTCCTGGCCAGCACCCTGGGCCATGGGTCTTGGGCGTTCTAGAGGCATTGTGGGAAGGAGCCTGCCAGTCAGGCTGTTGCTGAGCTGTGTGCTCTGACCAGGGGCCAGTTATCTAAACCACACTGGGAAGGGAGGCTTCCTACAGAGGGGACATGGCAGAGCAGCAAGGCTAGCAGGGGTGGGGTGTTTGTGAGGAAGCACAGCAGGAGGAGGGCAGCAAGAGGGGAACACATAGGGGACAGATGGATAAACAGCAGCAATGACAAGTAACTGGCCACAAACTGACACTTGCCTGCATTCACCAGCCACTGCCGCTCACAACATTCAGTGCCAGCTGCAAATGGGCAGGAGGCAGGGCCCTGCACGTGCTGTGCTGATGGTCCAGCAGGGGAAGCGGCTGACCCCATGTGCTGCAGCTTTGCCCTGCCAGTAGCTTCAGACATGCACCGCCATAGCTCACCTCTGGCCCCCTCACTCACCACTGGTGGGTGACTGGCTGGCTGGTGAGCCAGAATCTGGCCAGAAGCAGGAAACCCCAGTGTTGATGTGGGAAGACAGAATCATAGAATCATAGAATGCTAGGACGGGAAGGGACCTTTAGACATCATCGGGTCCAGCCCCCTGCCCTCTTGGCAGGACTAAGTACTGTTCTTAAATATCTCCAGAGATGGAGATTCCACAACCTCCCTAGGCAATTTATTCCAGGGTTTGACAACCCTGACAGTAGGAACTTTTTCCTAATGTCCAACCTAAACCTCCCTTGCTGCAGTTTAAGCCCATTGCTTCTTGTTCTATCCTCAGAAGCCAAAAAGAACAAGATTTCTCCCTCCTCCTTATGACACCCTTTTAGATACCTGAAAACCGCTATCATGTCCCTCCCCCCCCCCCAATCTTCTTTCTTCCAAACTAACAAGTCCAATTCTTTCAGCCTTTCTTCATAGGTCATGTTCTCTAGACTTTTGATCATTCTTCGGAGGGGTAGCCATGTTAGTCTGGATCTGTAACAGCAATGAAGGGTCCTGTGGCACCTTATAGACTAACGGAAAAGTTTTGAGCATGAACTTTCGTGAGCACAGACTCACTTCATCAGATGCTGGTCTTGGAAATTTCAAAACATGCTCAAAACTTTTCTGTTAGTCTATAAGGTGCCACAGGACCCTTCGTTGATCATTCTTGTTGCTCTTTTCTGCACCCTCTCAAATTTCTCTACATCTTTCTTGAAATGTGGTGCCCAGAACTAGACACAATACTCCAACTGAGGCCTAACCAGCGCAGAGTAGAGTGGAAGAACGACTTCTTGTGTCTTGTTCACAACACACCAGTTAATGTGAGAATTTGGGACAATTAGGTCCTTTTTAAGCACCTGCAGCAGGGTTTAAATACAGGGCTGTCCCTTTAAAATGGGACATCTGGTCACCTTTCATGTGGCTCAACAACAGCGCATCCTGCCTGGTGCCCCTCTCCACACCTGGAAGAGCACAGCACAAGAGCCATAGATTGAAAATCTTGGTCTCCTTTAATGCTTGCATATCTGCCATTGCCTCACTTCTTAGAGGTAAATGACCATTATCTAGGAATCCAATCAGCAGAAAGTAACATGTAAAGAACAACAAGAAATCCTGTGGCACCTTATAGACTAACAGGTATTTTGGAGCGTAAGCTTTTGTGCACAAAGTCTCACTTTGTTAGATGCATTGCATCTGACAAAGTGGGTCTTTGCCCATGAAAGCTTATGCTCCAAAATATCTGTTAGTCTGTAAGGTGCCACTGGACTTCTCATTGTTTTTGCGGCTGCAGACTAGCACGGCTCCCCCTCTGATGAATGTGCAAAGAAGAATGTTTTAATCTTGTCACGTGTTCCCTTCCCAGTCAGAGAAAGACCTCATTTCTAAGTTTTAACAGTGTTATACTGTTGTTTGGGGTCATGCTGCATTATCCTGACAAATTTTCACATCCTACAGACTGAATGCAGGGGAGAAAGATATTCCTCACAGAGTGTGCCTGTTTAAACCCATGTTTAATTCTGTGAAATTCAGATTAGTTTGTAAGGGGGAGAAAAATATAATGCATCTCCAAAGACCTGTGCCACTGGCTTCCATTAGCTGACTAACAGCATGGAGCCATAAACCTTATCCTTTCACATCTTCTGAATTCTTGACAACGCCACTCTCTCCTGGGACAAATAAATATCAGCCTGTTTCCAGGAAGATTAACTAGTAAAATGATGGAGAAAAAACACCCAGCTCCTTTTCAGAGTGCTCCATTTACACTGTCACCCAAATTTTTCCTCCCCAGCCTCCTCTGCCATTTGCTTTTCTGGCACTTTCCTTTGTTGAATGCTTTATACTACTTAGGTGTGTTTTAAAAGAGTGCTGTTTTCTCACTGTGATAACCGATTAGGGCTGGAATTTCACCCTTTGTTTAAAATGTAGTCAGCCACAGGAAGAGGGTCAGAAAGTGGCCATCAGTTACATAATCCTTCTCACGGACAAGACCGAATTATTTCATCTTGGCTGATTCAGAAACAGTTCTGTTCTGAATGGTGCTCAGATTGTACATTAGGTGTTTTACAGACAAGCATGGAGACAAAACTTAAACCCTGGTCCTGTTGGGTATATCTACACTGCGCACTATGCCCAAGCTCTGATTCAGGCTTGGGCTTCGTCCAGACTCAAGCCTGTCTGACCCAGGGGAGCTGGCACTCAAGACTGAGGTCCTAGGACTCAGCTGAGGGGATGGGTCAGAGTCCAAGTCCCATTGTAAGTTGGGTTCAAGCCCTGTCATTTTGCAGTGGGGATGCTGCTCAAGCCAGATCTGAGGACAGTAGGAAGACTCACACTAACTTGAACAGGGCCAGAACTTCACCCAAGGTCCCTGAGATGAGAACTAATAATCTAGCTAGCTAGACAAGGCAAATATGTAATGTTCAGCTAGTAAAGGAGGACTTGGGAAGTAGGGATGTTAATGTTTAACCAGTAACAGAGAGGTAGCTGAGTTAGTCTGTATCTTCAAAAACAACAAGAAATCCTGTGGCCCTTTATAGACTAACAGATATTTTGGAGCATAAGCTTTCGCGGGTAAAGACCCGCTTCGTCAGATGCATGAGTGGTGGCAGTGAGATTTTCAGAGGAGGATTTAAAGAGGGAGTCTCAGTCAAGGAGAGGGCCAGGGTTGACAAGGTCTATTCAGTCATGGAGGATGTGACCCATTGTCAGCAGTTAATGTGGAGTTGTGAACATCAAGAGAGGGGAAATCAAGTCAGTTCAGTCAGGGGGGTGTGGCCCATTCTCAGGAGCTAATATGCAGGTGTGAACATCAAGAGTGGAAAAAGTGATTTTGTGTTTAACCAGCTGACTGGCAAGCCACACCCTGAAAGGAGGATGTTAGGGGTTAACTGGTAGGAGCTGGAGCAGCACCCCCTGCTGTGGACAGGGGCTGCTTCAGCTGGTCTAGATCTCCTCCCCCACATGTAGTGAGGCTGGGGCACCAGAGACCGGGGCTCCTCCAGCCTCACTGCAGTGCTCCCCATCCACAGCGGCACCATGGGCAGGGATGTTCCAACCAGGCTGGAGCAGTCCCAGTGCCCAGCACCCCACGAGCAGCCTTTCCACCCTGCCCTCCCACATCCATTTAATCAGTTAGCTAATTGAACGGGATTTTACATCTCTATTGGCCAGCAGGAAGGGTGAAGTTTAACACCATTTATTAGACACAGAGAGCAATTCATGGAAGAAGGGGCCTCCAGAAGAAGGACTTCCTTCTGGAAGCTCCCCTGGGGCCGCGCTTCTACACAGAATTTTGGAGTCCGGAAGAACAGTCTTCCGGACTCCAAATCACGTGACCGTATGCTAATGAGGCATGGGGAATTTGCATCCATGCCTCATTAGCATATTTCAGGCCGTGTATTACCATGCCACTTTCAAAGACAGAGGCCTGTGTACAAACGGCCGAAAGGAGCACCATATTCTTTCAGTTTACTTTCAGAAGAACACGTTTTGTGTGTAGATGTTCCATGGGCTCTTTCAAAAGAGCCTCCTTCTTTCAAAAAAACTTTTGAAAGAACTTCCTAGTGTAGATGCAGCCATAATCTCCTAACCAAAATAACCTTTTCTCACTCTTCTCTCTCACAGAAGTCTGAGAATGAAGCCCATGCTTAGCAAAGTTCTTTCAGCTACCAGTGAGCCCTTTCCTTTCAAAAAAAATAGCACTGTCCTATTTTTCAGTATGCTTACAAAACCGCATACCTCAGTGACCACATTTTACCTATCCCTCCATGTAATGCAAATAGCAGGTGTTGGGTCACAAATTAACATGATTACAATGAGCAAAATGCCACTCGTTCTGCTGAATATCTAACAAATCTAAGCAAAGCAGGAGTAAACTGTATTTACATAGACACACCCAGGGTGTTTCTCCACATCCAGCTAGCTGTAAGGGACTCATTCCTTCAGGTTCTGCTTATATCCAGTCTGGCAGTCTGTATTGTTGGACTCTCGAAATGGTCCCAGATTGAAGGTGACCCTCTGTCCTGTATTAGGTGGGACAGTACCGTATTTGGGACGCCAAAGAGGCATCCCAACTTATTTTTTGAAAGGGACAAATTGTCCCATATTTAAGTCCTGGGGAGCTGGGGGTGGAGGTGGGAGTGCCCATAGCCACCGCTTCCCTGGGGTTCCGGGCTGGGAGCTCCTGTGGCTGCCGCTTTCCCAGGGCTCTGGGCAGAGCGCCCACAGCTGTCACTTCCCTGGGGCTCTGGGCCAAGAGTGCCTGCAGCTGCCACTTTCCTGGGGCTCCAGGCTGGGAACTCCTATGGCTGCCACTTCCCTGGGGCTGGTGGGAAGGGGCATCAGCTCCACGTGGCTTGGTGCAGCCAGGTGGAGTAGCCCCACTCCTCCCATATCTCTCTGTCCCATATTTGGGACAGGGAGGTATGGTCACCCTACTCAGATGCAGTTTATATGACAAATACTTTGCATACAGGAGCAGATCCTCCACATTTTAAACTAGACCAGGATCTGTCCCACAGTTTCCTTTCTACTGTACTGTATTAATTATCCATATAGAAAATACGGTACCACTTTTTTCCCTTCCATAAATCGTGCTAAGAATCTCACAGCACTTTACAAACATTAGTGAGTTAAGCATACCTCCTGTGAGGTATCAGATTTACTGAGCTATAAAATGAGACATATGAAAGTTAAGTGACTTGTCCAAGGTCACAGTATGAGTCACTGTTAGAGCAAGGAGCTCCTGATTTCTATGCTGATGCTCTACACATTCAGAGGCACTTCTAAAATAACAGAGCGCATAAGCCAAGCTGTAGGGACTTTTATTTTTTGACTACTTTTTAAATTGCAAATGGTATGAACACTTTTTTTGGTCTTTTTCATGTAACAGGTTGTAGCTAAACATTAAATCTGCTATAGCTCTTCATGACCTGGCTGATAAAATCCAGTTGAGTCATTAATACTTAAATAGCTGCTCAGAACGACTCATGTAACCATTGTTTTGAAATTTGTAAGCCACCGTTGGATTCAAAGATAATGTAATGCTAGGCTTTGGGGATTAGCAGGGGGAAAAAAAGAAAACTTCAGATCCAGGTCAGACAGGAAATGAACGGTTTTAGGAAGTTCTCCAGTTTGTGGGGAGGGGCTCAAGGGAATCCCATAGCCCAAATACTCACTGCTGCCAGTAAAATAAGTGCATGCATCTGTGTCAGTGGCAATGCAGTGGGAAAATGGAGGACGCCCTCTTTTTTTCCTTCCTGATCAGATGGCTTAAAATGGTACCTGCAAAAAATGAATACACAGCAGTTGGGGGTGGTTCCTTAGTCGTCTCAGTGCAGCCGTGTGACTCTTGTGGCTCTCAATTCTGTTGTGAAGACGCATACTGTGAACCTCCTTGCAGCAAGCTCAGAACATACCCTATATGGAATGACTGTTAGTTTGAGCCTGCTGAGCTGTACTTGTTCCTGCACCACCTGATCGACATACTGTGTATGTACATATGCCTGTGGCCCCATGAAGTCACGAGGCCTCCTCATCAGCTATCTCCTGGTGCTGGCCAAAGAGGCCTGCTATAAAACCAGGAGCACAATGCAGCAAAACACTGAACGACATGCTTGACTGTAACTAAAGTACTCAAGTCTCATTGATTTCAATGGTTCTTCTGACATTCTTAATGTTAAGCATGTGCTTAAGTGTTTTGATGGTTAGGAATTTAGTTCTGAAGTTCCCGTGTTCAATGGCATTACAACATATTACAGAACTGACATGTCAGAGAATAATTTTATACATAGTTTTACTGGCACACTTACTTCATATTGGCCCTAAATATCTGGGATCAAGAATTATTGAGGCATAGGGTAACTTTCTGAATGCCTATCTTTTTGTTCAAAAGAATAGATTATATTTAAATGCAGCAGAACCTAAATTAGATGTGTTCTATGTGCCTGGCAAATAGCATTAATGCCTAAATTGTTGATGAAGTACATATTCAGTGTACAGCAACGAGGGGTCCTGTGGCACCCTTCAGTGTAATCACAGACAGATAGCTGTGTTAGTCTGTATCTTCACGAAACAAAAAGCCATCATGTAGCATTTTAAAGACTAACAAAATAATTTCTTAGGTGATGAGCTTTCATGGGACAGACCCATATCTTCAGGTCTGGAAATTCAGAATTTTCAAATCTGAAGAAGTGGGTCTGTCCTACGAAAGCTCATCACCTAATAGACTATTTTGCTAGTCTCTAAAATGATACATGACTCCTTTTTTATATTCAGTATGTAATTAGTAACAAGGTATATAGAAGATAATTTATTTCAACAACATATGTGGCTTATGTTTACATATTTAGGTAAAGAAAGATGTGTATGGTTTACTTCTTGTAAATTACTTTGCATATTTTTATATTACAGGGACATTATCATTAAAAAGTCATATTTTCAGGGAAAAATTGTTTTTGACTTGGGGCTAAACTTTGAGTTAATTTTCTCTGTGTAGCGAGGGTAGCAACCCAAAGTCAGGATCCGAGAGTCATAGTCTGCCAGTTACCCAACTGCTTTGATGAGGGGAAAAAGTGACTCCAAGTCTAGCACTGCTCTGTCCAGGAGGAAGGGGTGCAGCTATGCCTCCGCCCAGTCTCCACCCATTTAATAGCTTTGCACAACCTGCTTCCACTCTCACACGGGTACCGGAAGTACTACAGCATGGGCGTGAGAGAGGAAAGGGAATGACTTACAAATTGACCATGATCGGTTCCCAGGACATTTTAGAATCTGATTTGCTGTGCAGCCAAATTTGCTCTGGCTGGTATCAGTGGGATTTCTGTCACGAGAGAAGAATCTGGCCATTTTTAGGGTCCTGGGTTTTTCCTTTGTTTTAGTCCACTTTTTGTGTTTCCCTTGGCTGTGCAAATGAAGTAAACTAGGCAGTTTCCCTATTGTTTCTAGTGCATCTGGGCCAAATTCTATTGTAAATTTACAGTGCGAGTAGAATTTGACCCTTTCAGGTTCTTAGTCTTCGTTTAAACTCAGGGTAAGAATCTGCAACCTTTGTCTCTGAATCAGCAATCCATCCCTATTCAGCAAAACACTTCTGCAGGTACTTAATTCCCACTGACTTCACTGGAACTCAGGCACATGCTTAAAATTAAGAATACACTTAAATGCTTGGCTGAACAGGGTCAGAACTGATCAAAGCACCTGCTGACTGCTGTGGGAGTTTAGTATATTACAAAGACAGTGGAAATCAGCCCTATAGCTCTTCTGAAACAGAAGTCTCCAAACTGTAGGGTGAAGCCCCCCAAGGGAAACAGGGGAACATTTAGGGGGCTGCAGCCAGGGAGTAGGTCAGCTCCCACAGGGGATGGGCATGAATTGTAACCCAGCTCCACTCCCAGCTCTAGCTTCTGGCTTTGACTCTGCCCCTAGCCCTGCCCCCATTTCTGGGCTCAGCTCATCCCCTTTGACCCTGTCTGCATCCCCTCTTCTGGAGATGGTGTTCCACTCCTAGGCCCCCCTCAGGGAGGCATGTGGGGGCAGACTAAGGGGAAGCCTGAGGTAAAAAGTTTGTAGACAGCTATTCTACAAGATGCTACAGTTTTAATTCTTGCAGTTTTTAAGCGTAGCAACTCTTTCCTTAAGTGGAAACTGCACCAATATAAGGTTTGCAAGATGAGGGGAAAAAATCTTTGTTTCTGGTGTACCAAATGAAACTTTGCTTGTATCTGTACTTGTTTCTTGTCCTGGGTTTGTAGAAAATGGCTCCGCCCCCTGAGCAGTCTGGTTGTTTGCACTTGACAGACCAAATGACTGTAGCTAGTCTTTTGTCAGATCTGTCAGAATACAGGATACAGACGATTTTTAGGCGTGTTGTGTGCAGTAAAATTACATATAATTACAGAGGGTGGCAGCAAGTGAAACACTGAGAGGGAAAATTAAAACTTTTTGGTGAAGCACCCTGTAACACTGCTGCTTACTCTGTGCATGCAGTACGGCTAAAAATAACAGCACTTGGAATGGGAAGCTTACCAGATCTGTTGATTTATAATGTTTTTTTCTGGGTTTATTGCTTGAGTGCCCTCCCCACTGAGATTTGATGTTGCAATCAGACTGCCATTAGATAATAGAGGGAAACTCGGTTTTCTTTCCTAATGTACAGTGCTCTGAACTTTATGGCATGAGTTTATCGTACAGATAAATGAGAAAGATGGCTTCTAAACTAACTACAAAAATGTGTTCCCTTCCAAATGTCAGTATTCAATATATATAGGCCCAGAAAAAATTCTGATAGGCATATCTTTTGGATCGGACTCTGATCTACAAAGTTGTCTTGAGTTGGTATTGTTTTTTATTTCAGGATGTCAGACATGAGTTTGTACCGAGGAAAACACATACAACTGTAAAAAGTGGCCTCCATACCACATTCCTTTACTATTGTAGAATTAATCCTGTTGATCCTTCTACAACACGAACACAAGTCTGTTGAGCTTGTTGTGTATTTTTACTGTTAGGGACCCAGCAGATCATATGCTTGTAGAAAAAAAATGTGTGTTTTCCTTGCAGTAAAAAAGCAGCCAGATGTTTAGAGGAGCATGCATCAGCCTGAGGAGGCTTATAGCAGCAGAACTTGCTAAAACCACGTGAAGCTGCTATTAGGGAGAAAACAGGAAGACAGCTTCCTTCATGAACATACACCATTTCCCAGGGAGGAAGCAGGGGCGCTTTTTTTTTCCTTTCTTTCTTCTTTTTCTTTGCTGTTTGTAGCTTTTCAAACAGAGAGACAACTATTAAGTGATGCCCATAAAAGGCTTATACTAGCAGTGACATCAACAGTAGAAAGACAAAAAAAAACAACCACTTTAAATAAACAGAAGTTTTAAAGGACTTCGACTTCCCCTATAAAAATGTAGATGTTTAGGCCTGCATTGCTTTGCTTGGTTTATTGCCATCACACATCCTGTAATACCAGTGCCCCCAAACTTTCTATTTTATGCTCACCAGGATCCTCAGACCCACCCCCCCACATAATTACTATTACATAATTGCTACAATTAAAGCCACCTCACCTTTCCTTAATTGTTCGATTAAGAATTATAACATACATATAAACAAAAACACCTCCCAACAGTGTCTACACTGCTTTTCTTCTTTTGAAAGAAGGTCTTTAGAAAGAAGAGTGTGAAAATGAGGTGCCAGATATGTAAATCTGTACCTCATTTTCATTTTTAATTTCTTTCATTTGCATGCCTCTTTCAAAAGAGGAATGCTAGTGTAGACATAGCCTCACTGATATCTGGGAGTCTGGGAGGGGACAGAGCAGCTCATAGAAGGTACAGACGGCCGGGCAAGATCCGACCCAGAGTTTGAAAGGTACAAAAAGTGCTTTCTAATAATCAAAGCAAAATGTGCCTCATTCATCCTGAGGTAGGTTGTAGTGAACCAGAGAGAGATTTTCAAAGGCAGAGGCAGCCGCTAGGCCTCTCACTCTCAGAGAGAGGCACCCAATGGACATTAGTGCTTGCACTCTGTCACCCTGCTCATGAGGTGAAGTGATGCCATCTGCCTAAAGTCTGGGTAATCTAGCATCACGTGGGTGAAACCAAGCAAAGGTTGGTCGGGGGAGAGTAGGGCCTGGGACGTCTGTGTCCTTGATTACACAGGTGAGAAACTTTACACATGTATGTGAACTAATGGATTCATTCACAGGCACAGAGTTCCCTGCATAAGTGTTTGCCCCTTCGTGGGGCATGACTGATGGGAGGCTAAATCACAGAGTGGGTGTTTGCTTCTGAGAGCTTTACCTGTGGGACCCAATTCTTCCTGGGACGAATTCCTTAATCTAGTCCTGCCCTATGAAGAATCTGTCTCCTGCACTCCCTCAGGGCAGGCCTGCACTATATACCTGTTATGGTATGACCACATGGCTCAGGTGTCTGAAAAATCCACATACTTGAGTGACGTATTTATACCAACCTACAACCCCACTCAGGGCCAGCACTCCTGGGTTTGACACTCGAGGTGAAGTATGAGTTTTCACCCCCATCCCATTCAATAGAAACAAAAATGAGAACTCTAGAATGAAATTTTACCTTTACTTACTTGGCGTTCAGAATGGGCAATGTAAAAATAAAAATAAATTTATCATTCTCTATTTTAAAAATATGTTAAAATACTGGAGCCAAATGCTGGAATGTTTGGTTACTGTGAGTTCTTGCTGGACAAAAGCTGGTATTCTGCTGGACAAATGAAAAATTATGTAGTACAGGAAATGGACTTTTCTTAAAATGTATTGAATACAGTAAACTCTTTCATATCCAGCATTTTATTATCCAGAACGCTCAAATAACTGACACTTTAACCATAAGTAAATCTTAGTTATGTTTTCCCGAAGTATAGTATGGTGAAAGTAAATACAAATAAATACAGCAAATACAGTATGTTTGCAATGTACAATACTACTGTTGATGGTAAATAAAGTACTCTGAATATATTTGTTTCTTGATATCTAATCTTGTTTTCTTTAGTGTTAGCATTGCTAGGTATACCTCTCTGTTATCCAGAGTACTTGAATATCTGGCAACCTCTTGGTCCTGGTGCTGACAGATACAAAAGAGTTTACAATACTTGGTTTTATTTCATCCTGTCATGAAGGAGCACCTGCGTAAAATAAGTGATTGTGAAACTCATGTAACAGTAAATATACAACACAGTCTTAATCTTACAAGTGCTTGTGATTCTCTTTTAACATCTTGTTAAAACCACTCCCTAATTTTTTTCAAGTCCAACACAGTACAGATTCTTTGTGGCAACAGAGTCTTTGGGAAAATGGCTCATAACACCTCAGAACAGCCCTTGACCGGCCGACCGGCTTTCACTAAATGACAAGCAACACTGACTCAACTCTATAAGTGGCCAACACTGGGCTACTGAGAGTGACTGAACTTCAAGATCTTACCCCCCACGAGCAAATCCTGGCAGCGCTCTTTTGAAACTTTGACCGTATTTACATAGCCATGCTCCACAATCTGAAATGAATAATATAACTTAGCTTCTGATATAGCAACTGTGCCCTCTTTTACCAGTGCAATATTTGATACTTTTATTCACAAGGGATAAAATGTTAATAATTTTATAGAGAGAAAAATATCAAATTCCAGCTAATTTGGCACTCCTTAAAGCCCTTGATGACCACCTACTTTGCCTATGTGGTTGGGCTGGCCCTGCCCACAGCCTATAGACTGTGTTATACTGATGGGAGAGCTTCTCCTGCCAACATAGCTACTGCCTCTTGGGGAGGTGGATTAACTACACCAACAGGAGAAACTTCTAGTGGCACAGGAACACCTGCGCTGACACAACTGCAGCGCTGGGCATGAAGACAAGCCCTGAGTGGCTGATGGTTTCAGTGCTGTGGTGAATTGCAGAGTATGGGACAGGAGGAGTGGATTCCTCAGGTAGCTAGTATTAGTCGCAGGGAAGGCTTCACAGAAGGAAGGCATCTATATTTGGGTTTTCTGCTGAAGGCAGAGCCCTGGGATGACGTGTTCACACAGGACCACTGTGTGTTCTGCCAGTTGGAGCCATATCAGGACATATGTTTTCAATTCTAGATGTAGGTGTTCCTCACATCGGTAAACAGTTGGTCTCAGGAGCAGTTCCACTGAAGACCAAGGGTGTCTGGCTCACGATTAAGAAGGATAGGTTCATAGGCTGGCCTACTGTGATTACAGTAATTAAACCTACAGGTCAAAAATGCCTTGATCATCACAGTCAGGTTTGTGTCTGATAGGGTGGGGCCAGTCCCTGGTGTTTTTCGGCCACCATGGCTATTGGGTGTCTAGTAGCACAGAGGTGTCTGAATGGATCCCATGGCTGCAGACCACCTTAACAATCTGAGGGTAGATACCTTCAGCAGTGTGAGAAGTTAAAGAGGAGGCAAAGTTCTTCTGAGCACTTCCCTCTACCTACCAGTATTTCCTCCATCTTGCTTAGGCAAATGGCTTAGCTTTGAATTTCCTTTTTCCTGGATTGACTTGACATTTAGGTGCTTGATGCTTTCTCAGCCTTAACACTTGCACTTCATTTGTTTTCCTCCATAAGCATACATTAACTCCACAAAGAAATTTTTTTCATGCTCAGTGGTGGGAAATAAGACACAGGAATTCTCAGTGTCCTCTTTTTTATATGACAGACCGATTTGCGACTGAGCCTGGCCTCTGAGCTGAGCACTTACAAACACAGGTATGTCATCCCTCACATATATGTGTCAGAAGATGTATTGCTGGCGCTGCAGAGAGATGAGGGTTGTTACAAATTTTTGTCCCATCCCCACTCAGTTTGTTAGGCCATGTGACAATTGCTATCATGATCTATTTTATTACATTTTGTCAAGCACCAGAGACCTGCTCTATAAATTTAAAAAAAACTTCTTTATTACTTTTATGGGAAGAATTCACATGGCAGTGAAGAACACTCCTCTCATTGCATGTGTAGCAAGGCCCCTTCATTCATATCCTTCTTAAGCCGTGTCTACACGTGCACGCTACTTCGAAGTAGCGGCACTAACTTCGAAATAGCGCCCGTCATGGCTACATGTGTTGGGCGCTATTTTGATGTTAACATCGATGTTAGGCGGCAAGACGTCGAAGCCGCTAACCCCATGAGGGGATGGGAATAGCGCCCTACTTCGATGTTGAACGTTGAAGTAGGGCACGTGTAGATGATCCGCGTCCCGCAACATCGAAATAGCGGGGTCCGCCATGGTGGCCATCAGCTGAGGGGTTGAGAGACGCTCTCTCTCCAGCCCGTGCGGGGCTCTATGGTCACCGTGTGCAGCAGCCCTTAGCCCAGGGCTTCTGGCTGCTGCTGCGGGAGCTGGGGATCCATGCTGCATGCACAGGGTCTGCAACCAGTTGTCGGCTCTGTGTATCTTGTGTTGTTTAGTGCAACTGTGTCTGGGAGGGGCCCTTTAAGAGAGCATCTTGCTGTTGAGTCTGCCCTGTGACCCTGTCTGCAGCTGTGCCTGGCACCCTTATTTCAATGTGTGCTACTTTGGCGTGTAGACGTTCCCTCGCAGCGCCTATTTCGATGTGGTGCTGCGCAACGTCGATGTTGAATGTCGACGTTGCCAGCCCTGGAGGACGTATAGACGTTATTCATCGAAATAGACTATTTCGATGTTGCTACATCAAAATAAGCTACTTCGATGTGGGCTTCACGTGTAGACGTAGCTTATGTGTAGGAACCCATGCAAAAAGTCCTGAATGAGACGACATTTAGGCTCGCTTCCCGGTTCACCATTATTCTGAAGTCTAATGTTTTAAATGACACCTTGTAAAAAATAACAATAAATTGCTATTTTTTTCACAAAGACCTTAAGGGACTTTGGACACATCTGTAGAGCCCTCCTTAACTTCAATATTATGCTTTCAGAATGCACGCATCTGAGAATGGAATTCAGCCATAAGAAAGGATGCGCCTCTACTGCAGTAAGGATTGGTCACGCTGGCAAACTTTTGATGGACGATGGCCCAGCTGGCACTTTCCCAGTGTTATTCCTGCATTCTGATCATCTAAATGGCATCTCAAACACAAGGTGGGGGTGTGTTTTGCTTCAGAAGGGAATTGGGAAGTTAGATATCAAAGAATAAAGGAATTAAGACCAAAAAGTTCCCATTGACCACATGCTTACCAGCTTCACACAACTCATATGCACTACAGATGAGACCATGTGCCAAAGTTTAGATCCAGATCCAAAGTTTCCTTAACTCTGAGGGGGTTCAGGTCTGGAGTTCCAGTTGGGGTCTTTCCCTAATGCTGCTCCAGAGCTGTTACCACAGACTAGGCTGGGTCTCCTTTTCCTTCATAAAACTTACATGGAGGGGCAGAAAGTGAGGTCTTGGAAAAGTGGAGGAGGAAGCGGGACTCCCTGAGCCTGCACAGAGCTCCTTGCAGATAGTCACGTATTTAACAAGCATTGACATTCTGAGATGCGTACATAGGACCAAATAGAGCCGTTGTATTTGAGTGTAAAAATCCATTCAACTCCAGTTGCAGGGATACCATTTTCCATGGGGGAGAATACGGCTTAGAGCCAAGGCTAAGATTTAGTCATGTGTATTTTAAGTAAAAGTCATGGCGAGGTTGTGGGCAATGAACAAAAATGCACAGTCCCTGACCTGTCCAGGGATAAATTCCCCTTAGTTGCTCCTGGGGCACTGCTACTCTGGACCCCAGGGCCCACTCTCTGGTTGCCAGGACTACTGCTGCTCCAGTTGCCCATGGAGCCGGCTCCACCAGCAATTGCTTGAGCAGGCAGCCCAGGGCTGCCCAGGCAGCAGCCAGAGAGGCTGACCCCCGTGACTGCCCAAGCAGTGGCTGGTGTGGGTGGCCTGAAGCTACTGCAGCAGTGGCCAATGTGGCTGGCCCAAGGTGGCTGGTGAGCTGGCTCTGGGGTGGCTGCTGCAGCTACAGAAGCCACAGAGGTTGTGGAAGTCACAGACTGCCTAACTTCTGCAACCTGCGTGAGAAACTTTCAGCCTTACAGCATCAAAACCACAGGACAAGATAAAACTAGATCAAATGTCAGATCAAATGTAGCTGTGCGTGAACTACACACTGGTTAACCAGGAGTGAACAGGAACCTGAGCCAAATTAGGCCTCTGGTGGAGTGTTAGGAATCATTGGCAATCGAATCCAGCTAGGGAGGAGCTGGGCCTTCATAACATAGGAGAAGCGTGTAGTAGAAAAGAGGGCAGGGAGGAGACGCAGGAGATATGCTGATAGGGGTTTTCCTTCTTGAGCTAAAGCCTGAGAAAAGCCTGGGAACCCTGAAGCTTGGAACCAAAACTAAAGAGTCCTGAGCCTTGAGGCAGCTCAGGAGGCTGGGGTGAGAAACATGCTGTCCTGAGCCAGGAGCACGCTGGGAGCAAAGCAGCCATGATGGTAAAGCTTGAGGCATGTTTGGACTGGTGTTTGGGATGCTGTGGAGAGGAGCTGCAGGGAGGGATAGGCCCCTGCAGCAGCCCCAGAGGAGGGAAGATTCTGGGAAGGAGGTCCTGGGAGCCAGCATTCGGAAATAAGATCAGGCATTAGTCTGAGCTCCAGTGAGAAGCCCGCAGGAAGGAGGACAGGGAGCCTGGTAGGGTGGCCAGGTGCCCAGTTTTCTGTCAGTAGGTCCAGTCTCAAAGGTACCCTGACAATGACCAGTCAGATGTACAACCAGACATCCAAAGTTACTGCAGATGTGGGTAGCAGGGAGGCGCTGGATCATCACCTGAGCCAACCCCTGCTCACCTGGACCGTCTCCTACTTGTGTCAGGTGGTGGCAGCTCACAGCCATAACTCCACAGGCCAGTCTCTGCTGGCCTGGGCAGAGGGAAGGCAGGAGAAGGGAAGGCCAGTGAACACGGAGGGGGCGGGGGGCAGAGAAGTGAATGGGGGAGGTGTGAATTTGGGAGTAAAGGCCAGGGCAGGGGCCAGACCTTGGGCGGAAGAGTTACCATAGGGGCAGGATCTCAGAAGCAGAGGTGGGGCAGGAGAGAGGCCTTGGAGGAAGAGGGAGAGGGGAAGCTTGAGTATCCAGTTTTTAAATATCACAAAGTTGGAGACCCTAGTGCCTGGAGAGGAAGGCCAGGGAGCAGAGGATGTCAGGGAAGGCTGCTAAGGGAAGGGAAAACCCTGAGTATGAACAGTTAAAAGTCAAGGCTCCCGTGGTTCTAACTGGTGTGGGCCCCACAGGGAACTCAATATGGAGCTCAGACTGAGGGAGTGCCACAATGGTAGAAGATGACCTGCTCTGAATATGCTAAGCCTGAAACAGGATTTGGTAGAATCTTGCGAGTTAAGTGGGACTCCAAATATTCGAGCTCTTCCATTGGAGTGAGTGGCAGAAACTATGCTGGTGCATAATTTTGTACACACAAGTGCCTATGTTGGAGTAACTTGGTCATTCAGCATGTGTTTTTTTTCACATTCCAGAGCAACATAACTTAGGCCAGCCTAGACTGTGGTGTAGAATCACAGAATCATAGAATACTGGGACTGGAAGGGATGTTGAGAGGCCATCGAGTCCAGCCCCCTGCCCTCACGGCAGGACCAAGTACTGTCTAAACCATCCCTGATAGACATCTATCTAACCTGTTCTTAAATGTCGTAAATGTGTAGACACTGCCTATATTAGGAGCCCGTGTTTCATGGAAAGTCAGTGGATGTAGGCTTCTGAGAGCCAGATTTCAGAAGTTTTTTAAGCAGCTAACTATGCAAAAATATACCTTATGTAATTAGCAGATGTGCCTAGATACCTAACTCCCATTTGAAAATCTCATCTTTAGGTTCTTTGTAAAACTTTACAAATCAAGTCCTTAAGTCACTTTTGAAAACGAGCCATAAAATCCTAAATAGCTAAGGCCTTTTTGAAAAATTTCCCCATTGATTTCTCTCTCTGGAAGGCCATACCCACTGGGTGTTCAGCTAACGGTGCATAGAAGCATTCAAAAAAAGGTTGATGCATGTAGTCTAGGGAACAGCTACCAAAGCTATGAATTTCTTATTTTTTCCCAGATGGAGAAAAGAAGTTAACAAAGTGAAAAGTTATTCAGGATGACAGTAAAATAAAAAAATGCTCTCAGAGGAGGCTGTCAGGCCCCTTTTGTTGTGCTACACAAAATGATTGTGCATAGGGAGGCACGGGAGTGAATTTAAATGGACAAAAAATAACATTTAGAATAAAAGGTTGAGTGAAAGGCCCTTAACCTCCATTTCAACAGGCCCTGTCTCCTTAGGAGAAGAACAAAGGAGAGTTTTAAACAAAATAGGTTGTTCCCCCCAAATAAGCAAATGGACATTCTGTGCAAATGGAGAGTGTGTTGTGCAAAAGGGTCAAATAACTTCCTTTTCTGGGCTGTAAACAAAGGTTTTGTTTATGCTGGTGAGCACACTGCGTACATGGTTTCATATGCTCCCATACCCATGCTGAGTGTTGACGTTATGCTAGATTGGACACAGGCATAGTGCTATGTACATACATACGTTCATGTCCACACTGCCACTGTTGTTGCACAACATTAGAGCAACCATTTCAGTGATGGTATCTCAGAGTTTTGTGCATCACAGGAAGACACTCTAGGAACTGCTTTGCTATGTCTTGTTGGTATTGTCTCCCACCTTCACACATTTGCTGATGGCAGTTCCTGGTCACATCAGCCCTCACTGCAGCTCCCAGACAACCTGAATGGAAGACATTGAATGGATGGTCTGGATGATGAGCTGATTCTACTCCTGCATCCAGTTGCAAGAAGCTTTATGCAGCGGAGTAGGCCATTGATGGCCTGCTGAATAGAATATGGGCAGAGCTTTCTGACCTGTTAAAGATTGCTGACCTCAAGAGTCAACAACAGTTCATTCCGCTCACATGGTACAGTTATGATGAATGCTAGTATTGGGCAGATTGTCCCTTCTGGTGCAGGATAACCAGCACAGTGGGGTGGGATTGCATCATTTTGGAGGCTTGGTCAACCACAGAGGTGTGGGAGGTACTTGCACCAAAGTACCACTGCCCAAATGTGATTCAGTGGAGGCATACCAGTGTAGAAGTAGATGGCTACAGCCCTGTGAAAGATGGAAATATTGGACAGCTAAAGGTGCTTTCTCCACTTTGGGAGTGGAGAAACAGGTGTCACAGTCATAGATGTGCAGGTCTGTGAGGCAGCTCACACTGGTTTTATTCATGGGTATAGAGGATGGGGTTTCTGAACTGTGCAGGGCCATCGATGGCACCAGTATCCTGATATTTTATTCACCATAAAGGCTGAGTGAGCATGTGAACCCAGAAGGTTACTACTCACATGTACTGAAAGGCTTTGTGGACCACAGGGACAGATTCGTAAATATCATTGCGGGAAAAACTGGAAAAGTTCACCACGTTAGGGTGTTGACAAGGTCAGGATTGTACTGCAAAGAGAAGAAGGGACTTTATTCCCCAGAAATGAAATTGTTCAGCACGGTGTGTCTGTGCCAACTGTTATTTTGAGGGATCTTGCATGCTGGCCCCTAACTGGGCTCATGAAACCATACCCTGGTTTCAGTATCTCTGGAAAAAAGAGAATTTATTACAAGCTCAGCAGTTGCAGAATGGTAGTAGTGTGTGTATTGGGTACACTGAAATCTCGTTGGTGCTGCACAGTGCTTTTTTCTGTTAAAAAAGAAAGAAAAAAGAGAAGCCAGTGCTCAGCTGCATACGTACTTGTCTGGATGCCAGCGTGGTAAATGCTGTTCGCATAATTGCCACCTGCTGCATGCGCCATAACATTTGTGTTATGTTCCGTGTGGACTCAGAACAAGTCTGGTTTGTGAACTTTTTACAAGCAGCTGGGTCCCACTCACATGCACACTTGTCGTGAGGCTAGGGAAATAAAGGATGCGTACCCCTTGGCACAGCAGGGAAGGAGATGATGCCAACTGTGTATGCAATGGAAGTCTTCACATCCTGTACAGCTGCTGGAAATGCACATATGGGAGCATTGGTACATACTTGTGGGGCTACATTGCTGTGTGAAGATTTGGCTCCCCTGTAACCAAACGTCACTAGCTGCTTGTTCCTGTGGCATTGCACACATCAAAGACAGTTACAACCGGGCAACATCGCTGAGTTATCACCTTAAGGTTGCGGTTGTGCTGTGGAGGATGGTAGACGAACTGCCGTCATTATGGAATGCTTTTGTCTTCGCACTTGTTTACAAACCTCTGTTATCAGGAAAACTCAGTCTCTCTTACCTAGCTTATAAAGATTTGCTTGTGGGTGTTCACTTTAACCCTTCTTTGTCAGAAGTGTGTTCTTGCTTTCTGGCTGTTACAGGCTGCTAATCCCTACTATCCGTGAAACCAGTTAAGGTTTGGGAGGGAAGGAGAAGCCATTTATGCACAACACTGGAGCAGATGCTGTCAATGCCTCTGTCATTACTGAAATTGTATTTAGATTTTCTGCTTGTGTACTAAGCCAAAAAGACGTTCATATCCCCCTTTTGGCACGTTCGACTTCTGTTGCAATGCTTTGCGTAAGCCTGTAAGAGTAGCTGCACTCTCCCTATCCTTCCAATGAACCTTTGGGGCTTTGTATGTTTCTGAACTTCTGGGGGATAGGGTACCAACAAAAGTGTTTGCTCTTTCATGGCACCAGGCAGCTATACGCGTTTCATGTGCGGTAAATCACAGAGCCTGAAAACAAAGTCTGTTCATGAGACATGGGGTGGAGAGGCCACACGAGTCAAGGAAATGTACAACATTTGTTAAGAGTGCTACTTGTAATGTCTCGTTGAAGTAATTTGTAAGAAAAGAAAGTTCAACAGCAAATCTTTTTTTTTTAAGAAAATGAAGGAATGCATTTGGGAACACCAGCCAAATGTTACCATCTCTTCATCCAGCTCCTTTGCCTTACCCCTGACCAAGGGACCTGATGAAGGAAAATGACCCTTTATTTCCTGATTTAAGTTTAGGGGGCTGGCACTTGGTGTGGTTTCTGGATTCCTGCAAGCTCATTGTCCTACTACTGGGTTTTCAGGGAGGTCACCATGTAGGGGGTTTTGGGTGAGGTCACAGGAGTACTGTAGCCCAAGTTCTTCTCCTGGTCACTCAGGGGGAGTCCTTGAAACATGATACCCTGATTCAGCAGTACTGTGGATGACGGCCAAAGGCGGAGGAGGAGGAGGTGGTGATACATAAGCTGGTTCAGTGGCCTCAGCAGCCGACAGCCCCTTGTCTGGCCAGCGGTTCAACGAGCCTCTACACTAGGACATGTTTCTGTTCCCTAAGGTGAACCTCTCACCCATGAGATGAATAATCAGTGTGTCCCCTTTCTGAAAATCCTGACCCACCCATGCCCTGAGGAACTCATAGGCTTCGTCTACATGAGAGGGCTTTTCTGGCAAAACTGGGCTTTTGTTGGATAAACCCACAGAACGTCTACGCACAAAATGTGCTTTGTCGACAGTCTGTTGACAAAACTTGGGACATCCGCCAACAGCATTATACCTCTCTGCATTCAGGTATAATGCCTTTCTTGACAGTTTTCGCTCAACAAAAAAGCCAAGTAGATGCTCCGGGAGTCCTCTGTTGACAGACAGGGCTTCCTGTTCACCAGGCAGCCCTGTTTGCAGTGCTTCCAGTTGGCTGTTCTGTCAAGAGAGGGCTGGGCAGTTTGGCTGCTCTCTGTCGACCCAGCGGATTGCTCTTCCAATCTGCTTTTATGCATTGATGCAATCTGTCGACAGAAGTTTTGCCAGGAAATCCCTTCCAACAGTCACATCTGTCAACAGATGCGTCTTGTGTAGATGCAGCCATAGTGTCCCTGTTTTCTCCTGTCCATCCCAATGAGATTTCCTTGCAGGGTCATTCTCCATCTCCCTGTGGTGTGCTGCTCCTGCTCTCCTGGCAGAATGGTTTCTGCCCCAGGAGCTGAAGGGCCTACCCATTCAAAGACAAGAGTAATATTTTTCTTTCCTTTTAAAGAAGCTTAGAAATCCCTCCCAATTTTGATACTTTTCAACATTCCAGGAATGTGACCATTAGACTACCCTTGTGTCAGACAACTTCGGAAGCCCCTGAGGAAGGAGCAGAGGCTAGTAATCATATGATCCACATAGTAATGTTTCTAACCCTTTAAAATGTTCATTCACTTTCAAGGGACAGAGGTAGTGCCTCCCAGGGCCATGTTACCCAAGTGGAATGTATTCTTTAAAGGCTGGCCAACCTCTGGAGAACATAGCAGTTTTCAAGATACCAGAGTGAAAAAGGCAATTGGCTTGCCAGTCCTGTGGAGGAAACCTGGCAATCTGTGTCAGAGAGATGTTTCTGCTGATGATCACACCTCTGTATATTGCTGACAGGAGGACTTTGGTCAGCTCTGACGGTGGACCAAGCAGATTTGCGTGGCAGGTGAATCTCAAGCCAGCCGGAGTAATCTTCTGCACTAGAAAATTCTTGAAACTGCTTAGAGGAGTGGGAGGCAATTTCACTGGAAATTGACTGTCTTCTCAGATAGTATACAGGGTTTCCATGTAAAGGGAAATGCAAATCCCGAGCAGTGCCCAGCCACCCTATCCCCAGTATCACCAGAAGACCCTGCTCCTCTGCCTGCCAAACAATGGTGACACTGACAGGGAAAGAAAGGCAGCTTTGGATCAGCACCATAATCCTCTCACCTCTCCCCTGCAAAGAGAGACAGCTTGTGTTTATCCAGTTGCCAGACCAGATCCTCCTCCCACCCTTCTTCCCCCAGCTTGTGCAGCATGCCTCAGTGCATGCGAAGGCCAAACACTAGAGATAGGGTTGGTAAATATTTTGCAGTCTTCCAAGGGAGAAAGGAGTGCCCTGGCTTTTCCTAAGACAACCAGAGTGTTTTATAACTGTGTTCTGTTCTCTTGCCCTTCCCAGGCCTTACCATTTCCCTCTCCGCTGGCACCTTTCGCCATGCCCCTTGCTGTGTGGTGCCCATTTATAAATGGCTGGTAAAATCAGGGCTTGGGAGAAGAGATGAAACTGCATAATCTTCCAGGAGAGAAAAAACATCTGTGACTAACTTCAAACTACCAGCTATGCACTTTCTATAGCTGACTCCACCTCAGCTGGAAGTTCACTAATCTGTACACTCCCTTTCCCCTGGTCCAAGCAAACTTGGGACCCTTGTTGTCAGACCACTGGCTGATAAATGCAGAGAGTCAAAGGCAAAAGGATTTTTCATTAATAAATTGTTTTTAGGCTGTGGCTGTAGCCAAATGCATAAGAGTGGTATCAACAGAATCATTGACTTATAACTGCGTCTTGCTTGGGGTACCACAGAATCATAGAAATCTAGCACTGAAATGGACTTCAAGAAATCATCAAATCCGGTTTCCACACCTGGGGCAGAACCAAGTAAACCCATCAGCCCTGACAAGTGTTTGTAAACGTGTTCTTAAAAGCTTTCAGTGAGGTGGATTCCACAACTTCCTTTGAAAACCTATTCCAGAGTTTAAGTACCCTTATACTTAGTGGGAAAAAAAACCCAACAACAATGAATATCTAACCTAAATCTTCCTCGCTGCTGATTAAGCACTTTAGTTCTTGCCCTACCATCACTGGTCGTAGAAAACAACTGATCAGTGCTATGTTTGTACCAATCCCTAATGTACATGAACACTGCCTTCAGTCTTCTAATAACTGAGCATGTCCAAGTTTTTCAGCCGTTCCTGGGAAGTCAGGTATTCTAAACCTTTTATCGCTTTTGCTGCTCTCTCCAATTTAAGAAAAATGTGGACAAAGTGTAGTGCCCAAACTTGGACACAGTACTCCAGCTGAGAATCGCCAGCGCCAAGTACAGCAAAACAGTTACCTCCCACGTTTTATATATAACAGTCCTCTTAAGGCATCCCAGAACACTAGTCTTTTTAATCACACTTTTGACTCAATTTGCAATCCACTATTTTCCCCTGACCCTTTTCAGCAGTAGCCAGTCATTCTCCACTTTGAAGCTGTGTATTTGAGTTATCCTGCTTAAGTACTTTGCGCTCGTCTCTATTGCATTTCCTTTTGTTGATTTCAGGCCACTTCTCCAGTTTGTCAAGTTAATGTTGAATTGTAACCTTGTCCTCTGAAGTGCTTGCAACCCCTCCTTATTTGGTGCCATTTGCACATTTTTTTCAAGCCATGCTCTCCACTCCATTGTACAAGTCATTAATGAAAATATTGAATAGTACTGAGCCCAGCATCGATCCCTGCAAGATGCCACCAGATAAGCCCTCCCATTTTGATAATGAACTATTGAGAAATGCTCTTTGAGTAGAGTCTTTCACCCAGTTGTGCACCTACCTTACAAAAATGTCATCTATATCTCATTTTCCGACTTTGCTTGTGAGACTGCCATGTGGGCCTATGTCAAAAGCCATGTTAAAACCAGGGTAGTACAATCTACCATTTGCCCCCTATCCACTAGGCCAGTAATCTTGTCTAAAAAAGGAAATCAGGCTGGTTTGCCATGATTTGTTTTTGACAACTCCATGCTGGCTATTCCTTATTACCTTAATAGCCTTTAGATGTTCTCCAACTGACTGCTCAATACTTTGTCCCAAGATCTTTCCAAGAATGGACGGTAGACTGACTGGTGTATAATTCCCCAGCTCCTCTTTGATCCCTCTTTTAAAGACAGGTACATTTGCCCTTCTCCAGTCCTCATCTCTCCTCCACAAGTTCTTAAAGATCACTGCTAACAATTCCAAGATGGCTTCAGCTAGTTCCTCAAGTACAGGAGGATGCATTTCTTCAGGCCCTCCCATCATGGGTTCGTCTCCTTTATTAAATGTTCTTTAGCCTGTTTATTTTGGCTTGCATTCCTTCCCCTTGGTTGTTAATATTGATCATGTTGCGTATCTGGTATTTAATGTATTTACATAACCTCTGATGGCCATTTTGAGGTGGAGTGGGGGCTGGATGGAGGGGGAAATGTAGAGGAGTTAAGTATTGACATAACACTTGACAGTTCTGTGGCTTTAGCACTGCAGTTTAAACTCCCAGAGACAAAGCAACACATGGCATGTGATCCAGGAAGTAACTCAGTGCACAGTACTTCAAATGCCCAGGGTCTTACAATTAGGAATTCAGCACTAGAGCAAGAGGGGACATTGGTGGGGAGGCTGGGAGTCCATTATAACTTACCAGCTTCCACCCTCTGACCTATGCTTCTGGGGTTTAGGTGTGGACAACAGTAGGGTGATGGTACAACCACATACATGGACATGTGAACAGTGTAAGGCCCAGCAGGTCTCAAACGCAGGCCTGCATGGCTGAACACCCTCATCTGCCCCCAGCAGCAGCAATCAACAGTTCACACACTGCTCCTTATAACGTGCTGTTGACACAGGCCATGAAAAGTGCCACCTCAGGAGGTCTGACAAGCAGCAACCTCATGGCTTCTGATTAGCTCCCTGCCCTGTAGAAACCCAAGGGGTCTTCCAGGAAGTGTCCATGCAGCAGTGGGGAGCTTCTATAGCTGCCATGGTCAATCCTACTCCTTGTCCTCTATCTTGGTTTTGACCTTACTGCCAGATGCAGAAATCTAACTCAAACTCTGAGCCTTGGTATCAGTCCTCGCCTGGAACCTGATTACAAACTCCTCTACTACCCTCAGCATGAGGTTTGACCCTGCTCCAGCCCTTGGTCATGACTACCCCTGTGAGGATTCAGACTTGTAGGCCCTAGTATCAGTGTACTCATTGCAAGGGCACCAGATGGAAGGTGAGGGGGCAGGATCAAGGGGCTACTGATTTCCCACTTTTTGAAACTGGACAGGTCTGGCCCATCCATTTTTGCCATGGTCCCCTGCGCTCCTGCCCTGCCCTCAAAGCCTTGCTCCTGCCAGCCAGGCTGGAAGCAAAGCTCAGCTGGGGATCTGTGGGGAGCTGCAAACCCTCTCCCTGCCCTGGGTAGAGGGCCCAGAGTGGGGTATATGGGCCAGGGGTTGCTCCTGGACACCACCCCACCCTCTCTCCCCGCAGTTGATCCTGGCCAGTGTAGAGACTCAGGCTCCTGGGCTCATCTGCAGCTACCAGCTTGGCCTGGGCTAGAGCCTCGGGCGAAAGAGAGGGTGAGGGCAAGGAAGCAGTTGCCCTGGTCCCTTTAAACCACTGCCAGAGTGCTGTGCGCTCCAGGCAGCAAGGAGGGCTGAGAGAGAGGGGTGCACTATGGTCTGGGCAGTGCTGAGGGCTGGCTGCCCCCGTCTTGCCCCTTCTGCCCAAGTTCCCGTGCCTTCTGGAGCCATAGAGCAGCCTCTCCCATCTTGGCCAGCGACGCAGTGAGCTCATTGGCCATTCTGAGCAGGGAGGGGGTGCAGGAATGATACAGGACCTCTCAGCCTGCCGATTGTTAGGCAGAAGCCATCGCCCTGATGCAGTGATACACTGTGTCTTGGTGTTATTGCACTGGCTGTTGTATACTGCAATACAGTAATCACTTTTAAGGGGTGAGTCAGTGACACTGAATGCAGCTCTGTTCTTAAGGTAAAAAATTCACAGAAATCACAGCAGACACTCCTGACCCAGCCCAACTCCTCCTTATTAGGTCTCATCACACCCACATGGTCCCTCTGGTCTCTTGTGTAATGTCAGACAATCCTTGAATGGTGAGGGCAGGCGGGAGGTAAGTGAGCATAAGTACCAGATTTTCAACATTTTCTCCTCCTTTGAAAACTATTTTCCACTCTCCGCTTTATTCCACCATGATTCTCTCTCTCTCTCGCTATGAGAGAGCACCGGCTTGGGAACAGACGGGGTGTAGCCCAGGATGCCACAATTAGATACAACTAGTGACCACAAACGCCCACATAAGGTATCTGTAAGGATTTCAAACACTATCCCTGAAGCAAAAATAGTGACCACAAAGGGACTGTAGAGCAACCCTGCACCCTGCCTGTCTGTGGAAGAGGTTGACTCCAACCCCCATGGTCTTGGCACAAAGCCCGTTGACTCAGGCTTGTGGGGAGAGAGGCAGGAACTCACTCAACAAGAATATCAAGCTGCACCACAGAGTGTGCCACAGGGGTTCGGAAAAGAACTCCAGTGAAGGCCCGTTGAAAGCCAGGCGTGAGGAAAGAGCCCTGCTGCTGTGCAAAAAGGGAATTCCACAAGCAGGGGAGCCAGGTGGACTGAAGCCATTGGTGCCGCACAATGTTCGAACCAGAATGTGCTCATGTGGTAGTGCGTGAACTCACATGGCTGAGTTCCAGGGGACTTTGCTCTGCCACTGTCAATACAATAAGTTGATTCTTTGCCAACTTTGTTGCTTTCTTGACTTCTTGTTGGCAACACATGCACAAACTGGCCAGCCTTGTGCATTTGCCTCTGCTTCAAGATCATCAAAGAAAAGTGCTGGCTCATGAGTTTTCTTTATTTGACTCCTTTCCAGAAAGTTTTTCATATCGGAATTGTTTCCTCTGCTCATTCCTTCTATAGCCAACCATGTGCTTGATGCAGATTCGTTCATCCATGGCTCACCATTCTCCCAAATCCTCAGCGCCTACTTTGTCTAATTATTGGTAGGAAAGATGTAGGGTGTATATGATGGGCTTTTGCCAGACATTTGGATCGTTCTGAGGACCAACACTTCCGAAACAGTTGGATTCTAATGACTATTTAGTGTGTGCTGCCATTGTGTTGTTTCTATAAACTTAATCAACAGGAATTAACGTCCGATACCTGCAGCTGCAGCTGCTGCTGTGGTCAGTGAAACTCAGGATGTTTCAGAAAAGTTTTAATTTAGCTTTAAATCTTTTCCACACAAAGTACAATTAAAGAGTCAAATTTTAGTGCCCTTGGTTTGTACCACCCCTGCCCCTGGTTTTCTGATGATGCTGTAGCGACAGACTTTGTATTGCAATTAAAGATGAGATTAGGGTTTTACTTTCGGAGGGCTGAACAACCCTGGTCCTAGATGAAGTCAGTGGGAGGTGTGGGGAACTCAGCACCTTGGAAAATGAGGCCCTACTAGGGCACATTTTCTCCTCTTTTATGATGTGTCCATGCACTACCATTGAGGATAGTGGTATGGCATAGATGTAACAGTGCAGGGTTTCGGATCCCACTAATTCTTCTATAGTGTAAAGAAGCAGCATCTCTGCCTGGCAATCTCATAGATATGGGAAATTGCTAATTTTTTTGTTGGAAGAGGCAAGTGTCTTTAATGTTTAGGCACTTAGCGCCTTTCATCCAACAATCTCAGAGCATTTTATCAACATTTTCTGCACCAGGAATAGAACCCAGGGGTCTAAGTATCCACTCTGTGACTCTGTCTTGGGCCTTGTCTACACAATACAGTGGATGGATATTGTAGTGATTGATTCACCAGCCGTTGATTTATCACATCTGCTGTCAATGCAATGAATCGATCTCTGAGCTTGCTCCCCTGAATGCCAGTACTCCACCAAGATAAGGAGAAAAGCTGGGTGAGCCGCTCCTCTTGACCTTCCCACATGGAAGTCACCAAAGTGAATAGGTCAACTTCAGTTACACTATTTGCGTAGCTGAAGTAGATCGATGATTTCGATAAGTATAGACGAGGCTTAAGCGTAAGACCTCAAGAGTCATGATACCAGTTCTTTGCTCTAAAGACTAAACAACAACCTCTTCCATATTAACTGACAGCATGGTGACAATGGATCAGTATTTAATCTCATGTTGTCAGAGCCAACACTTCTTGTGGATTTGACCAGAACTTGATTCATTAGTGCAGCTAGAGCTACTGCTCTGCCTCTTTATTTTGCCCCTAGTCATCATAGCTTAAGTATTTAGGCCCATCCTTCAAGGTAAATTATTCTTGCCTGGGTATTTTACCAAACTTGAATGCAGGGATCTGTTGAAGCCCTAGAAAGTTCAAAGCTTTGGAAACATTTAGTTTAGTATGAATGTTATGTACTACATTTATAGCTTTGTGATTAAAGGTCGTGTTGGCATTTAACATTTAAAAGCCAAGTTTAGGAACTTACAACCTGGTGAAAAAAATCACTTGGGTTTGAAACTTGTCTTTTCCTGCAAATGTGTGGATGTTAGCCAATACTTTTGAATTTCTTGGCTTTTGTTGGCTATAAGTTTGAATGTCAGTGTTACTGACATACGAATTTCTGCATTTAACATTTAAACTTTATCAGTTGTCTTCACACCTGGAATATATAGGAGCTGTGAGCATAACAGCTAGTCATATGACCTAAAATAATTATAAGTTCTTGTATTTATTGGTAGAAAATTGGTCAATTGCAGACTGATTAATTCAGTAACACAATTCACATGGTACTGCTTTGTTGGTGGTGGTGGTGGGTTTTTTTTTTTTCCTTTCTTGTGCAGGTGTCTAAAAACCTCATTTATGTGGGAAGCTCTAACATCCCTTGCTGATTGCATAGGTACTGATTGGTCATTAACATTTTAAAGGTGCTTTATAACTGTCTGATGGAATATGTTATAGAAGAGCCAAGTATTATTCTTGTTTACAGCACATGCTCAGTTGATTAAAGGCTAATTGATCCCAGCTCTAAATTGAAATGATAGTTCTTTACCAATGTTTGCTGGCTGTGCTTTGTTTTTTCTGCCTTTATGCTTTAAACATGAAAGTGGTAGTTTTATTTAAATCAGGTCTCCTTGGCAGCATTTACCCTACCCCTCCCTTTCGGGAGGGGTACGTAAATGCAGCAGATTGAAAATGCTTGTAAGGCACTGATATGAATATTCAGTGCCTCATTTGCATAATGGCAGCTACTTGCCACATTGAAAGTGCTGCTTTCAAAATGCAAACTCACTGTGTAGACTGAGTTCCTTTGAAAGGAAGGTACCATTTTCGAAAGCACACTTCTGCCCGAACACATTGGGAAGATGGGTGCTTTTGCAAATGGGGCCTACTTTCGAAGGAACCCTGTCTACATGGCTAGTTTGAATTTCAAAAGCAGCACTTTCGATGTGCTGAGTGGTTGCTATTATGCAATTGAGGTGTTGAATATTCATATCAGTACCTCATTAGCATGTTCAATCTGCTGCACTTACATACCCCTTCCAAAAGGGAGGGGTAGTGTAGACGCAGCCCTTCTGTCCCCATAAAATGAAATTTAAGGCCCCCATTCACATATTGGATTCAGTAGAAGTTTCACATATAGAATACTGAAGGCTAAGGCCCCAATGGAATCCCAGATATGACATATAATGAAGCATTTACCCTTAGCTGTTTCCCAACTATAATTTTAAAAGAAGGAGGACATCAATATTTGCTGCCCGCTAATTAGATTAAATATGAGCTATGCCATGGTAATGTGTGACTATCTAGCCCCCGCTGTGATCTCTGCATCAGACAGTGATGGAAATACCCAGCCTTTGGCCAAATCCTGTGTTTTGAACTTCACAAACATCAGCCTAAAATTTCTATTCTTACAAAGCTGGAAATATGAGAGGGGAGGTTTCTTATTTCTTCTGTCAGATGATCAAAGCACTTCTCTAACACGCTTGCTGTTTTTCTTACAAACGCATCCTGGAGAAAACAGTTCCATATGTTTTTGGAGGGAAAGCAATGCACTATTTATCATTATGAAGACACACTTAGTTGGAGGAGGGGCACAAGGTTCTCCATAGAAATAAGTGGATCTAAGGACTTAGGAACAGTTTGAAAAATCCACATCTAGGTTGTTTCCTCAGGCTTTTTTTTTCTGTCCATATTACCCACGTCTCTGCCTTTGGGTATCTGAGCACTTTTCTTCTTTGCCATAAGCAAAACAGCATCTATTATTTAAGTAAATGAGTCTTCTTGGGCCTTCCATTTTATTCCCTAAGCCTTCAGGAAGTACAATCATTTCAGGTTCACACGCTGATGCTTTCTTGCTGTGCAGAAACATAGTGCCATATCCAGTAACACAGGACCTGGAGCTCAGGGGAGCATGTACAAGCATTCATCAAGGAAAGACAGGCGAACAGGGAATGGAGCAAGAACCCCTGCATGTCTCCAAAAGAATGAGGCATTGCATCTCCTGCCATGTGTCACTTTCTGAGTGCACTACAGGTTTCAAAGTCAGAGTTAATAGATGATTAAAAGATTTTTAATCCAATAGGCCAATAGGTTCCTTATAACCATCTGAGAACACATTCCACTGAGAAGTTATCAATAGTTACAACAGTAGGAGAAGTTGTTGTTGATGGATAAGCCACTGGTAAGCAGGCATTGTAGATTTCCTTTGTGCCTAATCCATAATGGGTGTGAATCATGTTGGCGCAGGTGGTGGCTGTCACAGAAGCCTTACGCATGCCTGTAATGTGCTCATAACAACTATTAATTTATTAAGCCTTTATTTAAAGTGCAGCTGGAATTGCACTGCAGTTTTGCATGCAAGTGCTGTCAGGACTTAAAAAATGATGCCGCAAACTCGGACCTGTCTGTATTTCAAACTGTAGCTACCTTAGGATTTAGGAGCCACATAGGACCTGGCTGCCAGCCAAACTGCTGCTGAGAGGCTGGGATGCTCCCCTCTCCTCGTTCAGGCACCATGCATTGCTGACTGATACCACGAGGGGACACACAGTTCTTACGCAGATAGTCAGCCACGTCCCTTCCCTGGTATGGCCAGTCCATAGGATGAGATGGGGCGGCTGCCCCAGGCCCAGCACTTTGAGGGCCTATGGTGACTGCCCCAGCCCTCCTATGGAGAGGAGGGGCAATTACCTGAGGCAGGGTGAGGGTGTCGGGGCACCTGGATGCAGGAGCCGCCACAGAGGGTCACCTCTCCCTGGCCTTCCCCTGCCCCTGCCTCCACCTCAAGGGGCAAGCAGCAGCCTGCCCCCCTCCACCACTGCCTCCAGCCTGCTGTGCCACACTTCTCAGTGGGTGGCTGGGAGGCCTCTGCTCCCAGACGCCCACAAAGAAGTGGGGCCCAGCTGGCCAAGGGAGCATGGTGAAGCACTGTGTGATGAGTACGGAGGAGTGGGAAGGAGGCCAGGGAGAGGCACCCCCTTTTGGCTGCTTCTGCTTTCTGTTCCCTGAATGCCCACTATTTTTTTCATGGGTTCTCCATGCCTGGAGCACCTACAGATTTGGCGCCTATGGAAAATATAGTGGCAACCTATGCTAACACAGGGTTAAGGTTGCTTAGAAATATATTAACTTGGTATCCTTAAAGGGGATGATGTACCTGCAAGAAACCTCAACTGTTGGGGAGGTGGGTTGCCAGGAACTATGGATCATTTTCAGTGACAATCTTTACCTGGAGTATTTTTTGTGATACTCACAGGAAAATGGAACCAGATACAATACATACTGTAGCTTCCTTATGCATCCTACTAGTGTCCTTAAGGAGAAAGTGAAGGTGATTCAATATGGCTTATAACTACTAGAATAGACTACAGGCAGAATTTTCAAAAGTGCCAAAGTGACTTGGGAATGTAGGTTCTGTTTCCAAAAGTGGCCTAGCAGACTGAGTCTCTGGACTTCCAATGAGGCTGAGGCTCCTAAGGATCAGATTTACAAAGGCATGCAGGCGTAGGTGGCAGAAGTAGGGCAGAAATGACTCCCAACCTCAGAATGGAAGCATTTGCAGGAGGGGGTCTGTCAGTCTGTTTCTACCTCCCCAGTGTTTTCCCCCTCTGTCTAGTGGCAAGAGCGGGATTTGCCTGGGTTCTGTCTCTGTGTGCACATGAGGAAGGGCAGAGATGAGAGTGGCACCCAGAAGACATGTGTAGCAGCTCTAATGGGACAAAATATCAGGCCAGCCACTGGGGAGTAGGTAGGACTCCATGGCACAGTCCTACCTTACAGCCCCCATGTATTCCACAACCAGTACTCACAGTGCACTCTCTCTCCACCATACTGAGCATTGCCACCCTAAACTCAGGGTTGTGAGTGCAATCCTTGAGGAGGCCACTTAGGGATTTGGAGCAAATAGGTTTAAAAAAGAGGAGGGGATGGTGCTCAGTCCTGCCAAGAGGGCAGGGGAGTGGACTCAATGACCTCCTGAGGTCCCTTCCAGCTCTATGAAGTGTGTGTATCTCAGGGGCTGAAAGATGCCAATAGGTGACTAAGGGAATTTTCGGAAGCACTTAAGCATGTAGCTCCCACTGAAGGATTTAGGCACCTACTCTGCTTATGTGTTTTGGTAAATCCCACTGGGTAATCTCTGGGCACCTCCAAGTCTTTCAAAGTGTCACCATAATCAACTTTTGAAAATGGGACTTATTTTCATAAATCCTGTAAGCCCTGATCTCAAAGGTATTTAACTGCCATTGACATCAATGTGAGCTGGACACCTACATATCTTTGAGCATCTGGGCTTTACTGTTCTTGGAATTGCACCTTACAAACATATAACTGGGCTTGTTACAAAGAGCTTTACTCATGTGCCAGTTTCCAACTGCTAAATTATGGTAACATGCCCCGAGGACACAGATCATCACAGACTGGTACTCTTGTGGTAAAGCTCACTTGAGAGGTCAAGGAATGAAATCATATTAGAGGCCCATACTTGAATTACTTTCTTCTACAACACAATTGGGTGTGAATAACTCTACATAAGCTCCTGTTAGGAGCTCAAATGTCAGGCACTCCTTTTAATTTGCATTAAGTGCTCAGCATCTGAAAAAATCATGTCTTTGCTGTGTACAATTCTACGCAGTACTGGGACTGTTTAAAACCCTCTCACCACCACCCCCATTTATCTTCACTGTACTAACCAGAGATGTCCTTAGGTTACTAGAAGAGAGGAGCTGGTTAAGTTATTATACTTCATAGGCTAGTTAAGGCAGTGCTCTGTGCTCCTCTCTAGATCAAGAATCTGGAAAGCACATAGAACTGAAGTACTCAGATTTTCCCATCTGTGCTCATGTACTTAACTGGTGTTAAATTATCAGTGTGAGGGCCTGGTAGCTTCCTAATATACACAGAGAGGGAGATTCCCACAGACTTTTTTTTTTTTGATTGAAGCCAGCTGAGTAAATTCGTAGGAAGTTGTAATAGGACAAGTAAAATGAACACTCGCATTCCGTGGGAATGCAAGAGCCCCTAATGCATACAGTATTTCACATGAAAATTATTTTAGAAGACACTGTAACTACACAGATTTAAAATGTAGTGATGAAAACATTATCACTTTCTAATGAAAAAAGTGACCTGATATTCCCCAGCCCTGACCCCCATAATTTTAAAATTTTGGGTCACTTTTCAAATTTGTTACTAATTACAGAACTACTTCAAACTGTAGCCACAGTTTAAACTCAGCTGGAATGACTTGGTTTGTGCTTGTTTGATATTACGCTGGGAAAGCTTGCCCACTCTGCTCTGCCATTTTTATCTCAACTCCGCTCATTCTTAGTCATTTGACCAACATTGGAAGCATGGGCTTTTGGTAAGTTAGTACCCTGGGACTCCCGAGCTTTGGGTACCAGGCTTGTCACTTCTGCTGAGTCCCTGTGTGATCTACAAGAACTCAAAGGGATCCAGATTTTCAGTGCGTGCAGCACATCAGAGGGATTATGCTGGTTATTTATACCAGCCAAGGATTTGGTGGAATACCTCAATTTGCCATTGTGAAATGGTCAGTAATATTAATCTGGAGTTAGTGGGAGTCATAATGACTTCAGTGCTCTTTGAAACAGGCCCAGTAACACCGATCTCACAGGAGCATTGTGGAGATAGTGCCACTAATATTTGTGAGGTGCTCAGATCTTTTGAGACAGGCTGCCTAATTACATAGCATATTCTGCTGAGTAAGAACTACTCCTGGGAGGAAGAGCTGCAGAACTGAGATCCTGCTCTTGAGCAGTGTGGTGTGGACAAACATGTGCTGGGATTAGGATCTGGCCTACACTGAAGTTCTCTGTAACCTGAACCAGAATCTGAAGTCATAGCCAGCTTATGTGAAGAGGGCATGTGTTAACTCTGAAATTAAAGCATGAGAGTAATTTATTGCTCATGATTACAGGTTCAGATGCAGGTGCATTTAGACCTGTAGGAGCTACTCCTGTGAGACAGTTGGCAGGATTGAGTTCTGGGCGGTTAGCTGCTGTGAGAGATTGTAACCAATGTAAACAAATGCAGCACTTTATATAGATTGCATCCTCTGGGTTGGATGATAGGTGGGTTAACAGGTCCAGTGGTTCACTGGATGTAAGGTGCTTTTTGTTGACCTCGTTATGGAACCATCTTCAGCAAACAGTGTCGAGTCATGGTCAATGTAATTAGGTGGACACAGTGTCAATGTAGACACTACGTTGTTTACATTGACTGTTACTGGTTTTCTGGATTGATCCCACGGTGCCCCACACTGACAATACAATCGATACCAGCACTCCTGGGAAGGACATGCATCACCTACACAAGAAGCCATGTGTGTACCACACAAAGGATTTAATTATTGTGGTGGCTGTATGCCAACATAAGTTGGGTTGAAATGATTTTGTAGCACAGACCTGAGTCTCTTACAGACCCATCCTGTAGCAGCATGTGCGTTTAGCCCTACATGACCTCAGCTCAGATCCCAGAGTACAGGCCAAGATGGTCACTGTCACACAAATATCTAGTGCCAATACCCTGATGCTTTCTATTCTCCCCTGACTTTTATCTAGTCTTGGAAAAAAGATATAAAGAAATCAAGGTGTTTAAACTGGCAAAACTACAATGATGCTTTCAGCTTACTTGTACAATACTTGTGTAGTTCCCAGGGCTGGGGCTAAGGACCAATGCATTTCAGCCCGAGCCCTGGGAACTACACTTGCATTAGTCTTCACTAGCTGAGGTTCCTGTTAAGAGACTGTGCTGTGTTGAAGATTACAGAAAGAGATCTGCCTCTTAGTGTATGATTGTGTAACTGCCCATAGACAGACTCAAAACTTGGACCTCTGGAATTTAGGACAGAAAGGCTGTAATGGAGACTCATGCTTCGTCTCTGTAAGTGGTCTAGGAGCTGCTACATGTGACACTGCACCACACCCCTAGGTGTGTGGGTTACACACTTTCCCTTAGCTAAGGGAACACGTCCTGAGCTTCAGAGACCCAGTTAAAATTCTTGGATGAGTCCCCACTTGTAACCTCCCATAGATGGGCTTGAACCTGGCACCTCAGTCTATGAACCGCTACAGTTTAGCTCAAACTGTAGAGGCTCATGTACTAAGCTCCAGAGGACCCAGATTCAAGTCCACCTGCAATTACAATTGCAGCTTGTACAGACATACTTGAGCTAAATTTACGGTAGCTAGCTCAAGTCGTGAAGCTGTGGCAGCGGGAGCTTTGTCAGAGGCTAGCTGCCTGGATAATTCCCCAGTGTTCTGGTCAGGCTATGGCAGTAATGCTGGTGTGCTTACTCCACACATGCTGCAGTTATCTCCTGTGTGCAGACGCACCCTGAGGCTTGTTCTCCTGCATAGTCTAAGAGTGGGATTTTCAAAGGGGTTGCCAGGACTTGGATGCCCACCCCCCACTAAAACTCCCCGACATTAAATATCGCACATGGGGATCTGTGTATCCTAACACCAATATGCCTTTCAACAGAATAAGAGTCTAATCCTGCACATCCTTCCCATGCAAGTGGTCAGAGTTGCTGGCTTCTCCAGGGTTACTTGTGAGAATAGAGCCTGCTCAGGTGAAGGAGGGTTTGAGTGATCAGGTTATGCTGCAGTCATAGGAGGCAATCCCAGTCACCCGGCTCCTGTTCTTTTCACAGCACAGTGAGGGCACATGGCACTGAGCAACAGGAGAGCTGGGCCAAATGAGTACCAAGTTCTCTGACCAGGAGGGCTAAGGAGCGACCTGCTCGCACGATCCTGCTCTCGGTGACTTCATGGAGTGTAGGATCTTGCTGTAATGACCACCTCCTGCCCATCTCCGGCTTGTTCTCTTCTGCTGTGCGTCATACCCTTGCTGTTCTGAACCATACTGGCTGCTGCCCTGGGGTCCTGACCCAATATGTTCAGCAATGGGGCTAGTTGGAAAAATGTCCAACAACACGTCTTCCTTGGAATTTGCTGATTTGTTCAAATCAGACTGTTTTGAGGAAATGGCTCAGTTTTGAAGTTCTGCCAGAAACCTGTCTGCCAGGCAGATTTCTGCTAGGAGCCAGCCTGATTTCCTGCCGGTGCAATCACCTGGCTCCTGGGTGTGCCCCGTGAGGATGGCCTGTGAGCTGCTGTGGAGAACTATGAAAAATTTAGGTTTTGTTCCAAATCAAAATGAAACAACATTTCAAAATCCTCTGTGAAACAGAACTACTGTTCTCCACACGGCTCTGCATGTCACCTCACCAGATCAGGCCTTCGGGTGGTTAGATGAGGGCCCAGTCCTGCTTTCTCTGGTTTCATGGCTCTAGCTACACTAGAGGGCTTTTTTCTTTTCAACGAAACAGGCATTTTGTCAACAAAATCTGTGGAGTATCCACACTAAGTGTGCATTCTGTCAACAGAACTTGGCACTTTTGTCGACAGCCTTCTGCCTCTCCCCTACAAGGCAGGACACCATTCGTGGCAGAACCTGTTGACAAAAATGCTGTGTGGACACTCTGTGGGGCCCTCTGCTGACAGTCAGGGCTTCTGGGTCACCTGGCAGTTCTGTCTGCTGTGCTTCTGGTAGCCTTGTTCTGTCCAGAGACAGCCAGGCAGTCCAGCCACTCTGTCAACAGAGTGGATCACTTTTCCGATCCGCTTTTGTGCGTCGATGTACTCTGTCAACAGAAGTTTGTCAGATCTTCTGACAGTGACTTCTGTCGATACATTGCTGTAGTGTTGATGTAGCCAATCAGAGCAGGCTCAGCCCCTAGCCCTTTGGGCCAGGGAACTAGCCACTTGTTGGGCGTGGCTCTCCTGGTGGCCAGAGCAGTGTGCTCTTCCAGGGCCAAGACAAGGACAGTGAGCATGTTGACAGTATGAAGCGGGTGGCGTTAGATTTCCCCAGCGAAAAACCCGAAGATAATGGTGGCTGGAACAATGGAATGCAGCACCTCAAAAATCAATTGTCTTAACTAATGTTCAAGCCCACTCCGGAAAAATCACCCCCTCAGTTATAATGCTTCCCCTTCAGTGATTTGCTGGTCTCGGCCCTCAGGCTGTTGCTCATTTCCTCACTCTCACCCCACTTCAAAGAGAAGGGCTCTTTGCTCTTTCCTCCTCCCATCACTGCCTTTGCTAGAAGCACCACTGGCTGCATCTGCTCCACCTCTTCCCTTCTCCTCTTAACAATGCAAAAGCTACAAGGCCTTCTCCTTCCCCTCCAGTTAAAAGGCATAGAGGCTCCTTGCCTCCCTATCCTTGGTGCTGCCTAAGTAGGTGACCAGCGTTCCAGGTTGTAGCTGGCCTTAATTTTACTATCTAGTTTTTTATAAAGTAGCCCCTCACTGTGGCCTCAGAGCTGGCGTCGGCAAACCCACGTGGCATCCCTGCAAACCGAGGTGTCTGGTCACCCTAACGCTAAACAGTGTTTCTAGGGAGAATGCACAGGCTTTTCAAACTATATTCTCTCTACTCTTGTTGTTGAGAAGGTCACAGGCTAGTTAGATTGGCTATATACTGGCAGTGTTCAAGCTTTCCAGCACAGCTCTGTTATAGCAACTCAGTCTTGCCCAGCAATTCCCCCCGAGCGATATCTGTCACTTAGGCTTAGTTTCCTAACCATGAAAAATATTTACTAGGGTCTAAATTGAAGTTGCCAGATTAACCCATTCTCCATCTGACAATATCTACATAGCGAAGGTTTTCGTGTACACAACTATAAGGATTAGCAAGAACACTCACAGCATGCATTTAAAAATAAAAATCTGTCATAATGCTGCAGGAAGAGTAGAAATCCCCCATCTCCTGTGTGTTGGCTCAATTACAAGCTCATGGAGTTTTTCAGCATGTTCTCATTTTGAAATGAGATATTCCCTAGCACTAATGACATGGGATCCTTAAGCGCCAGATATTTCTCACGCAGAAAATGTGCACGTTAGGGAGATGGCAGCTTTGCAAAGCTCACACTGATTGCCAGGCCCTCCCCCAACCCGAGGATGAGAGTCATTTTTACATGTCTCCAGCAAGGTTATCAGCCTGTGAACAATAAACAACTCAAGAATGCAAGGTTCTGTGTGGAAGAGACAGCTAAAGTATTTGCCAGCAAAACCCTGAAGGAGGTTTGATTCAAAACTTTCCAAAGCTCAGCAGCCACCATTATATTTCTATGTCGCTGTAGCCCCACGCGCTTCTCCCCAAATTCTCCTACAACAAAGATGAAAGAGTTTAAAAAGACAGACACAAAAGTTCGGAGCTGCAGAGCAATATATGCTCAGAGCTGCTACTGGATTATTTGGAACTGATCCTCAGATGGTTTAAATTGCCATAACTCCCCTGGGATCAATGGATCTGCCCCTTTAAATTTCTAAAGCTCAGTTTAAAAAGGAAGAAATGTGGAGAATTATAAGTTAACTCGATTGGAGCTATTGTGTGCATTTGCCTTGTATGTCACAATCTGGTTAAAAGTCCAATTTTTCTCTTCTTTCTTGTGCCTTGTGCCTTCTTCTCTTGTGCCTTGTGGCATGCTTTTACTGACATCACCTTTCAGGCATTTATATTAAAATATATGTGACAAGCACCAGATCTGCTTTCATGCAGCTGGGCAGTGTGTTATTTTTTTCATACTAATACACTGTTACACTTCTTCTGTGCACAGTTCCCTAGTGATCAGATTCACTGCATGTCCACTGTGTTCTTTGGCTACCAGGTCAAGAGCAATGGGGAGAAAGAGCTGAAGCCCTGCATGTTAATAATTCAGGTTGATTCCATGAAACATTCTATTCACATTTAGGGAATGAAGGAAACTGTTTCTCCAGCCTCCCTTTATAGATTTTGTCAGGGAGTCTGGTCACTTCATCAAGATTTCACACTAAAAGGACCATTATGCTGTGAGACAGCCACTGTCCACAACTGGGAGATGATTTAATATTATCTGATACAAAAGCTTTTTCCATGCACCCTTAGGCTATGTCTACACAGCAGACATTATTTCGGGACAGAAAGATACCCTGAAATAGTTGCCTGTGTCTAAGCAAGATGCCCGTTGTCTTGAAACAGTTTTCGAGATAACGGGCATGTTATTCTGGTATCCCTGTAAATCTCATGGCATGAGGAGTACAGGGATGCCTTGAAATAGGTCTTTATTTCAGTACATGGTGCCATTTAGACGGCGCCACATGCCGAAATCGTCTATTTCGAGATTAGGACGCTGTGTAGACATAGCCCTAGTGCTTCTCATACAAAAGTCTCCCCCCCCGCCCCAACTTGCTCTGCTGTCAGATTTCACCCATGAGAAAACTTGAGTCACTTTAGCTACATCTATGTGGCAGCGCTACTCCGAAATGAGATATTTCTAAATAGTTGAAATATCTTATTTTCAAATACTGCATCCACACACAAAATGCATTTTGAAATAGCACCCACCTATTTTGAAATAGCATTTCCAGGTCCATAGTGCTATGTCAAAATAGTGCCATTGAAGCCCATTATGGCTTATTTCAAAAGAGCGCTGCTCCATGTCTTAATAGTGCCTATTTTGAAATAGGCATTACTCCTTGGTTGTGTCTACACTAGCCCAAAACTTAGAAATAGCCATGCAAATGGCCATTTCAAAGTTTACTAATGAAGCGCTGAAATACATATTCACCGCCTCATTAGAGTGCCAGGAGCCACGGCACTTCGAAATGACACAGCTCGCAGCCGCGCAGCTCGTCCAGACGGGACTCCTTTTTGGAAGGACCACGGCAACTTCGAAATCCTCTTATTCCTATCTGCAGATAGGAATAAGGAGACTTGAAGTTGGTGGGGTCCTTTAGAAAAGGAGCCCCGTCTGGATGAGCCACACGGCGGTGAGCTGTGTCAATTTCAAAGTGCTGCGGCTGTCGGCATTCTAATGAGGCGCTGAATATGAATTTCAGCTAGTGTAGACATAGCTCTTGTGGAATGAGGTTTATCAGAATCAATATAACACACCCGCTATTTTGATTTTATTTCAAAATAGCTGTGCATCGTTGCCAAACTTATTTAGAAATAATAGCTGTTATTTCAAAACAATCTTGCCGTGTAGACACCGCCTGACAGATCCACAGCCAGAAGAACTGATTAAAAGGTCCACTCTCATAATTGTACCAAATAGCAGTGGAGTAAATGGGTATCTGGGATTAGGAGCAGATCTTAGTTATACCAGTGTAAGGGCAAAATTTTGCATACATTTAAACTCATGCACACAGCTGCTCATGCTACAAGATCTTCTGATTTAGAACTAGATATACATCCTGTCATTTAAATTCAATGGGCTAATCTCAGTCCTGCTGCAAGTAAGTGAAACTCGATTGGGTTAGGGCTCAGAGGTGAGTTCCCTGTTTCGAAGGTGAACCTCTTCCTAACTGAATCTTCTGTAAGGCAATGAGGCAATTTCCTCACAGGACAACTGGAAATCTTCTCCAGCTCTGGAGAGGGGTTTAGCATTTAGTCCTTCTGACATGGTAGTTTCTGCATATCTTTTGGTACCGTTTCATTTATCAGTGGATACGATACACCCACTTCCTCTCACACTCTGCTGTGGTTTGGGCCGGATGCATAAGGATATTTGTGTCTAGTTTCCATTGCTGGCTCCCTCAAGATGGTGAAAGATGCCAAGTAAGTTTTCCCATCTTGCCCATAAGTCAATGATTTGACAGTGTCACTGTTTGACTCTAACATGAGTGGATGTTTTAGTCTTTGACTACTTAACCTTTTACAGTGATGCCAAGTGCAAAGCCCTAAGGCTGCTACTGATTAAAAGATCTGACTTTTATGCTCTTACAGAAAACTTACAGAGTTATGCAGCTCTCAGTATTGTTACATTCAAATTCTATCTCTTTGTAACTTTTCCTCTCCCCACCACGTCTCCTCACTCCCATCTCAAAGGCACCATTATCTAGAGATGTGTTGCTGACTCATAAAATTTGTGAATTTGGGTCACTTTTTTTGTGGCAAATTGTTTTAATTGAATAAAATAATTTGGAAATGTCACAAAGGCTTGATTTGACATAATGTTTCAGCTGGTCCTTTTGAAAGGATGTTTTGTTTCAGAATTTCACTATTTTATTTTTTCCAATAAATCATTTCCAATGGAATAACATTTTTGGCAACCCCAAAATGAAAATTTGATCGTGTTGCCACTAGAAAAAAAATGAAAATTAGTTGATCCAAAAAAGGATTTTAAAAAATGCTTTTCAGTTCAGAAACCAGGGACTCCCATAGCTCTCAGCAGCACAAACAGCAGTGTAGAGTCTTGTTTAGCAAGCTATCTTGTGTTAATGATTATTCAAGCTCTTTCTGTGTGCGAGTCAAGAAAGCAGGAGTTTTGAAATGTCAATCAAAATGTACTCTGACGTTTTTTCCATCTCAGATTTGCTAACACCAGCACTAACGTGAAGGGAATTATTATATACGGATGTTTCCAAAGCTGAAAGGGGAAAATCTTTGGATAGTTATTCCTCCGTGATCACATGTGTAATAAATGTAAAATGCAAATTAAATAAGCACAAAGCAGGCAGGACATCCCCATATGTGTCCCAGAGTTCCCCTTCCAGGCTTGTGACCAAAACATCAACTTCTGGATCCTCCTTTACAGCAGTGCAACTCTATTCATTTAGTTTCAGCAGAGTTACACTTATGTGAAAGTGGAGTAACACAATGGTGATTGAAAACCTTGGCTGAGACTGAGACCCTCTTGAACACTCATAAACTCAAAATCACATGCCATAGCGGCATATGATTAGTTGCTGAAGTTAACGAAGGAAAAAATGTTAATTCTCACTATTAGTTGTGTGACATTAAACAGAGAGAAAAATGTCCCATTCTGGACTTTTGTTCATAATCCTGCTTGAAGAGAGAAGTCTGCAATCATTTATTTTACAATAAATCCCCTGATGCGGTTCCAAATTTGCGAACTTTAAACTTCAAATCTGCGTAAATCTGGTGTAAAAACTATTGGCGTCTCAAAGTGTAGAACCAAAATAGCTTTAAAAGAAGATCTTGGCTACGGTGGAAGTCAGTAAAGTTCTCATAACACAGGAGCAACGTGAGTGTTCTGGAGCCAGAGTCAGTTGCAAATCCCTGAAGGAAACACTGTAGTGCAGAGGCCTGCAAATAATGGATTACAGTAATCCAGCCAGGAAGTGATAACGGCATGTCTAAATATTTCCCTTAATTGACTGTAAATTATGCCCATTATCCACCTTTCAAAACGATGTTTGTAGGGGTTGTTAGTCTTCCTTTGCTTTTTCTAAATGGTTCAAGAGGCCATTCATGGGAACTACAGGTCTGATTGTAAGACTTATTGAGGCACTTAACTCTTTCTGAAGCTGTTGGCCTTCACCTCTATGAAAGAAGTCAAAAGCATCAGGATGGGAGGTTTTTAACATTTTCATTCTGTCAGTTAAGCCTAATCATACCAAACTCGCTATTTTGCTGAGCGCATTAAGGCTACGGCCACACAACCAAGTTATTTTGAGATAACTGTGATTTTGAAATACCTTTGATGTCGTCTAAACTATACACACATTATTTCGAAATCAGTAAACATTGCAGGAGGAATAGTGTCTAATTTGAAATAGGTGCTGTCAAGTTATTTTGAAAGAGGTGCTACTTTGAAATAAGCACTATCGCTATGCCTACATCAGCATTCCTCTTTCGAAAGCAGCATGCAAATGAAGGAATTGGAAATGCAAATGAGCCACATATTTACATACCTGGCACCTCATTTGCATATTATTCTTTCGAAAGAAGAATAGCAATGTAGACTATTTTTTTTTAGGAAGAAGGGTTCTTTCGAAAATGGGGGATGACTTCAAAAGAGCCGTGTCTACACTGCCTTTCTTCTTTCGAAAGAAGTTCTTTAAAAAGAAGAATATGCATATGAGGAACCAGATATGTAACTCTGTGCCTCATTTGCATTTTCAGTTTCCTTTTGTATGCCTCTTTCGAAAGAGGAAAGCTAGTGTAGACCAGCCCATGTGTCCAGACTGTGTGTTTCAAAATAGGTGAGTGATATATCAAAATACATCTTTGTTTGACCGTGTCTACACTAGCCCAAATCTTTGAAATGGCCATGTAAATGGCCATTTCGAAGATTACTAATGAGACGCTGAAATGCATATTCAGCGCCTCATTAGCATGCCGCCAGCCACAGTTCTTTGAAATTGCTGCTTTTCGCTGCTGCACAGTTCGTCCAGACCGGGGTCCTTTTTGAAAGGACCCCACCAACTGAAATCCCCTTATTCCTATCAGCAAAATAGGAATAAGGGGATTTCGAAGTGGGTGGGGTCCTTTCGAAAAGGACCCCAGTCTGGACGAGCTGCGTGGCAGTGAAAAGCAGCAATTTCGAAGAACCACGGCTGGTGTCATGCTGATGAGGCGCTGAATATGCATTTCAGCGTCTCATTAGTAATTTTCGAAAGGGCCATTTGCATGGCCATTTTGAAGATTTGGGCTAGTGTAGATGTAGCCTTTGCAGCAGCCCTATTTTGAAATAGCTGTTCCAGAATAGCTTATTTCAAAATAAGGCTGCTGTGGAGATGTAGCCTAAAGAATTAAAACTGAGGGGTGATATTCTGGCCTCATTCAAATCAGTGGGAGCTTTGCTATTGGTTTGGGTAGGGAATGTCAAGATTTCACTCATCAGGCCTGATTCTGCACTCTGTTTCACAAATTTTAAGTTCCACTGACTCTCAGCTTGGGTGCGTCTACACTTACATTCTTCTTCCAAAGAGGTATGCAAATGAGGTAATTCAAAAATGCAAATGAGGTATAATTTGCATAGTTGTGCCTCATTTGCATATTCTAGTTTTGAACGAGCTTCTTTTGAAAGAAGAAAACCGATGCAGACACTGCTCTTTTGAAAGTAAACCCATCTTCGAAAGAATCCTTCTTCCCTTTGTTTAATGGGAAGAAGGATTTTTTCGAAGATGGGGTTTACTTTTGAAAGAGCAGCGTCTACGCTGGCTTTCTTCTTCCGTAAGAAGCTCTTCCAAAATTAGAATATGCAAATGAGGTGTCAAATATGTAAATGATATCTAGCATTTTCGATTTGCCTCATTGGCATGCCTCTTTTGAAAGAGGAATGCAAGTGTAGACACACCCCTTGAGATAGACAGGTCAAACAAATCAGTCAGCGCAGACCTCTGTTGCCTATTCCTTGGCCTTTTACAGCTTGCAAATTCCAAGAAGGATTAAGGTCCCTTTTTCATTCTGGTGAAGCAAATTGAAACTAAACTGAGGGTTTACAAAAGCCAACATCTTCTAACAGAAGTAACAGACTAGGGGAGAATGGGCTTTAGAATAAGAGCACAGCTATAACTCAAAGTTACTTGAGGGGATTTCTCATTTACCTACTGGTCCTATTCTCCCAGCATTGTAGGCCTTGTCTGCACACAGAAGTTGCACTTGTTTTTCTTTTTCTAAGCCAACTGAGCAAAACTCTTTCAATTTAAGAGTAACCAATAGTGGCTTAGCTTGCATCTAAAACACATTTAGTTAAACCAGTGTAACCCTGGGCACAAAGATACAGAAAGTTAAACCATATTAACTAAAGGGGTGAATTTAAAGTGAATCGAGTCCCATGCTCTCATTCAGAAGCAAAGTGACCTTAGTTTGCTTTCTATTTGGAAGTGAATTGAGAAAACTGTGAGGATCCTGTGCTACTTCTGAGTCTGAGCCTGCCTAAGACTGAGGGTATGGCTACACTGCAGTAAAACTGTGGATGGCCAGTGACTTAAATTGGAAGACTAGCTAGATGTTTATACTCATTTGCGAGCCCAGGCCGAGGGACCCTGGAGAGGGAAAGTCCCAGAGCTCAGGTTCCAGCCTAAGCATACATACCATGTATATTCATTCATAAGCTGATTTTTTTGGTACAGGTTGAACCTCTCTAATCCAGAACTCTCTTGTCTGGCAGCATCCATAATCCAGCCTGATGTTAGCCATCCAGATGACCATTTATCATGGGTAAGGCCAAGTTTCCCGTGGTTCCACGTAGTTTGTTTACAGCCACCAGTTCTGGCTCTCAGTGTTCTGTGCTGTTATTTAGCTGTAATTTACCCCTAAATGTCTTCTAAGAGCCCAGTAAGCAGTGGAAGTATTGATAATGTGCTAGACAATATCGACCTCCCATGATCCAGCAGCAAATTCTCTCGTCCAGAACCGATGAGAGGGGTTCAACCTGTATATAAAAAAAGTGAATCAAAGAGTGACGGTTGGTTATGAACCAGTCGGTAAACATTGGCTCCCAGCCTGTCACGGTAAGCAGCTGGCACGCAAGGGCGTTTTGTTTACCTGGAGTGTTGGCAGGTATAGATCCTCTTAACTCCCTGTTGCCATTCCTAACCAATGGGAGCAGTAGGAAGCAGCGTAGGCTGAGGGACATGCTGGCCCCCAACAGTTGGCCAGGAATGGTGAACTGCAGCCATGGGAGCTGCATGGGTCTGTGACTGTTGATGTTTAAGGGAAACAAAATGTCCCAGCACACCAGTAGTTTACACCAATGGGCTAGGGTACAAAGTTTGCCAAGCCCTGAAATATAGGCTTGGCTTAAGAATGAGTCAGAGCAACTTTCCATTTTTGACTGTTCACCTTGGGGGTGAGGGGCAGTTGGTTTATAAACAGGCTAATGATCAAATATTTACAATATCCATCTGCAGTTCAGCTCTAGCTGCAGATCCAGGGCAGCAGTGGGTGTTTTACCCCAAGTTACCTCTGACCCTATGCCAACTTATGTGTGGTGAGCTATCTCTGCAGAAGTGGGATGAGTCACCAGAAACAATTACCTACAGGTCTTGACATACACCCTATGCCATTCTAGCCAACCTGTGGGTGAGAACCCATCCAGCTCATCCCAAGCCAAGTATGCTGGCTCCTAAGAGAAGCCCGTCTTTCCAGTCTGCTCAGTGTCACTATCTGGTTGGGTTGCCAATGGTTTTGACAGACTGTGCTTATTCTGGCCTGTGCCTGTTTCTGTGCTCGCCAGCTCCTGCTCCAGCCTGTATCTGCTGCTGCCTCAGTCAACTACTTGACTTGATTTAAACCCTTGTACTCCAGGTGGAGTGTGGGTCAACTACAAGTCTCCTCCACTGCATTCTGTCTTGGGACAGAATTTCTAACTGACCCCAAGAGTACCCCAGTTGTTGTCCTTCAATCTCAGTAGATCTCCACTTTGTCCCAGGTCTTCCTCTTTCACGTTTTCCTTGGCTTGTGTGTCTCAATAACCCAGAAAGCTATCCTAGCTGTAGTTACTGCTCCTGGAATGGCCACCCACATTGGACAGGTCAAAGGGTAGAGCCCACACAAATTTGGATCACCTCTACCTGTGGTAAAAGGGGTTGACTTAGGTTGACCTGTCTATAAACACCAAAAGTTACAGAAACATCTACAAAGAAACCTACAACTACCTCAGTCAACTAGCTGTCTGGCAATTCTGAGTCAGGTCCACTCTGCAGCGGAATGGGGGAGAGGTTAATGTAATTTTCTGCAATTTAAATTTAAATTCACACCTTTTGATAATTTGTTTTAACTTCCTGGATAGACAACCCTGGAATTGCACTGATCCAGCTAAAGGCATGCTATAGAAGGGTACAGCCCCCTTCTTAAATTCCTTGGAATGTTTCGTTTTGGTGGGGTTTTTAGTTTCCAGTGTGGTACTGCTGCTGCTGAGGATTAAGTTTCTCAAGATGTGCCCTCTTACGTAGGAGCTGCCACAACAGATCAGAATAAATGTCCAATTAGTCCTGTGGCCTGTCAGTGACTTTGACCATTGCCAGGTGTTTTGGAAGAAGGTGGAGGATACCTCTATCCTAGGCAGGTCTAGAATAGCTTCACTGGAACACTGGAGTGTAGCTGAGTGCGCTTGTATTGCCATATTGTGACAGAGAATGTAGATGGCTAAAACAAGGATCATTCTAGACCCTCCACAGAGATGTAAACCAAATACCCTTGTTCTTATTATTGAAGCTGAGGTCAGCAAAGTGCTGCACTGATGAGCTTTCCCCTCGCTGTGGACATTGTGCCTGTTGAGCACAACTCTCATGCTGGAGACTTAGGTACTCCGTTATGTAGTCTTGCTCCAGGCCCTTGAGGTCCTTGGTGTGAAGGACAGAGCTATGTGTGGCTGCTGTTGATAGGCTCCCTGGATTGGAACTCATGGTTCTGGGTTCACCTGCTTGTCAGCAGGGAAAGGGCCTAAGCCCCAAGGAGGGCATAAGCCTTTATGAAAACCCAAGAAAGGAGCTGCGATTTAAACAGGGCCAGAAACCAGACTTAAGACCCTGGAGAGGGCTAACCATTTGTTGAACCTGTGTTACGCTAGACAGGGATTGACCTGAAAGGGTGACCTGGCTGGAGAGCTGGATCATCAAAGAACAGGTTAAGAGAAAGAGTTGTGAGGGAAAAAGCCCTGGAGGCAGTGCACTGTAACAAAGCAGGGATAGACTTAAAGCCTAGTAGTAGCTGAGAACTAAGTTTGGAGACAGGGCTAAAAACACAACAAGGGCACAGCAACAGGCTCCTTTGCAATATGGTGACCCTGGAAAGAATTCATGTATCCGTTGCTGATAGAGTGACTTGGCCAGAGAGCGGATCCACTGAAGACCTGCCTGAGTAGGTCAACAAACTACAGGGGGTGCTAGGAGAAAGCAAAAGTTGCACCACCACGCACAGCCATCGAGAGGCATTCTCGAGAGGTGAGTGCACTCATTGACAATAGTATAAGAGGCCTTAGCATCTGTGACATTCAGTCCTTCCATCTCCCTAATGATCAGTACCACTGTATAAACCAAAACTGTACAAAAAAAAAAAAAGAAAGAAAAGGGTGATATGGTAACAAGAAGGAACACAACAGTTTTCGTCTTTGGTGAACTGCCATATGCATTGAGAACAAGAGGAAGACCAAAGCTAAGTTTCAAGGATACTTGCAAAAATGCCATGAAAAAGTCAACTTTGATGCAAAATCCTGGGAATCTACATCATCGGATCGAAATACCTGGCGACAATTGCTGCAACAGGGCACATCATCATTTGATAGCATATGTACAAGTCACACAAAAAAGAACTTCATCTTAGAAGAAAAAACTCTCAGACTCAAGAATTCGGAAATAGACTGACATACGGTTATTGCAATTGACCGTGCAAATCCAATATTGGACAGATAAGCCATGAGAGAAGCTGCAGACTGAAACACTGCCCACAGATCCTCACCACCACTGCTAACCACTGTCTCTTGAGATGAAAAGAGTCCATAGTACTTGTGGGAGTAAGCATGCATTGAGAGGAACCTCTATACCAAAGCTCTGCCTTTCAGAATGCAAATCGGCTCTGTAAGAAGAGTAGCTATGATGGGAGACTTAATTATTTCTTGGAAATGCTGAGTGAAAGAGCTTTATTTTTCATCTGTATCTGCACCGATTTATTTCACATAATCTCAAAGCTAATCTCAAAGCCACTCTCGTTGGTTAACATGGTCAGTACTTCAGTGGGATCCTGTGCTCTCAAGCTTTCCACCACTTTGTTTCCCAAGGCAGCAACAGCTTCCAACGTGGGCAAGATTTTCAGGATCACTACCAGATCAGCCATGTTGTGTCCTGTTGTGATGGTGCCCTTCTTGTAGGACCCCACCTGGCGAACTTCTTCGATTTGCACTTTGAAAGTTCCTGAGGCTACGATCAAGTTATCTCTCATGTTGTTTATTTAAAAACAGTTGTCTTGGGTGCTCTATTAATGGACAAGTTCTACAGCTAAAATGTTGGGGTAGGGCGAGTTTTCATCCCACTTTCACCAAGAAAGCGAAGTTAGGGCAAAATCTTGGATCTGCCCACTGAATTTCTTCTCCAGAGTGTGATTATTAGTGCATATTTTTTCAGTTGGACTTCATGCAGAACTCCCATCGAGATCAGCAGTGAGGATCAAAGAGAAGAATTTTACCCTAAGGGGACAACAGGCAAGACCTGCTGTGGGTAATCTAATACCTGCACATTCCCATAGCTGGCAAGGAATGTCTCTCTAGCCTACCAGACAGTGTCTACTCTTTTTGTTGTTGTTGCCAAAATTATGAGTGGTATATTTTTTGTCTTGTTTCTCAGATCTGATATAAATCTTTTCTTATTTTCTTAGTCAAGGCTTTTTTAGCTTTTAATTTAACTAAGACATGGTCTATTATGATAAAAAACATATTGACTTGTGTTGCTCTGCATAGCAAGAAAATTACACGCTCTGTGCAATGTCATTAGCTCAACCTAGCCGCCAATGTAGATGCAGTCAGTCGACCTAGTTAATGATTTTCAGACAACTGGATTAATAGCTACTTCAACAGAAAAAAATTCTCTTATGACTGTACTAGTGGCATCTATGCTAGGGTGATATATTGGCACAGCTGCACCCACTGTAACAGCTATAATGTAGACATATCTTAAGTTATCCAAAATACAATGAGCCAGATTCTCATGTGAGGTCAGTTCATCATAATTCCATTCAACTGATCTGACCGTTTATATTTAATAAAGATATTTAAATGCCATTTTGATGAACAAGCAAAATATAATGAGCCTTATTTACCACTTAATTACTCCAGTTTTATGTCAGTGCAATCAGTTGTTTTAGTGGAGTTCCACTAGTTTTATGGCAGCATAACACAGCTATGAATCAAGCTCCTTGTATGCCGCCAAATCTAACGTTGGCTTTGTCGCCGTTACCAAGTTTTGGAAACCAGCTTTACGTTGCTACCCAAATGTTGAAATAATCCAAATCAGAAAAGGATTTTCACGCGTGCTTTTTCTGTTGACAGATCACATCCATGTTGTGGGCATCATCATTGACAGTGAGAACAAAGCAGTGTGGGTCTGATTCCCGCAGTGAAGGGCATCGCTTTCTGCTGCTAGATATTGTGAAAAGGTGGGACACACTGCAGTGCATCTTGGGACTGTGCCAAATGTCCCAGTATTCTTTGCTTTGTGCCCCAGCCATCCACTGGCTTCCAGGTTACCTTTGCACCATTTCTGAATGGCTTTTTTTGCTGTGTGCACAGGCGTCTAGATAGAAGGGTTGGATCCCTCACTTCATAACTGTGCTCCATTGAGTATCATGAGGACCTCGTGCATGCAGTTCAGTTAATCATTAAGGTACTGACAGAGGAAGACTCATAGGTACCCAGCATTCTGCCTGATAGGGATAGCAGCAATTTTACATTGCTTTTGACATTCGCATAGCACCCACAAGGGGTAGATCGTTACTTTTGGACTAGGGAACCTAGCACTGAATGGTCCTGCAAGTTTGAGATGAAGAGCAGTGAGTGCGGAACTTTTGGATGCCAAAAGCCAACATTCTAGAGCTGTGTGTAGAGCTGGCCCCAGACTTGTAGCGCAAGGACACTAGAATGAAAGGTGCCTTCTCGGTGGAGAAATATGTGGCAATCCCTGACTGGAAGCTGGCGACTCCAGACTGCTACCTGTCAGTCACAAATCAATTTGGAGTGGGGAAGTTGACTGTTGGGGGCGTTATGAATGAATGTGTGCAGGGCAATAAATTGCGTCCTGCTACAAAGGGCCACAGCTCCACGAAATGAGTATGAAGTAGTGGATGGTTTTGCAGAGATTGGTTTCCCTGCCTGTGGTACGTGGGGTGTTCTTGAAGGCCACAGCAGGTGAAGCACAGGGTACAATGCACAGAAGCGGGATGGGTAAATTGAAACACAGCATGGAAACATTTCAGTGATATGCACCTTTTGCAACATACCAATCACTTTCTCACTGACCCTTTGCAGGCACACATTTCTGCAAAGACCAAAGCACAATGAATGTTTGGTGGGAGGAGAAAGGGCTCCACATGGACAAAATAACATGTACTTTCCAGCGCAGTGGTGCTGCTTTCCAGGGAACAAATTCTAACATTGCCCCACACTTTTCCACAAGCAAGGGTCATTCTAGCAGACATCTCACTGCTGAGGCTAAGTGGAGACAACCTGGTGCCTCCACTGCATGCTTGCAGCTTCTGCCCTGCTCCATATGCATCTCTCCTTTGAGCCACTTTGGTGCCTGCGCAAGTGATTGCAGAGTGGTGTGGGACTGTACTAGAATGAGGGAAGGAATAAAAAGGTGCACTGCCATGGAGCCTGCAGCCAAGGATTAACAAATTCTTCCAAGGAACTTTCCTGGAGAGCTCCTTGGAGCATTGCCATGAGATCTGTGTGTGGATCGACACCCTCTTCCACCATACCAATTAGTTACACAGCTCACAGAAACATCAGCTTCCCATTTTTCTATACCTTAGCTCACCTTTGCGCTATACAAGCCACAGCCACTCCCTTCTCCCTGGAGGGCAGCAGCTGCTGAGAGGGGCTAGGCAGAGGTAGGTAACACTTCCTGGTTGCCTGCCACACCAGATGACCCTACTAGGAGTTCCACATCCTCCTCTAACTCCAACTCTTCATCAATAACTCCATCCTCCAGGTTAGGTCCTCGTTCTGCTGCATCCGTGTCCTCTAAAGTATCCGCAGGGCTCTTGGCAGTGGAGATGTGGTCACCAAGGATAGCATCCAGTTCCTTATAGAAACAGCAGGTCTTAGATGCAGCACCAGAGCAACCATTTGCCCCCTCACCTTAGGGTACGCCTGCCTCAGCTTATGTTCAGACCGCACTGCAGGGTGTTCCCATCGTAGCCCTTTCTGCACAGCCTCGAGACACAAGCCAATACGTGTCCCAGTTCCTATGGTTCAAGCGCAGCTGGAACTGCAAAGGCTTCTTTCCCTATATACTGATCACATCCAAAAGCTGAAGGTCCAAGCAGGAGAGCATTTGGTGGAGTTAGCCAGACATGGCCACCTGGGAAGACACAATGAGATCTCTCCACACTCAGCCAGCAAGCAGGAAATGGAGTTCAAAATTCCCAGGACATGAAGGGGTGGATTGTTGTTTACCTGGCTGCATGTCAGCAGAGTTCAAACTACTGGCCAGAGCTATGAGGATGGGCATTGTTGATCTCTTCCTGGAGGCCAAATAAACCAATTAAACCAGGAGTGGTGTCTGTGTTGGCTCTTTGTCAATAATAAAGAGAAGCAGAAGTCTCTCTTAGGGGTGGAAGTGTTTTATGTCTGAAACAAGACTTTTTTCCTGACAAAGTCTCATCTCAGTGTGTACACAATCACCATTTTATTACCAAAAGGTACTTTTTGGTGATAAAACTTGGTAGTACAGAGAAAGCCCTTGATGCATATAGATCTTGGTTTGTGCCAAAGAAACACACTTGGGGTGAGATCCTCAGGTGATGTAAATCAGTTTTACAGCCAGTGAGGATCAGGTCTTTTACTTGACAATTTAGCCTTGTATTTTAACTGTTGTTTTCCTTGTAATTCTAATTTATGTTGTACTATCGATCATAGGCCTTGGGATATCTCCCCATCACTACGCTATGAAAATGCTCCTACATTTCCACGTATTAAATCTTTACAGCTGATCTAAAAGCCTGCGTAATCTAAAGAACAAAGTACTGGTTTGCTATCATAGGTGACTGAAATTCTTTCCTTTTAATTTTTTGAACAGAAAAGGGCTTTTTAAAAAGGTTTTTAAAAATGTGAAAAAAGGAAATTTAAACTGTCTGGTTTCTTTCAAGGAGAGCTGAAAGATTAAACATTGAAAGTGAACATTTTTGATTTTCATGGGTTCTTTTTGTGTGTTTTTGTTGCTATTGGGTTCAAAAACAAAAAAGCCCCAAACCCTCCCTTCTTTTTTCCAGTGCCTTTCTGTGAAAAGAGGAGGGGGAGAGAGGCTGATCATGAAAAACAAGAACATTTCAATTTTTAAGATCAAAACTCTTTCTTTTTTCAGCTTTCCAGAAAGCAGAAAAATTTGGAGGTGTTGACTCTGTTTAGCTGCAAAGCTTCCTAAAATATTGCTTTACAAAATATCAGACGTTTTCATAGTTTTTTTAAAAATTTCCACAATTACTGTTTTTACTAAATTTACTTTATATTCAAAAGTAGTAAGTCCCTTTCTTTTCAAAGTTTTTTTTAAACTTCACCCTAATATTTTCTACTTTGTCATAATTGAATTATTACTTCTATTGCATTGTTAAAAGTTTTGTTCCCTTTCTTCTATCCATGCATTTAAAGCTGCTGTGCCATTTTGGCTAGATTTGTGCTGTTTTGCAAGTGACATGTAGGAGACGAATAGTATATTGCAGTAGGTATCGCTGGCAGAGTGAGAGGGCGGGGCATGGTACTGGTAAATATCGAGGGTCCTAGTTTTGCATGATCTTGAAGGCAAGGACAAGAAGACTGAACTCTGAACCCAGATCATGAAGGCTTCTGTAGGAACAGAAAACAGGAAGATATTATATGACCACGAAAGTGGCTCACATTTATGTGCTTTTTCAGCTAGCCAACTGCCAGCAATGAGAAATATGTTGGTAACATTACAAGTCAGCTAACTGACAGTATTCAAAGCAGAGACCCCATTTCACTTACTATAGTAGCATAATCATTATTTCATTTAGGTGAAGCAGCATGCTGGAATGGTTCTGTTGTGTAAAACATCATCTAAAACACTTCCTTCCACATACTCCTTATCTCTGTCCTCCAGAAGAGATAATGGTTTCATTGATTCTTGAGCATGTGCAGCATTGCACCATGAAAAAGGTTTGTTGGTATGGAAATTTTTCACAGCAATAAGGCACTTCCTAATTTCAGTTTGGAGAATGTAAGCATTCATTAATGTATTACAGTAGTAAATGGTACAGTGTCTTTCATCTGAGCTACTCAGAGCACTTAAGAAGAGAATACCCAGCTGTTAATATATTGCTTTTCCTCAGACGATCTCAAAACATTTTACAAAGAAAGTCATGATCATTAACCCATTTCACCCCAATGGGGAAACTGAGGAACAGAGAAAAGTAGTGACTTGTCTAAGGTCACCCATCAGGTTAGGAGCAGAACTAGGATGCTGGTCTTCTGAATCCCAGTCCAGTGCATTATCCAGTAGGTGACACTAATTACACATTGCCACACAGGTGTGAAATAGGCAAGGTCAGGCCACAGGGCTAGCTCAGAAGGGGAGTGAATGGCCTGGCTGATTAACAGAGGGATACTTCAGGGAAGGGTGGAAGCCGCTGACCTGGGGAAGTAGCCTGGGAGGAGCTGCTAGGATCCATTAGGGCCAGGAGAGCTCACCTGAGGCTGCCCTACGACTGTTGAAAAGGGCTCCCCTGCTGGGGGACGGGAAGGAAGAACAGAAGAGGAAGTTGGAGTGAGATGAGATGGTGAGAGTGAGAAAGAGTTGGAGGGCAGTGAAATAATGCCACCATTGCCAGAGACAGTAGTGGGGAGGTGGAGAATTCCCACAAGGAGGGTTTGGCTTCCCCTCATCCCCAGGGGTCCTCTACCTCAGCCCCCTTCAGCCCTGAGACTTAAGAGCAAACTGTGGCTAGAACACATAGGGCCTCAGCTATCTGTAGGACAGTGAGCAGATCAAGGGGCTGGTGCCCAGGAGTGAGGCTGGCCCTGCCACCGTATGTACACCTGTTAGAGACCCTTAAATGAGAGCACAAGGGACTGGATTTTTTTTTCAGAAGTGCTGAGCACCCACAGCTCCTGATCAAGCTGAGGTTGAGGGGATTGGGCACTTGCTCTGAACCAAGGGCACCACTCCAGAAGGGCAGGAGGAGTAGCAGCCATGCATACCCAGGCACTCTTTGCTCTTCTTCCTGTTCCTCTGAGTCTCAGGGAGAGAGGGAAAGTACACGGCTTGTGTATACCTTGATGGGAGGGGGCAGAGGAGTAATTTGCTCTTCCCCTTGCCCTCCAATAGTCAGGTGACCCGGATGATGAGCAAGCAGCGTTCCTGCCCCTGCCCTCCCGAAATGGCGCCCTTCCTCTGAACACAGTGTAAATCAATAGCACAGCTGAGGAAAGAACCGAGGAGTGCTGGCTCTCAGGCCCTGCTAGCCCACACCCTCTCCGTCCACGTTCTTTATACTATGTGGGGGAAGGGCAGCGATGTCTCCGTTTGTATTAAAAATGTGATTGAAATCATTTGTGGGGTTTATGATGTTGAATCAGGACCCTGTTGGGTTGGAGCAATGCCAGCCCTTGGAGATACTGTACCTAAACAGCTGTTGAGTGTGCATTCTGGGACTAATATGTCATTACTTATTGCCCTGGCTTGCTTGTAGCCACTCTGGTAACGTGACAGTGCTCTGTTCTCTCTAGCTCAGGGTGAATTTCAAAAGCAGTGGAGTTTAGACTCTGTTCAGATGGTATTGCCAACTTCAGATGTTTGCTAGAGTAGTCCCCAGAGTCTACAGAGTTAGTCTGAAAATCCCTCAAGAAAAAGTTTTCTCACCAGATTTCTGGCATTTTCTCTCTCTAATACCAGATGGAAATCCTATGAGAACATCTTCCCTGGGGCTTTTTGCCACTTTTGATTCCAGGCAAAATGGGGAAAATACAACCCCAGAAATGGATTGGTTTAAAATGATTTGCAAGGTATATGTAGATGGTAACTCAACATGTATGGCTGGATGGATCTGGCTCAGGTAGTTTAATTGCAGTGATGACATTTGGGCTGTGACTGGAGCCTGGGCTCTTAAGACCTTGCAATGTGGGAAGGTCCCAGAGGTGTGGGCTGTAACCTGAGGCTGAAGGGTTCAGCCTGTTTAACAGCACTGTAACCAAAGTCAGCTGGCATGGACCTGACCCTGCATAGCTAATAGTAGTGTAGACATACCCTAACTGCAGGGATAAATTCAGGGTCTCCTTTGACTTGCAGTAGTTCACCCAGTGCTCTATGGAAGGTCATTTGGAAATTACACGAATAAGAGATTGGGAGGCACAGGGAGCTGTCTAGGTCATTAGTTCAACTAGTTCAAATTCCTGCTGGTACAGAATTTGTTTCCTTCAGTAAATCTTCTAGTATTGTGTCCAGGCGAGTTTCAATAACTCAAGCTCAGAGGCTTCTACCGCTTCCCAGAGAAGACTTCTGCAAAGCCTAATACACTTCAAAGTTAAAAACTTGCGGTATTCAACCTAAATTTTAATGGTCTTAGTTTTAGTCTATTGCTTCTAATTTCATATAATCTACTATATTAAATAATTAACTCTCTGGCTCTGGGTTCGTATTAAGTGTCTTCCTACTAAGCATGTTTATGCATAGCTACAACTTTGATTCTTTCTTCATAAATCCACCCTGCTCACTTTTGTTGTCTACTCTGAATGGCCTCTAATCTGCTTTCACAGAATCACAGAATCATAGGGCTGGAAGGAACCTCAGGAGGTCATCTAGTCCAGTCCCCTGCTTCAAGCAGGATCAACCCCCACTAAGTCATCCCAGCCAGGACCTTGTCCAGCCAGGACTTAAAAGCCTCGAGGGATGGAGAATCCACCACCTGTCTAGGCAATACATTCCAATGTTTCACCACCCTCCTGGTGAAGTAGTTTTTCCTAATAACTAACCTACACCTCTCCCTCTTCAACTTCAGACCATTACTCCTTGTTCTGCCATCTGACTTCACTGAGAATAGTTTCTCACTCTCCTCTTTAGAGCTCCCTTTCAGGAAGTTGAAGGGTGCTATTAAATCACCCCGAAGTCTTCTCTTCTGTAAACTAAACAAGCCCAAATCCCTCAGCCTATCCTCGTTAAGTCTTGTGCTCCAGCCCCTTAATCATTTTTGTTGCCCTCCGCTGAACCTGCTCCAGCACATCCACATCCTTTTTATACTGGGGGGCCCAAAATTAGACACAATATTTCAGATGTGGCCTGACCAGTGCTGAATAGAGGGGAATAACTCCTTCTCTAGATCTTCTCAAAATGCTCCTCCTAATGCACCCTAGCATGCCATTAGCCTTCTTGACTACAAGGGCACACTGTTTACTCATATCCAGCCTTTCATCCACCATAACCCCTAGGTCCCTTTCCATCGTACTGCTGCTGAGCCAGTTGGTCCCCAGCCTATAACAATTCTTGGGATTCTTCCTCCCCAAGTGCAGGACTCTACACTTCTCCTTGTTGAACCTCATCAGATTTCTTTTGGCCCAGTCCTCCAATTTATCCAGGTCACTCTGGATTCTCCCTCTACCCTCCAACATATCTACCTCTCTCCCTAATTTTGTGTCATCTGCAAACTTGCTGAGGGTGCAGTCCAGTCCCTCATCCAGGTCATTAATAAAGATGTTGAACAACACTGGCCCCAGAACCGAACCTTGTGGCACTCCGCTTGAAACTAACCACCATCCAGATATTGAGCCATTGACCACTACCCTTTGGGCCCAACCTTCAAGCCAGCTTTCTATCCATCTTATAGTCCAAGGATCCAAACTATATTTCCTTAATTTGTGGACTAGAATGTTGTGGAGACCATATCAAAAGCTTTGCTGAAGTCAAGGTATATATCACATCCACTCACTTTCCCATGTCCACAGAGCCTGTTACCTCATCATGGAAGCTACTCAGATTGGTTAGGCACGACTTGATCAGGCTTTCTGGAGTTAAGATGCCCAGCATTGTATGGAATTTCAGGTGGTCACATCAGAGCTGATGATGAGAACCTCATCAACAAGAGTTTAGCTTTGGGTATATTTAGAGAGTTGAGTGGCACACATTATGTTCTTTAACATAGTGGCACAAATTATGTTCTTTAACACAGCTATTCCTTTTTAAGGTCAACTCTGAACTCACAGGTTAACGTTTTGTGTATTTGGATATTATGACCATATTCTTGTGGGAGGTGGTCGTGTTCCACCTTAGAGTATTTATTTTGAAAACCGGCTCTTTTAAAAGACTTTCATGTTGGGTGTGGTTTCTTATGTCCGAGTTATTCCATGATTAAATTTGGTCACTTTACAAATCAAGATAATCTTTAACCCAAGATGCCAGCTCTGTAGACTTAATCTGGGATCTGAAAATTGAGTGGGGTTCTTTTCTGCTTCTGCTTCATCACCTATAATCCTGATCTTAATGAGGTGTATTGCTCATGTAGTTAAGGTCAATTTGAGATGCACTGTGAAAATTCAGATTTATCTGAGTCTCATTTTCGAAAGCAATTTAGGAGCAATGAAAGTCAGTAGGAATTTGCTTCCAAATATACTAAGTGACTGAAGATCTTTTGAGACAGGAATGTGAGCGTATACAGGTAGTGCTTAGAAAAAAGTATTGTAAACTGAGCAAATCTGATCTGGAAATCACTGAGAGGTAATAACATAGAATCCTAAAGTATTACTTTAAAAAGGACAAAATTTTAAGACTTGTTAAAAATTGTGAGATTTGTTCCACAGACACTGGTATAGATCAGCATTCAATGGAGTTCACTCAAACAGTACAGACTTACGCCCATGGTTATTTACTCTGAACTGTATTTTGCCTTGAATTTTGATGAGGAATATTGTTAAATATCCTGAAATTGAAGAGAAGAGCAATCACTGCATCCACGTTTTATTCCAAGTCAGCTAACGGACTTTGTTCTTCTGTGGAAAACCAATTTGAAAGCACTTCCTGTACGTCAGGCTCTTTGACTGCTGTTCTTCACGTGTGCATTCTCTCATCAGAAGGTGTTAAGGATACATTTTGGCTGGTTGGTTGAAATTAAAATAGAAACAGTTGTCTACTGTAGGTGAAAGCACTTCAAAAACAGCACTTATCACAGTGGGCCAAATTAATCTCCAGTGTCACATCACCAGTGACGCTAGAGTTATGACAGATATATTGGCCTTATGTGTAGCTGTGGTTGTGCGAAAATAACAGCTGAACTCAACTCTGTTCACCCAGAAAACTAGAGCTCTGGCGTAGAGATCTCCTTTTTTGTTTTGTTTGTACTGTACTCAGCACAGTGGTATTCTGATCCATGTTCAAGGCCCCTTGATGATACAATAATGCTAACAGTAAACTCATTCCTACCTGACCTGAAAGGAGCATGGAAAATCACATTATTCTAAATGTTTTTAGTTACATGCTAACATCTTCAGCAATTGATACACAGGGATGCAAAGTTGTAAGAACCAAGGGCAAACCGGAGCTTAGAGAAGTTAGCTGCTTAGTATTTTTGAAGCCAAGGAAACAAATCCTTGAAGATATGGTTGAAATCAAGGGACCAGACTTACACCCCACTTACCTACTCCTCAGTCTGATCTCAAGCTTGTGTAGATTGTAGTCTCAGGGTTTATAAAGCATTGAATTTTAAATCTTAGTGTCTGCCTTTAAATAATTGTCTGACACTTCTATAATTTCCAGCAACTGTGAAAATTTAAATTAATCTTTAAATGCTTAAAAATAAACATGAGTAGAAATTATGGAAAAAAAATCTGCCAAGCCCATACGTAAGTTAGGATAGAATTTGTTCCCACATATTTATGCAAAGATATTTATAGGTTTGTACAATTTATATCCACACTAGTAAGCTGGGGTGTGAGGTGTCAGATACAGGAAGGTTTGAGTACTTTCTGATTTGAAGTCTTTCATCTGAAACGTCACAAATTCACAAAACGGCACTGAGTGTGTTTTTTGTCATTAAGCGTATTTAACTGTGCCTTGTTTTACTGCTCCAGGAAGAATTTCATTTGTCAGCAATTTTAAGCTTTGCCAAATAAAGGCTTATTGGCAAAGGGCATCGAACACTCTGATAATGACCCAACTTTAAAAAACAAGCACCCTGCTGTGCTGTATTCAAGCCACAGTTCTACTGAAACATAAAGGGGAGACAATGCCTGCTTTCAAAAACTAGAGGTTCTTTGTTTTCCAATACAAGCCTAAATTAATGTTTTAAAAGGCTATTGCTATTTTTTCCCAGTTAGCTGGCACTGTTTGTAAATTTTTTGTGGGCAAGGTCCTATGTCATTTCAGCATTTTTAACACAAGTGCCAAAATCAGAGTGCCTTAGATGAAATTTCTGAAATTCATTAGTCCAGCCTGATCACTCCTTTTAGTAATTGGGTTAGAAGGTTGTTGCGAGGCATCGAGGAATCTATTCAGTGATGTGCATTGTGATGACACCAGCAAGGATGGGCAATATTTCTTACCCAGCTTAAAGAATGGACATCAAAAATAACTGAATTGTTCCTGCAGTTCAGGTTGAGGCATCCAGGTGAGGATCCTTTTTTTTAGTAAAGCAAAATAATGGGAACTACGTAGTTTAATTACTTTGGCTTTCAGTACTTTTCCTTCAGCTTTTAAACAGTGATGTAGGAAATGGAAAAATATACAGTCCACTGTGAAATTCTACAATCCTGATGCAGTAACCCCATAAAATATTTTTGAATGTAAAGTGAACTTTCTGTAGTTATATAACATTATGTAATTCTTAACTCTATAAATTCTAGCGTTGGATCCCATTCTGGCAGTTCAGCAAAGAAAGCAGAGGAATGTTTCCCTGCAGTCCATTGTTCAGTTAGATTGTGTGGGCTGCCTGCGAACGTCAGAGCTGTGTAAGTAATATAGACTGAACTTTACCAACTTGTATTCACAGACAAAGAATTCTTCCAGTCCCAGTCCCTAACCCTATTCCTGAGCGATAGCCTAATCTAGGTTATCTTTTCAGAAGCTGCTGTGGGGGAGGCATGGCTCTGAATTAGAGACTCCAGTTTATGTAACATTAATGGAGCATTGGAGGGAAAGCAGGTTAGCACTGCTGCTGTAGAACTCAGTCAGTAACAGACCACAGCGTGACAGAAGATGTAAATTGATACAAGTCCAAGCCAGAGCAAGGATCAAGCCAAAATAGACTTTTGGGGCACTACCAGCCGCTTGAGACAGTGCCACAATCCTATGCCACACAGTACAACTTGGTAAAGCAAATATATTGCTTTGTTCTGATGTTGGCACTGCCAGTGGTTTCTGGCATGGCCTGTCCTCAAATTACCCTCTTTCAGCAGTTCTCTGACAGGTGCAGGATTGTGACTGTTCCCTTCTTAGGGCTTATCTTCACGACTTGGTGTGCCGACGCTTCAGCAATCAATCCACCAGCGGTCAATTTATCACATCTGCTTAGATGCAAGAAATTGACCTCCAAAAGCTCTCCCCTCAACGCTAGTATTCCACCAGGCTGCGAAGAGTAGGTGAAGTTGGTGGGAGAGCAGTCCCCACTGTCCTTGCTGCATTGAAGACACAGCAGTAAGTACATCAGTTTCGTAGCTGAAGTTGCATGTTTTAGATAGTTGGAGAGAATGGGTGTAGTGTCCACTAGGTCTTAAGCTTGGTTTTCCTGCCATTAACCAGACAGTCTGCATACAAAGAAAGAAGACTGTGGTTCAGAAGTGTGAAAACCGAGCAAGCATCAAACTATGTGAAGTAGGACTGTGTCTCCAAGGCACAGCCCTACATTAGGGAAGGAACTTGAGTTGCACAACTAGAGTGTAGGGGGAATGCAGTCACTCTACTGGCACCACCCTTTACTGGGTTCTGTGCCCACTCACCTCTGCAACAGTGATGTGGAGGGAGGAAAGTATCATGGACGCTCTGTGGGGGTGGCTAACATGTAAGTCCCATGAAGTCTTGAGTGGAAGATCTGTATCCTGTCCCAGAGCAGGTATGGAAAGGGGACTGCTTGAACACTCTCCTTTAATGGATATGCAACTAGCTACATCCTGTCTAGAATTTAAGTACCGTGAAGGAAAGACTTTGCCATCTCAGTATATTGAATACCATCAAGCACGTGGATGGGGTTCAACAAATGATGCTGACTGTAATTCTGAAGGATCCTGAAGCACTTTATAAAGCCTGGGTTAGCCTCACAAAGCCCTGCAGCGGGGCAGTATTAAGTAACATTATGAGCTCCATTTTTAAAGATGGAGAAGTGATGCAACTGAGGCCAAGTCTATATGTACAGTGCTGCAGTGGCAGAACTGCACCAGTACAGCTGCGTGGCTGCAGCAAGGCCGGAGAAGATGCACTCTATTGATGGGAGTTCTCTCTCCTTTTGGCATAAAAAAGCCCACTTCTGTAAGTGGCATGAGCTGTGTCAGCAAAGAGGAGTGCTCCTGCTGACACCGTGCTATGAGGATGAGTGCTTCTGTTGGTGTAACTAACACGGTGCAGGACGGGGGCTTGTGCACATTCCTGAGTGACATCAGTTATGCTGACCAAGGCTGTTGTGTAGACACAGCCTGCGCGACTTGCCTACGCAGAGAAGTCAATCCTGGAGCTGCGGATGAACCCCAGGAGGCCCCCATCCCCATCCTGTGTGCTCCAACTCCTAGAAATCATTGCCTCAAAGCCAACTTTATTTCGATACAGATGCAACCAAGATGGCCTTCTTACAGAACTGTAACCTAATGACAGTAATGCCCTGAGAAAGACTGCTTGGATTGGGGATGACCTGCTTGGTAAGACCTCTTTTTATTGGTGCAAAGAGCACAAACATCGGGCCAAAACTAACCAGTGGTGACCAGGAGGTCACAATCATTCGCCCTCTCCATTCAGGCTAAATCAATACAAACAGCCTTCTGATGTAACTTCCAGATGTCTAACTCTAAATATCTGTGCCTCCCTCCAATAAAAATGTCGAGTGGCAGTAGGCAAGACAGTGAGTAATGAAAGTTCATTCCCCTGTTTTCTCTTCTTCCACCTTATAGAACAAGGTAAACTGAGGACATGCCGTTGGTTCTGCGGTTGCCGTGATGAATCTGTTACCACTGCACTTCATCTGTGCCATGGTAACTAGAGGCAACACGGAGTTTATTGAGAATACCTAAATCATCTAGCAAGGCAGCAGGCAATTAGCCTATAGACAGCCGCGCAGCCTGTGTGAGCAACAAGAGCAATTTAGCCGCCTTTTGTACTGTAGGTTTTCAATAAGCTTCCCTTATGTTTGGCAGCTCCCTGAACTCGATAGACTTTACCGGGGCTGAATTATGCCTGACTGCACCAGTAAAGGCCTCACAGGTGGGTGGAAATAAACTTTAAAAGAAATGTACCTTGGAGAATTCAGAGATCCCTAATCTATTATCTGCACCCTTAACCCTCTACAGTAAACTCGGTTTATCTGGTATTCAAACAACCAGAATTCTCAGTTAACTGGCATTCTGTCCCACTCCAGCCATCGCCTTCTTACTCCGGTGGCCTCTGAGTGTGTGTGCGGCCAGCAGCTCCTCCTCTCTCCTGCCCAGTGCCCGCCACCCAGAGCAGCTCCCAGAGCGGCTGCATGGGAGTGTCCCTCAGAGCAGCATGGTAGCTGCCCCCAGAGTGGCTCCCTGCCCAGTGCGCAGCAGCAGTTCACCAAGCAGCTGTGTGGCAGCTGACCCCAGCAGCGGTTCCAGAGCCGTGGCTCCCCAAGTGGCTCTCTGCCCAGGACTCACTCCCCATGCAGCACAGCCAAGCCTGAGCCCTGCAAGCAGCATCCCGCCATCGCCAGCAGCAAGGTAACAGGGCATCGGTTAAAGCGGAGAGGCGCTAATATTAGCCCAAACACATTCATTTTATTCAAATAAGATCTTGTTAAGTTTATTTAATTGATATTGGATAAAGTCCATTTGCTTCAGCTGTTGTCATGTAATGGCTCCTGACTGCTCATGTAATGGCAACTGATGCCCTGTTACCTTGTTGCTGGCAGTGGCTAAATGCTGCTAATATCAGCTCCTCTCTGCTTCAGCTGGCTAATGACTGCCGCAAACGTTCCCTAGAACTAAACCAGTAGCATTCTACTGGCACTTAGGGCCTATGAGTGATGAGGCAAGAGTGGGAAGTAGCCCACTACCTCTGAGTAACTGTTCATGGGTATGAGAAGGACCTATGCAGTCAGCTCCACATTCAAAGACTTTTAAGGTCAGAGAAGACCTTTATGATCATCTGACTTAATGTTCTCTGTAGTGGCCATAGAATCTCACTCTGTAATGGCTGCATCACACGTTCCGAGGTCAGAGGGGACTTTTGGACTCATCTCAAGCGTGAGTAAACTTTGGGATAACAAGATCATCAATGGGGACTTGTCACTGATCTAATTTGCAGATGAACATACATACTCTAAAAATGACAAATGCACCTAGCCACTCTGGTTTCCTCTACTTCTGCCTTTCTTAAAAAATGGAGTATTGCCAGCCCAAGCATTCATAAATCATGAATCTGACCTCTAGCGAGATGCGTCATACAATTTCCCTGAAATAATTCCTGTTTGAACCCAAACCTGCCATCCACTCTTGATTTACAGATGTTTGATACTAGAGAATCTATCACATCCCTTCAAAAGATGCTCCAGTGATTAACTAGTCTAACTGTTCACAAACATGATTTATTTCCAGTCTACACTGGTCTAACTTCTGCTTCCTGCTACTGGATCTTGGTAAGCCTTAGGTTATTGGAGTTGGTCTGCCCTAAAACCTCACATAATAGCTTTGTCTCGGGATGTAAAAACTCCACACCCCTAAGATATAGCTATAATGACCCATGTAGACAGGGCTAGGAAGATGGAAGAACTCTTCCATGTACCTAGCTACTGTCTCTTGGGGAGGGGGATTAACTGAAGTGATTGGAGAAGCTGCTATGCACAATCACCCAACCCACTCACTCAGCCTTAACTGTAGGGAGCATTGATACTGAAGCACTAGAGTGCAGCTGCTGTAGCAGTTTAGGTGTAGACATATCCTCTGATCAGAGAGCCCCCTTTGATCAGAAATAACCAAGATATGAGATCCTTTCTATAGGTTTTTAAAATCATGATCTAGAATTCTCTTTTCAAGATGCTGTTTTCTCATGATGTTGTAGGATGTTTCCATAACAGTGTCCTGTAAATTGCAAAACCTCCTCAGTTGCTCAGCCCTCAGAGAGGATCTGAGTACTTGGCAGGATTAGGGTCTTATTTGGTAGCTGTATTGGAATAGCCTGTTGAGCCCTACAGACCCTTCCTCCTCCTCCAAACACATGCAGATCATACAGGAGGACACGAGTGATCCTGGTGGGGAAGGAAATCCATGAAGATCCATGAGGAAATGCACATTCTGCCCCACTCCCCAGTTCTGCCCCCAGACGACCTGCACAAATATGAATTGAGCAAATTTGCTTTTGCAGGGAAGGAGATGAAAGATTAGAAATGTTGTCACACTTAGACTCATCCGTCAGCACAAACAGGAAACACAAGACATCTATATCACCAAGCAGCATTTTTGATGTAGAATTCAGATCAGACCTGTGAGGCTTTAGGTTGAATTGACTGATCTAACTTTAAGGGATGACAATACTCAATATTAAAGGGTTCCAACACTCGCTGACTTTCAAATGGGAGCTGTGTTCCTAAATCCTCTAGGTCCTTTGCTAATCCCATCCTAGATGGCATACATGCACAGCGAAGAGTAAAGGTTATTTTTTTCCCTTTCGATAGTTGAGTCCCGTGCAGAACAGAAGAACCTACCTTCTATTTGTAAATCAGAATCTTGCCTACCATCTGGCTTTGAGGATGGAATTGAGTCTTTATCTCAAGAGTGAATAAACTTTGTGGTAACAAGATTATCAATGAGAACTTGACACTGATCTAACTTGCATATGAATCTACGTACTCTAAAAATGAGAAATGCACATAGCCAGTCTGTTTTCTGTCTTTCTTGACAGATGGAGTACTGGCAACCCACGCCTTCATAGCTCATGAATTTGTCTTAAAAATCAAATTTGGCCTTTTTTTGCCTTCTAGGTTTTTAGCCTTTTTAGGTGCATTTGCTTCACATTTGTCAGTTTTCACTTGAACAACCAGGGCTAGAAATAGCTAAAAAAACCGGAAATTTTTAATTCCACCTGGCTCTAGAAGGTGAGGCACCAAATATCGTGCCACTCATGATAAAATCGTGAGAGATGGCAATGCAGCAGATGCAGTCTCTAGTCATGTTGGCTGAAAACTCAGGTGCAGAAAAAGAAAGCTGTTAGAGCAATCTGACTTATTTTTCATGCCTATCAGAATGCTCATTCTCCATGGACTGTACCTCCAAAACTAAGAGCAAACTGGAGAGAAGCCAGACACTGCATTTGATCTTTTGGCTACTTCTTGGCCCCTGTGTTTTCATAGGTGTGGTTTATATAATGTACAATCCATTCCCTGGGGAAGAATGAAAACTTAAGTAAAAATCTCACAAGAGAAATACATTGGGAAGTTGATATGTTTTGCTATAAATCAGTCATTTAGAAATTTAAAGCAATACAAATGGCCAATGCATTCAGAATTAGCACTAGGACTGTAAGTTTGCAATCTGCAGAACTCAATGTTACGAATCATGGGACTCAGAGAAAGTAATACCTCTACTTTATCTTCCTTTCCAAGTACTGCTATACCCTACAAATGCCTAATAGTTCTAGAACATAGTCGTGTGGTAAATATTCTAAGTGGTGGCGTTTCCACTGCTTCCTTTGGAAGTCTGTGGACCAGGGAGACAAGGAAAAATTAGATCACATCCAATATGTAATTGCAGACTGTAAATAAATAAATAGAAGACCCAAAAGTCTTCTAAGGAAGACCTTGCTGATTCCCATTTGCTGTTGGATCTTCATGTTGATGAATATTTTCATCCCCTCACCCCTGTATTTCAATTAAGGATACTGTAAAAATTCCTCTTTCTGAGTACACAATGAAGCAGCATTATAGTTACACTGCCTGCTTAGAAATCCATCTACTTGCTCTCTTATTGACAAATTCTTACCAGTGGAATCAAATCAGATTTATCCAGCATGTGGAATTCTGCTTCCCTGATTTAATTGCATTAATAGTTGAGCTTATGGGTCTGATTTTTACATTTATTAGCAGACACCCAATCGCATGCAATTCTGCCCCTGATTTGCACATCCAGTTATGGAAACTGCACTTTTGTACTGGGTAATTACAAGCACAAATGATCAGCTCTGATCATTTTGCATGCGCAATTACTTCATTTGCTCAAGCAGGAATAGTAACTGGATGCTCAAATGGGATGTTCATTTTTGTCTCTAACCCTTTTAAAACCCAAGCCCAACCTGTATCCAATTCTACTGTCTTGTTTGCAACAGGTCTGTCAAACAGTTAATAACATTGGCTTCCCTTAAAGCAATTTCCATCATGGACTTTGCATTTATTTGTATCTGCCTGTGTTGTGCCTTAAGTTGTCTGCTGAACTCATGAAAAGTTGAGGACTTTAGTTGTAGTGAGCTTCTATTAAGTTTGTAATGTGCTGACTGTATTTTAAAAGCAGTTAAGGAAAAAACAACACTATGTTAGTAATGTAGCTCTTCAATAAAATGATTTATTCGGTGAAAAGCTTTCATGGGACAGACCCACTTCATCAGATCAATAGCATTTCCAGTACAGACTGACACCTGTAGGTACAGAGGTCCAAAAAACTGCAATAAAAACTGACAAATCAAGTGCATAGGACTGAAGGAGGTGGGTCAGGGGTGGGGAATCCTATGTACTTGATTTGTCCATTTTTATCACAATTTTTTTGGACCGCTGTACTTATTGGTGGCAGTCTGTACTGGAAATGCTATTGATCTGATGAAGTATGTCTGTTCCATGAAAGCTCATCACAGAATAAATCATTCTGTTAGTCTTTAAAGTGCTGCGTTACTGCTGTTGTGTTAGAATACAGACTAGTACGGCTACCTCTCTGTTACTGACAATGTTAGTAAGCTTTTATAACATGCCTTGGTTTAGAGCAGGGATGGTCTAATGCAGGGGTTCCCAAACTTTTCGGCATCACAGCCCCCTTTTGATTTTTGAGAAACCCTCACACCCCCCCACCTCTTCTTTACCATCGCCCAACCCCCCCCAACAAAAAATTCAATTTGTAATTTAAAATAAACACAAAAACTTGATATAAAAATGATATTTAAAATTAAAATTAAGCACAAATAGTCTGTCTCGGTCCCTTGTGGGTGCCTGGTGCAGCCACAGCTGGTCGGGTACCTAAGCTCCATGCCAGCTGGCAGAGCTGCCCACGCCAGCCACCCACCCACCTGAGATCTGCACTGCCAGAGCTGCCCTCCCACCTGCCCCCCACCTGAGTCCCGCACTGCCAGGACCAGCTGCCTGCCCACCAGCTACCAGCCCCAGCCATGTGCCAGCTGCCTGAGCCCCACGCTGCTGAGGCCAGCTGCCTGCCCACGAGCCCAAGCCACCCTTTGCTTCCAGGGCCAGCCACTCACCTGCCATGCTGAGCCCCCCCTCCTCTCCCACAAAGCCAGGAACCACTAGCCCCTGCTCTTACCCTAGCTCCAGCCACCCAATCTAACTCCATCCTCCTCCTCTTCCCCCTCCTGCTCCAACCCACATTCAGTGACCTTTGCAGGAGGCAGCTAGCTCCACATGGGTCTTCGTCAGCTGCCTGGTTCTTATAGCGGCTGCACCGGGTCACCCACACAAAATGGCAGGGCCTGAGAGACAGAAGCAAAGGCCGGCTCTTTCTTTGGGTGGGGAGAATGATGGGGGGGTCCTGGGTTGCCTCTTGCCCCCCCTAGAATTTCTTCACACACTGCTGTGAGGGCACGTCCCCCAGTTTAGGAAACCATGGTCTAATGGGAGAAGCAGGAAGCAGCACAGAGTGGGACACCATATCTCACAGCTCCCGTTGGCCAGGAAGGTTGTTCTGTGGCCAATGGGAGCTACAAGTGGTCATACCCATGGATGCACAGGTAAATAAAGCACAGGCAGCCTGCTGGGTTCTAAGCTTGGTAATATGCCGCTTATTGTCCATCCCTGGTTTAGAGAATATATGCCAAGAGTTCATCCTCATAGATCCTGACTGGGGATCAGCAATGTGTCCATACAAGGACAAAAGTGTCTGTGGTAAAAATTTTGGAGTCCATGATAATTTTTCAGTAAATGGAATGTCCTCCAATGTCCATTACCAAGGACAATCATTTTGTCAAGTGTCTGTCACACAATGTGGTGGTGCCTGGATTCTAGCCACACGCGTGCAGATGACTTGACATTCTCCTGCAATATAGAAACCTAAATAAACCTGGGAAAGTAGAATTAGCCTATGTTCAAGCTATTCAACAGAATTCCTCTCTCCCAAGAGGTTTTCAGGAGCCTAGATTGCAGTCTGAGTGAAAGGTCAGCTTTCAGAACCAGTGTAAAGTTATTTACAGGAAGTGAAGCGGAAAGTGGGGTTTTCAGAGTTGCTCAAATGGCTCAGCTCTGCTGCGAGAAATAGATTGTGCTCCTTGTAAGCGGACACACAAATGCCTGTCCTGATGTACTAATGATCAACAAATCTTCTAGCCTATGAAAAACATGTTTGATAAACAAAGCTTTTTGAAATGGTGAGGGTTTTATTCCCCCTTTCTGGATGTGACAGAAGAATATAAACAACTCCTGCGGATTAAACAAGCAATGTGCAAATTAAACCATAACAAGCTGTTATACTGACACAGTGAGATTACTATATTCAAAAGTAGCATCTATGTACAGAAACGAGCCCCATTCAGAGAGGTGCTGAATGCTGTCAGCTTGCACTGGAGATAATGGGAGGCAGCATCTGGTGTGGGCTGTCGTAACGCCAGGAAGTGGAGTTACAAGATCAGCTAAGCATCTAACCCGGGGACTTCAGGTTTCTCTGGATCTCACAGTAGGTTCACAACCCCTAGAAGGGGCATATAAATAAAAATATCCCTATATCAGAGTTTCTTTGGAAAATGCTAGGGCTAGACCAAGCAATCATTAAATAATAGAAATAATTCTGGACTCTGGTCCTAAGGCATCAGAAAGAAAGGGAATTTTCTTAAATTGGTGGGGACATATTTTTATATCCTAAAGGCAAGCAGAACCATGAAGAGGTCAGATAAGGGTGTGTTAGAAGTGGCTCTTACCCACGAAAGTTCCTTACCTAATAAATAGTTAGTCTTTGAGGTGCTACAGAACTGTTTGTTTATGAAAGTAACTATCAAGGATACCTTGGGAAATGGTGACAGCTCTCTTCTCTCTCATCTGCTTATATCATGCCAATCACAATAGCTTCTAAGAATTGATATGGTTCCAAATGCCAAACACTGAAGGGAGCTGGGGTGCAAAACCAGGTACATTAAATATGTAAAAGGTTCAGTTTGATCAAATGAGGACTATATTAAGGAAAAAAGAGTGACTGTTTTTATTGGCAAGAGATGCTGCAGATGAAAGTTTGCTGAATGTAAAGAGGCGGAGGAGTTGGCTCAGGAGACGTATACACCCTTACGTCAAACTAAACACTTTTACAAACAATCTGGATTAGTGATAAGTATATTTCCCATTCCCACCCCACCCTCCACTGCCCCAAGATAATTGCTGTTAAAAACAGAGCTCTAAACAGCTACAGGGAGCAAAACAACGGCAGCAGTGTTAGTTTTATCAAGTGATACACAGGGAATATAGAGTGAAAAACTAAGACAACCGATAGAACCATTAATAAGAACCTAAAGAATTAACATTTATCCCTACAAGCCCACAGCTGCTTACTCAAGTTGCTGTTACTCACAGGCATAGTCACACTGCGCTTGCTTCTTCTTCCCTTAATAAGGAAGGGTTCCACTTACATCACTGGGCCAAATCCAAATAGTAAGATTTGCACCTTCTTCTAAGAGTGTAAATTCAGCTAAGTATTGCCCTAATCCTTCAATGACTTCAGCAGAATTCTACAGAGCCCCAGTGTCTGCTTGCAGAATGGAAGATCTAGGGACAATTCTGGCTCTGTTATTTTGGTGTAAATTTGGAGATACTCTGCTGAAGTCAGTGGAATTATTTTGATTACAAGGCCTGATCTAGAGCTCACTGAAATCCGTGGAAAAATTCTCATTGACTTCAGTCAGGTTTCTCCCAAGCTCTTATTCCAATTTGGCCTTTAGGTTTTCATGTACCTACTGACTGTGTTAGGAAAATAATTTACATTGTCTCTGAGTGTAAGGAAGTGTACCCTGATGTATGTCACATGCTGAAGAAGCAGAAGGGCAGGATGTATCAGTAAAAGAAATTAATAGGTAGAGGTACATGGCCATGCACATGGTGGTTTTGCTCCCCTCTGGCTCAAAAAGTAATGAGGTTTTTAACAAAAATGTAAAGTTTAAATTTGCAAATACCTGTCAGCTAGAGATGATGGAGCTGTCCTTAGACAGCCCACTGCCTGCTTCTGGTCTTGTCTTACACAACTCCTTGGTTTAGTGGCTAAGTTATATACAGTATCTGGGATGAAAGCCTAGCTACATTGGAGTCACTGACACAACACATGCTGACTGCAATGGGGCTGGGATTTCACCACTCTTAAAATGGTATGCCAGAATGTTTCATAATGCAAATATGTATGAGCTGATCTCTCAAATATGCAAACTGCAGTGTCATGAACTGATGTGTGATCTTGTGAAGATGTTACTGAAAAGGATCATGCTTCTGATTTTTCTGTGGCTTCATTCTCATTGCAGTGGGTTAGTTTGGACTTAGTCCCCTGAGAGGTGTTTGGAACGTTATCTATAATACATTTTAGCAACTTTGTGACTGTCTGTCTGTGAAACTGTTTGTTCAAAAGCTCCTCTTAAGTGGTAAGAGGTAGGACCAACAAATTTGGTATGCCACTTCCTCCTATCATCACTTAGAATAATGTAAGGGTTTGGTTGTGCCAGGAGAACAGGAAGTGCCTGGAATTTGGTTGTTTCTCATAAACTGGAAAGGGAGGGGGTCTGATTGAAGGGACAGTTATGCTGTAGGATGACCACATGGGGGTGGCAAGGGGCCAGAGATGGAGGCCGGATAAGTATAATCCCATTGGGCCAGAGGGGGATGAGGGTGGAGAAAGAGACAGCTATTTACTATGTAATTTATAGTTTGTCTGTGTGTCAGTTTGTCGATGTCTCTGTCCCCCTGCTGGGTGACGTGTATCTCTTCCCTAGCTGTGCTCATTGCAGCTGCAGTGGCCACGGACAGGTACTTCTCACCTGGCCCTAAGCTGCTATGAGAAGAGAGGGCTGAGGCTGTGCCCTCTCCATGGAGCAGCCAGCATACTGAATCCCTCATCCCCAGCCAAACGAAGAAAAACAATTATTTGCATTAACAAGTCAAGCAATACCAGGTGAATATACTCTAGTTTAAAATAACGAAGAGACTGTGCAATTGTGTGCTAAGGTGACCTGTGTACTACATTCATTGTGTTCCTTGTGACTATCTGCCCACCAAAACTTTCAAACATGGGCACCCAAATTTAGGACTCTGAGGCTATGTCTAGATTGCAGGCCTCTGTCGGGAGCCTGGAGATCTCCCAGCTGAAGCTGGCAGAGGGCTCCTAGGGCGGCAGACATCCCAGTCATCCTCATTCCACGAGGAAGAAGGGATGGGTCAGCAGAGGCGTTTCCCTGACACTTGGCCCCTTGTGGATAGACCAAATGTCTGGAAAGCCTCTCTCAACAGAACTGTCAGCAGGAGATACGCCAATGCTACCTAGAGAAGTAGTTGTTCCCCTCTGTTCGGCACTGGTGAGGCCACACCTGAAATATTGTGTCCAGTTTTGGGCCCCCCAGTATAAAAAGGATGTGGATGTGCTGGAGCAGGTTCAGTGGAGGGCAACAAAAATGATTAAGGGGCTGGAGCACAAGATCTATGAGGATAGGCTGAGGGATTTGGGCTTGTTTAGTTCAGAGAAGAGAAGACTTAGGGGTGATTTAATAGCCGCCTTCAACCTCCTGAAGGAGAGCTCTAAAGAGGAGGGTGAGAAACTGTTTTCAGTGGTGTCAGATGGCAGAACAAGGAGTAATGGTCTGAAGCTGAAGAGGGAGAGGTGTAGGTTAGATATTAGGAAAAACTACTTCACCAGGAGGGCAGAGAAGCATTGTAATGCATTGTCTAGAGAGGTGGTGGATTCTCCATCCCTCAAGGTTTTTAAGTCCCAGCTTGACAAGGTCCTGGCTGAGATGACTTAGTTGGGGTTGATCTTGCTTGAATCAGGGGGCTGGACTAGATGACCTCCTGAGGTCCCTTCCAGCCCTAGGATTCTGCGATTCTGATAAATGTATTGCACAACTTGGGTATCTTTTGCAGACGTTTCTCTGCAATTTAGTCATAGCCTGTGGTATGGATAAATTACACAGCTTTTTTCAACACACCTATGTCGCTACAGCCATATCACTCAAAGTCAGGCAGTGTAAACAGTGCCGACAAACTTCCACCCCCCCATGAGTGGTGTTTGCTTTGTCCACAGGAGACCACCCCTTCCGACAAAGCACTGTTTACACTAGTACCTACCATGGCAAAGCTTGTTGTTGAGGGCGGGGAGGGTTTCAATACCCATGCATGACCAAAGCTTTTGTTGCTCAATTGCCAGTGTAGACAAAGGCTAAATCTGTATTTAGGCATCTGACTTGTGTGTGTTTCAAAGATGTTGTCAGGAGTAGCCTTCGGCATCTTACCAGCCAAAGAATCAGCAAAAAAAACCAACCCTCCCGCCCCTCCCCCCCAAAAAATAATGAACAACAGGCATAGTGAAATAGCAACCCCTGGAGTTGGGGCCCAGGGTGACTGCATTCTTTGCCTTCCCTTGGAACAGACATTAGGTGTTGGACATATGCAATTCCTTGTGTCTCCAGTAGGAGTCAGGAGTAATCAGATGCTGGAGAAATGAAGATCCAGTGACATAGTTTTAAATGAGCCGAAGCAAAGTGGTTGGTTTTGTTTCACTCTGAATTTGCAGAAGTTAACACTCAGTAATTCCCACAGCAGTGGCCGCTATTGTTTTGGATCAGATTCACCAATGTCAGCATCTTGGAAATAGTAAATTCTCTCTGTTTTTAAGATTATATTGCATTAGCGCCAAGTGGCCTCAGTCAGGTGAGCATCCCATTAAGTTAGGCACTGTATAAATATATTGTAAATGACAGTGCTGGAACCAAAAGCTTTACCATCAACAAGATTCTTTGAGTCTCTTCTGTGAGTCATGTTCTCTTCATGGTCAGTTTAAGGTGGGGAGTGTTCTGCAGCTCAAGAAAGACTTTGAACTCAGTTTTCAATGATGCAGATTGTTCAGCAGTATTCATTACTCATCTCAGAGGTCATATACTTAAATCGGGCTGGGACCAGGCTGCAGCAGCTAAGAACCTTAAATAATGTAATGTGAAGGTCTGTACTTCCTTATGAACCTCTTTGCGTGACATGTGTAATAGACTCAGTTTGCCAAAATTTTCCGAACATAGGTAGCGGCTTTAGTTGACGACATTTTATAACTGTATTCGATTTGGCTCCAGCATTTTTTGGGTTCCCTCTTTTCCCGGCATACCTCTTCCCTTTGATTAAATCACCCAATTTAGAGCTGCAGTGGATTCGCGCAGGCAAGTTTTGAGGGGTTTCACCCAAGGAGAACAAGCTACCTGATCCACTGAAACAGCCAACCTTATTGATCAGTTAAATTAATACTCTAATCCCTTAAGAAGTCTTGCCGGATATAAAACAAAGTGAGAATGTGGCTGTTGGATGCTCTTGTAGAAGGAAGGCTTGTCCTGCATTCTGCTGTGAATGATGCTCTGAAATAGGCTGCCATCAGACATAAGAACAAAAGAACAGCCATAGTAAGTTAGACCACAGGTCCATCAAGCCCAGGATCCTGTCTTCCGACAGTGGCTAATGCCAGGTACCCCAGAGGGAATGACCAGAACAGGTAATCACTGAGTGATCAATTCTCTGTTGCCCATTTCCAGCCTCTTGCTAACAGAGGCTAGGGATTACCGTCCATGCCCATCCTGGCTAACAGCCATTGATGGACCTATCCCCCATGAATTTGTCTCTCTCTTCTTTAAGCTCTACTATAGTCTTGGTCTTCACAACGTTCACCAGCCAGGAGTTCCACAGGTTAACTGTGCATTGTGTGAAAAAATATTTCCTATTGTCTGCGAATCCCTTGGAACTGAAAATTGCATTGAAGATCATGAGTTAGTTATTTTACATTGTCTTTAGCTGAGTGATTTGACCTACACAGGTTCATCATACACAGTTTAATAGTGAAGCTGAAATCAAATGCTTTCTTAGCAATGGGTAAGTGGAAAATCTTCCCAGTCAGTTTGCCTCTGAAAAGAGAGCATGTCAAAAGAGCACTAGGGAGCTCCATGTGTATAGTCTCAGAGGGTGAAATATGCTCTTATTTCTAGATCTAATATGTTTATTTTACAAGTAGGCATCTGGTGATGTGTTCTTGTGGCTGCCAGTGCTACAAACAACTGAGGCGCTGAGTCACACTAAGGGTTTTTTCCCCTTGTGCTTCAAACCCAGTGAAAAAAAGTTCTGTAGGTAAAAGATCCCCTGAGCCCCACATGTGCAAGCCTACCATCTTCAGATACTGCTCTCAGTGACATGCTGCATCCTTGTTATCTTTGAACATGTGGATGGTAAGAGTTTCTGGGGATTCATCAAACGGCTTGTCCAGTGCTAACAAGAAAGGGGGCGGGGAGAAAGCAAGTGAAAGTTTTCCTCCCCCATCCGACTCCAAGAAGATATGATTCTGAGCGCACAAAGGAAACAGGCATCTGAGTGAGAAGATGCCAGTAACAGAGTTTGGTGACTAGGCCAGATCATAAGAGAGTAAATCTGCAAAGTGTCACTGAAAACAACCAAGCTAATGCACACCCAGGGATCTGGCCCAGAATGAAAGGCCTTATAATCCCTGTGACAAATCTGGGTGTCTGGAGCACAGATGGGTTTAACTATCAGGGCCCATTGGGAAATGAAATGAAGGACCGAAAGGAAGGGCCTAGCTTCTTAGTTTGTCCACCATTGTTTTCAGAGCTCCATGCTTAAGCTTGCATAGATCTAAGGGCATCCATCTCTTCCCTTGTCATCCAAGTGTAACACTGATGGACCCGGCTTATCACCAGGAAGAACTGAAGCTGAACTGTAGGGACTAAAGGCCTGTGCTCTATCACATGAGCTAAAGGCCACTAGTAGAACATTGGGCTTTAGCCCCTATGGTTCCAGGTTCAAGCTCTTATGCCAACATGCCAAGTTTACTAGCATTACACAAGCATGAAAAGGCTAAGCTCTGTAGCCATCTGACACTGACAAAGGAGATTTCCTTCTCCTCAGTGATGCTGTTTTGCTTTGATTCAAAACTGGTGGATGCAAAAGTAGCTACGAGTCCAAACACAGATCCTGAAAAGGGCCATTTCAGAGAAGCTGTAATTGGCCAAGCAAATTAATTGTGGAACAACATGGTTGTGTTTTTGGCCTCCTGAAATGGAACATACTCCTTATAAAATAGGCATGCTGTGCAGCTCTGACATTTCCACGTGAAACAATAGGGCCACTAGAATGGAAAGTCTGCGGGAACAGCAGAGAAGGAAAGGAAGTTTGGGCTGAACAAAGGTTTGGTTTCTTGGGTTTTTTTTTTTTCATTTTTACAGCCCCTAGAGGCAGAACAATACTGTACAGAAGCTGTTAATGATGGAGCTGGATTGGAAGGCCAATTTCTGTGCCAAGATCTAAATGTGTTTTTACTCTGAACTCTCCAGCTGTCCAGTTACACTGCAGAATTTCCAGCTGGTGTGAATTGTTGGACCAAAAAAGCCCCCAGACCACCACCACCACCAAAACACCCACCATGCAGTTTTTTTACTTTCATTGCACTGCTTTTTTCCTCCGTGATAAAGCCAGTGAACATCCACTAAGCAGCAAATTATTTTTTGACTGAAAAAATATTTAGCTGCCCTTAACTCATGGGTTCTCGTAAGTAACCATGTTATGTGGAGTAGCTTGCAAAGGTAACTATGGTAACTCTCCTCAGTTAGGATTTGTATGAACTGTTTATAAGTGAAAACAGCTTCAATCTACTGTTTTTATTTAATAAATAATCCACCAGAGGAGGAGAATTCAGACTTGGGGAAATCACACTCCTTTAAATAAAGTACTACTATTAATTGGAGAATGAGGCAGTGAACTTCTGCACAAGGCAGTTTTTCAATGTTTCCATTACATGATTTGTTCCTTCAGGATATTAACATATCACTTACACACATATCCCCAACACATCTTCACAAATGTGAAGAGACCATAGAGATGGTTTCCAAGCAGACAGGTGAAGAATTCAGACATAGATCCTGTAGCTAGTAAGCCATCGGTCATGCTGTAACACTGAGCTCGTTATTTGAGATCTACATGACAAAATCAGAAATGTCCTTCTACTGGACAGTCCCAACAAGAATAATGGAAATTCCCACATGCTTAAAGTTAGGCAAATCTTTAAGTGCCTGTTAGGGTTGCCAACCCTTCAGGATTATCTTCGGGTCTCCAGAAATTAAACATTCATCTTCAATTAAATAGTAAGAAGTGGGTCTGTCCCGTGAAAACTCACCAAATAAATTATTTTGTTAGTCTTTAAAGTGCTACTTGACTGCTTTTTATCTTTATTTAAAGTTTGTTAAGTGATGAAATCTCCAGCAATATAACCTACCAAAACTGGCAACCCTAACAACCTTGCTAAATATGAGTCTCAGTTACCCTTGTGTAACTCCATTGAAGTTAATGAAATCAGATCAGATTTTGGCCTGTTCACAGCTAGTTACATTTTATTCGCATTTTTGGCATTTTCACAGAATGCATATTGTTTTCTTCAAGCTAGTTGGAGTGAACTGTGTTTGGAAATTTGAGATTGTCCTGAATTTTCATGGACAATTTTCAAAAGAAACATTGTTCCAAAAATTTCCCACCAGCTCAGCTTGCAGCCCTTGTATTGAATCTGGCCAGGTCATTCTCCCTGTGGTAAAACCTGCCAGGGAGGGAGCTTACTCAGTTTTCCCCTCACAGAGCTCTTCCTGAGCATTCTTAGTGTGGCCAAGCTTTCCACACTGCTTCTGAGTCACCAAGAGATTTGGTACACACAAATCTTAGGAGTGCTTGAAGTCAGGGTCAACTTGACAGTGTCTCCTCACTAAAGCTAGGGCTGTCTAGTCCATGTCACGCTGCACTCGCCAGTGGAGCCCTCATGCCAAGTCCCTCCTTAGGGGCTGCTCCAAGCAGACACACAGTGCACAGGGTAGAATATCCACTTCAATATTTGTTCCATCAGTATGAGTTTACCTGGGAATCCCTGTATCCTGAGGGATGGTAATGCAGGATACACCCATTCGATGGCACCTACTAGCCCAACCCTCAGTAGCAGATTGCAACATCTCTTCCTCTGAAGATACTCATTTGACAGTTGATTTTTCCAGTAGTGTAACTTTAGCGCCAAGCATATACATATTTTAAAGATGGTCTGATGCAGGACTGGGAGCCAAGGCTCTGTTGCTGCTCCCACTGACTTCACTGGAAGCAGGGCCAGGCTTTAGCATAGTAGCCTGACCTAGGTAACTCCTGAAACTTCAGTCCATGGGTATTTTCTGTAGTAGCTAGAGGAAGGTAAGAGGTTAGTTGAACTGCTGATGTAATTTAATCCCTAATTAACTAAGGCCAGATGGGTACATTTGAGCTTTATGAGCGTATAAAACTTGTGCTTCACACTCTACATTGGTTATTTGTTCCTTCCAAATGCAATTCATGGAGCAGGTTGTGATCCTGACGGCCTCTTGCCTATGATACTACTTCCCCTCAGTAATTAAGATCAGCCAAAAAGCTCCGGCTCTCAGTTTATGGAATGGAAGTCATAGGCCGTGTCTACACGTGCCCCAAACTTCGAAATGGCCACGCAAATGGCCATTTCGAAGTTTACTAATGAAGAGCTGAAATGCATATTCAGCGCTTCATTAGCATGCGCGCGGCAGCGGCACTTCGAAATTGATGCGGCTTGCCGCCGCGCGGCTCGTCCAGACGGGGCTCCTTTTCGAAAGGACCCTGTCTACTTCGAAGTCCCCTTATTCCCATGAGCTGATGGGAATAAGGGGACTTCGAAGTAGGCGGGGTCCTTTCTAAAAGGAGCCCCGTCTGGACGAGCCGCACGGCGGCAAGCCGCGTCAATTTCGAAGTGCCGCTGCCGCGCGCATGCTAATGAAGCGCTGAATATGCATTTCAGCGCTTCATTAGTAAACTTCGAAATGGCCATTTGCGTGGCCATTTCGAAGTTTGGGGCACGTGTAGACGTAGCCATAATGGACAATGGCAGAGGATTCTCAGTAGAGGAGCCAAAAGGCGGGGTGTCTGCTCGCATCATCACAGTCCAGGGCACTTGGTTTAAAGACCCAAGAAGAGCTGAAAATCAGTGGCGCTGACAACCCCTGTGGGCACCAGAACAAGGTGTGGGGGGGCTGGCTTCATACCCCAGAAGGGGCAGTGCCAAGAGCCAAAGAGGTGGGGCCAATGTCAGCCCTCAGCACCACCTAGACCATGGCACTGGGCACCATCACAATCCCTCACCATGCTGCCACAATGTTTCAAAATAATTAGCAGTGGCAGCCGGAGCTTTGGTCCCCTTTGAAACGCCAATTCCAAGGGCAGCTCCCCTCTTTGCCCCTCACACCATCGAGGAGCCTTCTGATCATAGTTCTCTGAGGTATTCAGGTGACCCCCGCCCCCCGTCACTGAAATATCTGAGCATCTCCCAAACTTTATCCTCTCAGCAGCCCTTTGAGTTAAGGAAGTTCTGTCCCCCTCACCTGACCGATGGAGAGCTGAGACACAGAGATCAAGGGTCAGATTGTTAAAGATTTTTAGGCCCTTCAGATGCACATAGATTTGTTTGGTGTGATTTGTTTGAGTAGTGAGTGCCTATCTTGGTGCCTTATATACAGGCCTGCTGACGGCAAAAGGATAGTTGTCCCCAGGCCCAGCTGCTACTTTGACATCGGGGTGAATGGAGCTCTAGGCCCCTTTGAAATGCCACAGCAGCACTGCTCCAGCTGTGCACAGCTGGCAGGGAGGGGGGGAGTGGGGCTGGGGGGTAACACAGCGCCGTGGGCTGGGTGCCACTGAGGAGTGACTGAATTTCACCCAGGGCAGTGATATGACTTGCTCACGGCCACACAAGAAGACAGTAACAGAACCAGGAAGAGAATCCAGATGTTCCCAGTGCCAAGCATGGCTGGCTAGAGCCCTCGGCCCCCATGCGTATGTGGCATTTTGATCTTTGGTTACCTTTACGTTGATTTGAACGAATGACTTCCGCCTCATGTTTTCTTGATAGTCTTGTGACTCCTGCATGCTTTCAAAGGGAAACAGCTGTCTGCTGCCATCCATTTCAGAATACTTCTTTTCAGAGCTGAGATACATGGGAGCTGTGCCTCACAACACACAATTAGACAAAGGGGCACAGATCTGTGTGAAGGAGGAAGTGTGGCCTAATAGCTTGGGCCCTGCTCTAGGAGTCTGGAGATATGGGTTTTAGTTCTATTAGACTGCTGGAAGTGACCTTCAGCAAGTCGTTTCGATTTTGTGTCTCTTTCCCTTCTGTAAATGAGGATAAGGATGCTTTCGCCTCCGCCTGCCCCCCCCCACACCCTCGGTAATGCAGTTTGAGTTCTGCTGGTGGGAAGTGCTATATAAAAGTATTGCAGTATAATTATATGTGATCTCAGTCAGTCCCAGAGTGCAGAAGCAGCATGCAGTACGACTCATTATGCCTCTTTTTCAAGACCTCTTCTTTACTCCGGGTCTAAAAATCATAGAGACATGACCTGTATTACAGTAAAGATGTTGTTTGGCCACGTGACTATTGATGATGCTTCCAGAGAGCGAGATTCTTCCCCCCTCCTCCCCACAGTGAATGCTTCTCCCTTGTCCAACATTTCAGGAAAACAGACTTTGAAAGAGGCTGGTGACAGCCTTTGATGGGGGCTACGAAGAATTATCCACAGATCCTGTTGCTCAAAGCCCGCTCATAGGGATCTTAGACAACCATGGTCCAGCACCCTTGGAACCTGATTGGTCTCAAATGAAGGAATTTGCTAGACCAAGGGTGGTCCCCTGCCACTGGCCCCTCAGTCCACTCACCTTCCCATCTCTGCCTCCATTTTTGGCCCCAGCTGGCCCTCCTGCCTCCGACCCAGCTGGGCTTACCAGACGCTGGCCCTGCTACTGCCAGCCCCCCTATTGCCACACCTGACCCCTCTGCCTCCAGCTCCAGCTCCAGCCAGTCTGCCGGACACGAGACCCATCCCTGCTGCTGCCAGCTCTGGATGGTATGTTGCCTGACCAGAAAATCCTGATTTAGGGAGGTAAAACGTGTATCAGATTTATAATTCTAGGAATTAGAACTCTTTTCACAGTAAACATCAACTCACTCTCCTGAAATCAAACTTAGCTTGGCTATCAGTGGCAGAAATCAATCAGTCATCTTTGAGACGCTTCTTACATCTCCCTTGTCTGTAATTCTGTCCATTGTTGCCCTAGGCACATGGTCTGATCTCCTTTTTACCTTGGCTGGTTTGACCCAGCCTTTGTTGAAATGCTCTTTCCATTTTGACCATTCCAACTCTTTGGTTGTGTGCTTCCTAATATGTATTCCTTAAGAGTTAGACAGAAATATTTTATTGAACGGGTTTTCCATCTGCTAGTGCTGTTTCAATAAAACCTTAGTTTTTCATTAAATATATCAAATGTTGACATTTTGTTTGAGAAATAAAAAGGAAAACTCACTTTTGTAAATGTCAGCCTTGTTCTGACACTTTTTTAAATATAAAGTTTTGATTTTTTCATTTTGACTTTATCAAATAAACGTTAAAAGAAGTCAAAACTCAAATGAAGTATTTTGGTTGGCCTGAAACAATTGTTTTAGAAATTTTGTTTCATAAAAATATTTAAAATTGACTTTGTCTTGAATTGGCATGAAAAAGATTAAACATCTCAATTATGTTACTGGATGGAAAATCTCGTGTCTGACCAGCTCAACGCTAAATTTCATGGAGGCCAGGATGTTACAAACATGAAGTAGTAGGCATATCCAAACCCAATTCATCAGTGAAGCCAATTTAACCTGGTCTTTCTATCCTCTGAAATTCTCTATGGTTTTACTGTACCCTGTAGTACTTCTCTGTGGTCCTCACCTTACTGTCATTTATACTGAAGTCCATGAGACAAGGGAGCCAAGTAAAGCACGTGCATAAATGTTTCATGATCTGGGCCTTAATTTAGAGCTCTCTCTTCCTGCTGGATCACTCACATGTTTTCCTTTGTCATCTCTCCTCAGCCTCCCACGGGTAGGAGGGTCTGAAAAGACCCTCCTTCCTTTTACCGATTCGCTTGTCTGGGAGTCTGTGCTGTGTTCTTTACTAACACAATGATTCTCTTCATGTCTACTGTTCTTCCTCTCCTTATCTTTCAACCGACTCTGTAATGCTTTTTCTGCTTCAGTCTTTGAAGAAAAGCACTCATGTAAGTACCTAGTGCTTTCCTATCTGGTGCCTCATATACAATTCAAACTCAAACATATCTAATAAATGGATAACTCAAAGCTATAAGCCAAACCCAGCATTACCACAATATTAGAAGACATCTTCATGTATGTGTATCATAGTGCTGAGGAGATCAGGACTGCACTGAGCAGTGTATTGTACAAACAGAACAAAAAGACAGTCCCTGCCCCTAAATACCGGTAACTGCTGCTTCTCGTGTTGCATCACCGCTCAGAAAGCGATGCCGGAGTGTCCTCTCCAGGGCACAGGCCTGGGCAAGTAAGTTGGAAGAACCAGCTGATGCCCAGCAGCAGGTTCCCCCTCTCCATGCCACTGATGTAATCCAAGGGAAAGGCGAAAGCCAGTACAGCTTGGCACCAATGTCGTCGCAGGAGCTGCCAGAGTGAGATTGAGCACAACCTCAAACTGCCTTAGGGGCTCCATCTCCTGATTTTTCCTCAGGGTTTACTCCCGAAGCCTTTCCCATGACTATGTATTGCTGCAAGGCAGTGGAGGTTTTAAATCAGAGTTTCCTTCTCCTAGGTGGGTGGCCTTCCCAGGCTGATGAGCCCCATCTGCCCCAAGCAGCTGGTTTGAAGGTGCCAGTCACCCGCCTTCTCCCCTTCTCCTGTCAGTGCAAACAGTTTCACCGGGCTTAGAAACTAAGCCACACGTGAAGGCCAGGAGCTGGACTTCAGTTGTCAGAGGCTATTGGAGACACTAGCCATGGGAGCATTTTATAGATAGTGGGAGCTTATCCTCGCTACCACCCCCGGCTATGACAACCCTTGAGAGCGCCCCTAAATACTTACCATACAAGTGTATGATAGCCAACAGGACAGCTATAGACATCTGGACACGAAAAGACAAGGAAACAGTGAAACAATAAACCAATGAAAGTTTAACATTTAGGTGCTTTTGAAAATCGTTCTAAGGGCCTAGCTGCTTCTTTAGGCATCTAAATACCATTAAACTTCCAGTCCTGAAAATGCAGCTAGGCCCTTAGGATTTTCAAAAGCACCTGAATGTTCTTACAGAGTTCCATTCACATCCCCATTGTGTGCACCCGCCTGCATCAGTCCATTTTGAGAGATTGTCAGTTTGCTAGATTAAGGCCTAACTGACGCACAGTACAAGTTGGACCTCTCTAATCCGACACCCTGGTGACCTCACTGGTGCTGAACCAGAAAATTTGCCAAACCAGAGGAAGCCAGTATTGTCTAGCAGCATTATCAACACGTCCACTGCTTACTGGGCTCTTAGAAGACATTTAGGGGTAAATTACAGATAAATAACAGCACAGAACATTGAGAGCCAGGACTGGTGGTTGTAAACAAACTTTATGGGACTGTGGGAAACTTGGGCACAACATGATAAGTGGACTTCTGACTAAAATCATGTTGGACCATGGATGTTGCCAGACAAGAGAGGCTCAACCTGTCATTTTTCTCTGCTTCCCTCTCTATATGGAGCACCGTTTTTGTAACTCTTTCTAGTAGCATTTTGTACCTTTCTAGAAGAAAAATTCTTCACCTCTAGCTGATAAATGATTTGATCCCTTCATTCTTGTCCTTTGAAACTGTTCAGACATGTAGTTACTTCAGAAGCTTAATTCTACTAAAATTTTAAAAAGTAATATTAAGGCTTGTGCAGCAATGATCACTGGTCTGTGGGAGAACATGTTGACCTGGTTAATGTTCCACGATAAATGTGTGTTAATAAATCCGAATGTGTCTATTTACTTAAATTCTTCCAATATATAACATAACCAGCATGTGTCCATTCTGTGCTGCGGGTAACCTTTCATCATTTAAGGTCCTATCACAGGGGTCAGCAACCTGCAGCTCTGGAGCCACATGTGGCTCTTTAAGGAGCCACTTGTGGCTCCAGGCATGGCTGCCAGTGACTCCTCTTGCAGCTCCAGAGGCTGCTGCTGCTTAAAAAAAAATTAAATACAACTGCCTGCCGTTAGACCTACTGAATGTAGTTTTGCTTGTTTAAGCGGTGGCAGCCTCCAGAGCTGCTGAGCAGTCAGCTGCAGCAGGGAGCCCGGAAGTAAAAGCTGCGTCAGGGCAGGGAGCTGCCCCAGGTGGGGAAAGGCTATACTGGCAGGACATCTAGGAGGAGGGGGCGGCTGGGCCTGCCCACGCTGGAGCTGTGCAGCCCACCCAGAAGGCAGCAGAGAGCCACGGAGGAGTTGTGCGTGCTGAGGTGAGGTGGGTTTTTTTTTTTGGAATCACATCCTGAGCAGCAGCAAGGGGTGCCCCCCAAATTATTATCTGCAGCTCCCCTAAAATAGAGGGGACCCCCCCAATTATAAAGCAGTTTCATTGATACTATCCATAGCCCTGGTATCCTGGAGGCCCTGGGCCATCCTTCAGGGGCAGCTGACTGGGGTCGTCTCTGAAAGGGTGCAAGTTCTGGAACTGCTGTGCTGTGTATCTGGTGAGTAAGATCCCAACTCCTTTATCAAGGTAAGTAAAATTCCCCACCCCACCCATCATGCCTGAGCCAACTATGGCTAATGGGCCATTGCTGGAGGCAAGCACAGCCCTTGTGAGGGCCCCCCTGGTGATTGAGTTCCAGAGATCTTCCTTCCCCTTCATCTTCACCATGCCACAGTTGATGGTGGAAAAAAAGCACACATCTCCCCCACCAACTCCGGACGGCAAAGCTACCTCCTATCTGGGGTGTTCAGATGCGGGCGGCACTGACGCTCCCTTTCAACCAGTGTTGGAGGCCCACTGGGGCGTTCCAGAAGCCCTTGATGGCCTGGCAGACCTCCCGCCCATCATCCTCATGGCAATGGTGCCACCACAGTCATCCATGATGCACCATGGGCAGGGCTCCCAGGCATAGCAAGTTAATCCTGGGAGGTTAGGGCTCAGAGGGGTTAAGCCTGAGGGTGGGGGTAACAACTGTCTAACTGGTATGAATCATTGTGTGTGCACTGTTTTTAAAAGAGGGGTGACAAAAAGTACAGTTTGACGTTATTTATTAAGGACTGTCTCGTGTTCACATGCATTGTGGCTCTTGAAGTATTGATTTTTTAACAGAATTGGAAAAAAAAATGGCTATTCTCCCTATTTCAGTTGCAGAACCCTGGGGTATCCTAAAATCAGGTCTGTGTCAGCAAACTCCACTGAATTCACTACGGCCCCTTAACTGAGAAGAATTTGGCCTGTGCTGAGCACATTGCAATATTGGCTCCACAAGCTTTGTCTACACTTCCACGTGAACAACAGAAGTTTTTTCATTCACAGGTGCTCAAAACCCCTCAGCTCCCTGAAAGACAAAAGTTTTGCTCCAGCAAGTGGCTGTATAAATAGCTCGTTGTGGCCCAAGTGTTCTCCTGTTGACAAGGCGACCACCTGTCCAGTCCACCCCCGCTCACAGGGGGTGAAAGTACTTTCATACTGTTTGACTTCTAGTGACATGACTAAAAGCTAAAAGCTGGGAAGAGTTGACAAAGCCTGAGTTAGCAATTAACAAGGCCAAATAATGGATTGCTGTCCCTATGCAGTAAATAACCCAGCTACACACATATTCATTTATTTCTCCCCACACACAGTGTAAACAAGCCCTCAACATAGGCCAGTTAAATACATTCTGTGCCACCCACCACCTCTTCTCCCCAAGAAGCTGATAATGGGAAGACTATTGTAGACATCAGAAAGCCTTAGAGCAGTCCCCAAATGATGTTTAACACGTGTAACATTTAATGGCTGCCTTATTCAATCTAAATGAAATTTGAGACACTTAATTGGAAGAGTTATTGATTAAAGTAATTAAGTTAAAAGACCCTATTAATTATATCAGAATGAAAAGTTAATATTTAGTGGGACACCTCTCTGGGGAAAAGTATCGGAGGGGTACTCGTGTTAGTCTGGATCTGTAACAGCAACGAAGGGTTCTATGGCACCTTATAGACTAACAGTCTATAAGTCTGTTATAGTCTGTTAGTCTATAAGGTGCCACAGGACCCTTCATTGCTGCTCTCTGGGGAAAGTGTCTTGCCCAGTAAAATGATGGGTGTAACTTGAATCGCTTTGAAATCTTTTTAAAAAGACAGGTGTGTGTGCTATTTGTAAAATACCTATGATATTTTTGGTCTTTTGTCTGGGACCCCAGCCTGAAGTAGGCACCGGTAAAGTTTTCATTCCAAGGCAATGACTGTCTTTCCGATATAAACTCCCAGATTATTAAAATATCTAAATCAAGAGGATTACAAACATCCTGGGCTGGACTTTTTTTATTAAAAAGTGAACATTTACGTGAAGGTGGCTGCAGTTTAAAAGCCATAGATGGCTGAGGCTACACTGAATACTTAACAAGAAAGAAAGAGCCTTTTGTTGTACTCTTTGGCTTAGGCTGTCAGACCTTTGTGTGGTGCTTTAACCACAGCCACCCCAATGCAAAATTTACCTTCAGTTAAAAGATCTGTTAGGTTTTGTAGGCTCCGGATCTGTTTTTCCTAGTTTTCTACTCAAGGCATGTCTCTCATCAACAAACCCCCTTCTTACCACTCCAAAAAGTCACATCTTATTTTCATGTATCAGAGGGGTGGACGTGTTAGTCTGTATTTGCAACAACAATGAGAAGTCCTGTGGCAGTTTATAGATTAACAGATTTTTTGGAGCATAAGGTTTCATGAGCAAAGACCCACATGCCTCTGATGCCGTGAGTCTTTGCCCACAAAAGCTTATGCTCCAAAAAATCCCTTAGTCTATAGGGTGCCACAGGACTTCTCCTTATTTTCATGAGAGCTCCAGCACAAAGAAGGGCAGTACAATATTCATAGACTTTCAGGCCAGAAGGCAACCAGCAATATCATCTATTTGGACCTGCATATCACAGGCCACGGAACCTTACTCAGCCACCTATCTTTGTGTAGGCCCATAACCTCTGGCTGATTTACTGAAGTCCTCTGAGCTGGTCAGTGTGCCCTATTCTGTGCCATAAATGAAACCTGAGTGGTCATTGGCCTTGTGTTGCCCCTTTGCACCAGGTTAAATTTTACCTCTTGCGGAACAGAAAACTGCATCCTTATAACAGTGCTTTGGAAATGGGAAGATTGAGTCGTACGCTGCCTTACAGTCATTCAGCCCTATTGACTTCAGTGAGTCAAGGTGATTTTCCTTTAAAAATTCTCTGTTTCTAAAAGAAAAGCCTGGGCAGTAGCTCTTCGTTGGCTAATATTTAAATTAAATGCAAGCCGATTTTAGAATTTAGTGGAGATCCGACACAAGACATGCTCCAGCATTCTTTCCTGATGCTCAGCATTTTTCAATTGGAAGAGTTCATCGAAAATGGGCGTATTTTGCAACTGCAAACATTCTATTTCTAAACTGACAATATAGATATCAGCACCACCCCTGGCAGACCAGGTCTTTCAGCCTGCCAGATTTTGTTACTAATATCTTTGAAAACAAATGGAAAGGAAAAGTCAGACATCATTAATTCATTGTCCCAGCTACCCAGCCATGCTGAATGCTAAAGGACCCCCTTTTTGCTCTTCTCAGATGGTCAAGAGATGTTGATGTCTGGCCAGCTCCACTGAATGCTTTCAATACAAATCTGTATTGCAGAAGGAAAAAGTGAGATGCCTGTTGCAACAGGCATCCCACAACCGTTCCTGGTGGAATCCACAGTTACAGTGAATGTTGATTCAGAATAAGATCTCAGCCTTCAGCCCTGGTTGATGAAAACACTGAGTCAGTCAAAGATGCAACACCCACTGAGACTCTGCCCACTATTTCATTTGATTTAAATGCTGGTCCACAGTCTCCACCCAGCGTGTATTTCGGCAGATGAATACGGGTATGCGTACAGTTGGGAAGTGGAATGACACTTACTAATAGTGGGAAAACATTCTCCTCCCAGCCCCAAGTGCAAACGAAAGGGGTACAATTGACAGCTCTTAGATCATTGTGCATGTCTGCCAGGGCTCCAACATCCCTGGAGAACAATTTTTAATTCTCACATAGCTCAGCTGTGCAAGCTGCAAGGTCTACTGGCTTGTCAAGACTTTTCCTAGTGTCAGGGGGTGTGGAGGGGACCATGGAAGGGAGAGAATCCTGTCTGCAATAGATTGTAGGTTTCCTTTCAAGATATGGATCTCTTTGAATTTTCGTAGATGTTTCCTTAGGTTGTAAAATACCTAGTAGACATTCACTAAATAGGAATAAATGTATCCGTCAGAATAGGTCTAACTTGCAAGTTTTTATCACGCTGCCCTGGAAACTTGTCTTTCTGGAGGGCCACTTGAGGCATGAAAGGATGACTCTTCTTGTAGTGTTGGTGTCTGTATGTCTTGTGCTATGCTAAAAGATCTGTTCCCATTATGGTAGCAGCTGTCCCTTTTGGTCAAGCAGTTTCCATTTGCTACATGCTTTCTGTGCAAAGTCTTCTGAGTTGGCTGCTAGGAGAGTGGATTCCCTTTAGTGAGCCAGCAGACCATTTGGCTATCCCATTGCTGAACCTCAAAGGCTGGTTGTAAGTGTTCCTGCTCTCTCAACATAGTTCAGTAACACATACAGCAAAACATCGTAATTTCAAAAATGATAGCACACACAATTCAAGAGCCTACTAATGTTCAATAGATCAACACTGTGAAAATGTGACCTCACAAGGCATACTTTGTACAAAACATATAATTATATGACAATGGAGAATCCACGGTGTTGCTGTCAGGTACAGACGGTCATAACTTCCCTGGCTGGAAGGGAGGTATTTACATCTACCAGTCTGCAATTCCCAAGAGCCAATTGGACAGGCCTTGCTTTTGAAGTAGGATATTTGTACTTCATAGGTAAGCTTCCTTAGGAGGATAAAGTACAACTGCAAGACTGGAGAGAATTCACTTGGTCCTGCCATGAGTACGGGAGACAGGACTTGGTGAGCTCTCAACATTCCTTCCAGTTCTATGATTCTATGAAACCCTCACTGAGGAGAGCTGCTATTACATCCATGCAGACTATAGCAGATGCAGCTCACACAGCCTCATGCTTGATGGGGATTGCTATTGTTGCTCCTCACAAGTCCTGGCTTCACTCCTTGGGGTTTCTCAAGGAAGTTGAGTCCACTGGGGGATTTGCCCTTTGGTAGAAACAACTTAATTAGAGAAAGGGGTCCTCAAAAGATGCAAGGGCCATGCTCTGATTCCTGGGGCTATATTTGACAACACCAGAGAAGAAGTATCTTAGGTGAAGGACATATCTGATCTTGCTCTGGCTCTCCCAGAGTCATCTGGGACAGTGAGTATGATCACTGCTCCATCCTTCTGGACCATCCTGACAATTTGACCTCGTAAATGGAAGAGAAAGCATATGTTAATGTGTTGCCCACAAGATTAGCAAGGCATCTCCTGTGAAGTCCTGACCTTGAACTAGCCCACAGAGCTGCCTGGCCTCGTCTCCCCCTCTCTGGGCATTGGGACCTTAGATTTCACCTGGCTCCTTTGACAGGCCAAATCTGTGATGTGGTGTTGCAACCTGGTGTGTGGTGTCATAGTGCCAGTCCCTGAGGGTACTGTTCACCAAGTCTCACTGCTTGGAGTAGGGAGCTGGACCCTGCAGCCCTTGTGATTCATTCTGCCAACCCATTGTTGGGCTGAGTGTAACTTACGGGTTGAGAAACACAGGTTGTGCATCACTGGGAATCTGCGTGAACACAGGAAAATCCATTTTAGTCCCAGCATAGATCTTTGAATTTATTGGAACATCTCTAGGCTCTGTGCTCCCACTGGCATTAATTAGAGTTTAGAAAACCCATCACTTCTCACAGGTGGACATAATATTTATTTGTTTTATGGCCTCTAATTGTTCTTGAGAAAATATAGGTCCTTACAATCTAGGAAAGATCCATTTCCTCATGAAGTACTTTGAATGGCTCTCATGGCCTCCAGCGGGTTTTGGATCACAGCCTAAAGAAAGTCACTGGTTCCCTTAGCACAGGGGTGAGCAAACTTTTTAAGTCGGGCCCCACTTTTCATCCCTGCAAGTAGCAGCCCTCTCACCCATGTCTAATGTAATCCAAACAGTTAGAAATTTTGGTTATATTCATTAAAAAAAAACCCTTTTGGCACGTGTAAGAAAATAAGTCTGTAGAATGTGAAAATTTTATTAATCAGTATATAAATGGGAAAACACACATAAAAACAGTAACATATTTCAACTTTTTTAATGAGATGGATGAGTTTGAGACCCAGTTTATGAAATTTCACACACACACCCCGAGGGGGCCTCCTTCCCACTTTGCTCCCCCGCCTTAGCAAATCTGCTTCCTCGTCTGTTGGATTGATCAGTAGTTGACAAGTAAGAGCTACTAATCCAATGCTTTCCCTTACAGGAACAGTATAATAGCCCTATCTCTGGCATAGTTTAGCTGTTGTTTGTTTGCGTAGCTTCTTTCCTCCCCCCAGTACATATATATCCCTTGGAAGGCGAAATTCATACATTTGCTATACAGAGTAATTTGCCAGTTATCTACCATCCCATGGTGCGTTGATTTGTGTATGCTTCTTTAAGGAGCTTCTTCTGGGAATTCTCAGTTAAGGACATTGTGAGCTGCAAGTTGCCACAGTAACATCTTTTTGCAACTTACACAGTGAATGGTCACATAAGAAATTCATTTTCTCTGTACCGAGCTACTTCCTGTGGAACTGGAATGTCGAGGGCTCAGATTATTGGAAATATTTGGTGAACATTTTCTTCATCGCAGTTCATTCCGGAATTCCTTCTGTATGCTCTGAATCTGCATATCAATGTTGAGTCAGCATAGAAACTGAGCAGTAGTCTTATTGTCCACACTTCTTATTTTCTTAACAGAAAAGGTGTATAATATACTGCATAAGTGATGTCTGGAGCGTAGGGCGCAAGGTATTTCTTCAGATCCCAAGCTGGTTCACTTTCATTTCAGAGCCTGTCAAAGGAAGGACTTTATTTTATATATGTTCCATGTCTATGATGAAATAACAAGATAGCAGTGTCCATAGGCTGGAAACAAGATACTGCAGTCCAGACAATCTTTGTACAAAGACAGCACAGATGGGATGCCAGCATAGATCCATTTAAACCATCAACTCCACTTGAATTCCTTGCAAGTTGTTCTTATTCCAGGACTAAGTTCACTTGTCCGCTGAAGGCTTTTTTTGTTTTGTTTTGTTTTGTTTTTTTCTCTCTCTCTCTTCTACAAAACTATTTACTCCTCTTTCAAAAGAGGAACAATTTTGCTGATTTTTTTCTAAGCCCCTTGCTAAAAGTGGAGGAGGAAGGAATACCCTCCCCACCTCTGATATGGTGGAGTTTGTGTGACACTGAAAGAATGACCAGGTAATACGCTGAAGGTGGCTTTCAATTCAAAACAATGCCTGTGTCTCCAATAGACTATAAATTGCCCTGAAGAAGACCTCAAAACCAAATGTTTGGCCTGAGTCTCCTATGTTGAGTAACAGGAAATGTGAGTGGTCTGGTAATTTCCTTATTTCTGGCATTGGTGGGATGTCTGCTCTTTCCCTCCATTGACTGACTTTTTAAACCCCAGTTAGTATTGTGTAGGACACTGAGACACAGACAGGTCATATAAATCTAGGGATGAGGTATGTATGTATGTGCCATAATGAAGCCACAACCAAATCAGTTCTCCAGACACTGCTGTGTTGAAAACAATTGCCAGACTGCACCTAGTAATCTCTTAGTGTAAATCTGCTATGTGTGGTGGTGTCTAAAAGGCAAATCAAATAGCAGCAGACACATTTTTGAGGATTAGGGGCTTCCTCCGTGAGACAGTATGTGTCTTGAATATTTTAAGCTGATTTACAAAACTGGTAAACAATGTGCTGGGTGGTGTTGGGTGACCTCTTTTACATGCCTGATCATGCTGTCAACATTTGTAATGCCTTTGATATTTCCTTCTCATCAGGATAGGCTCCGTTAAGCAGTTGTGTTTTCCCAAACTCAGATTGCATTACTCTTTGCTGTATGTTTCATGGTAATAAATGTTGACATTAATTTCTGTAGATTTCACATAAAGTGATTGTTAATTTATTCATGGTTGAAAGGGATTGGCAAGAGAAAAGAACCAAGCGTTCGCTAAAAGAAAAACACACCGCGTATAGTATAAGGAATGTAGATCTTTCATGCCTATTTGTTTTGCCCCAAATTATAAAAGCTATATCCTGATTAGCAATTGTGACCTATTTAAAGCTGTACTGTTTCTCTGTGTTCCTATTCTCCTTAAACACTAAGACCTAGACATGAAATGCTATAATCCATCAGAGGCAGAATCTGCGTAAGAGATATAATTATTGTGCTTCAGCAATTTGGACCAAAGCCATGATGTTGTATTTCTAAACTGTACACTGTGGATAATATAGATGCATTTTTATGCTGGTAATTTCCATTGGCAAGAGATGTTGTTTTTTCCATAAGTGAAGGTAAATTGTGTGATTTTAACACAGTGATTACTATTCCAGCCATGTCCCCCAACTAACAAAAATTAAATGGATACTTGTCAGCTGGAGAACATCCTTATCTGTTACTATAATTTCTGATTTAGTAAATTTTATTACGGTAAAAGGGGGAAGGACTTGTATCACTTCTTAATCATTCGGTTAGCAAGAGCATTAATTGTGCTGTGCTACTGTGGTCTATAAGTGTGACTGGAGGACACATGAGTTTCCCAGAATTCAATCCATCTTGAACAACGAAATTTTTTTCCAAGATAAACTTTACCCCGGAGGTTCGACTGTGGGCTAAAATCTCCATAACGTGTCATGTTTGTGCAGACTCCATGTGTTAAGCCAGGACAGGTAAAAGTTAGTATCAAGATAAAAAAGTACGGTTTCAGCTTTGTCCTTTATGCAACTAACGTGGTAGACAAGAGATCTGTTGCTCAAAACAAGAGTGAGTGAATTAAATCACGAAAAGATACAGCGAAGCTAGCCAGTCCCTACCATAGTTCAACACTGCATTGCAACGAAGTCAGCGGGAAAGAACTGTCAAAGCAGCTGGATGATTTAATCCACTGATTTAGAATAGTGATGCGGGGAGGTCATTTTCCCAGATCTTAAAGCAGCATTTGTCTTCTAAGTGTACTATAAAAGTCTTGTCCCTTGCTGGGCCCCGGGGATTGGCAGGGAAGCACTCAGAAAGGAGCACTGGAAAGGCAGAACACTTAACACTGTGGAAAGGGAAGCGGGGCACTGATCTGGAGACGTGGAACTGGTGAGGAGCAAAGGGAATTCCATTCCATTTCTTTGTAGTCTTCAGTTTCCATCCCAATAGGAAAAGAGAGAACAAGGAGCAAACATCAGGCACCTGTCTGGGGTGCTCCTGGTTTGACCAAGTCCCAATGAAATTAAATGCCAAATCATGCCAGGTGCTGAGTGTTTCTTTGGAGGTACTCCTGAAATCATGTGACTAAATCTCACACTGGGAGGAACGGTTTCAGTAGTATCTAACATGTTCAAGTCCTAAACCCTTTAGGGGTCCACTCTCATGTCAAGCTAGTGGAAGATACACAGTGCCGAGCATAACAGGGTCCTGAGCCATGACAGAGGCCTCTAGAGTGCTAGAACAATGTAAATAATAACTTACCTGCAATGTGTTCTCCTTCAAGATGGGGTTTCGTTTTTATTTGGACGTTTTTCTTACACTTTCTGACAAAACCCCTTCTTTGATTGTTTTCAGTATTTTCATATAGCTAATTTAAAATCCTACCCACTTCCCAAAATATGAAAGCTATTGTTGACAGCACCTCTAGCAAGGCAATCAGCATGGCCATACAACAGATCTGAAGCTGGGAACTGTCTGAAAGCCAAGAGCCCTCTAAAGCAGCTCCACTTTTATTTCATGTTTTTACAAGAGCAGGGGCAAAGATGTTTGTATTCATGTCAAAACTGTTACAGGAGGTCCCCTTTATACATCATGGTTAGGGACCTTGAAGTCACAATGTAAAGCGAAACAATGAATAAAGGGGAATTTTCCCCCCATAATAATACATGTAAATGCAGGGGGATTGGGACCTCACATGCAGTAATGGTGCCCAGACAACTTATAAAGGGGCATTTTCTACAGTAAGAATACGTGTAAATAAATTGGGTTAGGGACCAAGTCCTTTACGATGTTTTCTTGTTTTAACACCTGTTAGCAATGAACCACTTACAGCATACAGTAAAACACTTTTAATGTAAAGATCACAAATTCAAACATACATTTTAAAGGATTTTAACCTTAAAACCCAGAGGGTCCTGCTTCAAGTTCATCAGGGAGTGGTTGCTTCATTTTCTTTTTCAAGAAAGAATCAAGGGTTGTCTGCTTTCCTACATTTTGTTTTGCTTTTAATATTTCTCGGTAGCAAACCATAGATTCTGTAATGCTCCTAGCCACCACTGATGAGCAGTCAAAAAGATTGTGTTCCCTTGAAAAATGACTTAAGTGTGGATCTGTGCAATGCGTAATGAATTTAGTTTCCTTAACTGACAACTTATATGCAAAGCAACTTGTAACGAGGTGACTTATAACAGGGACCCCAGCAATTAATTGATGGCTTATATGTGAAATGACGTATAACGAGGTGACATAATGGGGACCCACTGCACAACACAGGGATTTTTCAATATCACCATGTCATCTGCCTCACTGCATTTGCAGATATGATAATCACTTGTTTTAAAGTTGGTACAGGTTGAACCTCTGTAATTCAGAACTCTCTCAGCTGGCAAACTCCATAATCCGGCATGATTTTAGTTACTCAGATGACCACTTACATTGGTTTGGCCAAGTTTTGCTTGGCCACATTGTTTGCTTACAGCCATCAGTCCTGGTTTTCAGTGTTGTGTGGTGTTATTTAGCTCTAACTTACCCCAAATGTCTTCTAAGAGCCCAGTAAGTGGTGGAAGTATTGATAATGTGCTAGACAATACTGACCACCCATGAGCTACGTCTACACGTGTATGCTACATCGAAATAGCTTATTTCAATGTAGCGACATCGAAATAAGCCATTTCGATGAATAGTGTCTACACATCCCCCAGGGCTGGTGCCGTCGACGTTCAACGTCAACGTTGGGCAGCACTACATCGAAGTAGGCGCTGCAGGGGAGCGTCTACACACCAAAGTGGCCCACATCGAAATAAGGGTGCCAGGAACAGCTGCAGACAGGGTCACAGGGCGGACTAGCACTTCCCGGGCAACAGCAAGCCGCTCCCTTAAGGGCCCCTGCCAGACACACTTGCACTAAACAACACAAGATCCACAGAGCCGACAACTGGTTGCAGATCCTGTGCATGCAGCATGGATCCCCAGCTGCAGCAGCAGCAGCCAGAAGCCCTGGGCTAAGGGCTGCTGCACACGGTGACCATAGAGCCCCGCAGGGGCTGGAGAGAGCGTCTCCCAACCCCTCAGCTGATGGCCGCCACGACGGACCCCGCTATTTCAATGTTGCGGGACGCGGATCGTCTACATGTGCCCTACTTCGAAGTTCAACGTCGAAGTAGGGTGCTATTCCCATCTCCCGTTGGGGATAGTGACTTCGACGTCTCGCCGCCTTACGTCGATTGCAACTTCGAAATAGCGCTCGCCATGTGTAGACATGGCGGGCGCTATTTTGAAGTTGGCACGGCTACTTCGAAGTAGCCAGCTCGTGTAGACGCGGCTCTCATCTGGCAAATTCTCTTGTGTGACACCGATCAGGTCTGGAGGGTGCCGGACGACAGAGGTTCAACCTGTAGTAACATTCATGACATTTTTGCAAGAGTTTGTGCTGCAAATCATCCATTGTTTTAAAGTAAACGTTAGTACTGTCATAGCTCTGTGGAAGGAATTTCCAGTGACTGGAGAGCAGATGTTTTAGGAGACTGTAGGCCTTTCTTTGCCCCGTCTTTTGCCAGTTTGGGCTGGTATAGACTTAAAGCTGTGACTACCTGAAGTTTGCTTAATAGTTTTCATAACATGAGTTGGTGGCTCAATCCAGCTCTTCATGGTTATGTTCAGATATTTAAAGAAGACAGATGTTCACAGTTGAGGCAAACTGATAAACTCTGCAGGCAGGTCATGGTTGATCAGGCATGGCAATTGTCTGCTGCCCACAGAAGGAGGCCCATCCTGGTTACTGTAGAGATAGACTGAAAGGCCAGAATGAAAAGATTCTGCATTACTTGCATTCTGTAAGTGCTATTCCACTGTAGGTTCAGTAAAAGCACTACACTCTCTCAACAAGTACTTTACACAGTTTATAATCCAGAGCTTCCTCACTCTAAGTGCATGAACCCACACTGGAACCTCAGCACCCTGCTTATCAAGTGATCTTACAATAACACTATCTACCAGGAAACACTTTGACGTTAAGTACCGCCCAACTGTTGTGGAAAAGCACTGTATGCAAAGGATTTCTTCAGCTCCTGGTTACTGTCAGATTTCCCATCATAGATGTTTCCAATATTTCACAGTTCAGATCAATTCAAATTTATAATCACAAGCACCTCTAGCCTGAGAAACATGCTTGTGTTAGGTGCAAAAAATGTTTGTCACGTATACAGTGAGCCAAATTTTAAGGACCTCACTTACAACATAAACTATTGCTGCTTGAAATTGAGCTGGCTGTTTTTCCCCCCGAGATGCATGTGCTTTGCTTGGGCAATTACAGAAGTTATCAGCCATTTGAAAAATTAGTGCTGAGCATCTTCAATAGGTGCCTTCTGCTTTCATTCTTTTTTTTTAATTAGGATGAAGTCTGATTGTTTCTCCCACAGCCCACATGCACAATGTTAAACTATGTTCCCATGCTGCAACAGTGAATGCCAACATAAAAACATAGCTAACAAGATTAAATTGATTGGTTGATTCCCCCTTGCTAGGCTAATATAGAGGCCTTGTTCTTCTCTGGTTTCTGGTGGGACACTTTGCACATGAGAGCTTATAACTCACTCAAACACAACACAACCCACTGCCAGACACACATCTGAAAACCTTAACAGTACGAAGTGGCTGCCGTTTTCAGAGCAACTCAATACAGCTGAAGAGGGTGGGGAATGGCTCTAGCACTGGTCTCATCCTATGGCACTGCTCCAACCAATCAAGAAAATGTGGTTTTGCCCAATCCTTTATACACTTCTCCTTCCTGTCCCCTCTCCTATACCTAAACAGGAAAGGAAATCAGTCTCACAAAGTAGAGAGAATCCTCTGCAGCCCCTTTTGAGCTGCTCATTCCTTTGTATCTCCTGGGGAACACAGAGGTACCCTACCAGGGCATGAGGATCTGCCTCTTATTCTTTCTATCTTAGTTGCTGCCTTTATAAAATGGGCATAACCTAATGAACCTAACTTCCAGAGCTGTTGTTGAATTAATTTATTAATATTTGCAAGGTATTTTGAAGATTAAAACCACTGAAAATGAATGGGCCCTTTCTGCAAACATTTTAGCAGGATGCAGATAAGGAAACACAAAATGTATCTGAGAATAATGCATTGCTATTGTTAAACCTGGCATACATAATTAGTTTTGGGAAGATGTAATGTGGTCCAGAAATCTGCTGATTGGCTTGTACATCAGGAGACCTGAGGTCTATTCCTAGCTCTGACTGGGAGCAAATAGCTTTTCCTTTCTGTGCTTCATTTTCCCCATCTGTAAAATGGGAATGAATGATACTTACCTCCTTTGTAAAGTACTTTGAGACCCACAATTGATAAGTGCTTTATAAAGCTAGGTGATATTATTACTGGTGTTACCACTGATTTGTGCATGATCCAGTTACTTATCTCTTTGTGTATCAGGCATCTAATGAAAGCAGTGTTGTTACAGCCATGTTGGTCCCAAGTTGTTAGAGAGACAAAGTGCATGTGGTAACATCTTTTACTGGACCAGTTCTATTGGTGAGACAGAAGCTTTCAAGACGCACGCAGTTCTCCTTTGCTGCGTCTACACTAGCGAGATAATTTGGACTAACTGGGGCTCTTTTAAAAGATCCCATGGACCGTCTACACACAAAATATGTTCTTTTGAAAGGAATTAGGAAGAACAAGGCACTTCTGTCAGAGGTCCTCTTCTTCTCCGAGATGAGGAAGAGAAACTTTTTCTGAAAGATTCTTTCAGAAAAAGCATGTGTAGATGATCCAGGGGACCTTTTTACATAAGAGCAGTCCTCATGGCACTGGATTTTTTGATCCCTGGCCTGTTCTTTCAGAAGAACAGGGGCTGTGTGGACACTTTCTTTTGAAGAGCATATTGCTCTTTCAATCTGCTTTTTTGTGTGTGAATGCAATCTTTCGAAAGAAGTGTTTCTGGAAGAACGTATGGGAGAATTCCTTTCAAAGTATTGGTCTAGTATAGATGTGGGCTTTGAGGCCTGGGAAACATATCTGGGGTGTCATATGTAAATACAAGGTGGGGCTTATTGTCTAACATAAGTAGTAAAACATATTTCAGGAGTCTATTCAAGGTGAAGTCGGGAGAACGGAAGGGAGGGGATGGGGAAAGACAGCTGTGGGAGGGGCTTTATTGGGTTATAGGCTGTTGTGATAAGCTATAAATCTTTGTCTGTGTTCAAGCCAGGATTTTTAGTATCTAGCAGAACTCTCAGGCTCATCTTTTCAAAGTGTTGTGCGGTTTTGCTTTGAGGCTGAGGTCTGAGGAATCAGGCATAGAGGGATCACATTGTGCAAAGTATTCATCCAGAGGTCCCAGGGTATTTTGTCTTTTATCTTTTTCCTATCTGAGTTCATCTGAGAGCATAGTTCTTGTCTGGCTTCACCACATAATTGCTAGGGCGGCCTCAGTGCATTAAATGGGGGGCACACTGCATGTTTTGATAGGCATGTAACATAAGAACATAAGAATGGCCATACTGGGTCAGACCAAAGGTCTATCCAGCCCAGTATCCCGTCTGCCGACAGTGGCCAATGCCAGGTGCCCCAGAGAAGGAGAACAGTAAAGATAAAGATGTAGAGATCCTGTGTACATGAAAGGTGTGTTGCGAGAGAGTTGATCATTGTAGCAGCAGAGATTTGGCTCCAAGTTTTACATCTGTTCTGGAAGTTCTGGTGCCACACTGAGCTTGTGGGTGGGGAGCTTGCTTCTCAGGATAAGCTTGAAAAGGCTAGGGGTGGGGGGTTGTTTGACAGCCACAAGACATTTTAAACAGCTAGCCATGTTTCCAAATGTCAATGCAAATGCAAAGTTCATCAAGAAAGGCATCAGTGCCAGGTAACCCATTTGTATGCAGAGAATACGTTATTCATCATTGACTTAGCACTTCTGTCAGAAAAATGTGAGAGAGCAAAATGTGTACATTGACTAGGGACTTTCCCATTTTCCCTAAAGAAAATGAGGACTTGAGAATAATTTCTAATATGCAAAATGATAGCAAGGTGATGACGAAAGGAAATATCGTTTTCCGGTTTTATGCAAAGGAAAGTACAGTGACTCATGTATTAAGAGAAACATGCTTACTAATCAGATTACAGTCACTGCACTCTGCAGTGTGAATGACCACCCAAAAATCTCCTTCCTTGTGCCACAAAAACATAAATCCAGTGTACCGAAGTCACTCAGGTGGATGAAAATAGAACTGACACCAAAATGTCTTTAGCTGTAAAGTGAAAGAACTTAGCTACATTGTAGATTTGCAAGTGGCACTTCCACCCATCATCTTTGGAATGTGATGTTTGTTCTTTTGTGTCAGGGTGGGTGGTTGACAGACTTTTATCATCCCCATGTTGCTTCAAGAGGGTTACTCAGTGACCTGAATGGTATGAATCTATAGGCACCGACTGTAGCTAAGGGCTTGTCTACATGTGGAAATTAATGTAATTAATTCCTGATTAATTCCATGGGTGGACACACATTTCGGAATAAGAGTGTCCCCTCAGAGTTGTTAAAGATCAGCTAATCAGGAACAACTGCACACGAGTCCTTAAATTCAGGCATCACAGAGCAGAATTCTTTTCTAGAAACTCAAGGCCATCTATGCCTGAAGAGTATAATATAGATGTGATTTTTATAGCTGTGGAAGTCACCACAGTTGACAAAGTGATGGTGTATGTTACGGGAGACCAGGGATTGCCAGGTTTTGTTTGTTTGTGCCCATGATAGTCATACAATATCACATTTTGACATGAGCAATGGTTTCACTGTCTTCTGTACTACAGAAGATAGCCAGGGCAGTGGCTTGACTATGTAGTTAGGCTTGGATATGGTACATATTTAATGAATACTGTTGTTTGGCACCTCTTATGCCAGGGAGGCTCCTTCATAATACAGTTAGTATGTACAGAGCAGAAGACACGAGAGCATTAACATTAATGTGCATGAATAAAGTCAGTTATGAAGTGTTTCGGAAATTCTATTTATAGGCACTGGAGAATGCATACATTGGACCTGAATGTCAAACATGCATTTGCCTATAGCTGAATTTATTTAATGTAACGATGTGTAGAATTATGCACCAGGTTTGTATATATGCAAGCTATTCGAAAGCAAGGAAATAAAACAGTTATGGTTCTCAACCTAGTTAGCTGGGCCATGTTGCATAACAGCTCTCAGAGAGTCCTTAGACTCTACAGCAAACAGTAAGAACAATTCTGTGGAGTGAATGCTGGAATAATTCTGTGACATTCTATGACATATGTTACATAGGAGGTCAGATTAGAGTGTCGTAGAGTGCTAGCCTTAAAATTTATTTACTCTATTTCAGTTCCATTAATTTTAATATCACAAATGGCTTCTAATTTCCAGATTATCCTACTGTGTTGGCAAACATTTGCTAAGAAATTTTTCAGGATCTTGTGAGAAGCATCAAATTAGTATCAGCCTAGTATTGAATTGACTATGGATTAGATCTTGAATGTCAATTAATTATTATTTTTCCCCTCTTCTTGCAGCTCCAAGGCTCCTTGAAGAGGAAGCTGGTGGTGAATCTTTCACCTGCTAACAACAAGAGACCCAATGGTGTTTCAGATAACTCTTTCCTTGATATTAAGAGGATACGAGCAGAGGATAATCTTTCTATGGGACAAGGCGGACACATTAACAATTGCCAAAACCAGTCAATGTCAGGACTCTTGTCTGGGGGACAAGGATCACAAAGAAAGTCCAGCAACCTAACAAACAGTGCCCACTCTAGTGGGCATATGTTTAATATGCCTTTAAAAGAGGTCAAGAAAGAACCAGGAGAAACCATATCTTGTAGCAAACACCTAGACGATCAGCTGTCCCATGAAAACGTTTTCCCCAACAGATATGGAGAAGATACAGGGGAACAGATGATGGACCCAGAGCTTCAGGAACTGTTTAATGAGCTGACTAACATATCAGTGCCCCCTATGAGTGACCTAGAGCTAGAAAATATGATAAATGCCACTATAAAACAAGATGAGCCATTTAACATCGATCTCGGGCAGCAAAACCAGAGAGGCACTGCTCGATCTTCTCTGCCGATGGAGAAAATAGTGATAAAGAGTGAGTATTCACCAGGCTTGAATCAGGCACCTGTGGGCTCCCCACAAATGAGGCCTTCTTCTACAGGGCCAGCCTTCACTATGTCCAGCACTGCCATGTCCACCTCCTCACCAATCCCTTCAGTGCCTCAGAATCAAGCACAGTCATCACAGGTCTCTTCTGTCTCAAATCGACCTTTGACTAACTGGCAAGAAGTATCTCACGCTCAGCAGCTAAAACAAATAGCAGCCAACCGACAGCAGCATGCCTTGATTCAGCAGCAGCAGCAGCAGCAGCAGCAGCAAAACCAGCCAGCCAGCTGGCCCACCTTGTCCCCATCAGGCCCTTCCCCAGGACAATTTGGACAAGAGAAAATTCCCAGCCCTTCCTTTCGTCAGCAGCAGTTCAGTCCCCAAAGTTCAACCATGTCTGGGGTACCTGTCAATGGGAATCAGTCCAAAGCGATGAGTAACTACATCTACAAATCAAACTCCACAACCCAGAGTAATCCCATTGACATAATAATTCAACCAAAGCCTCAGGACCTCAACAGAAACTTTATCAATAACACTCCATCACCAATAGAGCAGCATCACGGCAACACAAAGCCTTTGTGTCATTTTAACTCAGAGCAAACTAACCAGCCGATGCCTTCAGTTTTGGGGTCCCAAAGCAAGCCTTCTATTCTGCACTTCCCTCAGCAGCCTCAGAACCCAGGTGCTGTGCAAGCACAACAGCAGCAAGCTACTCAACCTCTTCAAAACCAGCCTCTTCAGAGGCCACCAAATGTACCCTTAGCATTGCAGCAGAAGATGTTACTTCAGAAGATGCAGCAAAGCCCACAGATCTCTGGACTGCAGTATCCCGTCTCTCAACAGCACAGACAGGTAAGATGTGTTCCTCCTAAGCAATAGTAAGCAATCCTTTTCTGTGCAGTAGAAAGGCTTTTCCACTCTGTTCTTCTTCCCAGTGAGACTGGGCCTAGAGAACTTTGTAATGAAATTCAAAGGCTGCTCTGTATTTCCACGCCAAATCCCATCTGAGGAAGTGGGTTTTACCCACAAAAGCTCATAACCTAATACATTTGTTAGTGTCTAAAATGCCACAGGACTGATCATGTGTACTGGTCATTTAATGGTCTTTTATCGCCCAAGAGCTGGTGATAAAGTATTCAATTTTCAGACTGTGCAAATCGTTATGCATCCTCCTAAGAAAGTTTTAAAAGAGAGATGTTTCCAGTACTGTGTTTACTTTCAGTAGTGACACAATTCGCATACCACCATTACACATTACGTGGATACCTTCCAGCAAGGAAAGCTAATAGCCAAGAGTTAAGGTTATTTTGGAGTCTTAGCTACATTTCCTAACTTAAATTTAGGCTGCTTTGAACCACCACATTTATTTAATTATTTATTTGTTTGTTTAGCCTTTTTCTAAGGCAACCGCTTTACAAAATTAACTCCATATTATTGTTTTGGCGTTTTTTTTTGTTTGTTTTGTTTTGTTTTCTGGGAGGACAGAGCCTCGGAAGTAACCATATTTTTAGACATCAAATGACTCTAACTTGACAAAAGCTTTTGTCTCAGAATTGTATTATCTGTTTGTGAATGAAAATCTAAAACTGCCCTTGTGTTACCTCTGGTTTTACTCAGCATCGCTTTTAAGTATTAATTTCCTTTGAAAATGTGTTCATAAAAGAATGGCAAAAATAAATTCTCACCATAACTGTGTACATGTATCGACTGAATGGCGGCCATCAGTTTAAAATAATGTGCTCACCTTGGCTCAGTTGCTTTATATGTTACTATGGCTGTGTCTACACGTGCACGCTACTTCGAAGTAGCGGCACTAACTTCGAAATAGCACCCGTCGCGGCTACACGCGTCGGGCGCTATTTTGAAGTTAACTTCGATGTTAGGCGGCGAGACGTCGAAGTCGCTAACCTCATGAGGGGATGGGAATAGCGCCCTACTTCGACGTTCAACGTCGAAGTAGGGACCGTGTAGACGATCCGCGTCCCGCAACGTCGAAATTGTGGGGTCCTCCATGGCAGCCATCAGCTGGGGGGTTGAGAGACGCTGTCTCTCCAGCCTGTGAGGGGCTCTATGGTCACCATGTGCAGCAGCCTTTAGCCCAGGGCTTCTGGCTGCTGCTGCTGCAGCGGGGGATTCATGCTGCATGCACAGGGTCTGCAACTCGTTGTCGGCTCTGTGGATCTTGTGGTGTTTAGTGCAAGTGTGTCTGGGAGGGGCCCTTTAAGGGAGCGGCTGGCTGTTGAGTCCGCCCTGTGACCCTGTCTGCAGCTGTGCCTGGCACCCTTATTTCGATGTGTGCTACTGTGGCGTGTAGACGTTCCCTCGCAGCGCCTATTTCGATGTGGTGCTGCGCAACGTCGATGTTGAACATCGACGTTGCCAGCCCTGGAGGACATGTAGACGTTATTCATCGAAATAGCCTATTTCGATGTCGCCACATCGAAATAGGCTACTTTGATGTAGGCTTCACGTGTAGACGTAGCCTATAAGTGATAAACAGGAGCAGGAAGTAGCAAGTAGATAACTGAGTATAGCCACCAAAAAGTGAGACACTAGAAATCACAGGTTAATTTTTGATAATTTTCACCTTCCTCTCACTAAACTTGCTTCTCCAGTGTCCCTTGTATTATTCAGACTTGTGCAAAGTTGGTGTAAAATGTTACTGTTTTATAAACGGCTGTGCTAGTTATAAGGCACTATAGAATCAGTGTCTCCAGAACTGTCTCATCCATAGGATGAATTGGGCCCCTGCCCCAGGCTCTGCACTTTTGGGGGCCCCAAGGCAGCCACCAAAGAGTACAGGAGGGAAGGATGAGGGGTCACCTGGGACCAAGACTCAGGTGTGGTGGAGGCAGCAGGGTTCGTCGCCCTTCCCTCCAACATTTGCCATGCAGGCTGTGGGAGCGGCAGCCTTCTTTGCCCTGCTACGCCATGCCACCCTCCTGAACCACTGTGCCTCATTCTCCACAAGCCCACATGGTGAGTGCAGGGAGGGAGGCAAGGAGACCTCTGTTGCCTCCACTACACCCAGCCCTTGATCCCAAGTAATTCCTGGGCCCCATTGCCTGGAGGGAGCAGATAAGGGGGCAGGGCATGACCAGAGTGGGAGTGGGAAGGGGCCTGCAGTGCAGAAGAAGCTGCCTTCAGCCCAGTTCCAGGGGCACTGTGGCGGGATTGCTCCAGCCCCGTTCCCCTCAGTATGGTGCATGTCTCTGTGCTTCACTTCTTCACTTGGGAAATGTGAATACTAAATACTCACATCATAGGGTAGTGTGAGAATAAAATTCACAGAGGCACATGAGACACTTAGCTGCTTAGTGATGAGCACTAAACAATTACCTGCAAACAAATGCAGTGTTGCAAACTCTTGTGATTATTATCACGAGTCTAGTGAGAGATGCTGCTTTCCCTAAAGCTCCAGCTCCTAGAATCATGTGATTAAACAAGAAGCTCAGCTCTTTAAGAAAAATACATTTCTATCTTTTATGGATGTAGAGCATGGCTTAGAAGTGTTGCCCAAATGTAACCTAAAGGTTCAGAAACCATAAAACAAATTTAAAAAAAATGTTATTGGAGGTTATTTAATCTCATGATTTTAAGCCAATGTCATGATTTTGGAGGGTCAATTTATGACTAAATTGTTGGGGTTACCAATATTTCAAATGTATAAAGTCTGTTTAGGCTACCAGTGAATCTCTCATGGGAGGGAGGGGTGGGAATCCTATAACTAATGACTGAACATAGACAAAACCAAAATTTCCAGATAGTAAAAAGCACGAGTATAAACAGATCAAACAAAACTGGAGTGTCTGTCAACATGTTTGGAGATGGAATCTGATGGTACAAAATGTAGAAAATCTAAATAAATAAATTAGAAGACTTGTACAACTGAAATCTCATTTTTAGCTTCCCAGACAACACGGTCTATAAATCATAAACTGCCCCCAAAATCTCATCCCCAAGTAGGAGACAGCATATGGGGAATTTCAGGCAGAAAGGATTTTTGTTGGTTTGAAGAAGCTGGGGAGGAAGCAGCTATGGGAAACAGCCTTGACTATGTTATGTTAATAGTGTAATAAGTAATAGGATAATAAGGTAATAAGCAGTGGCCGACATAGATTTGTCAAGAATAAATCATGCCAAACCAACCTAATTTCCTTCTTTGACAGGGTTACTGGCATAGTGGATGAGGGGAAGCAAAAGACATAATATAGCTTGATTCTAGTAAGTGTTGTGATGGTCCCACATGACAGTCTCATAAGCAAACTATGAAAATGTGATTTAGATGAAATTCCAACAAGGGGTGTACACAACTGGTTGAAATGCCATATTCAGAGTAGTTATCAGTGGTTTGCTATCAAATTGGAAGACTTAAATAAGTGGAGTGACATGGGGACCCGTCCAGGGTCCAGAACTCTTCAACATTTTCCTTAATGACTTGCATAATAGAGAGGAGAGCAGGCTTATGAAATTTCCAGATGACACCAAGCGGCAAGGAGTTTCAAGTATGTTAGAGGACAAGATCTGAATTCAAAACAACCTGGACAAATTGGAAAATTGGTCTGACTTCAACAAGATTAAATTCAATACAGAGAAATGCAAAGTAGTACACGTAGGAAGGAAAAATCAAATGCATAAATTGAATTAGAAATGCACAACTACAAAATAGGGAATAACTGTCTCAGTGGTAATTCAAGTATCTGGGGGCTAAAGTGGATCAGAGTTTTAATAGGAGCCAACAACATCATGCAATTGCAAAAAAAGACGAATATTCTGGGATATATTAAGAGGAGAGTCATGTGTAAGACACAAGATGTAGGTGTCCTGCTCTCCTTAGCATTGGTGAGGCTAACCCGAAGTACTGTGTCCATATTTTGGCACCACAGTGTAGAAAAGAGGTGGACAAATCGGAGAGAATCCAGCAGAGAGTAACAAAAATATTAAACGGTTTTGAAAACCTGAATTAGTCCTAAGGAAAGGAGCTTAGGAGGGGAGCCTATAATATATTTAAAGACTGCTAAGGGCTGTTATATAGAGGCGAATGATCAATTGTTCTCTGTGTCCACTGAAAGTAGGACAGAAAGTAATTGACTTAATCTGCAGTGAGAAAGATTTAAGTTAGCTATTAGGAAAAAAACTGTTTAAGGTGGGGTTAAGCAATGGAATAGACTCCCTAAAGAGGCTGTGGAACCCCCGTAACTGGAGGTTTTTAAAAGCAGGTTAGACACCTGTCAGAGATGGTCTAGGTTTACTTGATCTTACCTCAGTGTAGGGAATTGGACTAAATAACCTCCTGAGGTCTCTTCCAGCCCCATATTTTTATGATTCTGCATTTCATGGGATCTGTTGCACATGGGCTGATCTCTATTCTTCACCCACTGCACTACAGCAGTCCTTGCGGAAGTGTTTCCCCGCTCTCTTAGCAGACTGGCAGTGTCAGATGGATTTAAATAGGCTTAATGTACAGTCCTGATGGTGCTCCTCGTGCAAGCTGTCAGCGTAGGAGAGACGGGCACGACTTTTATAAACACGAATGGTTTTGCAAAATATTCAAGACAACATTTGGGATGCAAATCAAAACACTGCCAGTAATGGGCTTGATACAGTGTTAGTGTCTCCTGCTCAGGGCCATCCGTACAACTTCTGGTTCCTGAAGTCCTGCACACACCCTACCCCCCACTGGGGAGCTGAACAGCAACTTTACAGTGGGGGGCTCTGCTCAGGGCTGTGGCTGCAGAAGCGCAACAGGGAGGGAACTGGTGGAAGGAGGAATGGTGCAGCCCATCAGTGCTGAAGATTGAGAGGCAGAGCAGGGGTAGGGGTTGGGGTCACTGGAGATGGGGGGCCATCGGAGCAGCATGTGGGGGGTCGAGGGATTCAGCTGCTAGGGCTGGGAAGCAGAGTGAGGGGCTGAAGGGCCTGGGGATTGGGCCCTGGGGCCAGGAGGTGGAGCGGAGGCCATTGATTGGCGTTGCGGGAGGCAGCACTGGCCTTCGGCTGCGCTGGGCGTACACAGGTGCAGTATAGGGCGCTATTTTATTTGAGGCAAAGTGATGCCACAAATTTAGTGGTGCCCTACGCAGCTGCGTACTCTGCACATGCCTTCGGACATCCCTGCTCCTGCGTCCCTCCCCCGATGATGCTACTGAGCAGGCCTCAGGGACATGGCCATAGGAGCCAGCTAAGCCATGTGGAGGCATGAGCGCTACATGCAAAATGTCTCCCTCTATGCAGATCTGGTATAGCTTCTCTGAGCATTCACAGGACCAACTGGTTCAGGAGGCTTTTGCCCGTATCAGTTTTGGTAGGACCCCTATCACTTTTCACCATAAGGAATGCTTAGCAGGAGCTTCTGCGAAGGAGACTTCATCATCACTGCCCACAGTTTTGTGAGCAGAACCGGGCTGTTCTGGCCTGATGCAGTTCCGTTATGTGAAGCTTTGGAAAAGTAAGTGCTGGTTGTGAGAGTTTTGTTGCAGGAACTCTGGCACATCTGCATTCTGAAGTGATCATTTATCTTCCTTTAGCCTCCCAATGATCACCTGGAAGCTCTGTAGCAGTCACTATACAGTGAGGAAATTCTGTAGAACAGGAGCTGTGTTTATGGTGGGAGACCGTAGATCCATATTGGCCTGCAGTGTTTGTACTTATGCTTTTCACCTGCCAGACTTCTTTGTATCTCGTTTTTTTAGCTGCCAAAGCCAACCAACTCCTTAGGCTGAGCCATCAGAATTTGTAAGCGCCTTCATTTGGCTATTTGAACTCCAGACATTACAGAGTCTGTGCAACAGGAGAGGTTGAGCTTTTCAATTTCTTGCATACTACCATACTAGTAAGTCTTGCAGACTTAGCTAATGAAGTTTGCTGGTTCTGAAAGCTTTTGCTTTGGACCTGGTAAATGTTGCAAAAGTTCTCAAGAAGTTTACAAGCCCTGCTGCCATCTCTCTGAATTGTCACATGTTCCCAGGAAACTAGTCTCACTACACTTCATAAAATCACTCTAAGTTGATAAACCTGAGAAAAGACATAGACTGTGTATAAAACACAGTGGGGATCATCTGCTCAAAGCCAGGTTTGAGATATGGTATTCCCCAAAAAAATCACATAAGATGTTTCTACAAGGGGAAAAAAAAATCTTGTTTTCCAAATTCTCCTGAGGAACAAAAGCCTTTTCTGATTATCATCAAATGCTCCACAGAAAAGTATCATCCAGCCGGAGACAGCCAATGAAGAAACTAGACAAAAAGTTGTTTTAAAGGTTGTCTGAGAGACTTTAGGTATTTCCAAACTGGTCTTTTAATTAAATGAAAAGTAAATTACAACTTTAGTTTGCAGTTATAGACGTGGCTGTGCAAGAACAGAAAGCATTTTTTTTTTGTTTTTACTAAAATATGTTAAAATTCAAACTTCTTAAATGAAGAAACACTATCCTTATCTTAACACTGTTGAGCAGAGAAGATTCAGCGGTCCATCAAAGACACGTTGATCAGCAAGGCTGAAGAACAGTTTCCACCTTAGGAGGCAAGTGTGAAAGTGAACTGAATATTCAAAACATGAGCATATACAATTAAAAACAAAAAAGAGAACATCAGTGACAAATTACATTTACAGAATAGTAACAGAGAGAAAGCCATGCTAGTCTATATACTATCAAAACAAAAAAGCAGTCCAGTAGCACTTTAAAAAACTAACAAAATTATTTACTACGTGATGAGCTTTTGTGGGACAGACCCACTTCTTCAGATCATAGCCACAGAAGCGGGTCTGTCCTACAAAAGCTCATCACCTAATAAATTATTTTGTTAGTCTTTAAAGTGCTACTGGACTGCTTTTTTTTTATGTTTACAGAAAGCAATTTACCATACTCACATAGATATATGTGCCTCCCCCACTCGGTAATTTTCTTAACTCCCTCAATTCTCCTCCCCTTCTGTGGAAACCTCTTGTGGGAAGGAAAGAAGTAATCTAAAAACTGTTTCACCACATGAAACTGCCATGGCATCCTCCTCTGAGCAGGAGAAATGGGCTTCAGTTGTGTGGAGGTACATGGGTTCCATACACATTTGGGAACTATGCGGGTAAATTCATCGTTGGTGTAACACCAGTAAAGCAATGAGGATCAGAACAAGATGGCTCTCGTAAAAGGGGAGGATCATGTTCTGTGGACTCCTCTCCCTTCTTTCCTTGAGCTTCAGCTCCTGCCCATGAGGCTTTCCACTCATTATTAAGAGTAATAAATTATCAATTGTCAATAATTGAGTTTATCATCAGTGCTCCATTATATTAGATGCTCTATAAGCTGTAAAGCTGTGTGTGCAAGCTGGCCTTTCATTATGGTAGCTGAGGGATGGATTTGTAGCACGAGTGCACAGTTCCTGGGGAGCTGCTGTTAACTCCACTCTCAGAGGACACTACAATGTCAACTATCAATTCGTGTGCTTTAGATCATTCACTGATATTTTTTCCTCTGGTTTCAGTCCCCTAAAAGCATCTGGACAGGACTGGAGCTGCTAAAGCTCGCTAAAGGGAATGCCAGTTTATAATTTCTCAGCCTGTCTCCGTCACTGTGTTCAACTGGAGGTTTTCAGTGGCATTTGCTAATTAGATGCTTTTTAGCCTCTAGGGACAAGCTGCAGTAATGAAATATTCTTGGTTTCCTGGAAGAGGCTGCATTGAATTGGGGTTTTGTTTGCTCATGTGTTTTATTCTCTGTCTGTGTCATGGGGACTCACCTTTCCCACTCTCTACCAGTAAGTGTACAGACAGGGCAAAACTCTCTTGTAATAAAATTCCAAACTCTTGCTTTTGGGTTTCATTATAAGCAGAAGTTCAGCCTAGGTTTTATGAAGTTTGTGATGCTTTTTGTGAATCAGGGTTGGGTGTGGGGAAAACCTGGATGACTGAGTTTGGGGGAAAGTTTGAAGTCAAGTTTTCACTTGGGTTTTAGGGAACATGGACCTGTCATTGAAGGATGGTCTTGGTGTGTGAGACTTAAACAGTTTGGGATGGAACCCCTGAGAAACTCAGTTATTCTAATTAGAATTGAATAAATTCAGCAAATATTTTTGAAAACTTTTATCAGCTGGGTGTCTTATTGAATATGATTAATCAAGTAATTAAAACAAAACTGCACAGAATAAGCACCCAGATTTGTCAAACAAATACTGTTTGACTGCCTCTGGTTCTTCTCATGTATGTATATAGCGCCCATGGCAGAGCTCTGTGCCATAGCCTAAGGAAACCGTGAACAGGTCAGCCATCCTCTCTTTGCTCAAGAGGTGCACCTCACGTGGTCTAATGTGTGAGCCTTGATCTCAGCCAAGTTCTCCTTGAATCTTTATGTCAAGCTATGAGGATGATCACAAAGTGCAGTTCTTGATGCTGCACTAGCATGAATACAAAGCTTGTTTATAGAACTGCATATCCATGTATATTTGCATATGCTTTTAAATTATATGAATGGATCAACTAAACCTATGGTTCTATGGGGACCGTGGGCCAGATTTGGCTCTCAGTTACCCAGTATCAATTCACAAAAACACTTTTTGGTTTTGGTGGAGATGGGCACCATTTACACTTTAATGGTTTTCTGATTTCAAATAGAATGGCGATAATGAAAATAGGCTTTTTCATGCAGTCTTCCTGGTCTCTGCTGGAACCCTGCAAAGAGTAATTAACAGACCTCTTTTGACCTTTAAAGATTCAAGTTTGTAGCAGATGATATGAATAGGTTCTGGCTCTCATACATACTCCAAACATATTTGTTCTTTCCTGATTTGCCCTAAGAGTTACATCTTTACAGTCAGACACTTGCAAATATGATCTAAGAATGAAAACACATTAACTGTAATCTTAACCCACGAAAGCTCGCGGCCTAATAATAAATTCATTAGTCTTTAAGGTGCTACATGACTGCTTGTTATTTGTGAAGCTACAGATTAACTCAGTTACCCCTCTGAGTCTATTAACTTTAGCCTTGTTCCTAAAGCTGCAAATTTGTTCCTGCTGGGTGTTAATTTAACTGCTTCCAGGGCACCAGGATGTCTGCTGGGTGTTTGCTTTTATTTCTTTAGTGTTTCACACATCTGGCCCAGAGCAGTATGCCAGGGCACCACAAAGGAAAGTGCCGAACCTAATAGATTTAACCCTTTATGGAAGAAGGCAAATATGGTGGATGTAGGAGACTGCTGGTGGGAGTGTCATTCTCTGACAGAGCAGAGTCAAGTAATTGCCAGGCAGGTTCCTGCGTTATAGATCTTCCCCTTCTCAGAGCTGAGACATCACGTGCTCCTGGCCTGGGACCCAGGAGTCCTGGGATGGATTTACTGTCTTTTTCTGAGGATGGAAAGTTTCCCATTGACTTCAGTAGGCTCTGAATGAGGTCATTCGTGTCTCAGTGCCTCCATTCCCCATCTGCAAAATGGGCTTAATAATACTTCCTTTCTCCCACATTTTGTCTGGCTTGTTTACAGGAAGTATAGGATCCTCAGGGTGAGGGCTGGCTTAACTGAGCTATGTAAGTGCCCAGCTCAGCTCATCAAGGAAAGAGGAGATCTGCTGAGTTTGGACTGGTTCATTTTCCCTTCTGAGAATGCCATGGGATGGCAGCCATCACAGGGAGACCAAAACCAACCCTTCCTCCAGGAATGACTGTAAGGGCTCTTCATCCTTCTGGAGTTGTCCATCCCCTCCTCACAAGAATAGGAATTTCAAAAACTTCCAACATAAAAGGGACTATTTATCTCTCTGTTTGCCCAGTGCTACCTCTGAGATATTCTCATGGCAAGGAGCTGATCCACACCAATGAGTAACAGACATTACTGCAGTAACAACCCCAAATATGTCCATTTAATGTGATGTTTTAGAGGTGTATTAACCATTTATAAGCCACTCTGAACAAACCAAAACACAAAGCTTATGTCTACACTGCAGAGATATTTTGGGATACCGAGGTACCCTGAAAGAGCTACTCTGCATCTACGAAAGGCGCCCATAATTTCAAAACACTTTTCAAAATAATGGGCATCCCTCTACAACTTGTTGGGGAGGAGTAGGGGATGCCTCAAAATAGTGCAGTATCTCAAAATTTGGCACTGAGTAGACCAAGGGTGAGCAAACAGTTTAGGTCACACACCCCTTTTCAGTCCTGCAATCAGCCGCCTCCCCCCACTCCCCGCTGCCCCAACCTGTGGGAGTACCACTGGAAGGGATGCGGGGGGAGGCACTCAGAAACGGGGTTGGACACTCAGGAAGTGGGTGCTAGGAGGCTTCAGGGGTGCCCTAAAGGGGGAGGACCCCAGGAGCGATCCTAGGAGGCTCCGGGGTACTCAAGGGGAAGACCCCAAGCTGGATCGCAGGAGGGTACCTCATCAAACCATGAACTCACCAGCTGCTCTCGCTGCTTGTCTCAGGGCCTCTGTGCATTCTGATTGGTCCAGCAGCAGGGTGGTGGGGGTGCTTCCCTTGATGACACAGCAGCAGAGGCCATGGGGGAGAAATCAGAGGGCTAGGGAGGCAACGAAAGCTGCGGCAGGGGGGAGTCGATCACACTGCATCCCATTTACAAATGCCAGGCCCCTTCTGGGGGGCACGCTCCCCACTTTGTGCACCCCTGGGATAGACAGTGCAAAATCCTGAAATAGCCTATTTAAAAATTAACTCAAAATAGAATATGTAATTTGCACCACACAAATTTTGTATCTTATTAAGGCACAGTGTAAATATAGCCAAACTGAACCATTACCTATTTCATTTTCCTGGCTGGTGCTCTGTCCACTTAATAAATCTCCTGATTGTCTGTTTAATCAGCGGCAAATACCATTTAGCCAGCTCACCTGGCTCACTCATCTGTTCTTGTTAATTTCTTGACTTAGGTTGGGATTTTCAAAAAGAGCCTCAGGGAATTATGCACCCAAAATTCAGTGGTCCTTTTGTGAATCTGGGCCTTGCAGCCTAATGACATCCCTTCCAAACTCTGTCCTCTTTTCCTTGCTCTCATTTCCCTCAGCTGTCTTGCTGAATCCCTCCATCCCACTTTTCAATCTCTGCCTCTCCCTCACTCCTCAAAGTCTGTCCCATTCCTCCCTGCCTTCGAACACCCAATCCCTCCGCTCTTGCTGAACCTGTGGTCCAGCACCTTGCAAAAGTAGGTTAAGATATAGGAGACCCTTCCATGTCCCTCCCTTTGGTGTTGGCATTCAGCAGCCTTCTGATCGAGTTTCCTGGGCTGAATCATATTTTTAAGGTAAGTAAATAACTTGTGGTTGTTCACAGTACACAAACTAAACCTTCCTTAGCAAACATGGAAATTTACTCCATGAGCTAAAGACAGCTGGGTTACAAACATCTGGCTTCATCCTAAAACCACTATTCAGTACGCTTCATAAGCTGTAAGCCCTGATCCAGAGTACCTTGGAATCAATGGGAGTTTTTTCAGTAAACTTTGATCTGGGCTCTTCATAGCCGGTTTTAATAGCCACATACCTGCAGCAAATCATTTCATAAAACAAAATAGTGTACAGTGCGTTTAGTCCTTGCTGAGATGTATTCACTTGTTACACATCAATAGCTTGGAAATATTCACTTACGGAATTCACCCCTTGATTTGTAGAGGGGTAGAAATGAGTCTTAAATTAGCGAGGCTGTGATATTTAAAGCCAAAACTTGGGATTGGGACAGCCATATCTAAATTGCTTACCCAGCTCTGAGGAAAGCCTCAGCTTAAGAAAACTAGACATGTGCCAAGGTGATTCTGCATTTCCAGGCCTCTTTTATTCCTCAGATTTTCCAGTTGCTGCTCTTCCCCCACCCCACCCCCGGTACACGACCTCTCACAAACTGAGACCTTAATTTGCCCTCTTGCTGTGTGTTTACGGGTGTCACTCAATCACAGAGGCTAATGGGACATCAGTGAGGATGTCCTGAGCAGAACACAGGCCCTTGCAAGGAGACGTTTGGGGATGTGTGTGTACCATGCATTAGCACAGCTGACACAAAGGACCCCAGCTGTGCTAGTTATTGTTAGATTTTCTCAATTGTTATGATCTGTTCAGGAAGGTTGTTTCCTTTTTTTTCTCTGATGAAAGTGAGTCAGAAACCATTAGACTGATACCATAGCATTCACACACTGATGGTTAAATAAAGCCATGTGCGGGGGCGGGGCGTGGGGAACAAAATGAAAGTCCCTAAGATATTCTCTTTAAGGGTCTCTACATTTGATACCCGTGAGTGCAGAAATGTTTGGACTGCTGTGATCAAAGGGATGTGATGCTCATGGATTGTTGCATTCATCTGTATTATTGTTTTTTAAGCAGGGGAGGCCACTATGCAAAACCAAACCAAACCAAAAGCAGTCCTGTGGCTTCTCATTAGAGAACTCTGGCTTGAGATTTGCATTTGATGCAATGGAACTGAACAGTAAAGTGACTACATTATTGTCATGGCAAGAAAACAAACATGTAAAGCAGAGCAAATGTCTGATTTCCTTTTGCACCCTGACTAGAATGGATTTTCAAGGAGCTGGGCCTCTCGGAAAAAGTGCAGCATTTCTCAGTGTAACCATTGGGGGGGGCGCTCTTGTACAGGTGTCTGTGTTGCTAACAGCTTTTTGTAGTACCTCAGTAAGTCATTTATAGTGACTGGACTTACGAGATAGCAGTTTCTTCTTTTTACATTTTTTAGACTCAGTCTAGAAAAACAAAAAACAAAACAAAAAAGTGCAGATGAGATACTTGGGAGAGAAAAAACCGTCCCTAGCTGTGGCATCTGAATCCCAGTACTACATAGTAGTAACTAACTAACTAAATATATCACATCCTCAAATTATTTTACATCCATTAACTAGTTCATTTCCATCATGTCTGTGATGCTGGGAACTAAGTAACCAATTTACAGATAAAGAAACTGAGAGAGAGGTTAGCCAACATTTTAAAATTTGCATAGCCAAAGTTAAGCACTTAGAGCCACAATAAGGCATCTAAACAGATTATTTGATTTTCCAAGGTGCCAAGCAACCACCCATTCAAGTCATTGACTTGGAACCTAAATAACGTTCTTTTCAGATTGGACCCTTAGCGAATGGGAGCTGTGGGTGTGGCATCTGTGGACAGAGCCCCTGACTGCCTCTACATCTAGGAGCCAGAGGGATATGTCACTGCTTTTTAGGATAACCTGAGATAAGCACTGCCTTGAGCCTGCGTCCCTCATCCCCTTCTGCACCCCAACCCCCTGTCCCAGGCCTGGGTCCCCCTCTCATACCCAAACTCCCTCCTGGAGCCTGTGCCCTCTCCTGCATCCCAACCCCTGACCCCAGCCCTAAGTTTAACTACCCTCTGAACCCCTGGGCCCAAGCATTGAGTCTTCTCCTGCACCCAACTCCCTGCCCCAGCCCAGTGAAAATGAGCAAGTGAGTGAGCGACAGAGGGCACAGGTTGAGCAGGGGAAGGGTTTCGAGAAGGGCAGGGCAAGGGTGTTCAGTTCTGTGTGATTAGCAAGTTGGCAACTCTAACCCTATCATACATAAACAGCAAGTTTTGAACCCTGACCATTTGACACTGGAGTGCAGCTACCCACCACTTCAGCTTCACAGCTAATGGTGCTCGCTTGCAGCCAGGAGTAGCCTGTTGCTCCAGCAGAGGATGAGCTTCTGACTGAGGCAATATGGAGGATCTGGGACAGGGGTTGGCAACCTTCAGCTCTGTGGCACATGAGGCACTTGAATGGCTCCTTTGTGGCTCTGGTTGCTGCCACTGCTGACTCCTTTGTGGCTGGCTCCCTCCTGATGCTAGAATGACCCTGCCCTGTGCCAGCTGGAGGAACAGCTCCTCCCTCAAGACCAACCCGTGCCCAACTCTTCCTCCTCCTCCTCTCACATCAGGGCAGCCAGGGGTGGGGCTGGCCCTAGTGCTGCACCTGCAGATTTCGTCAGGGGGGAAGGAGAGGCCTCAAGTTGCCATTCTCCATGCTGTGGCCCTCGGGGCCTGGATCGCATCTGGGCCCGAGCGGAGCATGGTGCAGGGGCTGCAGTGAGCGGGCATCTCTTCCCTTCCCTTAAGTGTGCTGCTCTCAAGGTCTCACCAACTACTGTCTTCAGTGGTGGTGTGCTGACCCCTCAGGCCTCCGCGGGAGCCAGGCTGGCAGTATGACTGCCACCCTTCTTTAGCCCTGGGCTCTCGGAGCATGCAGCAGTGTCCTGGGAACAGTGCACACCGGTTCAGCAAAGCAGCGATCGCCCACTGGGCCATGCTGCTGCTGCCTGGCAGGGGGAAGGTGCAGAGTGGAGACCCTCGCCCTGGGGTGCCTGCTGCTCCGCTGGTGTGTCAGGTTCTGAACACACAATGTAGCTGCTGGGGCTCCTCAGCTCCTCATAGGGAGGTGTGTTGGATGTGATGTTGAGTCATGGATCTTGCCCTGAGAACATGCAAGCCACCCAACTGCAGGCACATAGGATCCACAGAGGTCAAGCCAATTTGCGGTACTTTCATGGGCATCTCACCCATGCTGTAGGTATCTGAGCTTATTACCCTGCCCAACTGCCTATCAGTGTATTTTAGGCCGCTTGTGACTGGGGTGGTTTGCCTACAGAATATGCACTGGGTTAGCTGATCCTCTTTTCAGATATTTGTGCAGTATGAATATTTCAGAGAATAGTACAGAGATAAAGGTATGCAAACACAGCAGCAATATCACAACAGGTCACTGCCCAGATTTTCTCTGAACCCACTGACAGACAGAAGGTTCAGGAGTGAAAGTCAGGAAGATAGTGGTACCAACACACACATATAAAGTGCGAGGAAATAGAATATGTAAAAACTTTGTGTATGTCCTTCAGTAAACACATATCACATTAGAAATCACTGTGCGTGTGCTGTTCTTAAACTAGGGGCTACAAAAAATACAATTTGACGTTATTTATTCAGGACTTTCTCTCATTCACATGCATTACGGCTTTTGAATTATTGATTTTGTAACTGAATTTGAAAAAAATGGCTCTCCTCCCTATTTTGGTTGCAGACCCCTGATCTGGGGTTCAGTCAGTGTCTCTATCTTTCCCACATTGGAATAAATTGCCGAATGCAGTCGTGGAATCTCCATTACTGGAGATATTCAAGAGCAGGTTAGATAGACATCTATCAGAGATGGTCTAGATGGTGTTTGGTCCTGCCATAAGGGCAGGGGACTGGTATCGATGACCTCTCGAAGTCCTTCCAGTTCTAGTGTTCTATGATTCTATGAGGTAGGAGGTCTTCTGCCCATGTCATAGCCTCCAAGGAGGGAAGGGCTACGGAGGCCAGATGACGTATCTGAAGGTGTGACTATGGGAAGCCCAGTTTGTCTGTCTTTCCCTTCCCCCACCTGAAGCTGAGGGATCACTTGCCCATGTGGTGCTCTCAGAGGGAAGGCCATGTGTGCCAGAGTTAGGGAAATGGGTTCCTTCTTTTCCTCACCCAGTGCTACAGCTGCTTTGGCATTTTCCAGGTGTTTCCAGTGCAGCGTATGCTGCTGTGGCAGCATGGGCCAACCCGTTCAGAATGTTGACTTGTTACTATTGTTTTGCCTCAGTGCTAGAATTTCCCCGAGGAACACAAGCAGCGGAAAGTAAAATGATGATTTCCAACTGTTTACAACTCATCCAAATTTAAATGAAATTTCACAGGGAAGTAAAAGGCCTGTCTCTAGCTTCAGGGCTCTGTCCCCACTGAATTTCAAAGGCTTGCTGCAAACAGTAGAAGTATTAGAACCTCTCGAAAATGGCTGCAAGAATTTTTTATAATGTAAAATGTCAGGCAGTCTAAATACGGGGTTGCTGCCAGCTTCCCCTATAATATTCAAAAAAGGCTTTCTGTTGATTTTATAAGGTAGTCAGAATGAATTGCCAGTGTCCTGCAAAAATAACTGTGGAGGTCTTAACTTTTCAGTTTTGGTTTTATTATTCCCTTCTGGTGAGGAACTGCAAGCAAAAACTTTGAGCCTGATTATCATTTAACCTAAAGCCTCTTTCCACTATTCTGTCAGTAGAAAAGGTTCATACAGAAGATGGAAATGTGATTTTACATTAAGGTGCACTTTGGGGTAAAGAGGCCTTAGAGGCAATGAGTCTACCCCTGCATGTTTCAAATGCTGTTTTTTAAAAAAAAAAAAAAAACTGTGGAAAGTAAACTTGGAATAATTAATTCAACAGCAACAGCAGCAGCAAAGAAACCCGATATATTCATCAATCAACACTGGAGACCTATTTGTTTGGACTAGTTAGAGAGTGATGAATAGGTCCTCTGTTTAAAACATTCAGCTATAGTGAGAAAGGGCAATAAATTATATGTTTGTTAATTTTATGTACCATAAGTATTGAAAGCACTAAAATCTGTTAATACACCGTAACAGTGACAGACATCTCTAGTGCCCCAAGAACCTTAACTCATTACTGTTAAACTGTATTTGTGGAGACCTCAACTGGGGTTTCCCAGTGTATCGGAGCATGTCATCTTTAGTCTCCGGTGGGAGAATCTTGTCTACTGCACATGCAGTACAAGGAGGAGGGCAGTAGGAGAAAGTATATTGAATAAAATTAGAATAGAATGTGGTAGTGTCAGAGGCAGAGAGCCATAGGTTCAACACAATGCTAAAGAATTAAGCATGGTATGGAAGTGGTCTCATCATTTGAACACTCTCTGAGTAAATGTCTGTTTTTCTGCTGACAAGATCAGTCATATCAGACCCAGGCCTCACTGCACTTCTTTGTCAGCAGCAGCAGCAGCAGCAGTAGCAGAAAGAGAGAGAGGTCAGAATAAGACTGGCCTAGGAGAGGCATCAGATTTCATCCAGAAATGCCATTGTATTGTTTGGGTTTGACACTGCCTTGTCCCATGATGACATGGGGGACATGGACTTACAAACTTTGGGCAAGATCCCTCTAAAAGGTAATGAAGAAGTTTACAGCTGGCAACTGAAGTGGACTTCGAACAGAATTCTCTGGTATCCGCCGATCTGGTTTCAAACCACGGTACAGCCTGGAGCTGGTGGGAGCAGGTTTTCAAAGTTCATCTTTGAATTTTGCAGCTTAGGTCTGTCTCTCATTTGTTTGATCTATTTTAGTTTTCAGCTACAAAGAAAAGCTTTGATCAGCTTCAAAAGTTTCCTTTGTTATGCCCCGCCTTGTTCCATCAGATGACTGTGCTGTTGTGAAACGCTGTACGCATTAGTACACCCACTTGTGTTTCAGTCAGAGCAAATTCAATCTAACACACATGAACTGACAAACTGAAGTTGCTGTTTAGAAATCCATGGATCTGCCTGTTTGTAATTGTCGAGGGAGTTTGGAATGTAAAATGATCCAAAGTCATGCATTTATAATGACCCTAAACTAACAGTACAGGATGAAACAGTTGGATTTTTTGCAAATCATCACAGACGAGAGGAACAGTGTAAGAATTTGCTTCACTTTGCATCGGCTGGCTGTTCTCCAGCATTTGCTCCTATGTCAAGGCAGTGAGGAAATGAGTTTAATGTATGAGAATGTTGCCATGTCGTTAAATGGAGGCGGGGAGGGGGAGCTGTGCTTACTTCCATGGGAATGAGCTCCTTTGCCAAAAGTGAGATTCCTAAGCTTTCCCTGGGGACCACATTCTAGCTCAGAATGAATGGAGGAAGTCACAGTGAGAAGGCAAAGCAGGCAGCGGTCCTGCTGTGGAGCTGTGTGAGTGAACTTCAGGAAGAATGGAGGAGCTGCCTGTCCTTTGTGGCACATGTGGTACTAGTTTAAAAGCGTATGGGGAGAAAAGTCTAGCCTGTACCTGTATCTCTGACATGTACATTTCTGACCACCACTCAGTTTCTTCAAACATACTCCTCTCAAAGGCAGCGTGATTCCACTGCCTGTTACACCATTCTGCACATCCAGAGTCAGTCCACTGAAGTCAGTGGAATTACTCTGTCTTTGCGCATGTCTGAACAGATGCCAGGATTCTGTCTGTGGCCTTTGGAAGATTTGAGTAGGTTACTAAGGATACGTCTTCGCGACAGAGAGGATCGACTCTGCCACGTTTGATCTTCCAGAGTTCGGTTTAGTAGGGACATGCTTAATTGAACTTACAGAGCGATCACATCAACGCTAGTACTCCTGCCCTGCATTAGCAGGAAGGGAAGTTGACGGGAGGATTTTCCCCCACCATCCTCCCGCTGTGTGGATGGTGAAAAAAAAAGACGATTTTAGGTACGTTGATTCCAGCTATGCAATTCTCATAGCTAAAATGTATTGCATCTCCTAGTGTAGACCTAGCCCCAGTGTATTGCAATGATCTGGCCTCAGCTAGCACAGCTCCACTGACTTGTCTGACTCCCAAGGAAGGGAGTTCTCCTCCTAGGCTTTCCATTCAAAATAACTTTTAAAATCTCAGATGGGTTTGTTTTTTTTTAAAACACAACTCATTTCTAACCCCCGCCCTCAGAAAGGATTTTTACAATTATTTTTATTTGATTGGAAGAAAGGCGAACTCATTAACGTTGCTGGTTTGCAAGCCTGGAAATGTAGCTAAGCAGGGCACAGACGCCGACTGTTCATTAAAATATGCATGTTTGATGTTTGAGGTAATGCTGCCGCAAATCCTTAGGGAGATGATTCTGCCGAGCTAAAACGATATTTCTCACAGCCAAATGGCACAAATTCATTCGCGTTTTGCGATCAAGATGAAAGGTACTCTCAGTAACTGCTGAGTATAAACGTATCTTTCAAATATGCCGCAGTTATTGCCTGGGGTAACAGACCAATGCAGATAGTTGCATTTCATCTTTTCCTTACCCTTCCCTCTTCCCCGATCCACCAGCGGAGGGGATTTTTAGGAATGGTGAGAATTTCTCCTTTGCCAAATCCTGTCATTCTCCTGGCACTCATCTGGCCTTGTTAAACAGAGAGACTTGTGAACTGCAATCCGGGGAGGTGAATTCTGCTCACAGGAAATGGCATTTTCAAATCTTCTGACCCGTCACCTTTTGTTTTTAGTCTTCCAAAAAGATATAAAAAAGGAATAAAACACAATGAGACAGGAGCGCTCATTTTAGGAAACCCAGCAGTGGATGATGAGCTACTTGGGTGGCTTGGGGGTTTAAACAAGATTGAGCAGATAAGCATGCATGATAAAACTGTAACTATCCTACCCACTTCTTTGACCACAGAGTCTTTGGAGAGAAAAAAAATATTGTCTTGCATTTAGTGGTGTTACATGACTTTAAATAAGATAGGATCTGAACCCTATTATGGCAAATAACTTTGAAATGAACTGCAGTAGAGGTAAAGTTTGACCTCGGCGGGTCTGGTATTTCAAAACTGTGTTTTTCCAGCCTGGAAGGTTTGACTAAAGAAGAAAGATAAGTAGCACCCTCCTAAATTTGCCTTTTTTTTCTGCTGCTTTATGGCTAGCTAGTCAGAGTCATAAGTTAAGCCATTAAATCAGGAACTTAAACCCTATTCCCATGTCACATATGAATTTATGGCTCTTCAGCAATGAATCATTTGTTAATCTTTCTCATATTGTGCTCATTCTGGATTCTTCATGTTCACAACTATGAAAACAGAGGGTCCAGTCCTGCTCCCAGTGAAGATGTTGGGCAAAAATCCAGTAGGAGCAGGATCAGACCAAAAATGTAGCTTGTGTTTAATGGATTGCTGGAAAGGTTATGTTGCTTCAGTTAATGTAAAAGTTAAGAAATAGTAGCAGAGTTTTCTATAGGCAAAAGAATGCTGCAAATATTCACATACTACATTTTACACCTCTGTGGTGTAACCTTATAATTCATTATGCTAATTTTTAATTTTCATGATGAGGTAAGATTTATTAGCCTTTACAAATGACATACATCACATTTCTATGAAGGATGTGCAGCAGAGCAAAACTACTCCGAATGTGACACTGACAGGGAAAATTCTGCTTTTCACCAGTGAAACAGCATTTCAGCTCATCGAAGAACTTTGCCTATGTGACTAGCAACAGAGAGGCACCCATGTTAGTCTTTATTCTAACAAAACAAACCAGCAGGCACTAGCAGTTTGACCTAGAACTTTGCCTATGTGACTAGCAGTTCTCATTGTCACAAGCTTGGGTCATGAATTAAGAACATATGTGACCAAATTCTCCTTTACACTAAGCTCTTTGATGCTGTAATGGCAGTGTGAAGGAACCTTAAAGTAGGTGCAATAAATTACAGTTAAACCCACAGCTAGACCTTTTACTCTCCCAGAGTTGTGAAAAAATGCCATATTGTATGTAAGAATTAAAACCATGAATTCCAAATGTGCCATGTGACCAGCTCTCAGTTACTCTTTACCCGTGCTCTTTTTGTTTAAAAAAATAAAAAGAGGAGCCAGTACTCAGCCAGCTCCCCACCTCTTCCTCACCCCACCAGGGTTCCCACAGTGGGCTACCAGCAGGATTCGGTGACTCAGTCGGTTCCCAGCCACAGGGCTGGTGGGGTGCCCTTGCCATTGGGCTAGGTACCCCGCAGCTGAGGCTGCTGAGGTGTAAGTACTCATACCGGCAAGTACCAGCTCAAAAAAGCACTGCTCTTTAAACTGGCAGTGTAAAAGGACCTTAAAATACTAGCCACTTACATTAACCCCCTTAAAGTCCACTTTACTCTGCCAAAGGCTACGTCTACACGTGCCCCAAACTTCGAAATGGCCACGCAAATGAGCTCATGGGAATAAGGGGACTTCAAAGTAGGCGGGGTCCTTTCGAAAAGGAGCCTCGTCTGGACGAGACGCGCGGCGGGAAGCTGCGTCAATTTCGAAGCGCCGCAGCCGCCCGCATGCTAATGAAGCGCTGAATATGCATTTCAGCGCTTCATTAGTAAACTTCGAAATGGCCATTTGCGTGGCCATTTGGAAGTTTGGGGCTCATGTAGACATGGCCAAAGTTACATAAAGGATAGTTAGGATACCTCAAAATCAAACAGCTTGTGATTTGCAGTGCCAGGTCATCACAAGTCATCCATAGCCATGCAGGGGCCACATTTCCAGAAGTGCTCAGGTGTCATTAAGGCACCATATCAAGTGGTGATGTAACCAAGAATCCAGCACCCAGCAGCTTGTGTTGAGTACAAGACCTGCTGGCTGGGCATTTTGAAAAATCTGTCCAGTGTCATGCAGGAGTCTGAATGAGGGCTGGTGCCTGGGGAGCTCTGGCCCTGAACTGTCACATTCTTTCAGATTTTTGTAAGAACCTAGATCCAGTTTTTGAAGACTCAGGGACCAGCAGATCTGAGATTCTTGTGGCTGCGTTTCAGAAGAGCTCCACTGCTGACAAGCACCTAGCACGCAGTGCTTCTCTGAACATCTGGCCCTACAGATTGGTGTGCAAAATGGAAGTAAAAGCCTTGAAAATCAGGCTCAGACTACTAATAGCTGGTGGCTGTGAATGAGTCTAGTGTTAAAGTAGAGTTTGAATTATCAACACATCATCTAACAAAGAAATAGCTGAAAACAAAACACCACAAAGTATTTGTCTCTGTTTAAACCTTTGTTTTAGACACACACAAGTAACCCCAGAGATTAACTTGGCACATTAGAGATGTCTGCAATTGTAACAGTTCAGCGCACTGTTGACTGGAATATAGAAGTTGATGACTAGAAATATAATATGATTCCAGGCCTGGGCAAAGGATATTTGTCATCACCTATTGGAACTGTCATGGGATGCAGTTATGGCCATTAGCTTTCTTGTTAGAGGCAGAGCTAGCATGGAAAAATAAGAGAAAAAGATGGAGAAATACAAAGAGAAGGAGGATGAAATTAATTTACTAACGGGTTAGGCTAAATGTCCTCTTATATGCCAAGAAGCAAAGCTTTTGGAAGAAAACAGTGTAAAATAACCCAATTACACTTCTCAGTACTATTGCAGAAATACTGCAGAGGCCAAAGTTACACTGGTTCATATTAAAATATGACTATGGTTAGAAAAGTGAAGATGTGAAAAAGATACTTTCTTGTTCAACTAATCTGGCCCCTGTGTGCACTCAGCATCATACCCGCTTACTTTACTGCCACAAACAAGTCTTTGCTATTTTTTTCCTCTTATTAGCAATGCAGAGTAGCAATATCTAAGGCAGAACTGCCTAGATCACAGTCTGGTTCTCACATCATCAACAGAATTGTTAACTACGTTTGGATTGCAGAAACATTGTTACTGCAAGTGAGGTGTAGGCTAGAAAGAACACAGTCTGACTCTCATACTTGAGGTGGAGTTGGCATTGCTGACAGCGGGGAAGCTGAGATGTGTGATTCTGCAACAAAGCATAAACCTGAACTTAGCCTTGTGAGGTCGTACATTTGTGGCATCTCGGTGACTCAAGCCATGATGAGTGGCAGTCAAAACTCCTAAAAGGGAGAAGTAGATTGAACAGAGGTTTTGTTAATGAAATCCTGTCCTCAGTGATACCTTTGCAGTCCCATCAGCTTCTGATGAGAGAGCATGGTTATTTTATGAATTATAAAATGATGGAATAGTTAATGATTCTGTTGATGATGCATGTGGCAGAATCTGGCTTCTCCTATGTGGTTCTCCAGGGCTAAGCCTACACAGCACCCTAAACTCAAAATAAGGCACTCAATTTGAACTATGCAAATTGTGTATCTTACTTCAAGTTTATTTTGAAATAGGCTACTTAGGCATTTGATGCTGTGTAAACAGTGCCAAATTTCAAAATAATGTGCTATTTTAAAGCTTCCCTTTCTCCCCCTGCAATGATGAGTACAGGGATGCTGAAATAGCACACCCTATTATTTCGAATAATATTTCAAAATAACAGGCACATTTCAAAGATGCAGAGTAACTATTTCAGGATACCTCGGGATCCCAAAATAGCTGTGCCATGTAGACATAGCCTAACTATGCAGGTCTATTAGGACTAGCTAAAAGCCAGATTTTCCAATCCACTCTTCAAGCTGTACACAGCTCCAGTGATGGAAAGCAATCATGAAACCAGATTAACTAGCTGATTTAAACTGGATTTATGACATACTAGTAACACCAGGGCAAAGCACCCAAAACATGCTGCTGAATCTGACTCTTATTTTTGTCCCTAACATAAGCAGAACAGATTCTAACTAAACAAGATCTGTTGAGTGAGTAGATGCCATCTTTGTATATATATGTTACACGCAGGCTACGTCTACACAGGCAGCCTCTGTCGACAAAACTGGGCTTTTGTCAACAAAACTCACTGAGCGTCTACACAGCTACAGTGCTCTGTTGAGAGTTTCTTGACAAAACTCAGATGTTCAGCAGTGTTATACCTCTCCCTGATCAGGTATAAAGCCTCTGTTGACAGTGACAGAGTGCCCATGTAGACAGTTTTGTTGACAGAGAGGGCTTCTGGTTCCCTAGGCAGCCCTATTTGCAGAGCTTCTGGTCAGGCATTCTGTCGATAGAGGGGAGGGCAATCTGGCTGCTCTCTGTTGACAGAGTGGCTTGCTCTTTCAAGCCACTTTTATGTGTGGACACGATCTGTGGAGAGAGGTACTACTGAGATTTCTCTGTTGACAATGATCTCTGTCAACAGGCTGCCCAGGTAGATGCAGCTACAGAGTCCTTATGTAACCGCCCACAGGCAGACTCAAACCTGGGACTTCTGAAGTTCAGTGAATGAGCTGCTACAGTCTGAGCTAAAGGCTGTGGAGAAGACTCATTCTGTCTCTCTGTAAGGCTACGTCTACATGACCCCCAAACTTCAAAATGGCCTCGCAAATGGCCATTTCGAAGTTTACTAATGAAGCGCTGAAATGCATATTCAGCGCTTCATTAGCATGTGGGCGGCCACGGCACTTCGAAATTGATGCGCCTCACCGCCGCGCGTCTCGTCCCGACGGGGCTCCTTTTCGAAAGGACCCCTCCTACTTCGAAGTCCCCTTATTCCCATCAGCTCATGGGAATAAGGGGACTTCAAAGTAGGAGGGGTCCTTTCGAAAAGGAGCCCCGTCGGGACGAGACGCGCGGTGGCGAGCCGCGTCAATTTCGAAGTGCCACAGCCACCCATATGCTAATGAGGCACTGAATATGCATTTCAGCGCTTCATTAGTAACTTCGAAATGGCCATTTGCGAGGCCATTTCGAAGTTTGGGGCTCATGTAGACACGGCCTAAGTGATGTAAGTTTCACTACCTGGGACAGTGACCCACACTCTAGGGCTGTGGCCACACTTGGACAAAACTTCATAATGGCCATGCAAATGGCCATGCAAATGGATGAATTGAATATTCAGCACCTCATTAGCATAAGGACACTTCTGGCCACAGAGCATTCAAGGTGCCGCTTTCGAATGCTCACAGTTCGGCATGGCTACACGAGGGTCCTTTTCGAAAAGACCCTGCACATTTTGAAATCCCCTTATTCCTCTCAGCGGAGGTGAATAAGGGGATTTCGAAAAGTGTGGGGTCCTTTCAAAAAGGACCCCCGTGTAGCCACGCTGAGCTGTGAGCATTCAAAAGCGGCACTTTCAAAGCGCCGCAGCCAGAAGTATCCTGATGCTAATGAGGCGCTGAATATTCAATTCAGCGCCTCATTAGTAATCTTCAAAATGGCGATTTGCATGGCCATTGTGAAGTTTTGGCCAAGTGTGGCCACAGCCCGTGTGTGTGGATTAAATCTGTGCTTAGCTACATTATTTCAGATCTCCCTAAATACAGTGTTACATGGCTCAATACTGGAAATAGCTGCCGATTTATTTTTTTCAAATTATATTCTGCTGTCCACAGGTAGGTTCTGCACATCAGTATTTATATTCACAACAAGATGTGCATAGGAGAGTTTTGTTTTCAGCTAGTCCATCAGTTCAGCGCAGAGGTGAAGCCACCTCGGTACTTCAGAAGTTTCCCTCTTGGGACAAGAATGAGGGACAAACTGCAGTTATCATTTTTGTTGCCAGGGTTGCCTTGTGGTTCCTCCTTGGTTAATGCAAGATATCAGGCAGTACAGTGAGTGCGAGAAGGGAGAACTCAGGCTGTGCACTCATTGAATTAAGCCTGATAACACTCTGGTGGGGGAAGTTCCCAGTGCCCAGATAGACATGAATTTGTTCCTTTTGAGAACTATACTACTCTTTCGTGCCGCAGTGTCCCATACACTTCCCATTCACCACATGTGGCAAACTGGATGCTGTGGTGTCAGAGCCATACATGTGGAGTGCCCTCCATTGAACAAGCGCCTCGTGGCACTGGCAGAGGCGGCTTCTGCGGCTCTCGGCGTGGCTCCAGGCACATCCCCAGGCAGCAGCTCCCGCCGCAGGGCAGCTCACCGCGTTCCTCCAGCAGCAGTGAGGCACCTCGCACAGCAGTGCCTGAAGCCATGTGGCACCTTGCACAACGGCCTCCGGTGAGTTTGCACAGGGGGGCAGGTGCCTGGCTGGGGGCAGCCCCAGGCTGGGGGTGGGGGCGGCATCTGGCTCTGGGGGAGGGGCAGTAGTACCTGGCTCTTGGCAGGGGAGGGCTGTGAGGATCCTTAAATTCCTTTTGGACACCACTGCTTTAGTGGATGCAGGGAGGGAAAGATGTTCGAAGACAGTCATTTCAAGAGGAGGAAAAAGAGCATTTTAATACAAGAAGATGACTCCTACTGCCCTCACTCAGGCACAACTCCCTCTCGGTAGCAGTTGCCTTGAAATAACAGGACTTGGCCTACTAATGATGTTCAGCGAGTGGTAATCATTTTGAATGAAATTGATTACATGCAGTCAGATCAATGACAGTGCACCCCAGGCCCACAGAAGTTCATGGAAGTCATCCTTCCGCTGGTTCCATTAGACTGTGGCTCAGAAGCCAAAAAAGAGTGTTTATTTGTAGCCAGGGTGATGCTGCCTTAGGAGAGGTACTTGAGATTTAAACCTTTTTTCACTCTAAAAATGAAATGTCTCCCCTTTAAAAAACGTCGCTTGGATGCAAGACCTGACTCTACAGATGAGCAGCAAGGACCGGCAATAATGTCTCAGCATATTGTGCTGCAATGTTGAAGCCTGTGCTGCAGAGTCAGCATCGGAAGGAGTAGGAGCGGAAGGACAGTTTAAAAGGATTTCCTTAATGGACATTAAAGTTTAAATCTGTCCCTGAATACATGCATACCTTCCCTAGCCACATAAGTAATTCTAAATGAAGACATTGTGCAACCCAAAATGAAGAGAATAATATTTTTAAACACTGAAATTCCTTTCTAAACACATTCGTTATTTTAAAACTGAGTCTTTGTCAAAGCACTCTTGAAAGTTTCAGCTATAAGATGGTTGCATTTGTATTGCTATTTGTCATGTCCCTAAATAGGCTGGAGGTTACGCTGTATCTCCAATTGATTGCATGAGACTCTGGATAAGACTGAACTGCGTGTAACAAAATGTAACAAAGCTCCTAAAGAGTTTATAAATTAAGGCCCTTCCACAGGCATTCAGTATTGCTCCTGTGAGTCGTCCCAGTGTGGTGAGTGTTTGCAGGATCAGAACATAAGTACAATCATTAGGTGCTATTAGTGATATTTCTGAAAAACACTTATTTTTCAGTAGCAACTAAATGAAAAGTAGGTTAGGGCCCCGTTGTGCCAGTTAGCTATAAATAACAGTCCCTGCCTGCCCTATTTACCTGAGGGCCTGTGCCAAGCTTCAAAACTTCCTAGCAAACCAGCAGGCACTCCATTTTGGCAGGGATCTGGGGGAGAGAGTGGGTCTCCATGCATTCCCCCCTTGTATCCCCCATCCTCACCTGCTGCCCAGCAGCACTGTGGGATTAGAGCGGCTTCTGTCTGCTAGCTCCATCCCGTTCCAACTATGTTCCCGGAGCAGGTATGTGCAAAGCCATCCGACCCATAGGTATAAGCTGTGAAACTATTAACTCATTTTGATGCCAACTCCTGATTTGATCACAAGCCTCTTGTTAATTGGCCCCCCGAAAAGCCCCAGCCAGATTACTAGATCTTAAGCCAGATCTGGGAACTTCACTACTCGAGGCCTCGTGCACCCCTACCAACTGTGATTGCTCTGATGAAGTAGAATACGCGTGTGTGTTGGGGCGTGGCCCTAGACAAGAATCCCAGCCTTCTTTTTGTTTTCTATTTTTTTAAAAGGAAGATTTTAGGTCTTGTGAATTGTGGAGAGAAGCTAGAAAATGCGTGGCGAATTCAGCCAAAGACCTCGAGCACCAAATAAAGAGATCTCCAAGTGTAGTTTTACCTGTGATTTCAAGAAGCTATTTTCTTTCTGGTGGGAGGGACTGATTCTTGAGTTTTGAACTCGTGAGGTTGGCAATAGTACATACAAGTTGATAGGGTTCCCTTTTTGTCCAGGAGCCCAGACAGAGACCAGCATCTCACATGGAGCTGAAGCTGAGTCCTCACTCTGACACTCCTATGTACTTGTGCTAGGATGCCCCCCCCCGCCACTAATATCCACGCCCTTGCACTTGAATCCCGCATCCCCTCTCTTCCTCCCCACCCTCTCCTCCTTAACATCCATATTGGTGTGCTGTGATCCCCCGCCCCTGTACAGGGTAACCGAACACAAAACGCACCAGCCCCACCCCACTGGCTGTAGAGGCACGTCAGCTTGTGTAGCTCCCTGGCCAGCGTGGTTTGCATCATGACAGAGGTAGCTGGCTTGGCCTCGGGGACCAAGTAGCGCCCTATGTGGCTGGGACTACGTGGGCACTGGTGGCTTGGGTGCTGCTGGCAGCCATGTCTGTGGGTGCATCCCCACATGCCACCCACTCCTGCGCCATGCAGGCCTCATTGAATAATTTTTCCCAAATATTTCCTGGACCGGATTGGGGAAGTGCTCAGGCCATAGATGGTCCATGGGCTGGGAGCTTGAGACCCCTGCTATAGAGCTTACAATCTAAAGATGTGGCCACGATTACTCTCCTTACTAAATGAATTTATATCCTCCCAGGAGTTACTGTATATTCATGTGCAGAATCTGACTCATCCATAAACTACAATTTCATTGTCAACAATCAATTGAATGACTGGTGCAAAAGTTCACCATGTGCGTATTCTTGTTTTTAGCACAAGGTACTGAAACAGGACTATAGCATCACTGCAGAGACTGTTTTTCATCATAATCTTTTTATATAGCCCTTCATTGCCTTCGTATGAGAACACTTCTGTGTGTTAACTAATACTGTTGCAGGCAGGGAAATGCCTGGCTCACCCTCTGTTTTGCCCTCTTGAGTTTAGTGCAAGGCACAACAGCAAGGGTTCTGTAGCATAAAGGGCTTTGGAGTTGCACCATGTATTTTTCAGTGGATTGTTCTTCCACGTTTTTTCATAGTGGAAAAACAGGCTTCATACTACACTCGGTGTGTGTAAAGGGCTTTGAGAAATAAAGTCTGAGAAAGACAGAGTCTAAGGAAAAGCTCTCCTGATAAGATCAATTTAATTCATATAGTCCTTTCCTAAGCATACCTTACATGCTGAATTAATCATGAGGCACTAGTAGGGGAGGACTACCTTTTCACTTACTCAGTCCTAACCAATACATTTCTTGTAAACTTGATTCACTGTCTTGCCAGGCAATTTTTTCGCTCTCTTCAATTTTTAAGCCACAATCTTCTGCTTATCCTGAAAACAGTTCTTTTTAGGTCAAAGGAAACTGTATGAAACCATTTTTTCCTTTCTCCTAGGCAGGCTGCCAGGACTGCAGAGGTCCAAGGTCTTGCCACTCAATGTCAGAAATAAAGTCCTGACAGTGATAAACAGTGTCAAGATCTGAAACTGATTCAGACCTCAGTACAGACCCATCTAGGAAGACAAGGTTTTACCCGCGTTGTAAATGTCTGTTTACTTCAGAAAAAGCTGTTTCCCTTTTACTGTCAAACTAGAAAAACAACATAGCTCATTATTTTTCTTTTTTTGGGGAGTGGTCTATTTGAGTCTGTTTCTGTCATCACCATCAAGTTAGAAGTGCCAAATTGTTGTTTTTTTTTAATCTGTACAAAGGTCAGTGAAAGCTTAAAGTGAAACCACTGGCCTGAAACCATGGCACTTTGTTTCTGTTTGGAAAGGTGCATGTTTTTGGAATCAAATCAAAAGGTTTTACTGACTCTGGGAACTGTGTGTGTAATAATAGAAATGTTTTAAGTCTTTATGGGACAGTTTTGATTCAAAATCCTTGCTTACCAGTGGCTTATTACAGAAAATGATCATTTGAAATAAAAAAACCCTCAAATGGGGATTTAATCCTCAAGAGAAGTACTCCCATTATTGTAACCTTACTTATCTCACAGAGAATAAGGGGATTATGTGATTGCTTTTGTGTTCTGAATGGTTGTGGCTAGACAGTTATAGACATAATAGACTTGCCTACTGAAACAGAAGCATTACTGTTACATGGATATGCAGCTGGCTGCAAGAAACACATTTATCTGAACAGAAATGCCCCTTGTAATTTGATGAAATGCACGCATTGAATGTGGAAGGCTGCCATTTTTGGAAGACATACACTGCCTTTTGTGACCAGTTTTGACACATCATAGCTTCTGAAGATACTGATCTGAGTGTACTGCAGCATTAGCCAAGAGACCTGAGCTTGTGGGCCTTTGAGAACAGCAAATAGCTCCGATCAACTGGAGACTGGGATCTTGGGGGGATAAGTACTGGCTGGCTTCAGCAATACACAGCACTAGCTGAAGTAACGGCAAGCAAGCACAGAACTAGAGCTCACGTTTTTTTAAAAGCATCTAGGAGTCAGGTACTCAACTCTCATGGACTTTCAATGGGGCTGTGTCTAGATTGCCAAGAACTGTCAGCAAAAGATATGCAAACTGCTCACTGCATTTGTGAATCTCTTGCCAACAGTTCTGTTGGGAGATGTTTTCCTGACGCTTGGCCCCTGCAACACAGGGCCAAATGTTGGGAACCCTCCCCAGCTCCCTCTGCTGACACACCACTTCTTCCTCGTGGAATGAGGAAGACAGGGGTGTCGGCAGAATGGTCCCAACACGGCAGATTTCTGCTGAGATACCTCCAGTCTTCCGACAGAAGCCTGCAGTCTAGACATAGCCTGGGATTTGAGCACCCAGCTCCCTGGAACTCTGAAAATCCCAGCCAGAAAGATTAAATACTGTTGCAAGGCTTCTGTACAGACCCTGCCTCTCCCTTCCCTCCCACTCAATGGAATAACTAGAGTTCTGATTTCTCACCTCTAAGCAGTGAGGGCGAGCAGGCTTTTTTCCCACCTCTTAGCTTCATCAGCTTCTCTTCCCTGTCCCTTTGTGGCTGACCCAGACTGCCACTCTGAGCAAATGAGAAAAGAAAGCCACCAGTTACAGTGGGGAGAGGTGCAAGGCAAAGTATGGTGGGAGGCCTACAAGTACATGGATTTGTACCAATCCAAGAGTGCCGGAGACACAATATTGTCCCTCTGGTGTGAGGACTGTGCCATTTTCACCCAGCTTGCGCAGAGTACCAGTTTTTTGTGGTAAGTGTTATCTGCACTAAGTGCAGCCAAATGAGCTCCACTTTCTAAGCTTCCTGAGGAGAAGTCGTGCTCTGCTAATCCACATTCAGAACTCACTTCTGTCTTCCAGAGGCACACATAGCACTTCCATTACCCTCAGTGTGAGCGCTGTGCATACATCTCAGGAAAGAATTTGGCACTGTTTTTACCTTTGTATAGTGACTACTCAAAAATGGTCGTGGTACCTCCTCTGTGCGGTAGAAAAGTACTAACTAACCCCATTTTACGGATGAGGGACCCGACGCACGGAATATTAAATGCCTTGTCTAAGAGCACACGGGAAATCTGTGGCAGACAGAGCAGAACCTATTTCTCCTCCCTCCCAGTATTGTGCATTATCCACCCTCTCCTTGTCAGTGAATCACTAAATCCCACCTCACACCAGAGTAAGGCTGCATCTACACTCGCCCCCTCCCGTCAGAGGTGGCATGGTAATGAGGCAATTTGAAGCAGACTAATGAGGCACTAATATGCATATTCAGCACCTCATTAGCATAATGGCAGCCACGTGAATTTCAAAGTGCAGACTTCGAATTCCAGATTGACAGTGTAGATGAGGGGAGCTTCGATCTAGTTTTGTGTGAGTAAGGGGATGTCAGAGTGGGGCTCTTCTTTTCAAGCTGCCCACATCTATACTGTCAATATGCAATTTGAAGTCAGCGCTTTGAAATTCGCGTGACCACCATTATGCTAATGAGTCACTGAATATGCACATTCGTGCCTTATTACCCTACTTCGAATTGCCTCGTTACCATGCCACCTCCAACGGGAGGAGGGAGAGTGTACAAGCAGCCTGTGTTATGTCCAGTATCTTTATAGGGATCACCGGGCATGTTAACACTAGTGATGGGATTTTCCAAAGTCCTTAGTACTGGCTTACCTCTGCTGTTAGCATTTTATCATTGATTCCAAAGGAGCCTTCCAAAGCTCAAGGTTGGGGGCTAAAACTGTGCAAAGTACATATTTTTCCATGTACTGGAAAGTCCAAAAAATAAAAATACCATATTTGTTTCAGATCAACCCACGAAAAATATTTTTCAAAATTTTTCAGCAAATTGAAAAATCAAAAAAAAAATTCATAATGTTTACTTTTGATAAGACTTAGGCTATGTTTACACTGCGGAGCTATTTCAGAATACCAAGGTATCCCAAAATAGTAACTCCACATCTAGGAAATGCACCCAGTATTTTGAAATATTTTTCAAAATACTTTGAGTGCTATTTCAGCGTCCCTCTGCTCCTTTCGCAGGAGGGGCAAGGGATCCCTTGAAGGAGCGCTGTGTTTTGAAACTGACTCAAAATATGTTATGCAACTTGCATCATGCAAATTGCATATCTTGTTTTGAGCTGAGGCACAGTGTGGACATAGCCTTACTGATGAAATAAAAATATTTCCATTTTTATTTTGACCATGTGGGGGAGGGTTTAATTACAGGAAATTTCAAAGTTCTAATAATTCGTTAGGACTGAAAAAATCTAGATGGCTAATTTTGAAAATTCCAGAAACAAAATTTTTTCTTTCTTTCCTATCTGGGTGCAAGGCAGTGCTGTAGGTTTTGACGAAAACATGTCAGCAAAATCAAGACGAATTAGATGGGATTAAAATGTTTCACAAACTAGCATTTTTCACTGAAAAAAGTTTTCTGTCTTAAAAATTTCATCCACTTTTACTAAAGGGTTTGGAAAAGACTGGCTTAAGTTGTCTGTGCTTGGAAGAAAGTAAAAAACAAAACAAAAGAAAACAAAACAAAATGTACGGTACCTAGTCAGACTGGATGTAGATTTTTAGAGTCACATTTACGCCACCTTCACATTCTCTATAAGCAAATCCTGTGCAAACAACTGACCCTACTAGCAGAGAAAAATGCTTCCTGCCATGAGCAAGGACACAAACTGGCCCTTTGATTGACATAATCTGTTCAACAAATTGTTCCTTGTATTCTTTGTAGCAAGATGATCATAAAGCCAGAGCAGTGATTAAGGAGTTAAGGCATTCAAACAGTTGCATCATGGTCACTCTGACTTCCTGTTTTCATTCATCTCTCTGCTGCCATGAGCTCACCCACTCCCACCCCTTCATGGAAGCTGACTGGTGTGTTCTGGAGTGACATTAAATTTCCTGGGGGGAACATTTTGTTTAATTTTATTAATTTAAAAAACAAGTTCATTTTGTTTTGAATTATTTAATTACTGGAAAGGACAATAAACTTGACGCTTTCAATCCTGCTACAAAACAGGCCAACGTTTTCATTAGTCTGCTCGCTTCTGTGGATTTATGGCTGTGTGTCTTCCAGGAGGCAATTTTCCCAACTGAAAAAAATCATCATGCTTTAGCCCAGAGCACAAAGGGACAATTTAAGAGGAAGGGGAATAATGAGGCCTGCCTGGTACAAAGGCCTATCTGAGAGCGGCCTGCGCATTTTGCTAGTGAATGGGCAGAGAGAGACCCGAATTTTACAAGATGTAAATCTCTCCTGCTCTCCATTGCTTCTGTGAGTGAAGGGGGCTTTGTGTGCAGGTCCTGCCTGGAGCTGGAGGGAGAAAAGAAAAGGCCATTTCAGTGCCATGTTTCTCTTTTCCCTGAATACTCCCCAGACCTTGCCCCTTCATGTGGACAGGGGACACTGACGGTGTGTCTACATTCAGAGGTGACTGGTGAGGGAGACCAGGGAAGGGCTGGAACAATCCCCTCTCTGCCCAGTCCCTTCCCCCTCCCTGCTTTTGCTCTATCCCTGCCCTGTCCCTGTTCCACCCCCGCGTGCCTCTACAGGATGTTATGGGGGAGGGCCCACCACTCCCCTCTAGTGGTGCAGCCCTAGAACAGCAGGAGACAGAGCGAGGCAGCTTTAGCTTGCTCTGCTCTTGGGCTGTGCTCCTCCTGGGGATGGGTGAGACTGTCCCCACACTCACCAGAAGCAGAGTCCTGCTGTGCTTTGCCTGCCACAGCATTGCCATGTGGCGGGGCAAGGGGGAGTGCTTAATGGGGTGGATGTGACCACTGGTGCACCCCCGCATGTCGCCCCTGTCCGTACCCCACTTACATACTGGTGGCTGACCTGTACCAGCTGACCCAGGCTCTCCAGACTTGGGCTAAAGGGCTGTTTAATTGCATTGTAGATGTTTGTGCTAGGGCAAGAGGAGCAATAATGTAACTGCTGTCCTGGAACCTCGGACTAATAGGTAGCTCTTGTAAAGTGTTTGCATCTGTAGATTTCAAAGTGCTTCAAAAATTTTACTTTACCTCTCTTTTACAGTTTGGGAAACTGAGGCAGAGAACAGTGACAGGAGTAGCCTTCAAAGACCCAGGTGTAGAACTCAGCTGTTTGAGTTCCAGCCTACCACTCTGTCTGTTAGGCACCGCCTCATGACTAAAAACACCACCATACTAAGAGTTATAGTAATTGTTCTAAACTAGGCGTATCCTTAACTTGCAATTCTTCTAGCTCAGCCGTATTCTTCTCTTGGGGGAAATAACAGCAGGCGTTAGCTTTCCTGAAAAGCTGAAGAAAATGCTTGATCAGTAGTATTTTCACTCCACATTGGTTTAACATAGAAGTTTGGACAAAATTTTCATCTCGAATTTCTTTTATTATCCCATAGATCAATGATGGGCCAAGCTAGGCTCATGAGTGAGCGGCATGGGTAGCCCTCATTCATCTCAGTGGGCTGCAAGATTGTTGTAACCAAGATGGCATCGCAGGATAGAGTAGCGTTGCTAACTGTGCTCACGTGCCTAGAACTGGCAGGGTGTGCTGCAGCACTTTGATTGGGTGCAGAGGGAACGCATGGATCTCACAATGTTTGTGTGTAACCCACACACACCTCATTTCATATGTTCTGGATTTAGTCTTACTGGTAGAGAAAAAATTATGGGGACAAAAACCAGCACAAGCTGGCAACCCTGTCTATGGGCAGTGGCAAACAAAATGTCTTATGGGCCACACATAGAACCTCAATGGGCCATATGTGGTCCTTGGACCACCGATTGCCCAGCACTGCCTTAGATTCTTGGACTATTTTCAAGAGAGATTTTAGGTTGTAAAAAAGCCATTGGTCAGCCTACCATTGAAAAGCACTCTTTTGTTGTAGCCTGTACAAGACTGGGCAAACAGGTGGCGTAACATAATGATGAACCAATCTTGGAAACCCTTCCAGGACTTAGGCACTTTCAGGCCCTGCTTGAGTCTAGAGTTTGTTGAGCAAAGGCACCACCCAGACAGCAGGGCCAAGACAGTGGGTGGGGCCCTCGGCGGCATGCTGACAACAGGGGCTGGCCGATGGGCAGTAGATGCCATAGTTAATTGGAGCACAGGGTCCTGAATGCGAGGGACACAAGGCAAACACCAGACTCTGAGACTGGGGCTCTGAGCCTTCAGATCATCAGGTTTTGTAGTCCTTCCGCACAGCTACTATTTTTTAACCATCTTCTTTGCAATTCTTATTTTAAAAAATAATAAGATTAGTCGAGCTAGCTACTATGATGTTAGCATAAATCTTCATTTCAAGGAGAGCATCTTATTGAAAGAAATATCTTATTGCTAGAGCTGAGCAAGTAATTCATTGGGAATAATATACCCTACACATTTTACCACTTTCTGCTTGCAGAATGTCATAAGAACATAAGAACATAAGAATGGCCATACTGGGTCAGACCAAAGGTCCATCAAGCCCAGCATCCCATCTGCCGACGGTGGCCAATGCCAGGCGCCCCAGAGAAGGAGAACAGAAGACAAGTGATTTATCTCCTGCCATCCATCTCCTGCCCTTGTTATGAAGGCTAGGGCACCATACTTTATCCCTGGCTAATAGCCATTTATGGACCTGACCTGCAAAAATTTATCAAGCTCTTTTTTAAACCCTAATAGAGTCCTGGCCTTCACAGCCGCCTCGGGCAAGGAGTTCCACAGGTTGACTGTGCGCTGTGTGAAGAAAAATTTCCTTTTATTAGTTTTGAACCCACTACCCATCAATTTCATTTGGTGTCCCCTAGTTCTTGTATTATGGGAAAAGGTAAATAATTTTTCTATATTCACTTTCTCCACACCATTCATGATTTTATATACCTCTATCATATCGCCCCTCAATCGCCTCTTTTCCAAACTGAAAAGTCCCAGTCTCTCTAGCCTCTCCCCATATGGGACCCTTTCCAAGCCCCTAATCATCTTAGTCGCCCTTTTCTGAACCTTTTCTAATGCCAATATATCTTTTTTGAGGTGAGGAGACCACATCTGCACGCAGTACTCGAGATGTGGGCGTACCATAGTTTTATATAGGGGAAGTATGATATCTTTTGTCTTATTATCGATCCCTTTTTTAATAATTCCTAACATCCTATTTGCCTTACTAACTGCCGCTGCACACTGCGTGGATGTCTTCAGAGAACTATCCACTATAACTCCAAGATCCCTTTCCTGATCTGTCGTAGCTAAATTTGACCCCATCATGTAGTACGTGTAATTTGGGTTATTTTTTCCAACATGCATTACCTTACACTTACCCACATTAAATTTCATTTGCCATTTTGCTGCCCAATCACTCAGTTTGCTGAGATCTTTTTGTAGTTCTTCACAATCCCTTTTGGTTTTGACTGTCCTGAACAACTTGGTGTCATCTGCAAACTTTGCCACCTCACTGCTTACCTCATTTTCCAGATCATTGATGAACAAGTTGAACAGGATCGGTCCCAGGACTGAGCCCTGGGGAACACCACTAGTTACCCCCCTCCATTGTGAAAATTTACCATTTATTCCCACCCTTTGTTTTCTGTCTTTTAACCAATTCCCGATCCATGAAAGGACCTTTCCTCCTATCCCATGACCACCTAATTTACATAAAAGCCTTTGGTGTGGGACCGTGTCAAAGGCTTTCTGGAAGTCTAGGTATATTATGTCCACTGGGTGCCCCTTGTCCGCATGTTTATTAACCCCTTCAAAGAATTCTAATAGATTAGACAGACACGACTTCCCTCTGCAGAAACCATGCTGACTTTTGCCCAACAATTCGTGCTCTTCTATGTGCCTTGCAATTTTACTCTTTACTAGTGTTTCTACTAATTTGCCTGGTACTGATGTTAAACTTATCGGTCTATAATTGCCAGGATCTCCTCTAGAGCCTTTTTTAAATATTGGTGTTATATTGGCCGTCTTCCAGTCATTTGGTACCAAAGTGGATTTAAAGGATAGGTTACAAACCACTGTTAATAACTCCGCAATTTCACATTTGAGTTCTTTCAGAACCCTTGGGTGAATGCCATCTGGTCCTGGAGACTTGTTACTATTCAGCTTATCAATTAATTCCAAAACCTCCTCTAATGTCACTTCAATCTGAGTGAGTTCCTCAGATTTGTCGCCTAAAAAGGCTGGCTCAGATTTAGGAACCTCTGTAACATCTTCAGCCGTGAAGACTGAAGCAAAGAAATCATTTAATCGCTCCGCAATGGCACTGTCCATGGGGAGACCAGGATTTCCTCAGCTGTATTCTGTTTTCACGTTCAGTGTATTTATTTTTCTTTTGAAAATTGTTTTTCCCTCTATGGTCTGAGCACGATTCACTGCCTGCACCTGATCGTCAATATTTGAGGTGTGAAGGATAGTTGTGATTTGTCTCACCCAACACATGATATCATTTCTACTCCTCTGTTTGAGAGACACAATTCATAGGTTTTAAGAAGAGATGGGGACAGGGCTGGATTCATCACTGTTGTAAATCAGTATGAACTAGTGTCAGCGGAGCTATGCCGGTTTACACCAGTTGTGGATCTGACAGTCTATATTTGAATCTCTCTTGGATGGTAACAAATATCAGAGAGGTATCCATGTTTGTTTGTATCTTCAAAAACAACAAGAAGTCCTGTGGCACCTTATAGACTAACAGATATTTTGGAGCATAAGCTTTCGTGTGCAAAGACCCACTTCATCATATGGTAGGCAGTTTAGAAATACATGTCAGCTGTCTACGCTAGTCAGTTCTTTCAAAAGATCCCATGGAGCATCTACACGCACAAAGTGTTCTTTCGAAAGTAAATCGAAAGAATGTGGCATGCCTTTCAACATCGCTCTTTCTTCCCCATTTCTGTAAGTGCACCCCCTTTCGAAAGCTTCTTCAAAAGACGACACAGGTAGGTGCTCCCCAGGGCCCTTCTTTCGAAAGACCAGTCCTCAGAGTGTCTGATTTCAATCCCTGTCCTATTCTTTCAAAAGAACAGGGGCTGTGTGAATGCTCTCTTTTGAAAGAACAGATCACTCTTTTGATCCGCTTTTGTGTGTGTGGACACACTCTTTCGAAAAAAGTTATTTGGAAGAGATCTTCCAGAAGGGCTTCTTTTGGTAGATCTCTGTAGTGTAGATGTAGCCAAAGACTTCTGTGTAAGAAACTCATGCCTAAGAGATCAGAGAACACATGACTGAAACAATCATTACAAATTTATCTACAGTTTTTTACTGATATAACTATATTGGCTCAGAAATCAACATGCAGACAATAAATCTGAACTACGTTTTGACAACACAGTTATACAAGTAGAAGGAGAGTAAGATATAGGAATATAGCTGTGTCCCCACCAGCTAGTTAAATCACTGCAACTGTATCAGTCTTTATACCATTATAATTACAGCAGTACTAAAAAATTAACTATAGCAGGTGAGCTCTTAATCATTGAAAGTTCCCAGAGGAGCTGCAGGTGAACAATGAGTTTCTTGTTGTTAATACAGTTGGTCATGCAAATTGGCTCATTCAGGTACACAGCTCTGTAAATAGCCTCTTATGGCAGCTACACAATACATCCTCAAGTCTGATTTCAGTGCAGAAAGAGGGCACAACAGCTGCTGCTTTGCTCCAGCTTTCATTCTCCACCTCCTCCTCTACTCTGGCTGAACAAAGGAATAGAGGCAGGATGTAGTTCTTTGGGAATGCAACATGTCATATTTCCCATGTAGAACCTAATAGCTATATGAGGGTTGCACCAGTGGGACCCACCTGGGCCATGCTGACAGAAGAAAGTGTCACTGCTTTACCTAACAGTGTGGTTGAAAACTAGGTAGGCATCCTTCAGTCTGCATAGACTATGGATAGGAACTAATTCAGTTAAACAATGCAACCTCCTGTACCGACTCCCTTATTTCCATTTAAACAAGGTTTATTTCTTCTAGCTTACATTGGGTAGGAATCAGTTTCAGATAAACCAAAATTAACCATCCTGAACCAACATAAGAACATCCACACAAGGTTTGACTCAGTTTAATAAAACTGGCTTTAAAACCAATGTAAATTGAGCTCCCACAACATATTTTGGCTAGCTAAGACTGAGTAAAACTCTCCTACCCTGGTACTAGTGCAGACAGGTAGTTGTTATTAGCATTGTTACCATAAACCTACTGCGGTGCATAAAACAGTGATAAAAATGCTGATGCCCAATCTACCATAGTTTTGGCAGTCCACTGCTGGAGCTGCCCCAATGGTAATGGAACTGTGGGAGATTGTACAGGGGGCACAATCTAAGACTTTGCCTAGATTCCATATTGTGTTGCTTCGCTCCGGTACAACTAACACAAGTTAGTGCAGTCACACAGTGAATGTACACCTGTTCATTCAGTTTGCTGTTCTGCGCTGCCTACACACTAGGACGGCACTCAGCTGTGTGAGCTGCATTGACTTCTGGGCATGCATCCCAGAGTTCTCATCCCAGTTCCAACTGCAGCTGAGCTGGTCCCTTGGAAATGGAGTAGCCCCACTGGCCACATTAGGAGAGTTGGCTGGAACGTATGGGACAACATTGTCTCTTTTTGAAACATGACACCGCCCCCGTCCCAGCCACACTAGCTAGCAGGGTTGACCTAGACATAATTCAGTGTAACTGGGATCAGCAATAGGTCACACTCTGAATATCACAGCTGAACATAAGGATGACAATACCGGGTCAGACCAAAGGTTCATCCAGCCCAGTATTGTGTCTTCTGACAATGGCCAAGGCCAGGTGCCCCAGAGGGAATGAACAGAACAGGTAATCATCAACTGATCCTTCTCCTGTTGCCATTCCCAAGCTTGCTCAGTTAGGGACACAATCCTTGCCCATCCTGGCTAATAGACATTAATGGACTTATCCTCCATGAAATTATCTAGCTCTTTTTTTAACCCTGTTAAAGTCCTGGCCTTCACAACTTCCTCTGGCAGGGAGTTCCACTGGTTGACTATGCACTGGGTGAAGAAATACTTCCTTGTGTTGTTTTAAACCTGTTGCCTGTTAATTTCATGTGGCAAACCCTAGTTCTCATGTTATGGGAAGGAATAAATAACATTGCCTTATTAACTTTATTAATACCACTCATGATTTTATAGACCTCTATCATGTCCCCGCATAATCATATCTTTTTCCAAGCTGAAAAGTCACAGTCTTATCAATCTCTCCTCATATGGTAGCCGTTCCATACCCCTAATAATTTTTGTTACCCTCTTCTGAACCCTTTCCAATGCCAATGTATGTTTTTTGAGATGAGGCAACCACATCTGCACGTAGGACATAAGATGTGGGTATACCATATATTTATATAGAGGCAATATGATATTTTCTGTTTTATTAGGGATCCCTTTCTTAATGATTCTCAACACTCTGCTTTTTTGACTGCTGCTGCACATTGCGTGGATGTTTTCAGAGAACTGTCCACAAGGACTCCATGATCTCTCTTGAGTGGTAACAGCTAATTTAGAATTCCTCATTTTACATGTTGGGATAATGTGTTCCAATATGCATTACTTTGCATATATCAACATTGAATTTCATGCACCATTTGCCCATTCACCCTGTTTTGTGAGAACCTTTGGAAGCTCTTCACGATCTGCTTTGTTCTTCACTATCTTGAGCAGTTTTGTATCACCTGCAAATTTTGCCACCTCACTAATTACCCCTTTCTCCAGATAATTTAAGAAAATGTTGAATAGGACTGGTCCCAGTACAGACCCCTGGGGGACACCACTAGTTTTATCTCTCTTCGGCTACGTCTACACTAGCACACTACAGCCGCGTCTACACGAGCCGGCTACTTCAAAGTAGCTGTGCCAACTTCGAAATAGCGCCCACCACGTCTACACATAGCAAGTGCTATTTTGAAGTTGAAATCGACATAAGGCGGTGAGACGTCGAAGTCGCTATCCCCAACAGGAGATGGGAATAGCGCCCTACTTCGACGTTGAACGTCGAAGTAGGGCATATGTAGATGATCCACGTCCCGCAACATCAAAATAGCGGGGTCCGCCATGGCGGCCATCGGCTGAGGGGTTGAGAGACGCTCTCTCTCCAGCCCCTGCGGGGCTCTATGGTCACCGTGTGCAGCAGCCCTTAGCCCAGGGCTTCTGGCTGCTGCTGCTGCATCTGGGGATCCATGCTGCATGCACAGGGTCTGCAACCAGTTGTCGGCTCTGTGGATCTTGTGTTGTTTAGTGCAAGTGTGTCTGGGAGGGGCCCTTTAAGGGAGCGGCTTGCTGTTGCCCGGGAAGTGTTAGTCCGCCCTGTGACCCTGTCTGCAGCTGTTCCTGGCACCTTTGTTTCGATGTGGGACACTTTGGCGTGTAGACGCTCCCCTGCAGCGCCTACTTCGATGTAGTGCTGCCCAACGTTGACGTTGAACGTCGACGGCACCAGCCCTGGAGGACGTGTAGACGCTATTCATCGAAATAGCTTATTTCGATGTAGCATACACGTGTAGATGTAGCTTACGTCAAAATAGCCCATTTCAAAGTAAGGACATCAAAATAGGCTACTTCAACGTGTATTGTCTACATGTCCTCCAGGGCTGGTGCCGTCGACTTTCCACGTCGAAGTAGCAACTGGGAACATTGAAAGGAGCCGCCCCAGAAGGAAACGTGGAACGTCCACACACACGAGTGCTCCCCATGGAAATAAGGGGCCAGCAAAGCCCCAAGCCGCTCCCTTAAAGGGCCCCTCCCAGACACACTTGCCCTGCACAGCACAAGATCCACAGAGCCGACAACTAGTTGCAGACGCTGTGCACGCAGCATGGACCCCCAGCTGCAGCAGCAGCCAGAAGCCCTGGGCTAAGGGCTGCTGCACGCAGTGACCATAGAGCCCCACAGGGGCTGGACAGAGCATCTCTCAACCCCTCAGCTGATGGCCGCCATGAAGGACCCCGCTATTTTGACGTAGTGGGATGCGGATCGTCTACACACGCCCTACTTCGACGTTGAACGTCAAAGTAGGGTGCTATTCCCATCTTTGGAAGGGAATAACGATTTTGACGTCTCACCGCCTAACGTTGATTTCAATGTCGAAATAGCACATGGCGCGTGTAGACGCGACACGTGCTATTTCAACGTTGTGCCAGCTACTTCAAAGTAGCTGGCTAGTGTAGACACACCCTTCATTCTGAAGGCTGACCATTTATTCCTACCCCTTTCTTTCCTATCTCTTAATCAGTTACCAGTTCATAAGAGGACCTTCCCTTTTATCCCATGACAGCTTACTTTACTTAAGAGTCTTTTGGTGAGGGACCTTGTCTAAGGCTTCCTTGTCAAAGGTACACTGTTCTCCACTGGCTCCCCCTTGTCTTCATGCTTGTTGAGCCTCCCGTCCCCAGCCCCCTTCAAAGAACTCTGGTAGATTAGAAAGACGTGATTTCCCTTTACAAAAAACATATTGGCCATTTCTACACAGGCCACTTCCTTCGGAAGTGGCATGCTAATACACAGAGCAAAAGATGCTAATGAGGCACAGATGCAAATTCCTTGCACCTCATTAGCATAACGTCACGTGATTTGGAGTCCGGAAGGCCCCTTCTTCCCAAGGGTCTGCGCTTCTACACGGTCTTCCGGACTCCAAATCATGTGATGTTAGGCTAATGAGGTGTGGGGAATTTGCATCCGTGCCTCATTAGCATCTTTCGCTCTGTGTATTAACCTGCCACTTCTCAAGGAAGTGGCCTGTGTAGAAACGGCCTCTGACTCTTCTCCAGCAAATTATGTTTATCTATGTGTCTGGCAATTCTGTTTTTTACTATAGTTTCAACTAGTTTGCCTGGCACTGCCGTTAAATTTACTAGGCTGTAATTGCCAGGCTCAGTTCTGGAGCCCTCTAGTCATTTGGTACAGAAGCTAAGTTAAAGAAAAGATTTCACACCAGTTAGTAATTCTGCAATTTCACAACTGAGTTCCTTCAGAATTCTTGAGTGAATGCCATCTAGTCCTGGTGACTTGTTTAGATGATCAGCTTGTTCCAAAACCTCCTCTAAGGACACCTCAGTCTGGGAGAGTTCCTCATATTTGTCATCTGAAAAGTATGGCTCAGATCGAAGACTCTCCCTCACGTCCTCATCTATGAAGATTGATGGAAATATCTCATTTAGTTTCTCTGCAACGGCTTTATTGTCCCTGAGCGCTCCTTTGAGCTCCTTTCTAGTTTCCTCATTAGGCTTTAGCTTCCATTTTTTTAAATGATGCCTTTTTTTCTCTCACTGCTTCTTTTACTTCAGCCACGAAGGCACCTTTTTGTTTCTATTGCTATTTTTTTTTTAATTTGGGGTGTAAATTTAAGTTGACCCTCTCTTATAATGTCTTTAGAAAGTTTCCATGCAGCTTGCAGGGATTTCACGTTTGTCACTGTGCCTATTCATTTCCTTTTAAACTAACTTCCTCATTTTTGTGTAGTCCCCCTTCCTGAACTTAAATGCTACAGTATTGGGATGCTATAGTGTTTTCCTTACCACAGAGATATTAAATCTAATTATGTTATGGTCACCATTAGCAATCGGTCCTACTGTATTCACCTCCTGGATCACATGTGCTCCACTTAGGACTACATCAAGAACTGCCTCTCATGGTTTCTAAGATTAAGCAATCCAAAAAGCAGACATTTAAGGAAACTGAGAGAACTTTGAATGTCAGCAGATGGTGCCTTAGAGAGGACTAGAAGGAAAAACTGAAGTTGACCATTCATTTTATTTTGGACAATAGCTAAGTTCTTCTCTGCATTTAAAGAGTTTTGCCGATTTTGTTCTGTCCATAAGCTATACCAGCAAAATAGCATCCAAAAAGATTTGTTTATGTTTTTGGTTTTTGTTTTGTTTTGTTTTTTGTTCAATGTAGCTGATAACAGTTCCCTGAGTAAAACAAGCTGTACCAGCAAAAGGACTTTTTTGCCAATATAACTGCTTGTGCTATTGGGCTTGTGGCAGCATAATTATTCTGGCATAAAATCATATAGCCATGCGACAAATGTTTTAAGCCCAGGCCTAAGTAGAGTGAAGTTTTTATTTAAGCAAAGTAAAAAAGTCCATTGACATGAGCTCAATCAGTTTGGTACTTTCCCTCCTCTTAGTTCAAGGAAGAACAAGATCTAATTTCAGACATAAATGCAAGGCAGAACAGACACATTTGACCTCCTTCTTCAAGAGTTCACAGATATTTTCATTTCTTTTATGCTCCACCTGCTTCATGTCTTTGTTCTGTATATGTCTAGACCAGAAGGCCAATCAGCTTTCAGCTTCAAAGACCAGCTATGGTATGGTATTATTTGATTTAAATTCTCAGATGAAGCAATGTAGACTCCTTCTTGGAGATACACAAATTTCTTTTACATTTAGATTGATTTCTGTTTGCTTATTGAAAATAATTGAAAAATTATTACTAATGGTGTCTCATTTGGTGTTTTCTTGATTCAAAGTCCTTTTAAATGGATCTATAGTTTCTGTTATATGATGACTGCATAAAATTGGTAAGTTACAAGTGAGGGCCTGTCTCTACTGGGGATTTTTTTCTACTGATACAGATATACCAGGTAGGTGCATCACACTACCATAACATGGGGGTGTGTAACCCACTGTTCCGCATGTTCTGTGTGCTCTCCCTGCGTATCTGATACCTAAAAATGTGAATCTGCCACAGATCTCAGCTGAGAAACCCAAGACCTGATCCAAAGCCCATCCAATGAAAAGACTCTTGTTGACTTCACTGTCATTTAGGTCAGGCTGCAGATGCTCGGATCCTTCCTCTTGTGATCTCTCAGGTCAGTGCCAAATGACAACCAACATAGCAGTTCATACTTTTCTTTAACGTGGGCAGGTCCTGTAGTACGTTGCTACATGGGGGATGGCATAAGTGTAGCTATACCACAACTAATATCTCCATCCCAAGTAGATGCAGGTCCCTTAGATGTTTAGGACTTATTCAAGACTTGGCTGCATAAACTGCCTGTTTCTTTTTCTCCCACTCATTCACGGTTTCTTTTGTTTGAGTTACAAAAGAGCTGGGCCTCCTAGATGGTCTGGAAATGGATCAGTGTATTTGTGTGTGAAGTTTACAAAGCACTGGAGTGAAGGTGTCACTAGATATTAGAAGTCATTCATTCACACTCATGTCTTCATCCATGGCAAAATGAAGGGTGGCTCTGCATCCATAAAGCATCCATGTAAATCTCTGTTCCATGCATTCATATGTACTCTTCGGTGGTAACAGCCACTTTCTTAGAAACAGAATATGTGGGTATAGATATTTGGACATTAATTGAAGCAGCAGCATTGTTGTTTCTTTCTTTTATTTCACTGGATGCGATTACAGAATGCTTTATATACTTAGTTAGATGATGGATTGCTGTGTAGTTAACAGGCTACACAACCATTTAGAATGATTGTAAACAGTGCCACCATGACCTGCCACAGGCCCCTGGGCAAGGTGGAAGTGGGGCCCAATTCTGCTCCTGGAAGGGGCAGGGCCAGTGGCAGAAGGGGCATTTGGCTCTCGGAGCTGCTGGTACCATGGTGTTGCCTTCCCCACCCTCCACACCATTCCCTCCAAGCTGCACCTAGCCAGAGGAGTACTATTACAGTAATCCAAAGGGGCCTGGAGCTCCAGCTGTTGCTGCCACTACTTTAGCAGCAACGGCAGCTAGAGCTCTGGACCCCTTTGAAAAGCCAAACCCAGGGGCAACTGCCCTCTTTGTCCCCTCTCCTCCCCAGGCCTGACTGTAAAATAAATACCTTGCATTATTGTTTGCAATGTTGCTGTAGCCATCTTGATCCCAGGATAGGAGAGATACCAGGTGTCCATAAGTGATCCAAAGAAAGGTATTAAATAGACCTCCGAGTTACGTGAAGGTTGTGTTCCTGGGTGTAACTCAAATTTTGTGCAAGTTGGGAGGAGCCAGGAATCAGGCAGCAGCCTGGCTCCCAGCTTCCTTGTGCTTGCAGGAGCCAGGAAACTGACCAGCTTTGGTGTGTTGGTCAGTTTCCTCACTCCAGGAGTGGCAAGGAGTTGGGAACCAGGTCGCAGCCGGGCTCCCCACCACTTCTGGGGACTAGGAAACTGACCAGAGCAGCAGCACTGGTCAGTGTCCTGTCTTCTGTGAGTGATGGGCAGTCAAGAGCCTGGCTCTGGGCTGCCTGCTGCTCACAGGAGAGGGGAAACTGACCAGCGCTGCTGTGCTGGTCAGTTTCTCCACTCTTGTCAGGGGTTGCAGCCAAGAGTGGCAGCTACCGCCCCTGACAGGCGTGAGGAAACTGACCAGCACAGCAGTTGGTCGGTTTCCTCGCCACTCAAAGTGGCATTATCCCCAGATATGTGCAAGTTAAGTGCAGGTATCTCAGGCTTCTACACTACTCACTCACCTTGTCTCTGTACTAACTGACTCAGTTACAAAGGGAACTGGCCTTAACTATTAATGTGTTCTCTTTGTGCCTACCTGTTTCTGAACTGTGACTGTCATCACTCTCTGAACACTTATGGCATTGCTGTGAGCCCAGAAAGAGGCAAACTAACAGCTCAACTGCAGGGTATAAATGTCATGGTATAGATTTATTCGTATTTGCTTTTCATTTAGCATTTTCTACCATAGGTATAATGTAAAATATTTACTTGTGGGAGAAACTATTATAAAATAGAAATACTTTTAATTACGTTTGGGTGCAAAGTAAACATTGCTAGAAGTTAGAGACAAGTGCCATCTGCTGGATATAACAGACATTGCAAAAAGAAAGGTGGAAACAAATACTGTACTCAAAATAATGGGGGGACTGAATTTAATTTTCAAGTCACCAGTAATCAGTCAGCAGCAATTAGCAGGGCCTGAATTCCACCTTTCACTTTCTTCAGAACCTGGAGTTCTGTCACAACATGTCTGCCTTCCTGCTTAAAATAAAGTTTATTTTCCCTTCTTGTACAGTTAGACTGCTAAACTAAGGGGATCTGTTTTGTCTGAGACAGATCAGACTACAAAGGAATGTATGGGGAGGAGCAAGATTGGAGACCACAAAACAAAAGATCTGGCACAGTTCAGAAAAGAGGATATTAAGGGAGAGTGAACAGTTGCAACATAAAAAATAGAAAAAGAGTGGAGAAAATAAATCCTCAGAGGCATTTTGGAAGGGAAATTACTAAATCATTATAATAATAAATCAGTCATCATTATCAATGGTAGGTCCAAAATGTAAGCACTGATCCTGCAAACATGCACACACATATTAACTGTATTTAGATGAATAGTTCCGCTAAAGTCAAACACCTATGCAAGTGTTTGTAGGAATTTGGCCCATACAGTCGGAAGAATAAAATAAAATAAAAACAAAAGTAGAAGGCAACATATTAAGAATAAAACTGTTTCTCTGAACTAATTCTCCATTGCTCTGATGATAGTTACTATTACATTGCAACCTACTGAGTTGCACTGAAACTCAAATTTGCTGACAGCCATATAGGAGGCAGGTAGCGTTTAGCACTTCTATTCATTTATCCTTGGAATAATAACATTTTTTAAATCACTGAACAAGAAAGGAAACCTCAGGTGTGAGTTCTCAGGGAACATCTCATGCCAGCCATACTTTTTATAGAAAGACAAACCCAATATCATGTACATTGGTGACCATCTATATATATTAATTGATAGCCTTCAAGAAAGTTCTCTTTTCATTGCAGTTGGATTAGTGTATAATTAATGACTGCACAGGTTGTGTGATGAGGAGAAAAGAGATGTGACATAGTGACAAATAAGAGGACTCAAGATTGGGTTAGGGTTAAAATCTAACTTTGTCTTCATATAGGGTAGGAGTTTATTTCATATAGGGTAACTGCACTATTCTAATTAAACTCAAGGCACTGGAGGTGGGATTTTTAAACATGCTTAGCATTGTCCCAGCTCTGCTCCAGTTGTTGTCAATGGGAATAAGTCTGCTGCTCCCATCGATATCAATTGTAAATCTCTTTGATTTCAATGGAAGTGGAATTAGGGAAATGCCACAACCTTTTGAAAACCATAACACTAAATATACATTTTAAAAAACGTCTCCAGTAAATGGAATAATGCCAGTTTATACTGGGAGAATCTGACCCAATACGTGCTTCACAGGGCAGGTTTATACCAGACATTAAAGTCTTGTGTCTTAGGCATGCAATTCCAGCTATGGCAATTGCATAGCTGGAATCGACTTATCGGCGATCAACTTATCAGGCTGTCCTCACAGAGGGAGATTGAAAGGAAAAACTCTCCCATTGACCTCCCTTACTCCTCCTTGTGAGAATGAGGAGTACAGAGGTCAACTGTCAACCCCGATAGTTGACTTCCTGTGCCCCCACTAGCTGCGTGAAATGGAACCCCAGAAGATTGACCCTGCAGGGATCGATCTCCCGGTAAATGTAGATGTACCCATAGATTGTTGCTAGAGTAACTAGAAGGGCAGATGATGTTTTAGAATGTGTACACTCATGTCATATGATGGAATCACATGAGCTGCTGTTTTCCTATTGGTTAGAAGAGTATAGGAACATACAAAAGATAAAAGGAAGCTTTTCTCTGTATTTCAATAAATACCCAGTAGGTACAGTGACCCTAGAGAAGCCTGTTGACTGCCTCTGTCTCAAATAACACGCGTGCTGTGTGCTCTGTGCCACTCCATTCAGAGCTCAGCCACCAATCGGCTGACAAGTGTGAAATCTGAACTTGACCAGAGGAGGTCTGATCTGTGGTTCTTCACAGCTCTGGTGGGGAGGAAGATCTTCAGGCTGACCACAGCCTGGGCACTGGCAGTAGAGGTGAAGGAACATTCTGGGGCTTTAATTGCCAAGATGACAGAGTAAATGAGAAAAGCCAGAGTAAATAGGGAGAAGGAATCGAGTTGGAGAAAGGGGTGGGAACACTGGACGGACAAAAAGGGAGAGAGTAGAACTGTGGCCACCCACAGTGGATAAATGTGGCTGTACAGCATTGTCAGTATAGTTTAAATAGTAAGTGCCACATTTTCCTTCATAATTTTTTATCCAACACAGTGGAGACAGTCAGTAACTAACAGCTAACAGTGATCACATCCAATAGCTTGGATGCTTAGTATCTATGTTGCTCAGACAAACGTCTTTGGATGCCCTGAGGTGTTCAGAGATGAAGGTGATTAAGGGTGTGTGGGTATGTATGTGAGAGAAAGTGGTGGGGAGGGGCGGGGGGAATGGCTCTGGGATTTTCATCTGGCCTGTGTTTCCTTTTCACATTTTGGCAATTGTCTCGTGTTGTTTGTCATTTTGGTAATTAATGTCCCAGAAAGTTCCTAGAGATGCTGGGCTACACGGGTGGTGTTTTCACTAGTCTAGAACACTCTGTAGCATCTAGGCAATAGAATCAGCTAAAAGGCCATTGAAAGGCAGTGCCAGTGCTAGGAAAATGCTTTACCTTCCCACCCCCCAACTCTGCCATGGGAAGACCATGTGGGGTTGGTTAACTACCCTCAGAAGAGGGTGCTTCCAGAGACATCAGGAATGGGGCACAAGGTTTCCTTGTCCACTCTGACTGCCCCACCAACCTAAACTAGTGATAAATAGACAGTAAGTTTAGTGACCTGCTCATGGTTCTGGATAAATAGTGGGCAATAGGGGAAACAAGGAGCTGTTTGGAGGAGAAGGGGATGACGGAGGGTAGGGTGGTATATGGATTTGAATGCTGCTGAGATTCAAGGATCACTACGGTCCCCAGAATTTATCACCCACATCTGAATATCCTCTAGTTCGCTCACCGCTAGTTTCTAGCACCTAAAACACCCTTATTGTCAGAGTCCAGAAATATCTGAAATGGGGAGGAGGGTATTGAAGGGGAGAACCAAGACCAGAGCGCGTGAGGAATAGCCAACAAGAATTCTACTCAAATTAAAATCCAGAAGCAACATATCTGTTCTCAGTTCTGTGAACTTTTCTTTCCCTTGTACTAAACAAGGAATATTATCCATCTCAAAACACTTCAAAGAATATGTCAAAGAGTTCCAGCACTAAAATCTTACCCAAAATACCAGAGGAGTTGCTGAACAGCTGTCGTATTACTAACATCAGTGTTTTTTTTGTAAAAAAGAAAAGAGGAGCCAGTACTCAGCCAGCTCCTTGTCCCTAACCCCCCGAGCCAGTCCGGCATCTGGGGCTCCTGAGGTACCAGTACTCAGTACCTGCAAGTACCGGCACAAAAACCTACTGATTATGATAAAAATTGAAAGCTTTTTGCAGATATGGATAAGTAAGCATTTTGTCTGCTTTTAATATATTTGGACATATGCAAGTGCAAAGAGTTTAATTCTTCCAATAGAGCTTGGCATTGACTCTTTCTTGTCTTGGTTTGTTTAAACCATAGATTTGTCAGAAGAAGGAATGTACAAGTTGACACAAAAAGTTGATACAGTCTCATTGTCAAATAAACTTAAAAAACTGGGGGCAGGGTATAAAAAGAATTTGAAGACACATTTAAGACTTCAAAACTGGCATTTTTCTGAAGTTTGGGCAGATAAGAAAGGAAATTGAAATACCTTTGTTCCACCATCTAAAACAAGTATTACAAACAGGAAACTTGGAATGCAAGACGTTTATTAAATCAGATGAGAGAGATAATTTTTTTAGAAAATGACATAAATTTCAAATTCACATTTTTAGGCAATTACAGGAAGTCAATTTTTCCCTCTTCTCCAATTGTACAGTAAAAAATGTTCACAAGCAAAACAAGCTTGTAAATACAAAGATCACATTCTGTTTAAATAATCGTTTCTTTCTGCTTGGCTGTGCCTGCAGTGTATAAAAAATCAGTTCAATCTTTTAAGAATGTGATTGTATCAGACTGTTTTCCTACTCCTGTCATTATTGATAACCTACAGCTAAGAAAATATATGAGTAAATACGTATCTGAATATTATTTTTATTTTGTTAACTGCTGGGGGCGGTGACAGACTTGCTCAGCCCCTGGGCAAGTGGGGACATCAGCAGGCTCCCGAAAGGGGTGTGGCTTCAGAAGGAAGGGGCGGGGCAGGCACAGGCAGCCCTCAGTGCCACCCAGAGCGCATTGCACTGGAGCAGTGGTGGCAGCCAGAAGCCCTGGGTCCTTTTGAATGGCTGGGCCTGGGCAGTTGCCTTGTTTCCCCACCCTCCCTCATCAGCAGGCCTTATCACTGCAATTTTGAATGTTTTTATATACACATAGATTGTGGTACTTTCTGCTTCTTGCCCTGTCAATTAGGCAGGATAAACGAGTAATTTTAAAATAATGTTCTGAACAACTCTCCAACTTTCCTCTCTCTTCCACTGTTCCAACTCCACTGTCAAAATATAAGTTCTTAGATTGGCTCTGCTCTTTGCAAAAGAGCATCACCCACCGAGCACTTCTAAGCATCCGCCATGACTGCTAGGAGGGAACCACTGATTGCAGAGATAGTACTGTGGCAAATTCATTTTTAGCCTTCAAGTTTCTGTTTTGTTTTGATGTTTTCTGATGTTTTCAGTTTTGGTTCCTCACATTTTATAGGAAGTAGGTAATGGTCTTAGATACACCCAGTCCATCGTCCACGGAGCAAAGGGTGCAGGTTGCTGGAACTCTGTAGCGTGCTTTTTCAAGTGCCCATGAGGTAAATGACAATGAACAACTTTGTTAACTAAAGATCTCTTCTTGCTGCCTCTCCATTTATGCCCCTCAGATTTCTCATCAAAACTGATGATCTGATTTCTCACCAGACTGATCATCTTGCCTTCATTAGGTGATGAGGGGAAATCCTTGTGATATCTTTTGATCCAAAGGATCCATATTGTACAACCTTTGTTTATGGTAGTAAAATCTTATGTCAGTCATGCTATTCAGATATGAGCTCTCCTAGCCACAGAGGCTATGTCTATATTTGTGTGCCTTTTTTGAAAGAGGCATGCAAATGAGAGAAATCAAAAATGCAAATGAGGGACCGATTAACATATCTGGCACCGCATTTGCATATTCTTTGTTTGAAAGAAGAGAAGCAGTTTAGATGTGGCTCTTTCAAAAGCAAACCCCATCTCTCAAGGAAACCTTCCCATTAAAAAAAAATGGGAGGAAGGGTTCTTTCCAAGATGGGGTTTGCTTTCAAGCCATGTCTGAATTGCTTTTTTTCTGTCGAAGGAAGCTCTTTCAAAAGAATATGCAAATGACGTGCCAGATATGTAAATCTGGCACCTCATTTGCATTTTCAATCTCCCTTGTTTGCATGCCTCTTTAAAAAGGGGAATGCAAGTGTAGTCACAGCCACAGTCAATGGGATGACTCAAGTGAGTCAACACAATGGTGCATACGTGTTGCGCAATAAAGCCTTCAGCAGAGACCAGAGTCTTCAAGTAATGTTCCGCCAGTGACGTCCACTCCCATCTTAGTGTGAAGAAATTTCAAAGCTGACCCGGTCCCAATGGGGAGAAGAGGTGAGGGGTGAAGATAATCATAATAGATCAGTGTACCTTTGTCTTCTCCAATGGATAGTTCATCCATTCTCCACTGCTGCTTCAAACGATGCACCATTTACTGTCCCAAGACCATTGATGGGAGAGCGTCAAAAGGTCAGATAAGCATCAAAAAGTTCAGATGTCTAAGGAAGTGTGCTCAAATGTAGCCTAACATAGGGTCACAAACGCATCCAGAGACAATACAAATCCAGTTTTTCTAAACAGTCTTTCCGTGGAAGAAATAAATTATCAGGCTCTGGAGGCTTGTTATACCCGTTATATGGCTGGTCAGAGAATTATGGCTGAATCCTTTTTAAATCAGGAAAGGTTGGAATGGTGTGTGTACTCACACAACGGCTTTGGATATCTTTCTCACTTGGGAGCACCAACAACTGCTGCAGGGCCCAGGGCAAGGTGGGGGCGGGGCCCGGCTCCATGTGCCAAAAGGGGTGGGCCCAAGGGCAGAAAGGGCAGGGCCTAGGGCATTTGGCCCTCAGCGCCACCCGGATCTCAGTGCTTGCCCCCCCTTCATCTCCCTCCATCACAGCCACCCATAGCCAAGCAGTTCAGAGGGGCCCGGAGATCCAGTCACTGCCAAAATAGCAGTGCTGGCGGCCAAAGCTCCAGGCCTCTTTGAAATGCCAGGCCCAGGGACAACTGCCCTCGTTGTTCCCCCCATGCCCTCCTCGGCAGGTCTGCTGTCATAGGTACGTATGCCAGGTTGCCTTGACCTCAGGTGTAAAGTGTGTAGTTATAATATCACTTGCCCCAGCTCTCTTCTTTCCAAAAGAAACCCTAAAAGAGTGATGCTCCTCCTTTGATGTGTTTTCAATGCATTCTTCCTTAAGGAGATGGGACATCCTACGAGGAGAGGGATATTTCCACCTTCAAGCTCATCCAATCTTTCAGTATATATTACAGATACAGGGCCATACACACACAGCCAACTCCATGCTGCCCCTCTGCCACCTGTGGCTCTCCTTTGCTCCCCTCAGGCGCTAAGATGGCTGACTGGCCTGCCCTTTAAATTGTGTGCTTCTTTAGGGAAAACAAAGTCTATAGAAAAATACAGAATTAATCCTCAAACCAGGCATCTTCTTCAGAGCTACCAAGTAATGTTCTTGGCCTACTGTTTGAAGATCCTCATATTTCCTTCCACGCTGTGTTATTTATTTACCCACTTATTACCTTAAAATATTGTTTGATGGCTTCACGGAAGGGGCCAGTGTTTGCCGAAATCTACAAGGTAACATCAGCTTTTCCACAGAGGGCCACGCCATTTCTCCCATGAGCATGAGCTTTGAGGTGTTCTCAGAGGCTCTCAATTTGGGTCTCTTGTCTTCTTCCCTTGCTCCTTCGAAGCAATCACTCTGAAGGTTCAATTGAGAAAATAGAGTCACAGGTTTACTCTTCTCCCCTCTTCACATATGTAGTGTGGTGCCAGCTTCCACCCCCTATTTTCACTCCCCTCTTTCTATCAGTCCTTCCTCACACCTTCTTGCTCTCACAAGTTTCTGCTCACAGCGCCCATTCCTTCCTCCCCCAAAGAACAGGGGGTTTACTGCCATTGTTTCCTCATTCTAAAAAACACAGGAACCACTGCCCCTTTGAAAATCTCAGGAAGAAACTCAGTCATTGCTTCGCTCCTCTCCTTCACTCTTTGCTAATGAAATATGTGTTGGTGCAGAAGATACCTTTCCATCCTAGTGGTTGTGAGTGGCTGGGAAAACCCACTCAGCACAGAATTCTCCCTCAGCTGCAAAATGTTTACCAAGCACTTGGCAGTAGAAAGACACCTCTTTTGCCCAACTAGCAAAGATTTAGGGACTAAAGTTCATGCTTTTTCAGCTTGTACTTTTTCTGTAGCTTATCAGCCACTTTGGGAAATTTGCACTTCAGGAGCTGTGTTGTAAGAGCAGTCCTCTTTTCAACCAGGGCGTGGCACTGGGAGCAGGAGAGATGGGGCTGACAGGAGGAATCTGCCCATAAAGCAACAACAGTCTGGATTTGCGGGTGGGGGAGAAGCTAAAGGTGTTTCATACCCCCTCCCTCTCTCCTGCACGCGCCCCCCCCCCCCCGGCTCTGTCTGCTTTTGCTGTTCCAGGAGTGGGCAAACTTGCAGACACAGATGTTCTAGAAGTCACCAAGACAACACAGAGAGCTCCAAATGTCTCTTTTCTCCCCACAAACACAGGAGTTGTTCTTGATTAGGATGGCCTGCTTGCAGGGAGCACGAGCAGAGCATGGAGTACTGCAGCAGGCTTTGGTTAGCAACATCGTCCCTAGGAGACTATTCTAGCTGGCATCAGATAGCGCTGACCTAGGTCACCGCCAGGGCTGGTATGGTAACTATTTGTTAGACATTGCTGGAATGTTGAGCATCAGGATTCCTGGGTTTTAGTCCTGACTCTGGGAGCAAAGTGTGGTTTAGTGGTTACAATTAGGACAGCCAAGCACATAATTTGGCACCTTCATTCTGACATCTGTGGTAATGTGAATGAGAACTGGCTGCGCAATAGCAGAGACCGGAGTTCTGGTCCTAGTTCTTGATGTGACCTCATGTGACCTTTCAGTTATCTCACCTGTGAAACCAGGAGATGGCTACTGGCCTCCTGCAGAGGTTGTGGGAGGGGACCAGGTTTTCATAAGCATTGCTACATTGACTTATGCTCTTAACTCAGGCTAGGCATTGATACATTCAGTGCAGCAGTGGCTAAGGACCTTTAAAAATCCAGGCCACGATGCCTCAGTTAATGCTTAACATTGCGAAGTGCAGAGAAATGGCAATAGCAAGGAATTGAGAAGATGGGGCCACAGCTGATGGTCACTGAGCTCATAGTCAGTCCAACTTCCCCAGAGCTACAGGGTGTTTTGCAGTGGAACTTTCTGACATGTTCATATGGTTATCCTCCACTCTGATGGAATCTGCCACAAGTGGAGGACCCCAACACTGAGCTACTTGTCATTGTGGTGGACGCCATATGTCCTTTTTATTGGAGAGGAACCAAAGAGGAGCATCCTCCCCTGCATCCCCGCATGCTTAGGAACAATATTTCCTTTATGTCTTCCTTCCAATTCCCCTCATTCTTCTGCAGCTCTGCCTGTGTGACCCAGATAGCCCCACCATGGATGCATCCTTACTGGTGTTGCTACAACTTCTTGCCATTTTCTGGAGAACTTTCCATCCATGCCTCATTGCAGCTGAATCATCTCTCTCAAAGGGAATCTCTTACCAAGAGCCAGCTAACTGTCCTCGAGATCGGGGTGAGCAAACTTTTTATGTCAGACCCCACTTTGCATCCCTGGTATTAGCAAGCACGCCCCATCCAACCTGTTCAATGAAGTCCGAACCAACAGAAATTTCAGTTACGTTCGTATGATGAAGAAAACAAACAAACCTTTTGGCATATGGAAGAAAATAAATACGTAGAATGAAAAAACTTTATTTAATTGGTGTATAAATGTGAATAATCACACATAAAAACAGAAACATATTTAATTTATTTTAATGAGATGCACGAGGCTGAGACCTATCATGCTGCACCCCTGTACAAAATTTCACACACCCTCCTAGGAGGGCCACCCCCCACACTTTGTGCACTCCTGGTCTGGAGACATAGTTATGTTCAGTCCTGACTTACAGAAGCTTCTTCTGATTTAACCCCTTACACGCTCACTGTTCCCACAAGTCCCTTTGATTGCAATGTAAGGAAAATGATAGACGTGTAATAATGCGCAGGACTGGGTCCCATTGGGTCACAATTAACTTCCAGTGCTTTTTCAAGGTGGATTTTGGAGGACATTAGGGAAAAAAGCTGCTACAATCAACAGTATTTCATATAGAAAATGTATATGCAGCCTTGATGTATCATGGGTGTGACACCGCATTGTGTGCTACTTTAAAACAGCAGAGAAACTACAAAGCCAGAGTTTCTGCTGAGGCATCAGTGAGGGGAACCAGCCAAAGGCAGAAATTTCCCAGAATGCATCAGGTAAATGAGGAGAACTGGTGCTTTGGCAAAGCTCCCAAGCACATTGGCTCCTCACTGCAGTGCAGGAACAAACCTCGTCAGTGTTCTGAAACTTGGGTCACATTCTCCAGCGTGGATCAGGTTCAAAAAGTAGCTGGTCGGTTTCACAGATCTATTGTGGTGCCCAAAGTGCAGGAATTATGGCACTGGGGCCGGGGGGAGGGGGGGACAGGAGGATGGGAGTCAGGAGCTGAGTCTGATAGCAGGGCATTGCAGCTTTATTGAATTGTTGGCTGCATGCCTGACACTCAGCGACCTACAGAAATTGCTATATTTAAAGTAATAACAGTACAAATGAGCACATAACTGGTAAGAGTTGCTGAGAATAAATTCCAATATACATTATTTCATCATGCTGACACTGCTGTAATTAAATACGTTATATATTTTTTTTATTAATAGCCAGCGGCACCAGTTGAAATCAGGATCCCATTGTGCTAGTACATTAGAATGATGAGCCAATCCCTGCTCTGTGAGCTTAAAATCTTAATAGACGTGCCAGAAGAAGGACTAAAGAAAGGAAGTATTGTTATCCCCATATTAAAGACAGGGCAATGAGAGAAAGGGGTGCAGATCTGCTCTGTTTAACTCCCATTTACTTCTGGGGGCTTTGGGTCGAATTTTTCTGCAGAGGCAGAGATGACATACATCTGTTGACTCCCAAAATAATACGCTGTTCTCCAAGGAGAGTGGGTTCTCTTGGCAAGGTGTGTGTGCCCTAGGAATGCAATGGCATCTGCTGGAGTGAGGGTGTATTGCAAAATGGGCTGGCACTGAAAGGCACTTGTTAGTAATTTTGAAAACCACCTGTCACTTCATTGCTTCATGTTCCCTCTGTGGAACAGTGTCTTATTCAGAAGGCAGGAACGTAGCTCTGACTGTGGTGATGAGCAGCCAGCTTTCAACATAATCAGAGTTTACATTAAGTCTTTCTTCATTTTGTGTCACATCAGCATCATTACAGAACTTCACCCTGCCAAGTAGGAGGGTTTTAGAACATTTTTTCAGGGCTGAATGACTTGTTAGGTATGTAATTTGCAATCTCTAGCCACGTTGGTCCCAGGATAAGAGAAAGGCAAGTTGAGTGAGGTCATATCTTTTATTGGACCAACTTCTGTTGGTGGAAGGGACAAGCTTTTGAGCCACACAGAGCTCTGCTTCAGATCTGGAAAGTGTTTGAGTTACCTATTTATGAGGTAAGTAGTAACATTTTACCTCTCTTTTGGGGGCTAGAGGAGGAATTTAAGTCAGAACAGGAAGCTATTAAGGCTCAATGAAAATCACACATAATTAAACTCAGTGAGACTGGGACTCTTTATTCTAAAACTCCAGTAAGAACAATGATAACAAAGCTGCTGATATGCCTGTCAGCTGTGAAGAGGATTGTCCCTTTTTATTAGGACTGAGCTAATTGGCAAAGGTAACTGCTGGTCCATTTATCCCATAGATTGTCTGTGTGCTGCTTCTTTAAATCTCTAAGGACTCTGCTCTCTGCTCTGTCATTTTGTATTCAGCTCTCTGCAGACTGTCAGCAGGACACACAAGGCTAGATCCACAAAGGGATCTGTAGGTGCCTAAAGCTAAAATTTAGATTCTCAAAGTTCCTGCTTACCACCTACCATCCTTAGACACATCAAGTATCCACTGATAAAGTCCCCTAGGTTTCCAAGTTTCTGACAGTGGGCATACACATAGCAGCCTATGGCCTGATAGTGCTGAGCTATTCAGCACCTAAGCTGTTGTGTCTTCTGCAGGGCCTCACCTGGTAGGCGGCCTCTGAGAATGCCTGCTAGGTTGGGCCCCATATAAAACACAATGGCCGTGTCTACACTAGCCCCAAACTTTTCAAAGTTTACTAATGAAGCGCTGAAATGCATGTTCAGCGCTTCATTAGCATGCGGGCGGCCGCGGCACTTCGAAATTGACAAGGCTCACTGCCACGCAGCTCATCCAGACGGGGCTCCTTTTCGAAAGGACCCCACCTACTTCGAAGTCCCCTTATTCCTATGACCAGATGGGAATAAGGGGACTTCGAAGTAGGCGGGGTCCTTTCGAAAAGGAGCCCCATCTGGCGAGCCGCACAGCAGCGAGCCACATCAATTTCGAAGTGCCGCGGCCGCCCGCATGCTAATGAGGCGCTGAATATGTATTTCAGCACTTCATTAGTAAACTTCGAAATGGCCATTTGCATGGCCATTTCGAAGCTTGGGGCTCGTGTAGACATAGCCAACTACAACAGGTTTTGGTGCCCCTCTCCCTTTTCTGTCCAACAACCCATTGGTCAGTGCACTCAGCCAGGATTCTGGAGATCTAATTACAGTCCCCACTCTACCTGATTGAGAACAGGAACTGGCACCCAGGTCTTGCACCACCCCCTGCAGTGCTGTAACCTGGGTATAGAGTATTCTGGTGGTAATTTCACCTTTTGAAGCCATTCCACTTTTTATAAGGTACTTAGACATTCACTGCCGCAGGGCTGGGCCTCCCAGGACATTGGTGGAACCACTGGGCCTTGAGTCATTCTGCCTCACTGGTGTCTGTTTGAAACTAGGCCAAATGGAAGTTTTGACCTACATACTCCATCTGTTCTTCCATAGGATTCATTTTGGAAAAGGACTGTGTGCTCGCCACGGAACACGACAGGTATGGGCTACTCCAGGGCAGGCAAAATATGGCCCATAGGGTGGATCCAGCCTGCCACAATCCTGTGGTCCACCAGTGTCCTGCAGCTCAGCAGGACTTTCAGGCAGACTTCTGGCCTGCCACACCCTCAGACACAATGTAAAGCAGCCAGCATGTGCGTATCTGTGCACTGCATGTCCCTTGTGGGCAGAGTCTCCACATGCTGCCCCCACCTGCAGCACAATCTTCGCAGCTTTCATTGGCCAGAAACTGACCAAGGTGGGAGCTGCCTGGGCCATGCTTGCAGACTCAGTTAGCTTGCAGAGCCCCCTCACCCAATGGCACACGCCATGCAGAGACGCACAGGCTGACCCCAACAGCCAGCCACTTTGAGTGGCATGTGACGGCACAGCAAGCAGGAAGTTTGCCTGAGGGTCCTGTTGGGCTGCTGACCAGGAGCTGCCTAGGTAAGCGCCTGCAAGCCAGAGCCTGCACCTTGCAACCCACCCACGCCCACATCCCAGCTCCCTTCCCCAGACCACAACCCAAATCTTTGTGCCCAATCCGGTAGCCAAACTCCCTCCCAGACTCTGGACCCCCTCCCACAGTTCACTACCCTGAACTCCCTTCTGCGTCCATCCCCATTCCAGACCCCGCATCCCCTCAATTAAAATCACAGAAAAAAATGGCCCTTGACCACTTAACAAATTCTCAGAGCGCCCCCGCATCAAATTGTATTGCCCTGCCCCAGGCTGCATGCATCATGAATCACAGCACAGGTGGGAGAGCAGTCCCCACCAGGCTTCTGCCTCCTTCTGGGTGGCTGTGGGTGGGCAGGAGTGAGGAGTGGGTATAATCTTGGTGCTGTGTGGTGTTCTGGCCAGCATGGCAGAGATGGAATGGAGGGAGGAGTTAGAGGTGCCAGGGAAAGGGCTGGTAGATCTTACTTCCCTCGTGGAGCACGAGGCCATGTTAAGACACTGTGTACACTTACTGATGGCATATAGCAAGATGCCACGCTAGCCCTTGGGACATTTTTGTTTGTTTTTTCCTGTGTCATTGTTGGTTTTCTTTTTAATTAATCTAAACCAAGGATCCTTCTGAATAAAAATACAATGCGGGAGAGGGGGCGGGTCTGGCTGCTCCTTATGAGTGGAAGCACAGAACATTGATGAGCCAAGATTGAGACATCTGACCTCTGCCTGATTGCACTGGAACTAACTGATGTCTAAGGCTAGCAGCTACTTAGTGTAAACTAAAATACTCTCTGGAAAGGTTGCCAGTATAAGTGACAACGAAATCCTGCCCACTTTTCTTTGGATCTGGCTATTTGAACCAGCTTTGCAGCTCCAATAGATTGATGCAGAGTAGAAAATCAGTTCACATTATTTATGCATGGAGGGGACAAAAAAAGACCAAAGAACTTTGACTTTAACAAGGATCCTTCTGAGATAGGCTCACCCAATTTAAAGGCAGAAAACATTTCAGATCATCCCTGCCATTGCAAAATTACTACACTAACAAAATGGAAGTTATTTAGGAGGTGACGTCCCAAAATACCCTCACGTGGAACAGATTGAAAATCCACAAGTCTGCACGAAGAAGTACTTTACAATTTGAACGCCAAAGGATATTTCCTTCCCTGTGTGATTGTCAGATGTTGTACCTGGCAGAATCAGACAGGTAGTACAGAGAGAACTCCCATCAAAAGTAGGATGAGAGAGCGAGAGAAAGTCTTTTTAATTTTTTTCAAGCATATAAGGATTAAGCTACAGTGGGATGGAGTTTCTTCGCAAGGTTTCCTTTCCATGCTCTTCAGTATGGTGTGACATTTACAGAGAGCAATGCAAACCTTAACTACAGTTCTGCTCTGAACAGTGACTGTAAAAATGCCATTATGGGACATGATGCTTATTTTGTCAGTCTTTCCACATAAAATCAGTTCGCTATGGGCTGTGATCCAATGCCCATTGCTGTCCAGGGAAGGCTTCCCATTGTCTGCCAAATAAGTTTTACCCCCAGCCCTATTTCACTAACTTCCAGGATTGCCCACCCAACCTGGGCCGTGAGTCAAGCTGCATCTCCACCAGTATTAAACATTCTACAGGCTAACGAATGTCTTGCTGTCACATGAGCAGCCACATTCAGCGGTCAGAGGTGGAAGAGATTGGAACTTAATAAACCGTTCTGTTGCTGATGTGCAAGAAGCCATCTTGTAGCTGTGCTGGCTGTGCAGAGCTTTCAGGAGACAAAAGCTGTTACAAATGGCATTTGATCATTAAAATGAAGAGCTCTGACTGACAGCAAACTGGCCTGATAAGTGAGACAGTACCAAGTTTACATTCACTCTCCAGTGCAGAACTGGATTTTTATGGAACAAGCAATACAGGTTGAACCTCTCTAATCCGGAACTCTCGCAGCAGGCAAACTCCATAATCCAGCATGATTCTAGTTAGCTGGACAACCACTTATCATGGGGCCAAGTCTCGTGTGGTCCTATGAAGTTTGTTTACAGCCACCAGTCCTGGCTTTCAGTGTTCTGTGCTGTTATTTAGCTGTAGTTTATCCCCAAAATGTCTTCTAAGAGCCCAGTAAGCAGTGGAAGTGTTGGTAATGTGCTAGACAATATTGACCTACCATGGTCCAGTATATTCTCTTGTCTGGCACCGGTCAGGTCCTGACGATGCCAGACAATAGAGGTTCAACCTGTATTACTTTCTCCATGCCCTTTTTGGTTGATAAAGCTCTGCACACCTTAGAAATGGCAAAAGAGAGGCCGGGTGAGATGGCCAAGACAGAGAAAACTTGCAGATGACAAATGTTGGAGGCTCAAGCCCCACAAAATAGCCACCTCCTTTGCCTGTCAGTTTTCCTTCTCACTCATTTGTGAATGCAAAGCAGACAACCTTCCCCTTTCTCCTCCCCAGCTGCTCTTTCTGGCTGAACCTCAGTATCGGTGTGAGTTAAGAACCTTCCTTTATGGCAAGGCCTGAGCCAAAGCCTGGTAGGAGTTTTTCCACTGCTTTTGGATCTGGCTCGTAAGATGCATAAGGCAAGTTTAATGCCCACATGCCTGAACAAAGCAGTTTGTGGAGTGCAGAGTTTGAGGACGGAAGCTTCTGGTGATCCTCAAGGAGCAGCTCTTCTATGGGTAAAATTCACTCCTCAACCAGGCACCACAAAGACAATATATCACTTCAATCCCATGTAGGCCCTGCACTGAATGGGTAACAGGCTTGTGCGGACCTAGTGCATGGGCGTGAATCTACCTCTGCTCCTTAGCCCAGGATACTGGGTGTTGGTTACTCCACACTCTGGGAGATAAACAGGCTGTTGGTACATTAAAAGGTACAATTCAGGCTCACTATATACAAAGTTCTGCATTATTCAGGGGCATAATATTTGAATGATTCTCCCTGCCCCACACAGAGGGGCCAACAGCAACCACAGGCCCACAGCGCAGCTCCACACTGCTGGAAGGGACAGGGCCTCTGTCAGAAGGGACAGGACCAAGGGGAGTCAGCCCTTTGCACTGCCCGGAGCACAGCGCTGGGCCTGCCCTCAGCCTTCAGAACAGCAGAGTGATGCTCCCACCGCATTTCAAAGGGGCCCAGAGCTCCGTCAGCAGTGGGTCTGCTGCTGGCAGGCCCGGCCCTGCAGTTCTAGTGGCCCAGGGAGGGTCTGCTTCTCAATCAGGATGAAGTCAAGGGATGGACCTCCTTACCCAATGGCCCTCATCATCAGCACCATTTCTCAGAGGAAGCCAGTGGGGTCTACAAAGCACCATACAACTCCCATTTCTTTTAACAAGCTTATCCTGGTCCATCCCAGACACTCTCTCTGTTGGCTCATGGGGAAGGAGTATTCAGGCAGCTTGGTTTCACGTTTTCATGTTAATGTTTAGTGACGCTGCCCTTGGCCGCTTATCAATGGGCACTTCATAAATGGACGATGTTATTACTTACCGAGCAGCTACAGAGAGCTCCGTACTGCACAGAGCAGAGAGGATGTTAAAGAACCCTGTCCCAAAGAGTATAGCTTCCAAATGTAATTACATTTTAAATTCAAAAATATGCACAGTTCATGTGAATGGATGTTTAATATATTGAGCCATCAGTGTCTAAGTATTTAGAAGTATTACAGTAATCCTGAGATGCCCCAGGCAAAACTGGAGTCCCGTGTGCCAGGTATTGTACAAATGCAGAATAAGAGACAGTTCCTGCCCAGAAGAGCTTAGACAAGAAAGACAACAAGAAGGAAGCAAAACAGAGGCCAGTGAAGTTGATCACTCCAGATTAGCAGCCAAGGATGGGACTAAAACCCACATCTTCTAATTACTAGGGGAGGGACCTCACTACTACACTGCAGACTTATTCTTGATAAAGCAGAGCCATTGTGGTAGCTCGCTCTTATTTTTAATTATAAGACAATGATGCTTGGAAAATGAGCATGAAATGGGCAGAGGGAGCTGTTTAATCACCCTCGTGGAAGAGGGATACAAGAGGAACAGAAGAGGCCAAACAGCCATGTGTCTGACCGCATGAATGGAACTTCATCAGGTGTGGGATGGGGATTTCTGTATTATCTCTTGGTACTGTAGCTTTTCCAAGCTGTGTAATAGGACATTGGACATAGTGAATGCTATCATTATTGTTCCATTTTTACTTGTCCTTGAGGAAACATGCGCTCAAACATCTGCTCAGAGGCATGTAGCCCAAAAGAGAAGCACTCCACAGTGGACTGAACTATTCTCACCCCATTACTTGGCCCTATTTAGAATACCAAAAGGCTGGAGGTAGTTGTGACCAAATTAAATAGTTCACTGTGGACATGCACACAGGCAGCCTCACCAACCTTTCTGTTTACTCCATCTACTCAGACACCAGCCTCCCTGAGAAGGGACTGTGAGCTGTGTACCTGTACTAACATGCAACCACACATCACACTTCATTGCACAGTCCCCATGCCTAGTAATGCCACAAGTTGAGATGAGTAGACCTGTGTAGATAGATGAGGACACATGACAAAATCACACTGTGTTACCATTTCCTGACACACACAAAAAAGATACTTAAAAAACTCTCAAGTGCTCTTCGGAGAACCGTCTTCATTCACATTTTACTGGCATTACTTTCGGTCTAGATGAATTAAAAAAACATTCAGATCTGTCTAACCGTCAGGATGTCATCTTGTCCTGAGGCACCCATTACCACGCTCACTTGGATGGCAAAACAGAGGGATGACAGTTGCCCTAAATTATCCTTCAAATTAAATACCAGTAGATGCCCTGGGTCTCTTATAATAGAGGCACCATTAATTTTAAATGGAGGAATGTAAGAGAAGTGTAGCTGCTTAGTGGGCCCTGTCAGAAGTTCAGGAAGGCCTGGGCCACTTCCAGCTTGTGAGGCCTCTGGCCATAATAAAAATTTAAAAATTACGACACGTGAAAACAAAATAAGGCTCCAAAGAATGAGTGAGACATCATTTGAATCTTTTAATTTAACGTATGCTATTCTAGCCTTTTTAGCTAATCAAATGCCAAAAAACTAACATGTGTCTAAATCTGAGGCCTCCTTTAGCTTGAGACCAAGGCCAAATGGCCCTCCTGCCCTTCCCTACCCCAATTGGCCCTGCAGTGTTGAGCTATATTTACAACTTCTATATACTGGGTAGCCGTCTAAACTAAGTCTCCAGATTATTACAACAGGTGACTAATTTTGCCTGGTTGGCTAGAACTGCTCACTGCCCAGACCCATGCCAAGGTGTCTACCACTGAGAACCAATTAATTCCCTATTCTATCCCCCGTGACATCTAACCGCATCCTTGCACCTTGCTTCTTAATTATGTAGTTCATTATTAGAGACTATAAGAAGTGAGGCCCCCTAGCACAACTGTATGTTTTAAACCTCCCGCACACAGGGGTTAGTCTGCACGTGTGGAGGCTGAGGGCAGGTCCAGGCTCCGAGGCATTGTTCATACAGTAGAAGTATTCCTTTTCAATGTTCAGCATTGTTTTCCATCTGAGCTCAGAGTTCAGGGTTCTTAGTTTACAAAGCTGATCTCAGGAGGCTCCAGTTTAAAGATGTTCATGTTCCCGCAGCACATTCCCAGCAGGAGTGCTTTGATCTTACCGTGTATCAGAGGGGTAGCCGTGTTAGTCTGGATCTGTAACAGCAACAAAGGGTCCTGTGGCACCTTATAGACTAACAGGGAAGTTTTGAGCATGAGCTTTCGTGAGCACAGGCTCACTTCATCAGATGCTGGTCTTGGAAATCTGCAGGGCTAGGTATAGATAAGCCAGAGCAAGGGTGGGGATAACAAGATTAGCTCAGTCAGCAAGGGTGAGGCTTACTACCAGCAGTTGATCTGGAGGTGTGAACACCAAGGGAGGGGAAGCTGCTTTTGTATTTAGCCAGCCATTCGCAGTTTTTGTTTAAGCCTGAGCTGAGGGCGTTGAATTTGCTGATGAATTGTAGCTCAGAAATTTCTCTTTGGAGTCTGGTCCTGAAATTTCTTTGCTGTAGGATAGCTACTTTTAAGTCTGCTACTGTGTGGCCTGGGAGATTGAAGTGCTGTCCTACGGGTTTTTGTATATTGCCATTTAGGAGAGCACTTCAATCTCCCAGGCCACACAGTAGCAGACTTAAAAGTAGCTATCCTACAGCAAAGAAATTTCAGGACCAGACTCCAAAGAGAAATTTCTGAGCTACAATTCATCAGCAAATTCAACGCCCTCAGCTCAGGCTTAAACAAAGACTGCGAATGGCTGGCTAAATACAAAAGCAGCTTCCCCTCCCTTGGTGTTCACACCTCCAGATCAACTGCTGGTAGTAAGCCTCACCCTTGCTGACTGAGCTAACCTTGTTATCCCCACTCTTGCTCTGGCTTATTTATACCTGGCCCTGCAGATTTCCAAGACCAGCATCTGATGAAGTGAGTCTGTGCTCACAAAAGCTCATGCTCAAAACTTCCCTGTTAGTCTATAAGGTGCCACAGGACCCTTCGTTGATCTCACCATGTGCCACTGACTGTTATGTCATCTGTACCATGTCAGTCTGCAGGAAAGTGTTCAGGCAGCAGCTACGTGGGCTTTTCTGTTGATGGTGTTCTTTGTACTTCTTAATTATTTTCCTTTCTTCATTAAACATTTTTCCTCAGGTTGATGCCCGCGATGTAAAACTCCAACCCTTTGAACACTAAGTATTGTTTATTTAGTGATTTTTTTCCCCAACAGGGGTTTTATAATTCTTTCATTGGTCTATTTTTATTTAGAAGCAAAGCAAATTAGTTTAAATTAGCAGATATGGTTGGATAAAGGCTGGATAAGTATCAATGGCAAAAATTAAAATAGACTTCATATTAGCCTGAAAATTCAGGTGATAAGGAAGTAAATGTAATTTGCTTGTGTATTGTAAGTTGTATGAGTACTAAGCACTGAGAAAAACTGATGTTTTACCCCCCTTTGTGTGTTTAGTTTTATGTTAATTATGTGTCTAAGGAAATCACTAATCAACCAGTGCAGTGTTAGCACCTGATAATGCCACCCACACTCACCAGGAGAGCCAGAAAGCAATGGTGTCACCCAAGGATTTTTCACAGGAGAAAAGAGCTGCAAGTTCTTTAATGTCATCATTTCCTTCAAAGCTGCAATTAGGAAATGTGAATCTTAATTTACATATAAATGATGCAGCATAACATTCATAGAAGAGAGAACGATAAAGGGGTGTTTAGGTGTAGCACCACACATATACCTGTATGTGTCAATACACCTGTGCCCACACACACTGAAGGTTTTAGTATCAGAGAGGTAGCCATGTTAGTCTGTAGCTTCGAGAACAACAAGAAGTCCTGTGGCACCATGTAGACTAACAGATATTTTGGGGCATAAGTTTTCATGGGCAAAGACCCACTTTGTCAGATGCATGAGTGGTGGAGGGGTTTCTCTCTACGTAAAAGAATAAATGGACATAAATCAGCCATCAGGAACGGTAGTGTACAGAAGCCTGTGGGGAACACTTCAATCTCCCTGGACACTCAGTGGCAGATTTAAGGGTGGCAGTCCTGAAACAAAGAAATTTCAAAAATCAAATGGAGAGAGAAATCTCTGAGCTGCAATTTATTTGCAAATTTGACTCCATTAACCATGGATTAAACAGAGACTGGGAGTGGCTCGCAGCTTACAAAAGCAGCTTCTCTGCCCTGGTGTTAATATCTCCCAATTGGATTCTGACAATGGCTCATATCCCCCTGTCTGATCTGACTTGTTTTTTCCTCTTTTGATATGGACTATTGATAATGGGCTATTTCCACCTTGCTGAATAGACCTTGTCAGCTCTGGCCCTCCCTTTTACTGGGACACCACTCTTTAAATACCCCTCTGAAACCACTCCCCCCATGCATGCATCTGATGAAGCAGGTCTTTGCCCATGAAAGCTTATTCTCCAAAATATCTGTTAGTCTATAAGGTGCCACAGGACTTCTTGTTGTTACTGAAGGTTTTAGTTTATTTCAGTGTATACACTGAAGTTAACATTCCTGAAAAAAGCTTTGAAATAAGCGATGATGTTGAAATAGAACAAGTAACACTTTTTGTGGGAGTAAGCATTGCCCATGCTAATAGACCCATTCACTTCAATATAAATAAGAGCAAGTGAAACATCTAAAACTACAGCTCCAAACAGGCTCTGGTGGAGCTGTTTCCACTTACACCGCCTGAGGATCTCACACTACATTTATGTCTGTGTCCATTTGTGCTGGCTGAGAATCAGGTCTGTTAAGGTATAGGCTAAAATCTCTCTGTGGGGACAGTGCCACAGTATCACTGGAGATGGCTAGTGCCATGAAGTGAAACCTTATTCCCATTTAAAGTGATGGGAGTTTTGCCATTAACTTTACAGGTGCCAGGATTTCACCCATGATCTCTGATGTAAGGTTTTACAATAACCTTCTTTGTTGACATTTCAACACGGGTGTGTCATTTTCACTACAAACAAAATCTCTCCAAAATGGAGACCTTTCAATGCACTGATTAGGCCAGAAGATCACATTGAAAGATTATCCTGGTGTACTTGGGAAAATTCTAATCACCCATCATTGAGATCTCTGGGGAAATATTTTGTGTGGACAAATCCCCATGTAGGTCATTTCCACAGAACCTACAGTAATCTGGTATAGAGGGGAGGTTTTACTGTGCCATACACAGAGATAAGACATTCCACTGTGTGTTTAGCCTTTGCAAAAGGCTTCTCTGTCTGCCCAGACGTGGGCACTGGATAGCACAGACAGGAAGTATGCCAGACTGACTATGCAGTAGGCTGCATGGAACATGTGCAGAAATGAGCAAGAAACTGCTTAACGATTAATCACTTTCAACCTTTGTTCTTGTTAAAGACTTGATTGTTGGACAAGGCTAGTAATGAGTCAAGGTTTCTGTGTCTGTTGCTATGAGATTGTGCGAGTGCGGGATCTCATCTTCAGTCCCTGCAAAAAATGCAACTTTCTCTTTGGCCAGATTTTCATGAGCTAGAATGAAAGCACTGTTAAAACAGCACATACTTGTGGCAATACCAACTTTTGGCATTTCTCACATGTAATTCCCCCATGTTCCTGGAGTGGTGATAGCAAAAATATAAAAAACAAAAGAAAACACTGCTAGCTGAAACTTGGCACACAGCATTTCAGGAGTTTGTGAAATTAAAAAAACAAAGTGCTTACAAAGTGTTTATACAGTAAACTTGTTCATATCCAGCAGCCCCAGGACCAGGAGGTTGCTGAATATTCAAATATTCTGGATAATGGAGAGGTATACTTCGCAATGCATAACACTAAAGAAAAACAAGATTAAATATTAAGAAACAAACATGTAGGCAGAGTATTTTATTTACCAACAATAGTGTTGTGTACTGTAAACTTATACTGTGTTTGCTGTATATATTTATTTACTTTCACTATACTGTACTTATGGAAAACGTAATTAAAATTCACTTGTGGTTAAACTGCTGATTATTTGAGAGTTCTGCATAATAGAATTCTGGATACAAAGATTACTGTACAATAAACCCTCGAAATATACAGCTTCAAGTTGCGCACAACTCGCTTTAATGCAAGTTAAGCACAATCTGAAGGTGCTCCGTAGCTGTCAACCTGCCTAGCAGCCCACCAGCCTTGGCTGGTCAGTTTCCCAGGTGCTGCAAGCAGTGGGGAGACAGGAACCAGGCTGCAATCTCATTCCCAGCTCCTGCAAGCCCAGGGGAGCCAGGAAGCAGGCTGCAACCTGGTTCCTGTCTCCCTACCTTGACTTGCACAAAAATTTGAGTTACACAGGGGTTGCAAGAACACAACCCCCGTGTAACTCGAGGGTTTACTGTAGTCAGAACTGCACAAAGAACTAACTGCAAGTTGCATTTTTTCTCCTTTGTAATTTGAAAGTGTTTAAAAAGGGTTTTGCTGATTGGATATGATTATGTACATTGGCCAAGGTAGTACATGCAAAGTGCCTATCATGATGTTGATGATGATTATTTTATTATTTTAAATTTCCAAGAGAATAGAGAATAATTCTGTAGAAATGCCAAGAGAAAGTGATTATACAATTAAAATGAGGGAAAAGAAAATTTTGGTAGCAAACTTTGTATTTTTTCCTCTCATTGTTGGCATCCCATAGGCCCATATCTTCAGCTACTGTAGGAGAGACTAGTATATAGTGAGAAAGAATATTTCAGTAAGTGAGGTTTTTCACGTGAATGCTGCAGAACTATGCTGTGCCACAGACTTCCTGTCTGACTTTTGGCTAGTCACTCATGGCCAGAGTGATTTCATTAGGAGTTAAATGCTTTTGAAAATCCCACTAGGTGCCTAGATGTACATGCTGATGTCTGAATATGTTTAAAACTCAGACCTCTAGCCTCTTTGAACCCCAGTTCCGCATCTGTACAAAGGGGATAATACTAATTCCCTATTTCACAAAGGTGTTATGAAGGTAATATGTTACTGACTGTGAAGAACTCTGACTCAGTAATGGTGGGACCATGTAAGCACCTTTGATAGATATAAACGGTTATCCTGTCCAGCACTTAGGTGGGGCTACTTCCCAGTCTAGGACAATATAAGGCACTGATGCCCTGGAGCTTTAAATATACAGTGCAGCTGGACCACTCAGATTAATTCCTGATCCTGCTGCTTCCAGATGGATTGATAAAAACCATCTACCCACATAACTCTTTTACTGAATTCCAGGTGAGTTGAGGGCAGAGGGTCACCTCCATGAAGCATCCAGGACTCAGGAGACAATCATTATTCCTCAAATAAATTATACTTTTCAAATGTTTTTTGTGACATTCTTTTCTGATTTTGCACTCTTTGGACTGTCTTGTGTATTCGTACTTTGAGCTGTATACCTCAGCTGTAGTTGGTCAGAGAAGTCATGTATTGTTTATTTCCTTTCTCTTACTGGAGGTGAGCACAAGCATCCCTAGCAGGCATTTCTTTCTTGCCTTTGGAAAATCCGGTTGTCACAAATCCTCATGCATATGCCTTCAAAGTGTGACTTCCACAAACATTTTTGCCAGTCAAGGTTGACAGCTGAAGATGTTAATGGAAGGCAAATGAAGAAGTGGGGCCATGTGGTCGAGGGTCAGTTTTTCTGAAATTTAAAAAATTATTGAAAGGAACACAATTTGCTTTCTTCACCTGGCATTTTTAACTTCAGGATGTTTAACACCGAAAATGATCATCTTCTCTCCCAAGTCTTGCACTTCCACAAGTACTTATCTTTATTCAGATTAGAGCCTGTTAAGTAAATGGCATGCATACAAACTCATTCGTGTTGGCAGGATCTGGATCAGAAAAAGCATCTGAATAGATTATGATATGAGCAGATAGATTTGTGTATGAAAACAATACCCTTAGTCTCAAAACCATGGGCCTGATTTGCCACTGTCATCTTGTACAGGTATGCAAAGTGACAGGAAAAAAAGGTGTACGATGCTACCTGATCAGAATGGTAGAGTTTTACACCTACTTTAAACAAGGTACAAGGCAATGGAGAATTAGGCCTACCTTGCTTTGTAAGCCCTCTCTGCACAGTATTATTTTTATCCATCTCTGACATGTGTCAGTTCAATTTTCAGTGGGTATAATTTGGCATAGATTCATTGACTTCAAGGGAACTATGTTGATTTACACCTGTAGAAGATCTGGTACTATACAGACTGCTATCATTAAAATTAATAGAATATTTAACATATTCCTAATAATAATTAATAATACTTCTGGTTCAGAGGATATGTGTACACAGCAATTAAACCCCACACCTGGCTCATGCCAGCTGACTTGGGCTCTCCGGGCTCTGATTAAAGAGACTGTTTAATTGCAGTGTAGAGATTCCAGCTCAGGCTGGAGTCTGGGCCATAGGACCTTGTGAGGTGGGAGGGTCCCAGAGCACGTTAAGTACAAAGGTTTACACCACAAATAAACAGCCCATTAGGCTGGGTCCTGCAAGCGCAGGCCAGTTGGTACACGCCAGTCTTAAGTGCAGTGTGGATGTGCCCTGAGTCTCTGCAGCCATTCCTGCTTATGCTACCATCTCATAATCAATTTTTCAGTGTGGTGGGGCAAACCAAAAAATAATTGAAAATAAAAAGTTTTACGATGACGGGAAAGCAAGGATTTTTTTAAAAACTTCTGTTTGTTGCCAAAACAGGTAGGTAAATTTGACACAAGTTTGTGAAATGTTTTAAGCAACCCAAATCTGTGGGGGTGGGAGGTTTGGGGCAAAAACAAAATCGTCAGAAAAATCCAGCTGAGCTGTGTATCTCATGGCAGAAGAAGGGTCAAGCTAGGTCAGTATTTGAAAATGCGGCCCCAAGGAAAAGCCCAGCATACTGCGTAAAGTGGAGCTGCACTTCAATAGATTCCTTGTCAGCTGGCAGTAAACTGATGGCTCAGCATGTGGCAAGTTGAAAGTGCCATCTTATGCGTGAGCAAGAGGCCAACATTTTGGTTGCTCAGGTTAGGAAAGACTCCTCATTAGTGTGTCCCTGCAGGGTACAGCCAATGGGGTTTTATAATAGCCTATAAACACTGCAAGCAAGTTTAACTACTAAGGCCAGGTCTACACTAGAACTTCAAGTCAATCGTAGATACGCAGTTCTAGCTATGGCAATTGCATAGCTGGAATCGACTTATCAACAATCAACCTACCTGGCCTTCTTCATTGATGGAGGTCTACAGGAGAAACTTATCCTGTCATCCTCCCTTACCCCTAGCAAGATTGAGAAGTACAGGGGTCAACTGTTGGCCCAGGTAATTAATTCGATTTCACATGTCCCTACGAGGCACGCAAAATCAAACCTCAGAAGATGGACCCTGACCAGGTCAATTTATCAGGTGGTCTAGATTTACCCTTAGTAGGGGACAGAGGAGAATCTATGCAGAAGTCTTGACCTACACCATGGATAGCTTGCTAGGCTAATGGAGACAACCAAGACTCAAATTTTTTAGTCTTTAAGGTGCCACAGGGCTGCGTGTTATTTGCGAAGCTACAAACTTCCCCTCAGAAACTGCTTAAGAAAAGTGAACAAAATGTAAAGACTTAGTTGCCAGTTAAACAAGAAGTTATATAGCTTCTCCCTTGGAGAGTGCAGGATCTAGAGGTTTTCATCAACCAAACGTCAGACCTTGGGCAGACTTCAGTGACTAAATCTGATGGGATTTACTTTTTTTTTTACTTCTGTACGTGTTTTGTTAGAGCAGTACTGATGCCAGGAGAGAAACAAGAGCTGCTTCTCCAAGCCTGACACTGTGAAAGCAAAATGAACACTGTCATATAACAGAAAGGCAGTAAAATAATCTTCCTCTTTTGAGAGAAAATTGAGAACTATAACTTATTTTGTCACAAGTGCCAATTCTGCTTGGTTAGGAGGCACAGTCTCTGAGGGGGCTGTGGTTTAGCAAACATTATTTTCATTTTCATTTTCTCACACCAAAAATAATATTCACCAACTTCAGTGCCCTTTGGGGTGGGGGAGGCAGAAAATTGTTTGTGACCATATTTCCAACCAAATTTCCACAAGACACCTTTGAATTACGTGTTTAGAAATGAAAACTTACAACGATATTGGAGCAGGGAGGCTCAGAGTACTTTAATAGAGGATTTCAAAAGGGTATTAGATGGTGACCAGAAACCCAGTGTATGACTGTAGGCATGTTTTACCAATATAAAACAAAGGGAGAATTCTTGTGAGGCTCAGAGCTGCAGATAGGTAGGTAGTACAGGTTGAACCTCTCTCATCCAGCACTCTCAGGACCTGACTGGTGCCAGATGAGAGAATTTGTTGGACAATGGGAGGTCAATATTTTGAGGTCAATATTTTCTAGCACATTATCAATACTTCCACTGCTTATTGGGCTCTTAGAAGATATTTAGGGGTAAATTACAGCTAAAAAACAGCACAGAACAAAGCAGCAGACATGTAGCACTGTAAAGACTAACAAAATGATTTATTCAGTGATGAGCTTTCGTGGGACAGACTCATTTAAATTGATCTGATGAAGTGGGTCTGCCCCACGAAAGCTCATCACCGAATAAATCATTTTGTTAGTCTTTAAAGTGCTACATGACTGCTGTTTTGTTTTGTTGGAGTACAGACTAACAGGGCTACCTCTCTGTTACTATTCAACATGCAAAGCACAGAACAGTAAGGCCGTGTCTACACTAGCCAAAACCTTCGAAACGGCTATGCAAATGGCCATTTCAAAGTTTACTAATGAAGCGCTGAAATACATATTCAGCGCCTCATTAGCATGCGGGCAGCCGCAGCACTTCGAAATTGACGCGGCTCACAGCCACATGGCTCGTCCAGACAGGGCTCCTTTTTGAAAGGAGAAATTCCTTTCTGCTCATAGGAATAAGGGGACTTCGAAGTAGGCAGGGTCCTTTCGAAAAGGAGCCCCGTCTGGACGAACTGCATGGCGGCGAGCCGCGTCAATTTCGAAGTGCTGCGGCCGCCCGCATGCTAATGAGGCTCTGAATATGCATTTCAGCGCTTCATTAGTAAACTTCAAAACGGCCATTTGCATGGCCATTTCGAAGTTTTTGGCTAGTGTAGACACAGCCTAAGAGCCAGGAGTGGTGGCTGTACACAAATGTTATGGGACCATGGGACTGCTGGCCATACTGATAAATGGTCATCTGGCTAACTAAAATCATGCAGGATTATGGAGTTTGCCAGATGAGAGAGTTACGGGATTAGAGAGGTTCAGCCTCTGCTGGGTCCAACATACTTCAAAAAGGAAACTGGATCTGGGTATTGTCTAGTCACTCTTTCTGTCTTTAGGACCGTAGGGGACACTCCCAGGTTCTTACCTGATGCTCCTCCTGGGGGCATGGAACTCTGCCGTCCAGATGCCCAGACCCCAAAACCAGTGCTTCAGACTTCTGAGCTCCCCTTGCCTCTCTCATGTGCCCACCTAGGCTGTGGGGTCTCTGGGATTCTAGTTCAATCTCTTTGGGGACAATGAGGTAGGGAATCAAGGAATTCAGGTTTAGTACAGGAATTTCTTCATCATAGTCACTTTACTGTTCAAAACACCGGAGAGTTACAGATCTCTGACTGCAGAATAATGAAAGTTCTGAGATGCACCATCCCCTTATCGGATCTCACCCCACTGTGAGTCTGAGGCATCTTAGTATATCAGGCATGGCAGAGTTTGTCTTGTGCTCTGGCTTGTGCAAAGCTTTTAATTTTGTGATGATGGGTATGTTTCCCCCCTCTGCTCAGGGCAGCACTTGCTGCCTATGGCTGGGGGTGAGGCAAGCAATAACACTAGGTGATCACCTGACCTCCATGGGTCATAAGGAGAGCCTCAGGTGAGCCCACGTGGTGTCCTGTTTTCACTTTGGGAAGTACACTCATCCCTCACTATACGAGAACAATTGGTTCCCAACTTTCTGTTTGTAGGTGAAAACTTGTAAGAGGGACACTAAATTCCCATTAAAATACAAGTAAAAGTCTCTGGTTGATTACTAGTGCTCCTAATTGGGGAAAGGAGTGGCAGCATGCAGCTTGAAAGGTAAGTGAACCTTTGGGGTGGGGTGTTGGAAAAGGTGCAGTACTTGTGGGGGGTGCAGTGGGCTGGAGGGTGCATGGGAGGTTGCGGGCCGGGGTGTTGGGAGAGGGGCCGGGGGGGGCTGCGGGTCTCCCCGCACCCCAGGTAGGGACCCCATGGCTGGCTCTGCTCCAGCCGTGGGGCTGCGGGTCTCCCCGCCCCACAGTCAGGGACCCCACGGCTGGCTCATACAACTGGAGGAAGTTCACTCTTTTAGCGAACAAAGGTATGTATTCATGTCCCTCGTTTTAGCAAATACTCAAAAGTCAAGTACTTGTTAAACAAAGGGTGAGTGTATGCTCACCAATGCAAGATGGATGTCATAACAGAAAACAGAATTTACAATAATTCAGGGAAGGTTTGGCAGCATGTCCTAAAAACTGTCTGACTTTGGATTTGCCTAATTTCCTCAGGAAGTTCCTTCCATAGCCCAATCCCATCAAATATTAATTTCACCCACCAGTCTGGAAAATGAAATGGTATGTGACGAGTAATGGATGTAGTGCTAGATTGTGACTTGCAGCAGGGAAGCAGGAAAACACTATGACATCCCCACATAGGCTACGCTCACTTCTGCTAGGGTTACACTAATAAAACTAAGATGGGAACTTGCCCAGTACACTTGGCGTCTAGTTATAAAGGAAAGACAATTCCAGTGAAACATTTGTTATAATTAGATACAAAACATATTGGGTAAAATTCTACTCAAGTACATCAGTGTAAATCTACTCAGGCCAGTATTTCTCACTGTATGAAAAAACGTACCTTGTTAGACAAAATATGATCTCGCTCAGACCTGTTTTACACTAGCAACAGAGAGGTAGCCATGTTAGTCTGTATACAAAAAAACAAACCAGCAGTCATGCAGCACTTTAAAGACTAACACAATGATTTATTAGATGATGAGCTTTCGTGGGACAGACCCACTTCTTCAACAGGTCTGTCCTATGAAAGCTCATCACCTAATAAATTATTTTGTTAGTCTTTCAAGTGCTATATAACTGCTGGTTTGTTCCATTTTACACTAGTGCAGCTCTGTTGACTTTTGATTTATACTGGTGTAAGTGACCAGAGAATCAGACCCAGTAGATCCAGTTCATTAAGGGCCAGTCTGCAGCATAACTAATCCTCTGCATCACATATGATTTATTAGGCAATTACTCATTTCACATGGCCTACTCTGGAACACCACCAAGTAGAGCAAATAACACATTATAGATTCATAGACTAACACCCTCATTTCGTTGACAGCAAAGAAAAATATAACACCTGAAATCTCATGATTTACACTGCCCTTCCAGTGTCTTTTTCCAAATACCGTTTGTTTTGGTTTTTTTTTTGCCCCAACTGCTCTTACAAACTTGATTGTTAAAAGTCATTTATTAGGCATTGAAAAGTGAAGCTATCCAGTTTATGTCATTTTATAAAAACCCATGAATTTCAAAAGCGTACATTAGTGAAGTCTGCATTTTCTGTGCAATGAAACTACAGATGAATTCTATTAATGGATACACCGTGTGGGTTGGGCTTAAGCTAAAGTGTAGTTTGAATATGGAAGTCAAAGCCAATTTACTGTAACATATTTTTCCCTTCAAAATATTTTAAGACGTACAAAAGTTTGCACAACATCTTGGCAGGCTGGCCTGTGGAGAGGAATACTTTCTGTCTCACGGCTGACATAAGGGCTGAGCAATGTGGCAGGGGCTGAGCAATTCTGGATTATTTCTTGCATTGAAAGAGCACGGGCAGGGTAGAATTGTGAATTTTGGGGGCTGAAATTATAATGCTGCCCTGGGAGCTGCAGGGGCTCCAAAAGAAAGTTGAGGGGTTTATTTTATTGAATACTCTCATCCCTTGTTAGACATGTACTTTACTTACGAGTACTCACGAAAACGAGGGATACATACACCTATCTTTGTTCACTAGACGAGCTAATACAAGCCTTCCCCCCTCCCCGTGGCTCCAACCCACCTCAGCCTGAAACCCCGCCAGGCCCACAGACCCAACCCACTGCAGCCTGACCCCCCCGCCTGCCCCACAGACCCAACCCACCACAGCCTGCCTGCCCCTGCCTGCCCTGCAGACCCAACCCACTGCAGCCTGAAACCCTGCCAGCCTCACAGACCCAATCTGCAGCAGCCTTAACCCCACCACCCACACCTGCACCACGGACCCAACCCACCACAGCCTAAACCCCCCCGCCCACCGCACGGACCCAACCCCCCACAGTCTAACCCCCCCCCTCAACAGACCCAACCTGCCACCAGGTTTTAACCCTCCCTCCCATTCATGGCCCCACACTGCCCCCAGCCTTTAACTCTCTCCAACCCTCCCAACCCAAGGTTCACTTACCTTTCAAAAGCAGCGCCACCTCCTGACACTCCTTTGCCAAGTTAGGAGCACTAGGAACCAATCAGAGACTTTCACTTGTATTTTAATGGGAATTTAGTGTCCCTCTTACAAGTTTTCCCCTACGAACATAAAGTTGGGAACCAACTGTGCTCATATAGCGAGGGATGAGTGTGCGTTACCCATATGGCCTAGTCTGAATGCCGCAGAATTATTTTCAATTTGAAATAGCGATAACCACCAAGAGAGAGACAATGGGGCTGAAGTAATATATTTTGTTGGACAAATCTTTTGGTGAAAGACGCAAGTGTTTACACTTCACAGAAGACCTCCAGTAAAAATTTGTTTTCCTACAGTGCTAGAAAATTCACACCTGCTAGCAGGCATAATGATATTAGCAAAACCCTCTGGACAGGTGTCATAAATAACTGCATGGAAAGGGTTAACCCTAACAGAGGGCTCTCAGCAGGGGGTGATCAGGTAAGCCAGTGGGAAGAGGAACTTTTCTGAACTGAGAACAATTGCAGTCTGAGGGGTCTTTGTGTGGCTGCAGAAGAGAACAGAGGGAGGTGGTTACTCCTGAGCAGCTGGAGTGAATCCAGTAAATATCCTGGGTGTCTCATAATCAGCCATAGATACGTAAGTAGAAGGGAAATATGTAGTTGGACACAATCAGGGTATGGTTATTTTGAATCTGGTGTGGATGTTTTGTTTTGGTTTTGGTTTTGGTTTTTTAGTGGCTTTGGTTAATGACAATTCTTTCCCCTGTATTCTGTAACTTCTAATATGAATCCCAGGGAAGTAATTCTCTGTGCTGCAATGGTATGATTGAGTTTATTCTCTCTTGTTTTGTGAATAAATTATGTTTTTTTAAGCAAGTGATCTGATTCCCTTGTCCTGAGAAGAGTCTGTATATCTTATAACCCTACGCCTTAGACTGAAGGGTCAGCTATCGGATTCCAGTTCTTTGTGTGTCTAAACTCTCCTGCAGGAAGGTTAAGAGCTTGGGGTACCCCACAGGGAGACATCCCAAGTGTGTCTTCCTGGTTTAATGTTTTTTTTTTTCTCACTTGAGTGGATGCGGTGACTACCCCCCCCCCCCACCAAGGTTGGGAATCTGTGCCCCTGGGGAGATTTTTAGGCAAAGCCTTTTATTGGCTCTGTAGTGTAGACATGGTCCTAACCCTGTGTCACCTGGGTGTGGAGACCCCACTGTTCTGCAGGCATTTTTCCCTATTATCTCCACTCTTACACCCCTTCCCTGGGAAGCTGTATCTGTTACTAGGGCCCAGCTCTGGCTTCCAGTCTGGCCAAGGGTGAGGCCTCAGGGGAAGAAAAAAAGCTGGTGTGCAGTCTCAGGAGGAGAAGGAGTAGGGGGCAGAACCATGGAGGGGTGGGGTTTCTGCATGTGACCTGCATTTGCCTTTTGACAGGTAGTCACCCTGTCCTTCCTCTTCACACCCCAGTGTGCGTGGCCTTGTGTGAAACATTGCAGAGAGAAGCCAGCCAGTTGGGCCAGAAGCAGCCAAAGCAAAGACCACTGGACCTACAGAGAACTTCCACAGTCTTGACTGGACTTTTTCTGCCCTGCGCTGACTGGCCGTTAGCTCTAACACTCTCTCCCCTTCCCTCACTGTGTCTTCACCTCGGGTTCACGCCACACCTCTTTTCCCTTCTCATCCCCTGTTCAGTCACCTCTTCCCCTCCCCTGCTCCTTGCTTCCCATTTAGAGCAGGTTTCCTAAACTGTGTTCTGCGGAACACTGGTGTTCCATGAACAGCTCGCAGGAGTGCCACGGCAGCGTAACAGCCAGCACCTATGTGGCACCTGTATATATCTTCTATTATTAAAACGAGATACAGTGTTAGTTCTTCATTGCTATGACACCTGATTCAATTGTTTCATTTTGGTTTTGCTGTATATGTTGCTCTTTGATTTTTGTGTTTGTTTGTTTTGGTTTTGGTCTGACAATTTCATAGAATCATAGAACAATAGAGCTGGAAGAGACCTAAAAAAGCCATCGAGTCGAGCCCTCTGCTCTAAGCAGGACCAAACCCATCAGATCAGCCTCGCCAAGGCTTTGTCGAGGAGAGACTTAAACACCTGCAGGGATGGAGACTCCACTACTTCCCTGGGCAGACCATTCCAATGCTTCACCACCCTCCTAGTGAAAAAGGTTTTCCTAATGTTCAATCTGAACATTATTTTCAAAGTTCTTCTGCAGAAAAATATTACTGCTTGGTGTTGTATGGTCGCAAATCATTTAAGAAAAATAGATTTAGAGAACCTCCTCCTAACTCTCCGCTCCCCAACAGTGTTCCCTCTATTTTTTAGCATCATGGGTGGAATAAATTTTGTTATGCACACCAAGACATGCAGATGCGCACCACCAATAGAAACACATGCTGCCAGCTGGGGGGCACCTGAATCTCTCCTGAACAGCCACCTAAGCACTCATCTTACAGGAAACACTGCTGCCCACCTGAAAAACTTAATGCAGCTACCCTACTGTTTGCTGCCATGCTCTGCTTCTCTTTGCTTGTGTATTAGACCCCTGTCCTTGCCCTGAATCTGTCTTGACTCATGGGACTGTAAACACTTTGGATCAAAGATTGTCTCTTGTTCTGTTTGTAGAGTTGGGGACACTGGGGGGAGTCTCTCTTCATCAGCCTCTAAGCCCTGCTGGGAAAAAAAATAAACGCAATCAACATTAATAACTGGAGCTGATTCTGTAGTGGCAGAATTTACTGTTTTCTTTCACCTTCATTGTTCCTGGGAGAACTGAAGGAGTAGGGTGGCCATCCGTCCCATATTTGGTGGGATGGTCCCTTATTTAGGATGCCAAAAAGGCATCCCGACTTATATTTAAAAGAGACTAATTGTCCTGTATTTGGGTCCCCTCACCCACCCGGGGACCTCTTCTGCCAGCAGCTCCTGGCCAGAGAGCACTCAGCTGCCACGTCTGTGCTACTTGCCCAGGGCTCCGAGAGGAAGGGCAGGTGGCTGCCGCTTCCCTGGTGCTTGGGGGTGGGGGAGGGCCGGTGGCTGCCACTGCCCCAGAGCTGGAGGGGTGAACAGCCGGCAGCTGTTGCTACCCTGCGGCTGAGGCGGCGGGGGGAGGGAGAGGAGAGTGCTGGTGCCTGCCACTTCCCTTGCGGGGGAGCAGGGGGAGGGCTGGTGGCTGCCGCTTCCCTGGGCCTCCCGGTGTTGGCAGGGGAGAGCGCCACCTCCTTCCCCACTCCCTGGGGCTTGGTGGAGCCAGGAGAAACAGCCCCCCCCCCCCCCGATATCTCCCTGTCCCATATTTGGGGTGGGAAGACATGGTCACCTTATGAAGGTGCAAATGAAAAGGCACCGGTCACTGCACCGAAAGTGACAGCTAACCACTTCCTTGTGTCTGAGAAGGTACCAAATAGCTGTCACGTCTAGTAGAAAGTTTCACTATAATAGTTGTTGTTTCTTACCAAATTAAAGGTGTCAATAGATGCAGTAACAGCAACGAAGGGTCCTGTGGCACCTTACAGACTAACAGAAAAGTTTTGAGCATGAGCTTTCGTGAGCACAGACAGACTCAAAACTTTTCTGTTAGTCTATAAGGTGCCACAGGACCCTTCATTGCTGTTACAGATCCAGACTAACACGGCTGCCCCTCCGATAGATGCAGTGTCTGTTGGCATGTAATCATACGAATTGCCATGTGTTCTTATGGGAGTTCCCTATAAAATTCCCAGGAGAGCTCAGTTACTTCCTTTGAGGTTCCATAAACTCCTGTTAGAATGTCAAGGTTTCCCACTGAAACCACATGGTAGGTTTTCAAAGCCTGCATTAGAGTTACTACTTCTGATCGCTTCTTTGTATGAGCCTCTGTTATCAGTCTCTTGTCCTGCGGCTTAAGGGGCAGTGCTGCCCACTTGCTCGGTGTAAAAAGAGTCATTGCCTTTTCAGGATGTTTTTTAATTTTTTATTCATTTTATCATTCAAAAGCCGTTTTGGTTTTGTTTCTTTTTTTTCTTTTTCAGGATCAGCAGCACTCCGTGGTAGGCCAAGGTGCAGGCCCCAGTCCAAATTCCAGTCCTTGCTCAAATCCAAACTCTGGAAGTGGTTACGTGACCTCGCCCCAGCAATCAATGTTGAATCAGCAACTGATGGAAAAGAAACAGGCTCTGCAGAGGCAGATGATGGAGCAAAAACAGCAGCTCCTTCTACAGCAGCAGATGATGGCAGAAGCAGTAAATTTCCTTTCTAATTTCTATTTTATTTTCATCAGATACATAAAAATTAGGGATGGGAGAGATCAGTTAGGTCATTTTGTCCATCCACTGAACACTAATTGCTGTTTCCTATAGCAGATAGTGCTTTGTTCAGCCTATTTTAAATAATTTGAGTGTTGAAGCTTTTACTACTTTCTTTAGGAGACTATCCCACAGTCTGAGTTCTTATCATTATGAGATTTTTCCTAATATTGAGTCTAAATTTCCAGTAACTCAGTTTCATTTGGTTACTCCAGATTATGGCCCCAATCAAGCAAAGCACATGCTTAATTTTAAGCCTGTGAGAGGCCCCAGGGACCCAATTCTCATTTATACTGAAGCCACTGTGACCACTCTAGCTATGTAGAAAAGCATTCAAGTGAGTGTAAGTTATTTGTTTGCGCCCACTTTAAGGATTCTGTAAATGGGCAGAGTGGTGTAAAGTAGTTTTAGTGTACACTGGAATAAGGAGCATTGACTTCAATGGCAGGTGCTTAAAGTTAAGCACTTCCTGAAGTGTTTTGCTGGATCATGGGCTATATGAATTCTATTTCATATTTCAGACACACCGTTAGATCTATATAGCCAGTGGTCATACCTCTCTTTGATTTGAGGGAAAGCAGAGAGTTTCTTTTACGGTGCTTTATTTGTAATTCTGGTTCCTAGGGGCCCAATTCTCTGTTGCTCTCTAGCTGGTGCAGCCATAAACCCCAGTGTAAAGTGAGTGAGAAATCATGACAATTTAAGTTGGCAGCTCCTCTCATCTACTTTGTACCGGTGTCAGGGACTATACAAGAGGCAGAGCAATGGAGAATCGGGCCCAGCATGCAGCCTGAGAAGCACTGAAAGGAAAGGTAAAAAGAAATGAAAATAATAATTCCAAAGTGATGCCCTCTATGGATCAGTTTGTGGTCATTTGTGTTCCGTGCTTGTTATATATGACACACAAGCACACAGACACACACATCAAACAGTCTCCATTGCAATTTAGAAGAATTACTGCAGACCAAGGCTTTTATGGGAACAAAATGGTTTCTGTTCTTCACAAGGGTTCAGGTTGGGAGGTTTGTTAAGATGAGCCTGATAAATCTTAATCAGAGTACAAGTTCCCAAACTGCAATATGGAAACGCCTGAATACCACAACAAAGAGTGTTCTCACAGTGTTTACAGCCATGGTGGGAAGCAGAAGAACCAGATTTCTCACAAGAGGGCCTGTTTTAGGCAGAAGAGGTCAAACTAGGTCTGATTTCTGACCAGGTTCAGATGAACATCCAGTGCCTAATTCACATTTATACTGAGCCTTCTTTTCACCATTCTGGCAGTGTAAAGAATCTAGAAAATAAATTGTAACTTACCTCCACATTAATGCCCCTGCACATTGCCAGAGTCGTGTACAGCAGCCTTTGTGTAAATGAGAAACCTCCTCCCCTGACACCAGTGGTTTTGGATATTTACAGAGTTAAGTCAACTTAAATTACATCGGTGATAATAAGCTGGTTCGATTATATCGATTGTACATGTCTGCACAATGCTCCATGTGTTGGCAGAACACATCCACAGATGGTGCTCTTAATCAAGAGAAAGAGAACGTTGCATAGCTATCCCACTATGCAACCTGCCACCTTCTTCATCTGGGACATCTGGGAATAGATCACAATGTATGTTGGGAGTATAGGGGTATGCCCCCTGGCCCATGATACAGTACTTTCTGTCCCATCATTCCATGGGCTTCCAACTTTGTTCTGCACCATTTTTGAACAGCCCCTGTAATCTGAAAGCATCGATTTTGACCTGCTCACCAGTCTGGTGATGAGCGTTATGAACACAATGCAAGTGATCCTACAATATTTCATGTGTTGTGAAACATAAGGCAAACCTCTGGTGCTTGTCCTTCTTGCACAGTGGAAATACCTAATCCAAACTTGCTGCTGGCTTTCACAGAGCAGGTGTACACTGTGGAACCTTGGTACTGGGCTTGGCAAACAAGCACTTGAGTGGTGGGATCACTTTGTGATGCATCTATGGGACAACAAGCTGTGGCAGCAGAACTTCTGGACGTGCCAAGACCCTTCCCGGAACTGTGTGTAGCTCGCCCCTGCCCTGCCGTGCAAAGACACCCGAATGAGAGCTGACTTCACGATGGAAAAGTGAGTGGTGCTTAGTGCATGAGAGCTGCCAACTTAAGAGTGCTACTGGTCAGGCGCAAATCAGTTTGGAGCTGGAAATTCTATTGTAGTAGTTGCAGTGGTGCAAGTGTGCAGGGTCTTTTACTGGCGTCTGCTACAAAGGATTGTTTGAATCAGCGATGCTTTGAAGGAGCATTTTGGCAATGAGCTGAGCAATGTGCAGGAAATACTTGATGTTGAACCAATGGGATTGCCAAACTGCAGAGGGAAAATAGATGACATGCATATAACAATTTTGGCGCCAGACTATCTTGCAACGGAGTATGGCAACCAAAAGGGCATCTTCTCCAGAGCCCTGCAAGCACTGGTGAATCACCATGGCTTTTTCACTGACATCAAGGTGGATTGGTCATGGGAGGTGCATGACGCACACCTCCGTATGAACACTGGCCATTATGGAAAGCTATAGGCAGGGACTTGCTTTCCAGATCAGAAGATTCCAACCGGGGATGTTTAAATGTCCGGAATAATCCTTGGAGACCCAGCCTACTCCATGTTCATGAAGCCTTACAGGAAGAGCCTAGAAAGCAGCAAGGAGCGCTTCAACAACAGGCTCAGCTGGTGCCAAAAGACTGTTGAATGTGCTTTTGACAGATTAAAAGGCTCCGGTGTTGCCTTTTTGACAGGACAGGCCTGTCTGAAGACAATATTCCAATAGTCATAGCAGCCTGCTGTACTCCTCATGGTATTTGCAAAATGATGGGAGAAATGTTTCCCCAGCTGGAGCGCCGAGGTGGATTGGCTGGCTACTGTGTTTGAGCTGCCAGCTACCTGGGCAGTTAGAAGGGCTTAGCAGGGAGCTGTTCAAATCAGAGGTGCTTTGAAGGAGCATTTTGGAAATGAGTCCCAGTGATGTAGCGTTATGCATATGGCTGGCAATATTTACTTGCTGCTCTGAATGACCCCTTTGCTTCCTGAGCTTTAATTACAATCAGCAAATGTTCTTCTCTGTGTTTGAATTTTAGCGGCAATTACCACGTGCATGACACAAAGATTCATTTTGTTTTACAGACTGTATTTTAATTAAAGGATAATGTACTATTTTTATTTGCAAACAGGGGACATGGCAATGAGGAGCAATCTTTCACTTAAGGGTTTCAAAGTTGTGTGTAACTCTGGCTTTCATTGGAAAAACCAGTCGCTGGGGTGGCGTGTAAGGTGTAGTACAGTGAAATATGGGGGAAGTCCATGTGTCGTGGTGGCTACAGGGAAGTCCAGTCTGAGTTTTTCATTAAATGTCTCCACTGGCATGCTTGTTTTGCTGTCTGCTGTGTGTGTTGACTGCTGCACTTTGCAAAGCACGCCCTCCTTACTCCTCCTGGTTTGCCTCCATATCTGATGGACGCCCTCAGCTGGTATATCTGAGGTAGGCCTCACTCCCTCAGGGAGCTGATGGGCAGGATCCCTTGGGACGCTAATATGAGGGGGGAAGGAGTCCAGGAGAGCTGGCTGTATTCTAAAGAAGCCATATTGAGGCAGCAGGCGCAAACAATCCCAGTGTGCAGAAAGAATAGCAAATATGTCAGGTGACAAGCATGGCTTAACGGAGAAACCTCAGGTAGTCTTACACACAAACGGGAAGCGTACAAGAAGTGGAAGCTTGGACAGGTGCCTAAAGAGGAGTATAAAGGGCCTTGCTCAGGCATGCAGGGGTGTAATCAGAAAGCTGATGGGGTTCAACAAGGAGAAGTGCAAATCCTGCACCTAGGGTGGAAGAATCCCCTGCCCACCTACAGGCTGGGGACCACCTGGCTAGGCCAGGTGTGTCCAGCACGACAGGGGCAGCTTCCAGCACCCTGCCATGAGATACAGGGGTGGAGCTGGCAGGGCTCTCTGTGGAGAATGCAGGCTCTGTCCCTCGCTGGGGTTTGTCCCCACAGGGTCCCCGTAACGAGTATTCCCAGCGCGCACTCGTTCTCTCACTCTCCCGCCGGCATGGTAGCAGAGCAGCCCCGCTGAGGGCGTCAAGCCACTGAGGATGCTGCCGAACGGCATCATGCAGGTTGCCTACTACAGCCAGGCCGTCATCACCGAGGAGTTGCTGCAGGGCCAGCTCTACCCTACCCTGAGGTGGCAGCGCAGGAGTTCCGTGCCCTGCTCACCAAAATGAGCAGTGTCCTCAAGGTAGTGGCACCCAGCTGGACAGACAGAACACAGACGGACTGACTGGGCTGGAGGGGGAGTGGGGAGTTGTCAGGACAGATGGACAGGCTGAGCTGGAGAGGCAGTGGGGGGTGTTGAGACAGATGGATGGAGAAGCTGGGCTAGAGAGGTGCATGCAGGGGTTGGGTCTAAGGCTGGGGGTGGTTTGGGATTGCGGGGTGTTTGTGGCTGTGGGCGGGTGGGGAGGCTGGGGGTGGTTTGGGGCTGGGGGAGGGTTTAACCTGGGAGCAGTTTGGAGCTGTGGGAGGTGTTAAGTCTGAGGGCAGGGGGAGCAGTTCAGGGCTGCAAGGGGTTTAAGTCTGGGTGCGGGGGGTGGTTTGGGCCTATTTTGTGTTCGGCCCTGCAGAACGTGTCAAAAATTGCCGTGTGGCCCCCCGATGAAAAAAGATTGGACACCCCTGGTCTAGGCAGCAGTTTTGCAGAAAAGGACCTGGGTGGATTACAGTAAACAAGAAGCTGGATATGAGTCAGCAGAGTGCCCTTCTTGTCAAGAAGGCTAATGGCACATTGGGCTGCATTATTAGGAGCATTGCCAGCAGATCAAAGGAAGTGATTATTCCCCTGTACCTGGGACTATGGGGCCACACCTGGAGCACTGTGTCCCGTTTTGTGTCCCTCCCGCAGAAGCGATGTGGACAAATTGGAGACCAGAGGAGGGCAGCAAAAATTGGTATGGGGCTGGAGCACATGACTTAAAAGGAGAGGCTGAGGGAACTGGGCTTCCTCTTCGGAGGAAAAGGATGGGCCGGGATTTGACAGCTGCCTTCAGTTACCTGAGCAGGGTTTGCAAAGAGGATTTTCAGTGGTAACAGATTACAAAGCAAGGAGCAACAGTCTCAAGTTGCAGTGGAGGAGATTTAGGTTGCATATTAGGAAGAACTATTTCATTAGGAGGGTGCTGAAGCACTGGAATGGGTTGCCCAAGAAGATGGTGGAAACTCCATCCCTAGAGGTTTTTAAACCCAGGCTTGACAAAGCTATGACTAGAATGATTTGGTCAGGGTTGGTCCTACTTTGAGCAGAAAGTGGACTAGATGACCTCCTGAGGTCTCTTCCAACCCTAAACTTCACATACCCTGAAGCCAAAGAAACAACGGACAGCGGCAATATTGTGTGTGTGCTCTCAGCCATGACTCATAAAGGTTACACTGTCCCTTGGCTAGCACACAGCTTGGTGAGAGTCCCAAATATGGTGGGCTTGGCAGCCAGTGGTTGGGAAGCGGGAATGGGCAAAATGGGACCATGGGTCTGGGTGGTTAGCAAAGAGGGCTTAGGGAGACTATTCTGAATATTGGTACGCTTTTCCATAGGCTGGGGTAATCAAACCTGATACCTGACTCCTGAGAGTGACCCAGGATGCCAGGGTGCATCTCCTTCATGCATGCAGCTTCTGACTGGGTCTGTAGGAGGTTCGCCTGTGTGCTGCTTTGATCCCTGCAGAAATGTACTGGTTGGCATGGCAAAGTTTCCTCCAGCAGGGGAAGAAACAAGCAGCTCTGCCAAGGAACCTTAAGCATAGGATCTCAGAGTATCTACTCAAAAATGTCCTGGAGATCTCTATGGAGGATTCCCAAGTCATCCTGCTGTACATTAACAAATTTTTCCACCAGGCCCCAGTGGTGTAGCTGCATAGTCTCTGTTCTTAATGTCTCTCTCTTAACCCTCCTCTACTATATAATAAAATAAATAAGATCTCAATTAACTGTAAGTATGCAGTATTAAATCAAAATGTGTGCTTACTGAGTGTTGGAACTGGAGTGACAGGACTGGCTTAACCTCTCCAAAATCAAAAATAGGTTCTGCCTTGCCAAGCCTCCACATGCCCCTATCACGTCATTCTCCACCTCTCCTTCCTCACCTACCACTTCATCTTTGGGGTTGACTTTGCTGGCTGCTGACTTCAGTCCCCTGCCCCCACAACTCATGGCGATGGGGTCACAGCTGAAGATGGTGAGCATTTCCTCATGGATGTGGTGTGTCTTTGGTGCTGCACAAACGCAACAGTTGGCCTTCTTTGCCATCTGGCATGCCTGCCTCAGCGCCTGGTTGTATGCCTTTTGTGTCCTTTCTCCTGTATGCCATGAGCAATATGCCCTACAGCTGGAGCAAAGCTGTGACTGCACAGCCTCCTCTCTCCACCCCCGCAGACCCAACAGCTCCAGTGTGTTCTAGGTGGGAGTGCATCTGTTCCGGACAGCCAGCATGGTCAGCTGGGAAGATGCAGTGTGAACAGTCCACGCTGAACAAACAGGAAGAGGGATTTTAAAAGTTTCCAGGCCTTTAAACAGGGGAGGTGCACATCTCTGTGTACCTGCAAGGCAGCAGATCTCAAACTGCTGACCAGGATGGGCATTGTGGGCCACCTCCTGGAGGCCTCTGAGGGCAACCTCAGCAAGGGCAGTGCCTATGCCACACTGACTACATCACAGAAAGCTCTGTCCTGATTTTCATGTTGGTTTAATTTTGTCAGTCTAATGGGGGAGTTACAGAGGCTGGCGGAACATTTTAGCATGCACATCTCCACTGTTTTGTCAAAGAAAACTGACTTTTGTTGACAAAACTGTATAGTGTAGACAAGGTCTTATTCTAGCTGTGATTCTGAAAACTGTGTCCTTTGAGGTTTACAAATTCCTACGTGCCACCTTCTTCAGCTGTGCTCAAAAAATCTTTTTTGTCTCCCCCATCCTCCCTCCCAAACATAGATTGTGTTTCAGATACAGGTGAAAGTTTGGCTAGATTTGCTGGCAGGTTCACAGAGAAAGCAGATTGCAGAGCTTTTTGGATGCAGAGGATGTTCAGCTCCCTTTGCTAGCAGATGGTGGGAATTGTGAGAGACCACCCACATGCTGCCTCTGGGAATCTACAGAGGACTCGTCCCCAGCTCACTGCTGTGCACGCTGGGTTGCTAGAAGTGAGCGGATTCCTTCTGTTTGAAGTTTTGAAAACTCCTGGAGAGTGTCACAACTTGAGCTTCTGGTTTTTGGCATGTGTTTCCTGGAGGCCAAGGGGGTGAATATACCCACCACACTTCACAAACAGAGCACTAACTGAAGAGACCTGGTTTCTGAGATTATTTTCCCAGCATTTTTTCAGGGGAGGCTGCTCCTGCTCAGCCCGCCTCAGACCAGAGGCTCACACTAATCCCAAGCATGAAATACAAGTGCAGTGTTCAGCACACTCAGGAGAATGGGTGAGATTCAGGAGTTAATGGACAGTAAACACAATGCTAGGCATGACTGTGTGTAAATCAATACTGCTGATTTGGTAGTTAATTATTATTATAGAAATATATTATAAACAAATACAGGTGAAAGCCCAAATCCTTGCTCACACTTGCTGACACGTCGTGTCATTTCTGGGATGCCTGACAGGTTATAAATAATGTTCTGGAGCCAGATTTTTGAGTCAAACAAGATCATATTTGCTTATGCTTCGCTTTACAACTTGCTTTATTTCACCAAGAGGGTGATGCAGCACTGGAATGCATTATCTAGGGTGGGGAGGGAATCGCCATCCTTAGCGGTTTTTAAGTCCCAGCTTGACAAAGTCCTGGCTGGGATGATTAAGTTAGGGTTGATCCTGCTTTTATAGTGTGAAATACAAGATAAGGAAAGCAGCCAGAAAGGATAAGGTGAAATGGTTAGAGGAGCAGTGTGAAGATATAGGCTATGTCTACACTAGCCCCAGAACTTCAAAAGGGGCATGACAATGAACCTGATTGAAAGACGCTAATGAAGCGCTGCCATGAATATGCAGTGCCTCATTAGCATAATGGCGGCCACAGCACTTTGAAAGCACTGCTTTCGATCACACGCAACATGTCTACACGGATTCCTTTTTGAAAGGACCCCACACACTTCGAAATCCCCTTATTCCTATTTGGTTATAGGAATAAGGGGATATTGAAGAGTGTGGGGTCCTTGCAAAAAAGGACACCATGTAGACGAGCCGTGTGCAATCAAAAGCAGTGCTTTTGATGTGCTGCAGACGCCATTATGTTAATGAGGCAATGCATATTCATGGAAGTGCCTCATTAGCATCTCTCGATTAGGTTCATTGTCATGCCCCTTTCGAAGTTCTGGGGCTAGTGCAGACATAGCCATAGAGAGGTATTACGGCAAGTCCAGAGAGGTATATAAGATTATTAGAAATATTAATAGGAAGTGGCAGCCAAAGCAGAAAGCAATCAAAGATGAGAACGCAGTGGTCATGAACAAGAAGTTGGTTGTGCAGCAATGGATGAGATATTGCTCCAATCTGTACAAAGCACAGTTGGATCCAAATGTCTCAGAGAGACTGATGGAAGAACTGAAAGAGATATCCCCATCGAGCATTGAGAGCGAGACCAATATTTCGAAGGAGGAAGTAGAAAGAGCAATGAAACAGCTAAAGAACAGCAAAAGCCCTAGAAATGATAAGCTCATAGGAGGGATGATCAAGTACAGTGGAGAAAGTATGATTCAGGAAATACACAGATTATGTAATACATTGTGGAAAGAACGGAAGGCACCCGAGGAATGGACAAAATCTGTGCTAGTGACAATACGCAGAAAAGGAAGCACGTTGGAGTGCAAAAACTACAGCACAATTGCCCAAAGGAGTCATCTAGGCAAGATGTTGATGATGATACTGATGGAGAGACTGAAATCGCAGATAGAAGAATGTCTAGCAGATGAACAAGCAGGATTCAGGAAAGATAGCGGTACCATATAGCAGATATTGGCACTAAGATTGATAGCAGGGAAAGCTTGATGAAACAAGAACATCTACAATTGCTTTGTCGATTTTCAGAAGGCATTTGACGGTATAGATCAGAAAGTGACTTGGGTGGTGTTGGAGTCAAATGGAGTGGATAGCAGACTGATATGGTTGATGAAGGATATCAATGACAATGTGGAGACAATGGTGAGAACATGCAGAGAGTTGGGAAGGTGGTTTAGAACAAGTAGTGGTATGAGACAAGGAGATCCAATATTACTGAGTATCTTCATCACAAACCTAGAGAGAGCAATGGACAAGATCAAGGACAAGGAAGAAGGGATGTTGGTGTACAGGATGAGAATTAACACCTTGAGGTTCACATATGATATAGTTGTCATTGAGGAAGACAAAGAAAGGCTAGTGAGGACGGTGCAGGTGCTAAATGAGGAGAAAATGTGGTACAAACTGATTATGAACAACGATAAAACCAATGGTATTTGGAGATAAGGAAATAGGAAGATGTGTTTGAACTAGAGAACGTAGAGAAGTTCACGTATCTGGGGAGCAACATAACGGATGATCTAGACTGTAAGAAGGAAATAGTGACTAGAATAGCAAAAGCAAGAGCGAGTTGAAAGATCAGGAAAAACAAAGCAATTAGCTTAGGAACAAAGCTGAGCGTCTTGAAAACGTGTATTCAGTAGCATGTTGTGGGGATGTGAGACATGGGTGATAACAAAAAATTTGAAGAGAAAACGATATTGGCGTTCGAGAAGTGTTGTTATAGAAAGATCCTGAGAATAGGATGGATGCCGAAGGTCACCAATGAGGAATTATATACGAAGATACAGCCAAAAGAGCCTACTGCAGAAGGTTATACAATGCAAGTTACAGCTAGTCTGGCATATCTGCAGAATGAACAACAAACAAAAAGTCAAGACCCTGGATTTTGGCATAATGGACAGTTCAGATAGGAGAGGCAGACCCCACAGATGGGTAGATGGGTAGATGATATAGTAGATTGGTGCAGAGCTAATCTACAGAAACTAAGGCACTCTGCACTGGACAGGGAAAGATGGAAGGAAATAGTGAGGGAGAAATCAGATGCCAACTTGCACTGAGACCATGGTTGTTGATAGTGATGATGATCCTGTTTTGGACAGGAGGCTGGATTTGATGACCTCGTGAGGTTTCTTCCAGCCCTAGGATTCTGTGATTCTACACATTCCAAGGGGAGTATTAGGCCTGTTCTTGTACCATTGAAATCAATGAAAGTTTTGCCACTGAGTTCTGTGTGTCAGCTAAAGCCCTTGATGAGGAGATCAGGACATGTGCTGTTGACATTATCAGTTTATGAATCTAACACCATGAACCTGATGCCTGCAAGATGGGCTCCCTTAGCAGCCCAGGGAGAATTCAGGGTTCTGCCCCACTCTCTTTTCAGGCCTTTTCCTTAAGGGAGAATAACAAACAGAATCTCCTGGAGCCAACAGGCTGCATTTGTCTGGCAGAGAGCACATACCTTCCTTCACAGCCCAGCTAAATTGTGTGAGAGGCAGCCTTTAGCCACAGGTAAGGCTGATGGACCCAGGTTGTCCACAGGAGGGAACGAACCTGCGCCAGTGCCTCTCTACAGCATGCACTAAAACCCAGTTGGCCCTCAGCATGTAACCCCAGAGGCACCGAAACCACTGCCAAAGGAGAGTGACATCGGCTCTACAGGCTAAGCTGAGAACCAGCAGACTTCACTCTATACTGACCGTCCCATCCTGTCATAGTTCCCCTTTCTTCTCCCTGTGTCATAGACATGGCCATTGAAATCAGAGCTTCGGCACAGAATCCTCACCACCACAGGGGTTGGCTTCCTCAGCGGCAAGACCATTTTCCTCCAGGACTGTGCACTTCTGCTGCCAGCATCTCTGTGTCACCTCTAAGAGGCATGGGCTTTTCAGGGCACACCTCTGAGAGGTGTTAGACTGACAGGCTTGGTACAGGGGCTGACAGACAGATGGTAGAACACAGAGGGGATTTTGCCTCAGGTGCAGTGTAGACACAATGGCACAGTGAAGAGGAAGGAGGTGGGTGAGGGGAAGGGATTGGCTTTGAGGAGAAGGGAAAAGGTAGAAAGGTCACAGGCTCATGTTTTAGTTCCCAAATCTCAGTTTTTCACCAGTTTTTGCTTTCTCTTCCTTGAGACAAGGCTAGGGTGGCCACATTGCCCTGTGGCAAATATAGGACACTGGTCTCCAGGGATAAGGAGCTGCCGTTCCATGTCAGGGCTCCTCAGCAATGGGGGCAGCTGCCCCACAGTTAGGCACCAGGGATGGGGGCTCCAAAGTCTCCTGATGAGGGGGAATAGAGGATGGGAGCTCCACAGCCTCCCAGCATGGGGGCACCAGGGAATGAAGAGGCCACCCTGTGGCAGAGCTCACCAGCAGCAAAGGCTACCTCTGCGGGGTGCCATGGAATGGGGCAGCCATCCAGTGGAGGAGGTTCCTGGCAGTGGAGGCTGCCATCTCGTTACACTGAGTCCCAGGGAACAGGAACCCCACAACATATGGGACAGTTAGCCCATTTTCTTAAAGTCGGGATGCCTGTGAGACAGCTTCAATAAGGGACTGTCCTGGGAAAAACGGGACAGTTGGTTACCGTAGACAAGGCTAGTATTATTGAAGTTAATTATTTATATTATGACAATGTCCTGTATCCCCAATTAGAATCATGGCTTGATTGCATTAGACCCAGTACAAACTTACAAGCTGAAGCAGATTTTTTTGGTTGTGTCACTGGTACCCAAAATGAGGAAGAATAGACCACTAGACTGCTAGGGCTTGATCCAGTAGACAATAACTTTAATGGGAGCAGGACCAGACTCAAAGCTATTGAAATCAGAGGAAGACTTCCATTGGTTTTAATAGATTGGGGCCATAAAGAGCAATTTTAACGCTTTGGTCAGCACTACCACTGTGGCAGTGGGAGGCAAGGGGAAGGAACCACTTCCATTTGGTAAGTACAAGTAGAAAGTATAAAGAAAACAAAGTAACATATTTCCATTTCTGCTCTAATTCCCTAGGAGAAAATTGCTCCACAAGATCAACTGAACAGACACTTGATAAGGCCACCACCAGATTACAAAGACCAAAGAAGGAACGTGGTCAGCATGCAGCAAGCAAACCAGTATTCTGGTAAGGGGACTTAACCAAAAAGAAAACCGTGGTTATGAAGACTGGCCAGAAGGCCTCCACAAGTACTGACAGGATAGGCCTGATTCAGTGTCAGTTACGTCGGGTGCAAAAGCAAGTGCCAAGTGGATGTGAAATTCCACTGTTCAGATACGGCATTTTGTGCCAGCATAAATAACAGGAAATGAAGTAGTGGAGAATAGTGTCTTGAAGGCTCCCCCACCCTCAGGAAATCTTCAGGGAGAAAATTCCGGATTGACACCCGCCTTGCCAAGTGGGTGCTGCAGATTGCGCCTCTGCTGTACATTTTGAAAACATCAGTACTATAGCTATGGTATTATTGAAATTGCAAAACAATATTAATAGTATCAATTAGCCAGTCTGTTTCATACAAGCATCTCACATTGGCCAGTACCAGCTGCTTCAGAGGAATAAGCAAGAATCCCCCTTAATGAAAGAACCTGCCCCATCAGTAGATGGTTACTTTATGTTCTGAAGCATGAGAGTCTATATATCCTTAATTCATTGACTGTACCCTAGCTGATATAATTGCGGTGATCTCAATAATCATTTACCCATCCACTCCTTTTTTGAAACATCAGTCTCAATGATGTCTTGTAGCAATGAGTTCCACAGATCGCTTAAGTGTGGTGTAAAAAGAAAGTTCCTTTGAGCCATTTGAAGTTTGATGTCTTTCATTTTCTTTGTCAAACTGTCTAATGGAGGTAATTAGCAATTCTCCAGAATAATCCCTTTGGGCCTTACTTCAGTGGGAGTTGTGCCTAAATAAGGACTACAGAGGGATGGGTTTGGATTTGAATTTGTATTCTGTTTGTTTTCCCACATTAAGAGTAGGCTGCACAGCATGGAGAGAGAACAAAAATGGAATCAGAAAGAGATGCAGGAAAGGAGGAAGATGCAGCAGATAAGATTAGAGTGGAATTCTGTTCTGAAGAATGATACTGTAAAATAGGATTGTGGGATTCTATGACATTTGCTTTGAGTGATCTCCATATCTAATATGCTCAACTAACAAGCTGTATTGTAAACTCAGCTTGGAATCAGAGTTCTTTCCTTCTCATAGATCTATATTCCGTAACAAATATTTTCAGGTCAAGATATGCCCTTAGTGACATTTTGCAGATCTATTGTCTTCAAGAAGGTTCCATAGGCATCAGTGACTCAAATTTAGCAAGCAGTTCTGCTGAGGGTGACCATCATAGGGTGTACTTTCCATTTAGTGTCTAGAGCTGATTAAGTCTGACACTGTAGGGGGCTCCCTGTCTCAGTCTCCCTTAATATAATCATTAAGTTCACCAAGGCTTTACATAGGGAAAAATACCCTTCTGTGGAATCTTTTTTCTTAACCAAAGACCCAATGAAAACACAAGCAAGACTGCACCTAAGCATCTTAGCTGGTTGGCAGAGCCAGTCTCAGTTTATCCATTCCCACCCATATCCACCAGTTTGCTCCAGAAGTGTTCTCTCGGTTGGGTCCCCACCCTAGAGCCAGGTCTTCCACTATCTGGAAGAAACCTTCCCCAGAGCTAGAAAGCTACAATGATCTGTCAGCTGCAGCTCTTCTGTGGGGCAGCCTATATTTCCTGACTGCCTGGTCTTCCTGACACAATTTGGGAGTTTCCTGATTCTAGGAGCACATCCTCTAGGGCTCCTTGTTCTAGAGAGTACTCTTGCTCAGCTTTCCTAGGAGCAACTCTCCTTGGAAGCTTCCTCTAAGAAGATATGAGTAGCAATATGGGGTCAGCTAGCACCTAGCCCAGAATCTTGTTTTCCAGCAGCAGCCAGTGCCACATGCTCCAGAAGAATTGAATGGGACAGAGGAATTGATTGAGTGACCTACCCCTGTCATTCAGGGCCTGCTCTCTGGGAACCACCTCAGAGAGCCCTGTGACCCTTTATCAGGCTCATTAGCAAATTAGCCAAACCTGCCAAACAGCAGGGTTGCTTGGGCTGTTACAGTGCAGTTGTGTTGATTTGGAACATGTGACTGTGTGGTAAGGTCATGTGTCAGAGCCAGACAGAGAGAAAGTTGTGAAGGGTTTGGTAAATAGGTGAAGATAATTAGTATCTTGCTGATTGTTGTCCATTGCACATATTGTGGCTCAGGTACAGATTTAGTTGCTTCCAGATGGGCTGACTTAGCTTATTTTCCCTTACAGGAGCCTGCCCCAGTTGGGTTAGTCCCTGAGTCCCCTCAAAGGCTAAGCTCCCATGACAGTGAGCTAGAAAGAATAGACCCCAGTTTATCTCTGCTGTAACATCACCTGCAGTGCAAGCCAGAGCGAAAACACCACCAGCTCTTGCAATTTGGAACTGTGCGAGATTTTTCTTCTTAAAGCTCTTGGAGTTCCATGATTGACTGCGACTCTCTGCTTTTGTTTTAAAAACAGTACTTTTTTAGCCCTCCCAACTGTGGAGAAAAGTGACCCAAACGCACTTAAAGTTCAAATATCAGAAAGCAAATAAAAATCTCATGCCAACCTCATGACACTTTGGAGACTGATGCCTTATTTTTGCGGGTTTAGGCTTGGCAATCCTAGACATGTAGAGCTTGCAAGGACCTCAAGAGGTCAGCAAGTACATCTGCCCCTTCCCCACCAAGCTGAGGCCAAATTAAATCACCAGCTATAACAGAATATACACAAGGAGCAAAGTTGGAGCAGAGTAACTTTTCCAAGTAGAACAGGAGACAGGGCTTTGCTATAAGCTTGCAGGAAACCCGCCAGACTGTTGCACAAGGGAGCAGCAGCTGGGAATCACTTGCTTGTTTCTGGGAATAGCTGTGCTTAAGTCATGGAAGAAAGGAAACAGCTCAAAACACAAGAAGTTAAATAAAATACCATGAAAATACTGTGAAACGCTACTTAGTATTGCATTCCTGGGCGTTTTTCCACCATGATAACAATAAACCCCATCTCCATGGCAGGTAAACTCAGCAATAAATTCTCCTGAGTACCACCGTGTCCCTCACTGTCTAAGCTGCTATGGAAGAAATGTCTTCCCATCTGGAAGAAATTAGTGTGGAAAATATTTTGGTTAAAAATGCAAGGCTAAAAATAGTAACACAAAAAAAGAGCAAACTTTGCCTCTTGGAGGAGATATGGAAGCAAGGCCCTGAGCACATCTGACCTGTAACAATCTTGTGGAATGGCACAAGAGTTGGGAGGTGGTAGCACTCAGATTTGTTAAGGAGCTGGCCAGTTCCACCTGAGGAGTGGCTTCATCCCAGCCATAAGTGAAATGAGTCTGTCAATGTGTTAAGGCATCTTTATGTAACCTGCTAAGAGTTGCAATTCTCCTCTTACGTCAACTCCATCTCTGTGTAATTCACCTGATTTCAGAGTAGCTATTCCATTTACTCTGGTGCAAATGAGAGGAGAATCAGGCCCCAGGCATTCCTCGATAGCACTGACCAGTGTGACCATATTACTTGAGAAACAGATTGTTAGGTCATCAGTTTTGGAGATTGATTAATGAAGTGATCGACTCAGCAACAATTTTTACCTTAGTAAAAATCCTTACCAAAAATCTAGTGCAGCTCAGCGGCCTGTCAATAGCATTCCCTGAGACTAGGTGCTCGGGATGCATGTCATCCTGGAACATGCATAATTCTCCCACCTTCCTAGGGAGGCTTGTGCTGCAGAAGACCAGCTGTGTTGGTTTGGAACATATGACTGTTGTAGGGTTATGGCTAGGAGCCAGACAGAGAGAAACCTGTGAAGGGTTTGGTAAATGGGTGAAGATAATTAGGTTCTTGTTGATTGCGGCCCATTGCACAAATTGGGGCCCAGCTTCAAAGAGATTTCCACCCCACCTCAGTGGCCAAAATAGTAATGATTAGTAAATAAGCTCATCTCACATATAAATGTACATTAAAAAAAATTAAACACCTGTAGGAAGGAGAAATGAAAACATTCTATTCCAATGTCTAGAAAGCAGAGGGATGATGAATATATATCCCCATTTCACATACAGGTTGTATCTCCTTCATCCCAGGACCCTCAGGACCTGAGTGGTCCCAGACAAGAAGATTTGCTGGATGAGGGGAGGTCAGTCCGGCTGCCTGGAAGGGGGACCATGCTCCTGCAAGGATCCCTCCTCCAGGGCTTCTGGGCTACCCCCGTGTGGCTGTGGCCCCATGGTTACAGGGCTGCCAGTGGGGCTCTCTGCCTTGCCAGCTCCCTGCCATGGGGCTGCTGGGGTTCCCCCAGGCAAGAAGGGGGCCCCATAGCTGGGGCTGCCAGCAAGGCTCCGCCCCTCATCCAGCACCCAGCCACAGGACTGCCCAGGTTCCCCTGCCCGCAGCCAGGATCCCTGAAGCTGGGACTGCCAGCAGGTCTTGCACCCCAGCTGGCTTCCTGCTGCAGGGCTGCCCAGGTTCCCGTCTGGTGTCCTGGCAGCTGCTCTCTGGTCCAGCAACATCCATTGTCTTGCCAGATGAGGGATGTTGTCATACAAGAGCATGCCAAATAAGGGAGTTTCAACCTGTACAGGGAAATGCAAGCTCAGACAAGTTAAGTGACTTGCCCAAAGTCACATAGACCATCAATGGCATAGCGAATAAGAAATTAGAAATATTGATCGGCACTCCATTGCATTCTAATCACTGAAGTATGCTGTCTCCCATGGCTGACGTTTTATTGCAATGAAAATACAGTAAATTCTTCTCTCCTTGGTAGTGGTTGTCATTTTTTTTGCCAAGGGTTTTTTTTTTTTTTTTTTTTTTTTTGGTTTCTAACTTATGGAGGCAGAAGAATTGCAGACTACTGATACTGCAGTCAAGGACTATGGATCTGACCCAGCTTCTGCTTAAGTCAATGAAAAGATCACCAATGACTTAAATGGAAAGTGGATCTGATCTTACTTCAGGTAGTATGGATTTTGGAGACCTCACCAACAAGTAGAATCTTCATGAGTCCACCAAGGGCAACATGCACCAGCTGAGAGCTTATTCTATAGGGAAATTTGATTTTAAGCTACTGTGCATCTTAATGAAACAAAGTCTCACTACAGATCTTTGTTTTTGTTTTCATTTTCTAGGTGGTTCCCCTGCAGTGAGTATGAGCTCCAATCAGTCGTTATCAAATCCGATATCCACTCACAGCATTATGTCACAGAATTCTAGCCTTTTGACAACTCCCCATGGATCCAGAATGCCTTGTATTTCAGCAGCCCGGAACATTGGCTGTTATGGAAACATTTCTTCTAATCAATCGAGCTCATACAACATGACGTCAGGAATGAACCAAATGCACCACAGAAACCAAAACCAAATTATAACCAGTCAAAATAACCCCATGATGTCTCGCCAGTCAATCCTGACACAAGGAAACAACATAACAGCTTTTGGGACTGGGTCAGTAGTTAACCCTCAGCAAGTGAGAACAGGTTTAAACCATGGAACGACAGGTATCCCAGCACAAAGACCATCAAACGTGATGATCACTTCCAGTGCTGTTGCTCAAAACTGGCCCCCTCCAGAGGCAGCAACAAAGCAGCAGGATGCACTGAAACCAACAGGTGTTCGTTTCCCGACAAGCACTCCATATCCTAACCAGTCTCTGCAGCGCTCCATAGGCAACACACAGTTTCCTCAGCGTGCTATGGCACCTCCTAACCAATTAGCAACATCAGGACAAATGAGACCTCCTCTCAACCAAATGAACCAACCTGTAAATGGACAGCCTGTTGGGTCACTAAGAGGTGTAAGTGTAGGACCGAACCAGATCAGAGCACAAACGGTGCCTAACTTGAATCATCCGGGAACAAGTATGACACCACCATCATCCCTACATTCAACCAATTTTACATCCACCAACCAAAACTCTAGGGCTTACCAAGGAACTGACCATGGTAATGACTTAGCCTTTGACTTTCTTAACCAGCAGGGTGACAACATAGGGCCTGCACTCAACAGTGATTCAGACTTTATAGAATCATTATTGAAAACAGAGCCTGGTAATGATGACTGGATGAAAGACATCAACCTTGATGAAATCTTGGGGAGTCACTCATAAGAAACAATGCTGATGACAAAGCACACATGCGCTAAGTACTGAAAGGTGGGATTGACAATAGATCTCTCTTTAAAGGCCAACAATCTGCTATGTTAATTTACTCTCCAGCGGCTGGGCTATCTAAGAATCAATGATTTAAAATGAGGATCCTAGTGGAGAGAGTACTCTGTTTGAAGAGATGGTCTAAGAACTAAAGCTGATTCTAAATCTTACCCTAGATGACAGTATAATGGAGGGTGATGGTTATACCTGTCAAGTTAAAACAGAGGAGGAGGTTTACAGCCAATCCATTAGATGTGCAGCTGTTGCTCTCCCGGGAGCTGTCTGCATTTGGCTTAGGAAGGTGTATAAGCTGCATTCTGCAAACAGATGTCCTAAAGGGTGTGCTTGACCCCCATACAGTCCTGGACAAAGTGCTCAGGGTCTTCTATCCTCAGTAGAAGTACTCTGTGCCTCACAAGGTCACACCCCCTGTACAACTAATTCTTGTATGTTATAAATATTGTTTACTTCTATATAATAGAAATTCTCATTTTTCCTTTCAATGGGTTTCATTTTAAACCATCTAACTTTTGCAGAAAAGGGGAGTGGTTCCTTTCAAGGAGGGAGGAAAGTGGTTTGTGTGAGAGACATGCCAGAGTCTCACCGGACGCTAGCTTTTACATTCTCTCTTCTGGCATTTGGTCTGTTGTAAGCAGGGGGGCTGTTTTTCCAATACGTAAGAGGTTCAGTGTAGTCCCTGGTTTAAATATGCCATCGGCCCCTTGCTTCTACAGATGGTGCCAGTGGCTAGAATGGGCAGCTTGAGTGAGATACAGGCGAGGACTGACCCCAAAAGAATACTTCCCCATTCCATATCTGAGTTTCACATGTATTCAACTTCAGGTTGAACATCTCTAAACTGGCACTCTGTCATCCAGCAACATCCATAACCTGGCGTGATTATAGTTAGCTGGACAACCACTTATTGTGAGTGTGAGAAAGTTTCCTGTTGTCCCATAAAGTTTGTTTACAGCCACCAGTCCTGGCTCTCAGTGTTCTATGCTGTTATTTAGCTCTAATTTACCCCTAAATATCTTATAAGTGCCCAGTAAGCAGTGGAAGTGTTGGTAATGTACTAGACAATATTGGCCTTATATAGTCTGTCAAATTCTCACGGCCAGCACATGTCAGATCCTGAAAGAGCAGGGATATATGTGCATGTAGGAAGACCTCCATTGTGATTTTGATTCAGTCTGCAACCATGCAGTGTGGCTCCTGTGGAGAATATCTGTAGCTTTTTCATTCACCAGGTCGAGACAGTCAGAAGAGAGACCATGCTTGGGCACTCTAAGCACTGGTGATGGTCTGGTGGATGCTCACCATGGGCCAGATTCTATACCTTTACTCAGGTGGAGTAGGCCCTTCCTTTCTGAATTGCCCCAGTGAAACCAAAATGTGCTGGTAATATACTGAAATCAATGAGCCTATTTGCAGAGGAAGGTATACTTCTAATGCATACTATACTGATGCAGCCAGAGTCGAGATATCAAAATCTGGCCCTTCAAACTCATCTGTTCAAAAAACAGTCGGCCTGGTTATTTTCCCAGTTGCCCACCTGGCAGGGAGGTTGAGTGCTCTGTTTATAACACTGTGGGAGAGATGGGATGTTGCCAGTCAGGTGAAAAACACGTTTGCACTGAATTGGTGAGAATCCTTCACAACCTTGTCTGAGTCAGAGAAGGCTAGACACAGCAAGGGAATACACAGTCCATTTGTAGATGCTTGGAGGTGATCCAAGAGATAACACTAGACCGTCTGTATGGGTTTCAATTAATCCATGTTGTGTGTCACCATGAATGGAGTTGACACTTTGCAGGATCTCTTGTACTCATGTGGTGCATTTCTGAATGGTACAAGAAGTTTAGCAAGGATTCTGTTCCTAATGCATTCCAGTACATCATTACTTTGTGGAGAAGTTCCTTCTTCAGGGCTTCTGAAATACATACACACAAGATCAGAAGCCCCAGCATCCTTAGAGAGTGTTTGACATGTTTCCACAATGCACTCTACCAGCTCCGCTGCCCTGGGCAGGTGGAGTCAGAGCCATGGTCCTATCCGTGCATCTCCCTGTTTCACAGAGGAGAAATGGAGGTCGGTAAGGGGGAAGCCCCTTTACATTCTCCCTGCTCTGTGCACCAGTGCAGAGGCTGACCAGGGCCTTCCTCTGAACAGTCAGGGATCGCTCCCAGGCAGAGAGCTACATTAAGGGGGTAGAGAAGGGAGGACACAAACAGTACAAGAGGTGGTGGCGGCAGGAGGTTTTACCTCCAAGGAGTCTCAGACCAGGAGAACCTTCTGCACCTGTAGAAAGGGTGCATCAGCCTCTCACTGCACTGGGCCAGAGTTCTGGTTACATTTCTAACCCACCCAGACATGCGCTTGCTGGAATGTTCAGCACTGCTAGACCCAATAGCCACTCTTCCCCCACTGCATGCCTTGGGCTCAGAGAGCAGGGCTGTCTGCTCTGTCTGATCACCAACTTCCTCATCCCAAGTCATGTAACTTTCTGCCCAGATTGAGAGTGAAGTGAAACAAGCATCTGGGAGTAGAGCAATACCATGGATCTGAGCCTACACTCCCTGGCACCTGTAGAAATCAGGAGTGATTCCACTGCTGTAATAGAGTTACGCCAGTTTAAATCAGGTGTAGGATCAAAATCAGCCCTCCTGTGCCATCGAGCTTTAGAAGAATAGGGTTGGAAGAGACCTCAGGAGGTCATCAAAGCAGGGTCAGTCCAATCCCTCAAGTCAGAACTTTGTCAACCTGGGACTTGAAATCTTTCAGGATGAAGATTCCACCTCCCTAAGCGATGCAGTCCAGTGATCCACCAGCCTACTAATGAAATAGCTTTTCCTAATATCCAACCTAGATTTTAACCTAGTGTAACTTGAGACCATTGCTTCTTGTTCTATCACCTGCCACCACTGAGAATAGCCTACCTCCAGTCTCTTTGGGACCGCCCCCCCACCCCTTTCAGGTAATTGAAGGCTGCTATCAAATCTTCAGAAGGCTAAATAATCCCAGTTCCCTCAGTCTTGCCTCATAAGTCACATGTCTCAGCCCTGTGATCATTTTCATTGCCCTCCACTGGACCCTCCAATGTGTTCACATCCTTTAGAAGAGAGACCCAAAACTGGACACACTACTCCAGAGGTGGTCTCATCAGTGCCGAATAGAGAGGAATAATCACATCCCTGGATCCGCTGGCAATGCTCTACACTAACACAGCTCAATACGCCATTAGCTTTCTTGACATCAGTGTCAACTTTTGACTCATATCCAGCTGTTTATCTACTATAATTCCTGTGTACTTTTCTGCAGAACTTCTGCTTAGCCAGTCAGTCGCCACCCTATAGCAATGTGGCATTCTTCTGTCCTAAGTGCGAGACTCTACACTTATCCTTGTTGAACCTCAGATTTCTTTAGGCCCAATCCTTCAATTTATCTAAGTCTCTCTGGACTTTAACCTGTCCCTCCAGCATATCTACCTCTCCCCGCCTGTTTAGTGTCATCCGTAAACTTGCTGAGGATGCAATCCATCCCATCGTCTACACCATTAATGGGGTTGTTGATTAAAACCAGTCCTAGGACCATCTCCAGAACACTGCTCTTCATGTTGGCAGCTAACTAATCAAGCAACTAATCACTGCTTGTTGAGCCTGATGATCTAGACAAATTTCTGTTCACCTTATACTCCATTCATCCAAGACATATTTCTTTAACTTCCTGGCAGGAATACTATGGGAGACCATATCTAAAGCTTTGCTAAAGTCAAGGTGTATAACATCCACCACTTTCCCCCATCCACAGGGCCAAATAGCTCATCATAGGAGGCCATTAGGTTGGTCAAGCATGACTTGCCCTTGGTGAATCCTTGTTGACTGTTCCTGAGCACCTTCCTCTCCTCCAAATGCTTCAAAATAGATTCCTTGAGGATCCCACTCCCCCACCTGATCTTTTTCCAGGGACTGAGGTTAGGCCAACTGGTCTGTAGTTCCCCAGATTCTCCTCCTTCCTTTTTTTTTTTTAAGTTGGGCACTATATTTGCCTTTTTCCATTTGTCCAGGACCTCTCCCAATCGCCACAAATTTTCAAAGATAATGGCCAATGGGTCTGCAATAACTTTAACCAACACGCTCGGATGCATTAGAGCCAGCCCTAGGCATGTCGTATGCAGAGTCAATGTGTTGGTCAGCAGTGAAGCTAAAGTTCTTACATGAATGATTGAATTCCTGTTCAGTAGTGGCTGAGAGTACACTCCTTCTTCAATGGTCTTATCAGAAGCCCTGAGCAAGAGGTCTGGTAACCCCCTGAAATGGCATATGTACTTATGGGCAATTGAGCCAAGTCACTGCTGGGCAATAGCCAGGAGTCCCTTACCACAGTCCTAACTCAGGCAAAATTTACATTTCCCCCTCCCCCTGAACACTGAAGAGCAGATCCTCAGCAGGGCTACCCCTACATGGGCAGCTTCTGTCAGCAGAGGTCACTGTCGAAAGAGAAACCTCAGCAGTACCTCTATCAATAGGTCACATCTACACATAAAAGTGGCTCAAAAGAGCAAGGCTCTCTGTTAACAGAACGGCCGCACTGCCCTGCCCTCTCTTGACAGAACGGCTGATTGCAAGCTGTGCAAACCCTGCTGTCCAGGGAACCACAAGCCCTCTCTGTCAACAGAACTGTCTACAGTAGCACGCTGTCGACAAACTCTGTCAACAGAGTGCTATACCTGACTGGGGAGAGGTATAACAATGCGGGCTGAACAGCTGTTTTATAGGCAAACTCTTGAGAGAGCACTTGACCCATGTTAACGCTCAGCGAGTTTTGTCGACAAAACCCCAGTTTGTCAACAGAGGCTGCCTGTGTAGACATAGCCCAGGTGTAAATGGGCACAACTGAGAATGTGGCCCCAATACTACAACTTTGGTCCTCAGCTTAATCCAGCATCCACTGAAGTTAATGAGAATTTGTCCAAGGACAGCAGGCATTGAGTCAGGCCCTTAATTGAGTCTAAATTCTGTCACCATAACATTAAACAATGTATATTGTACACAAATTCAACCTCCCATGCAGCAGTGTAAAGGTTATTTGCTGTTGTATTAAGATACAAAATGCATTTTAAATGTGAGCCCATGAATGACTTTCGTGACCAAAACTTGAAACCAATCTCAGTTCTGAAGAACCCCGGTCTCTAAAACAATCTTGCTTTGTGTAAGAGTGGCCACGTGCGCTTCCCTTATGTTTTTCACCACAGACCAGGAGCTCTTTGCAGTATTGGGTTGTAAATATAAAGATTTATTTGTTTTTGTAAACTTTTGTAAAAACAAATTAATAATAATATTTTGGTAGGAATAATAAAATCATATTCTTTGGGTTATATTTATATATATGTGAAATAAATATACTATCAAAAAAGTTGTATTTTATACAAAAAGTAAATGGTTACCTTTTGTATTCTAATATACAAAGTTTTGTATGGTATGATTGTTTATTTTCAGCCTCAGACTTAAACATTGGGTTGTGAGGGAGGGCAGAACGGGATCGTTGGACCTTTTCCCTTTATTTCCGGTGGCTTTGGAGCAAGCCTTTAAAAATACTTCAGATCCATTCTAAGCTGAAGTTCTCCTGAAGCCTCAATCCGAAAACATTCCAGGTTTCAACACTTCTTTTATTTTAGCCTTGTGGGGAGGAGTTACATGTAACTGTCATGTCCTTGTTGCATGTGCGTCTGCTTTATACTTTCTCATATTATAAAACAGTATTTCTCTATACAAACTGAAAGGAAAAATTGCTGTACATAAATGTTTGTGTTTTATGCATTTTTAGATGTGGCTGTATATACCTCCTAGTACTATGCAGTGATTCTTATTCAACTCCATTTATTTTTCACCTAAACGTGAATAGTATATATTTTTTTTAATAGCTATCAAAATTCCACCAAGTAAATCAATCAAAATGTTCTGGATGTCTCTTTTCTTAATGTGAACTTCATCATTAATGTCTATTTATTCAGCTGTCCATTTGTTTCATTAAATTACGGGAATATTTTGAAAAAAATGCATCCTACAGCTTTTGTTTGCTAAGACTATCCATTGGAGAGGAAAATTAGATTTTTTTTTCTCTAGTCTAAGGCAATGTCTTCATTATTATAAATAATTACCACAGTAACATTATATGTATCACTACATTTTAAAATCTAAGTCACACTTTATATGAAGGTTCCATTCATATATAAATTAGAAGGCATTTATTATTAATAGTTAATGAATGATTCATAGATTTTTAGTAAAGGGCAAATTGTTACAGAGTTTAGCAGGTCAATCATTTGTTTACATCTCTATATAATATCTTCTACTGACATGCTTATAACCATTTCCAAACACATACAACTCATGTTTACATCATACATGTATCATATATAAATAATTAATTCTTTTTAAGCCTTTTATAAATGGAAGCTTAATAGGAAGCTGTAACAAGCATTGGCAGTTTAAAGAGCTATTGATACATGATTTGACATTTACATGATAGAAATATCAGGGTACTAGAATATTTTCAATGGAACTCACATTATTTTCTCATGAGTCTAAATTTTAAGCAGTGATCCCCTTCTCGTTTGATTTCAATTCAGTATCCATGTTTCATTAACCATTATCATAATCTCAAAAAAGTTCAACGTGTACAAAATTATTTTGTATTTTGTGTGATTTCACATAGTTTAAAATTTTCATCCTACCCCTGCTGTTCAACAAATCTGTGGAATTGATTTCTTGGTAATGATAATGTTTTTGTGCACTTCAGCTACTGTTTTAATCTCTTGGAAGATTTTGAATAGGGCCCTACCAAATTTATGGCCATGAAAAATGCATTATGAACTATGAAATTTGGCCTGTCCCTGCAAATCATAGAATATTATAACTGGAAGGAACCACAAGAGGTCATCAAGCCCAGTCCCCGCCCTCATGGCAGTACCAGGCACCATCTAGATCAGGGATGCACAAAGTGGGGGGCACACCCAACATTTTGTAAGGTGGGGTGCAGTGCAATCGGCTGTCCTCCCCCAGCCCTCTGGCAGTTTCCACTGCTTTTCTAGACCTCGGCTTTCTCGTGCAGCCACCACAGCTCCTGTCGCCAAGGGAATGCCTCCCCACGGCTTCGCTAATCAGACTGCGCAGAGGCCTTGAGTCACACAGCAGGGGCAGCCAGCGAGTTTCTGGCTTGATAAGGTGTGCTCCTGGGATCCCTCCTGGGGTCCTCCCCCCGAGCACATCTCCCCCTTTGGGGCACCCCTGGATCCTCCTAACACCCCCTTACTAAGCATCCCACCCCATTTCTGAGTATCCCCTCTGCAATCCTTCCTGTGGTCCTGCCACAGGTTGGGGGAAGCTAATTGCAGGGCCAAAAAGTGGGGCCTGACGTAGAAGGTTTGCTCACCCCGATCTAGATCATCCCTGATCAGGTTCATTGGAAGGAGGGCAGAGCATGGAGCAACCTCCCCACAGTCCCTGATGAGGGCGGCCCCAGGAATTCCTCCCATGCCACATCCCCCTCCCCTTCCATACTCCACCTCATCCCGCCCACTGACCCCCCTCCCCGACCAGCCTCGTTGAGGATTACCTGAGGCAGGGAGAAAGCAGTGGATGACAGCAGCAGCTGCAGGGGGTTGCCTCCCACAACACATTCACCATGTGGTGCTCCACCACACCATTTTGGCCTGCTGAGCCCCACTACTATGGGGGGTCAGCTGGGAGCAGAGGCCTTCCAGCCACCCACTGAGAAGTGTGTCTCAATACCCAGGCTGACGCTCGCTCTGCATTGTGAGTGCAGGGCCAGGAGTGGGGTGTCGGAGAAGGCCAAGGGGAGGCAATCCCCTGAAGCTGCTGCTGTTACCACTTACCACCCACCCCTCTCCAGGCCCTGCCCCAGGTAATCCTCCTCAGCAGAGTTTCTGTAAAGGGAACTCATGTCTTAATAACCTATTAGAGTTCTTTGAAGGGGTTAACAAATGTGGACAAAGGGGATCCAGTAGATGTAGTGTGCTTAAATTTCCGGAAAGCCTTTCACAAGGTCCCTCACCAAAGGCTCTTACATAAATTAAGTTGTCATGGGATAAGAGGGAGGATCCTTTCATGGACTGAGAACTGGTTAAAAGGCAGGGAACAGACGGTAGGAATAAATGGTAAATTTTCAGAACGGAGAGGGGTAACTAGTGGTGTTCCCCAAGGGTCCTTACTGGGACCAGTCCTATTCAACTTATTCATTAGTGATCTGGAGAAGGGGGTAAGCAGTGAGGTGGCAAAGTTTGCAGATCACACTAAACTACTCAAGATATTTAAGACCGAAGCAGACTGTGAAGAACTTCAAAAAGATCTCACCAAACTGAGTGATTGGGCAACAAAAGGGTAAATGAAATTTAATATGTATAAATGTAAAGTAATGCACATTGGAAAAAATAATCCCAACTATACATACGGTATACATACAATGTGATAATTTAGCAACAACTCCTTAGGAAAGAGATCTTGGAGTCATCATGGATAGTTCTCTAAAAACATGCGTGCAGTGTTCACCATCAGTCAAAAAAAAAGCAAACAGGCTGTTAGGAATTGTTAAAAAAGGGATAGAGAATAAGAGGGAAAATACCTTATTGCCCTTGTATAAAACCACAGTACACCCACATCTTGAATACTGTGTACAGATGTGATCCCCTCATCTCAAAAAAGATATATTGGAGTTAGAAAAGGTACAGAAAAGGGCAACTAAAATGATTAGGGGTTTGGAACAGGTCCCATATGAAGAGATTAAAGAGACTAGGAATTTTCATCTTAGAAAAGAGGGGACTAACAGGGGATATGATAGAGGTATATAAAATTATGAGTGGTGTGGAGAAAGTGAACAATGAAAAATTATTTACATGTTCCCATAATATAAGAACTGGGGGACACCAAATGAAATTAATGGGCAGCAGGTTTAAAACAAATAAAAGGAAGTTCTCCTTCACACAGCACACAGTCAACCTGTGGAACTCCTTGCCACAGGAGACTGTGAAGACTGGGACTATAACAGGGTTTAAAAAGAGCTAGATAAATTCATGGAGGTTAGGTCCATCAATGGCTATTAGCCACGATGGGAAAGGAATGGTGTCCCTAGCCTCAGTTTGTCAGAAGCTGCAGAGGGATGACAGAAAAGAGATCGTTTGATCATTACCTATTCAGCTCATTCCTTCTGGGCCACCTGGTAATGGCCACTGTCAGTAGACAGGATACTGGACTGGATGGACCTTTGATCTGACCCAGTATGTCCGCTCTTATGTTCTTATATTCTTCCTCTCCCTCCCAGAGGACAGGTGGTGTGACAGTCACGTGGCCCCGAAAGATTTACAGAGAATTTATTTATTTTGATTCACACCTGTACATGACCTATACCCCACACAGCAAAAGGCAGCAAAAACAAAAAACAGGAGCTCCACCAATCTGTCCTGTAGGCAGAAATTCCTTCCCAACCCCAAACAGGGTATTCAGTAGGTTGACCAACTGGCCGTATTTGGTGGGATGGTCCTCTATTTGGGATGCCAGAAAGGCAAGTCTACTTATTTTCTAAAAGGGATGAATTGTCCCATATTTAGGCTGTTGGGCGGTGGGGGTGGGGGTGGGAGCATCCCCAGTTGCCGCTTTCCCAAGGCTCTGGGTAGAGAGGGCTGGCAGCTGCTGATTCCCGGAGCTGAGGTGATGGGGGGCCAGCTCCCTGGGAGCTTGGTGCAGCTGGGAGGAGCCTCCCCTCCCCCCATATCTCCCTTTCCCGTGTTTGGGACAGGGATACATGGTGGCCCTAGTGATCAGTTAAACCAGATGCATGTGAGGGTGGCCCACCACTCAGACACCTTGGAAAGAATTATCTATAGTAACTCAGAGCCTCCCGGTCTAATGGCCAAGCTCTGATCATCAGAGAGATTTACTAAAAGCAGTTGCAGAATGGGCAACTTCATCATACTCTCCCCTCCATAAACTTACCAAGCTCAGGGAAAGTCTGAAGTACAAATTTACAGTGGTTCAGCTACACAGGTACAGCGGGATGTCTGGTGAAGATGCTTTAAGCCAATGGGAGGGAGCTCGCCCCTTGGCTTCACTCCACCTCCACAAGAAGCGGTAGCTAAGACAGCATGGGACCATCCATACTGGAAGTGAGGTAGCTCGGCATAAACACATCTCTCAGGGTGTAAATTATTCACATCCCTGTGAGATGTAGTTACGTGAAAGTAATTTGGTGGTATAGTTGGGGCCCTATCCAGAAATGTTAAGGTTTTTTTACTTCGCACCCCAACTACTCCCCTTGGAAGGCTTTTCTAGAACTTCACTGATAGAAAGTTCATCTAATTTCAAGTCTAAACTTATTGTTGTTCACATCCATATGTTCTTATGCCATCACTGGTCCTTAGCTTAAACAAGTTCTCTTACTCCCTTTTGTTTAGCCTGCGGACGTATATTTATAGAGAACAATCCTATTTCCCCTCAGCCTTTGCTTAGGCTAAACAAGCCAAGCTCCTTAGTTCTCCTCTCGTACGGTAGAATCTCCATTCCACTGATCATCCTAATAGCCCTTCTCTGCATCCGTTCCAGCTTAAATTTGTCTTTCTTAAATAGGGGAAAATAGAATTGCAAATAGTATTCCTAAGGGCTCATCAGTGCCTTGAATAATGGTATCAAAACAAAAAGCAGTCAAGTAGCACTTTAAAGACTAGCAAAATAGTTTATTAGGTGAGCTTTCGTGGGACAGACCCACTTCTTCAGACCATAGCCAGACCAGAACAGACTCAATATTTAAGACACAGAGAACCAAAAACAGTAAGCAAGGAAGACAAATCAGAAAAAGATAATCAAGGTGAGCAAATCAGAGAGTGGAGGGGTGAGGGGGAAGATCAAGAATTAGATTGAGCCAAGTATGCAGACGAGCCCCTAGAGTGACTCAGAAAGTTCCCATCTGGGTTTAAACCATGTGTTAATGTGCCGAATTTGAATATAAAAGTCAGCTCGTCCACTTCTCTTTCTAAAACGGTGCGATAATTTCTCTTCAGTAACACACATACCTTGAGGTCATTGACAGAATGCCCCATTCCATTAAAATGTTGACTAACTGGTTTGTGGATCTGGAGTGTTTTGATGTCTGTTTTGTGCCCATTTGACCCTTTGTCTAAGGGAGTTAGAAGTCTGTCCAATATACAAAGCATCTGGGCATTGTTGGCCTATGATGGCATATATGATGTTAGTAGAGGAGCATGAGAAAGTGCCCGTGATTCTGTGAGTAACCTGGTTAGGTCCAGTGATGATATTTCCAGAGAAGATATGTGGACAAAGCTGGCAGTGGGCTTTGTTGCAGGGAAAGGTTCGTGATGGGAACTTTCTGAGTCACTATAGGGGCTCGTCTGCACACTTGGCTCAATCTAATTCTTGATCTTCCCCCCTACCCCTCCACTCTCTGATTTGCTCACCTTGATTATCTTTTTCTGATTTGTCCTCCTTGCTTACTGTTTTTGGTTCTCTGTGTCTTAAATATTGAGTCTGTTCTGGTCTGGCTATGATCTGAAGAAGTGGGTCTGTCCCACGAAAGCTCACCTAATAAACTATTTTGCTAGTCTTTAAAGTGCTACTTGACTGCTTTTTGTTTTGATAGTGTATAGACTAGCACGGCTTACTCTTGAATAATGGTAGTAATTCTTCCCTACCTCTGCCATTGTAGGATAGCATTAGCCTTTTTCATGGTCACATCAAACCGGTGGTTCCTTGTCATCCTGGGACTGACCAATACACCCCAGCCTTTCTTGAGATATATTGTCATGGGACGGGACTCACCAACATGGTTACCCTAGGAATTAGCTCAAACTTCAGCAGGGTGTGTTGTCTGTCTTCACTCCCAGCTTTCTTCATGTTCTGGTCTCTGGCCCCGTGTTGTTCCTTGAATCATGGCATCCCCTTCAAGACACTGCCCTACAGCTGTACCCATTACAGGCTCTAATCTGCTTCCATGGGTCTCAGCAGTCCCACCTTCAAGAACTCGCCACTGCGACCACTGTATGATGAGTCACCAGTCAATGGCAGATGGGTTTGATCCTTTCCCACTGCCCAGGTTTCTGTGTGACTCATCACTTACAGATAGGACTTAAGCTTCTGCTCTGGGTGGGTCACTGCTGTAGAGTCCAGTTCTTACTGTTCTTCAGCCTCCAAGTGTTTGTTGTCTAGACAAGCTGGCTCCAGAGAGTAACTCTTTAAGCATCCACATTCACACTTCCAGGTGGTTCTCACACACACTCATTCTCACAGACAACACAAGGTTTACAGGGTCATACAAGAGTAAAATGGAGTTTTAGGTACAATATGGCATCCAGTACAAAGTGTCTTATGAATATAAAGTAACCAATATAAAGGATAATACAAAGGTAGAAAGTAGTATACCAAATAACAAATCTAAAGAGTAATACAAAAGTCTGTGGCCTATTAAAAGATACAGGGTAATAGAGGGTGATACCAAGATACATAGGAATACAAAGTTCTATTAAAATATATTTACCCATTCAGGGTTGCTACCGTCTTCTCTTCCTAAACTAAACAAGCCGGGTTCTTTCAGTCTTCCCTCATAGCTCATGTTCTCTAGACCTTTAATCATTCTTGTTCCTCTTCTCTGGACCTTCTCCAATTTCTCCACATCTTTCTTGAACTGTGGTGCCCAGAACTGGACTGAAGCCTAATGAGTGCAGAGTGGAGTGGAAGAATGACTTCTTGTGTCTTGCGCTCAACACTCCTGTTAATGCATCCCAGAATCTTGTTTGCTTTTTTGGCAACAGCATCTCACTGTTAACTCATATTTAGCTTGTGGTCCACTACGACCTCCAACTTCCTTTCCACAGTACTCCCTCCTAAACAGTTGCTTCCCATTCTATATGTATGAAGCTGATTGTGTCTTCCAAGTGGAGTCCTTTGCATTTGTCCTTATTCAACTTCATCCTGTTTAGCTCAAACAATTTCTCCAGTTTGTCCAGATCATTTTGAATTACGAGTCTATCCTTCAAAGCAGTTGCAACCTCTCCCAGCTTCGTATCATCTGCAAACTTAATAAGCTTTCTCTCTATGCCAACATCTAACTCAATAAGATACTGAATAGAACCAGTCCCAAAACAGATCCCTGTGGAACCCCACCGGTTATGCACTTCCAGCATTGAGAATCACCCTCTATCAGCTCCTTAAGTATTCTAGGATGCATTTCATCAGGCCCTGGTGACTTGAAGACATCTAATTTTTCTAAGTAATTTTTAATTTGCTCTTTTTTATTTTATCCTCTAAACCTACCCCTTCCCACTAGCATGCATTATGTTAGGCATTTCTGCATCAGCCCCCTTGGTGAAGACTGAAACAAAGAAGTCATTAAGTACCTCTGCCATTTCCCAGTTTCCTGACATTGTTTCTCCCTCCTCATTGAGTAGTGGGCCTACTCTGTCCTTGGTCTTCCTCTTGCTTCTAATATATTTATAGAGTGACTTCTTGTTCTCTTTATGTCTCTAGCTGGTTTGAGCTCGTTTTGTGCCTTGGCCTTTCTAATCATGCACCTGCATACGTGTATTGTTTGCGTATATTCACCTTTTGTAATTTCTCCTAATGTCCACTTTTTATATGACTCCTTTTTGATTTTGAGATCATGAAAGATCTCCTTGCTAAGCCAAGGCAGTCTTCTACCATACTTTCGATCTTTCTTATGCAGCAGTATAGCTTGCTTTTGGGCCCTTAATAATGTCCCTTTGAAAAACTGCCAACTCTCTTCAATTGTTTTTTCTCTTAATCTTGCTTCCCATGGGACCTTACCTACCAGCTCTCTGAGTTTACCAAAATTTGCTTTCCTGAAATCTATTGTCTCTATTTTGCTGTTCTCCCTTTCTCTATTGCCTGGAATCATGAACTCTATGATGTCATGGTCACTTTCTCCCAAGCTACCTTCCACTTTCAAATTCTCAATGAGTTCTTCCCTATTTGTTCAAATCAAATCTAGAACTGCTTCCCCCAGTAGCTTTTTTCGCCTTCTGAAATAAAAAATTCCCATCCATGCAGTCCAAGAACTGGATAGTCTGTGCCTCATGGTGTTAGTTTCCCAACATATGTCTGGATAGTTGAAGTCCCCCATCACCGCCTAATCCTGTGTTTCGGATAATTTTGTTAATTGTTTAGAAAAAGTCTCATCCACCTCTTCTACCTGTGTAGGTGTTCTGTAGTAGACCCCTAGAATGATATCACTGTTGTTTTTTACCCCATTTAACCTAATCCAGAGACTCTCAACATGTCTGTCTCCTGCATCCATCTCCACCTCAGTCCAGGTGCGCACATTTTTAATATATAAGGCAACACCTCCTTCCCATTTACCCTGCCTGTCCTTCCTGAGTAAGTTGTACCCTTCTATGCCAATATTCCAGTCATGTGTATTATCCCACCAAGTCTCTGTGATACCAGTTTTCATAGTTGTTTGTTTATTAGGATTTCAAGTTCTTCCTGCTTATTACCCATACTTCTTGCATTTGTAACTGCTTTCCTGTGAACGTTAGCAAGAAGAAGTGACCTCCCTCAGTCAGGGATGCAGAGGGAACACAGCAGGGCATCTGGTGGGAGGAGCTAAGAGGGCTATGCCCCACCTGCTGGAAGCAGAGGGGTGGAACCACCAGGGGAAATATAAAAGGCTGGCTGGTGGCTCAGTTGGGAGGGAGCTGCCAAAGGACATAGATGCTTCTTTCCAGCTGCTGGAATGGGATACCAAGGAGAACCACTGCTGCTCCAGGGACCAGCCTGACTTCCAGAGATCTTTGGTAAGGAGCAACTGCTGTTACCCTTGGGAGCATATCCTGGGGAGACTAAGAATAACCTCAGACATAGGTGTACCTGAAGGGGAGAACAGGAAGTATCCCAGAGAAACCAGGCAACACTCTGGGTGGGATCTGGCCTGCTACAGGGACAATGTGTTGAGGGTGGAACACTCTGCCACTGTTAGGGCTTTTGGCTGAGAAGCAGTGGAGTTAGCTGGACCTGGTTCCCACTTAACCCCTTGGGTGGCCATACTCCCCCTCCTTAGGCCAGGAGGCCTGTGCTCCTCAGGCTTCCCTGCCTGCGCATGGTGCTCTTTCCTACCTGGGCCCCACAGACTGGGCTGGCGCTACAGGTTTATTTGATGCCTGCCCAGAGCCTTGACTGCTGGCTGCTCTTTCTGCTTAATGGTCAGGCAAATAGACTTCTACTGCCAGAACCAGACTGGCCACTGGCAGCCAGCCCAGGCCCCATGCTTTGGGGAGCCCTGTGGGGCCCAGGGCAGCCTGGGGGATTCAAGGGGGAGCCTGGTGTCTGCAGCCAGAGCTGGGCCCTCTCCCACACTCACAGGCAGCAGTGTCAGCTGCAGGAAGTGGAATGACTCAGCCCCAGCCTGCTCCACTACCCCAGGTGATGGGGCCTGGGTGGAGAAAGAGTTTGTCCCTGGCCCTGCATCCCCACAGGGTTGCTTGCGGCCAGAAGCCAGACTGTATACAGCCCTGCCCCACTGGGAGGCCAAGGCCCATTGTAAACAGCTAACTCCCCCTCCCTTTTTTTCTCCTGTGTGCGAAGAAGACTCTAGCAGATCAAACTGTGTGGCAGCATGATCTCTGTCACACACAGCGACCCGGCCACACCAGCTTACAGGTACTTATTTATTTTCATTTGTGTAGCATCTGGCTGCTGCAGTTACATAGATGACAGCATATGCTACAAAGACCATGCTAAATAAATCAAGTGCTAAACCAAGGTGCAGTTTGAGTTCTGTATTTGGGGTGGCAGGGGGCCAGTACTCACAGTACAACTTTTCACTCCCCTCCTGACCCTGACGTTTATGCACGGCTCTAGGCCACACAGTCCACTGGCCATGCCTGAAAAGCAGACCGGACTATGCTCAAGGCTAGAGTGAGAAGAGGGCCCTGTGCAGCAGGGATCAGTAGTCATGGATTCATCTTTCCACACCCTCCTGCCCTTGTCGTTCAGTGTTGTCACCTGAGAGGAGATGCCATCCTTCATCCACAAAGCCAGTATGCCCCATTGGTGCTTAGCACCTCTTCTCTTGCAGAGCTGGGCACAAAAGCTCTGCCCTCACTGCCCAAATAGAGTCAAAGCTCCAGATTCTCCCCTTTCCCACCCCAGACATAAGCAACCTCTGTCAGGAAGGGCAAGTGCACAGGACTGTGTGTGCTAGAGATGTGCTGAAGGGCCAAGGGTTGGAGAGAAGCGGGCAGCAATGTTCCCTGTAAGCTGAGTTCTTGGGCGGCCACCCAGCAGAGATTCAGGTGCTGCTCAGCTGATTAGCAGAGTGCCCACAGCTGCCTGCAACAGACAACATGTGTTCCTCCTGGTGGCTCACATCTGCACATGCCTTGGTGTGCACAACAAAACTTATTCCGCCCATGAATGGAAAAAATTCGAGGGAATGCTGGTGGACAGAGGCAGTTTGAGGGGCAACACCCCGATTGCCCTCCTCCCCCAATCTCTGCCTGCGGTGCTCATCACAGGCAATCTCATACACCCAGGCAAAAGCCATTGCATTCTGCCTGTAGTGGACATGCACGAGGCACCAGGCAAAAGCGCCATCAAGATGCTGTTAGAACCAAAAAAGACCCATATCGTGGATGATCCTCTCTAACTTTCAGCATAACGGATCTGCTTCCGGTTGATCTCTTGTCCAGTAGTTTTTGAGCTGGGGAAACAACGTACGTGTAATCTTAGACACCTGAGCTGGTTTTGACTAGTTTTAGCCCTGGCAGCCTCCTGCATGAGCAAGAACTGTTGCACATTCCCCGTTACCATCTTGTAACAGGTGTTCCTGAACCCACCAGCCACTATACTCCTACGTCCAATCCGTGGGAGCTCGTTCTTCATCAGCTTCCCTCTGAGTTGCCAGGGCTCTCACAGCTCCTGCCCTGTCCCTATATACTGCAGTCAGTGATGTAGTTTGACAAAAATAACACATGCCACCGCAGGTGTGATTCAGCAAGCACAATGCATCCCTGTATAATCTAGCCAGTCACCAGTCAGCCTTCCTTTTTATCGACTGCCCACTGCCTTTAAAGAGTGCAGCAAGGAGACAAGAAAATGGAACAAATCTGAGAGCCATTTTAATGAATCAAAGAGAGAAGCCAGGGTGTCTCTGGTTGGGTGGTTTTAGAACAATTAAGGGACTGAGTCACACTGCAGATTTGTTGGAGCCTGATGCAGACTCCTACAGACGCAAGCAGGCTGTGTGAAGCTGGCAGGGCCATGGACTATTTAATGAGCTGGCTAGAAAGATTCAGGCAGTGACACAGGAATTTATTAGTAAGGAAGGGAAATATGGTGACTCCTGAGAGCACCAACAGAGAGAACTGGCTTTTGCAGGATTTTGCAGAAACCAGGCCTGACAACGGGGGCAGTTGCCCCAGGGCCCAATGATTCCAAGGGGCCTGGTGCTCCTGGTTGTCACCACTGCCCCGCCCCGCCCCACCTCCAGCCCACACACACAGACTTGCCGAGCCCCTGGGCAAAAGTTATCAACTCCCCAGCAGGACTCAGTGAAGTTTTTCTCTGGCTATTCCCAACAGGAATCAGGTCTCAGTTATGACTTACTTAATATTGCAGAGTAGAGCCTATGAGGTCCAGGCATGGACCAGTGCCATGTTGCTCTATGTATTGCATGCACATAGTAAGATGGAGTTCCTGCTCAGAGGAGTTTCCTGTTTAAGTAGACCCAACAAACATTACTTGAATTTTACAGAGGGAAACTTGAGCCCAAGGGTTTGATTCTCCTCCCATGTATACCAGCTTTACACCAGCAAGAGCAGAAACAGGACTCTGTGACTTGCTCAACCTGATATAGCAAGTCTAAAGTAGGACCTGAACCATTAAAGCCAAAGCTAATTCCTGAAGCACAACTAATGGCTGCCATGGGTACTAAGCACCTTTGGAAATGAGGTCAAATGTTTTTAAAAAGATGTTACAGACCAAGGAGACTATGAAGCCTAATTAACAATAGATTTTTTTCAGGACATCTGACAATCCTCCTTTTTGGATAGTAGCCTTCTAGAGCAAATTTCTTTTTTTCTTTGACTCTTGAGAAAATTTACCTTACCTGTGTCAGAAATATTTAAAAATGAACACTTGATACTATGTTGCCATTTGGTGTGGTTTTAATTTACTGGTAACATTTTCTATGTTATGAGTCATAAAATCACATTTAGGCCATCCCTCATTAAAGGAACAGCTTGTAATGTGACTTGTATGATAATAGTAAGGTATCTGGCAAGGAAAACTAGACTAAGAGACTGAGCTCTGCTCATTTTACACCAGCTATAAAACAGTTCTGTGAATTGCCTTTAATTGGTTTTGGTTAGGTCAGGACCTTTCCTTAATTCTCTGGCATTTGTGAGAGCCCTGAGGTAACTCACTGCACTGAGAGAAATTCTTGCTGACTTTAAGAAAGAGGTATTGTTGGGCAAAAGGGCTCACGGAGCAGACTGTTAGCTGCTTTCAACAGCAGAAGAGATCCAGGAGGTGATTAGCTTTGTTCTCATTTGCTGAGCACCAGATTTCTGTAGGTTTCAAAGGCCCTGGGGATAAGGCCAAGAACAAAACAGGGAAGTGAAAAGCAAATAGAGCAATTCATCAATAAACTACTCAGCAATGCCACATCAATGGCAAATTAGGAAGAAAGGAAGGCACTTTAATACCTTCACATAGCAAAGAAGGTTGTATTTTTGTTTAATTCCTACTTGACTTTTGTAACAATAGCACCATTATCAAACTATGATCCGGCAAAGACCGTAAAGATAATATCAAAGCATAGGAAATTAAAGGCTCTCCATTAAAGTCTTGGAAGACAGGAAAAAACTATTGTACATTGCCTTGTGTTAGTTATACAACACTGACCTGGACGCCGGGTTAACCTTGGAAATTCAGTTCTGAGTCAGGGCTGGGAACGGGGATGTATCACCAGGAATGCGTAACATTTAATTTAATCTCTTACAAAGATGCACGTTTTCTGCTGTTAGTGCACCCCCTGATGGCTGATTTATGAAGAAGCACCTGCATTCACTTTGAAGGCGGTGCCTGTCTACCCAGAGTTCCACCATAGCAGCCTGTAGTGGAAAAGAGAGGGAGCCGTGCTAGTCTACACACTATCAAAACAAAAAGCAGCCAAGTAGCACTTTAAAGACTAGCAAAATAGTTTATTAGGTGATGAGCTTCTGTGGGACAGACCTATGATCTGAAGAAGTGGGTCTGTCCCACGAAAGCTCATCACCTAATATACTATTTTGCTAGTCTTTAAAGTGCTACTTGGCTGCTTTTTGTAGTGGAAAAGGGTGAGTGGGAAAAGGAACAGAATGGAGAAAACAGGGATCACTGAAATGGGACAAGGCAACATCCACTTCCTGCTGGATTGAGTTACTGTCTGGAGATAAGTACCAGAGAGGTAGCCGTGTTGGTCTGTATCTTCGAGAACAACAAGAAGTCCTGTGGCACCTTATAGACTAACAGATATTTTGGAGCTTAAGCTTTCATGGGCAAAGAGCCGCTTCATCAGATGCATGAGTGGGCAGGGGACTTCCAGAGGGGTCCTTAAAGAGTGGGGTCTCAGTAAAAGGGAGGGCCAGTACTGACAAGGTCTATTGAGCAAGGTGAAAATGATCCATTATCAGCAGTATGCATCAAAAGAGGAAAAAACAAGTCAGATAAGACAGAGGGGATATGGCCCATTGTCAGAGTCTAATGTGGAGATGTTAACATAGACTCAGAGGGGGAGCTATGTTAGTCTGTAGCTTCTCAAACAACAAGCAGTCCTGTAGCATGAAGACTAACACAATTATTTACTAGGGAATGAGCTTTTGTGGGTAAGACCCACTTCCCCAATCTGGAGTAGACAAGTAGACATCAGGGTTTATATACTGGGGGGAGGGGAAAAGGGGGTTACCTGTCATTAATAGGATGACAGAAAAAAATCAAGCAGTTCTGTAACACCTCAAAGACGAACAACAGTAGAAGAATAAAAGAGAGGTAGCTGTGTTAGTCTGTATTCCAACAAAACAAACCATCAGTCGTGTAGCAGTAGAAGAAGCAAGTTAAGCTAAGAGGGATGGGTGCCATTCTTATATATAGCGAAGGTGGGGAAATTGCCTTGTAATGCATGAGATAACTGAGAACCATGTTAACGCCTAATTTAAAAGTGTCAAATTTGCAAAAGCAACGAAGGGTCCTGTGGCACCTTATAGACTAACAGAAAAGTTTTGAGCATGAGCTTTCGTGAGCACAGACTCACTTCATCAGATGCTGGATCTGATGACCAGCATCTGATGAAGTGAGCCTGTGCTCACGAAAGCTCATGCTCAAAACTTTTCTGTTAGTCTATAAGGTGCCACAGGACCCTTCGTTGCTGTTACAGATCCAGACTAACATGGCTACCCCTCCGAAATTTGCAAAAGAATTCCAATTCAGATGTCTCCCTTTGTACTCTTGTGGTAAAATCCTTCTGAGAAGAATGGCTACTTTTAAATCCTCTATTGCATGTCCGGGAAGGTGAAAGTGTTTCTCTGTGGGTTTATGTGTATTCCAGTTCCTGATGTCAGATTTATGTCCATTCATTCTTTGGCACACACACTGTCCAGTTTTTCCAGTGTACATGGCAGAGGGGCATTGCTGGCATATATCACATTACTGGATGTGTGGGTGTATGAGTCTCTGATGGTGTTGCTAGTATAAAAATGTGGACAGAGTTGCCAATGGGGTGTGTTGCAGGGGTAGGTAACTATACAGAAGCCCAGATAAAACTGATTAATATAATAGTGACTGATCCTATTCTATATGGGATTGGTGTATTTTAAGTTTGCACAAATGCTTCCCTATTCATAAGCCTCTGCTGTTGCTTGTTTATAAGCATTTGTATGTTTAGCCTGACATTTTTCATGGTCCCTGCCTGACAAAGTTGTAATTTTTGCTAGAAACCTATTTGAGCTATGGGAAATATGTCTTCCCATTTAAAAAAATAAATTCTACACACACATTTTTAAATGACAAGGTCACAGCAAAAATGTCTGAAATTTAAAACTTGACACAGATTCCTCACTGAGAACTGGTGCCATTACTTGGTTTGAAAGGAGAATTAATCATTTCTGATATGGAATGTGTTCAATACTCCATAATAATTTCAGTTGCCCTTCTCTGTATCTTTTCCAAATCCAATATATCATTTCTGAGATTTGCACACAGTATTTGGTATGCGGGTGTACCATAAATTTATATAGAAGCAATATATCTTATGTCTTAGTAACAGAGAGTAAGCCGTGCTAGTCTATACACTATCAAAACAAAAAGCAGTCAAGTAGCACTTTAAAGACTAGCAAAATAGTTTATTAGGTGAGCTTTCGTGGGACAGACCCACTTCTTCAGACCAGAACAGACTCAATATTTAAGGCACAGAGAACCAAAAACAGTAAGCAAGGAGGACAAATCAGAAAAAGATAATCAAGGTGAGCAAATCAGAGAGTGGAGGGGTGGGGGGGGAAGATCAAGAATTAGATTGAGTCAAGTATGCAGACGAGCCCCTATAAGCTACGTCTACACATGAACGCTACATCGAAGTAGCTTATTTAGATGTAGAGACATCGAAATAGGCTATTTCGATGAATAACGTCTACACGTCCTCCAGGGCTGGCAACGTCGACATTCAACATCGACGTTGCGCAGCACCACATCGAAATAGGCGCTGCGAGGGAATGTCTACACGCCAAAGTAGCACACATCGAAATAAGGGTGCCAGGAACAGCTGCAGACAGGGTCACAGGGTGGACTAGCGCTTCCGGGGCCACAGCTAGCCGCTCCCTTAAAGGGCCCCTCCCAGACACACGCAGCCTGCACAGCACGTGGTCTGCAAAGCCATGGGCACGCACACCTCGAGCGACGCAGTCATGGACCCCCAGCAGCAGCAGCTTTGAAAGTGCCACTTTCGAACGCACGCAGCTCGGCTACAGGGGGGTCCTTTTCAAAAGGACCCTACACATTTTGATATCCCCTTATTCCTCTCAGCTGACAGGAATAAGGGGATTTAGAAATGTGCAAGGTCCTTTCGAGAAGGACCCCCGTGCAGCCGAGCTGTGCGCGTTTGAAAGCAGCACTTTTGAAGTGCCACGGCCGGCAGCATGCTAATGAGGCGCTGAATATTCATTTCAGTGCCTCATTAGTATTCTTCGATATGGCCATTAGCATGGTCATTTCGAAGTTTTGGCCAAGTGTGGCCACAGCCCAAGAGTTCTTTACTGATGGGTTCAGCGAATTTAACTCCATCATTTTGTATGCATATTTGTGATTTTATTTGCCCATGTGCATTACTCTGCATTTATCAATACTCTATTGAATTTCAGCTGTCATTGTGTTGCCCTGCCACCCAGTTTTGTGAAATCCCTTTATAACTCTTGGCAATCTGCTTTGGACTTAACTATCCTGAATAAATGTGTGATCTGCTTTCCAGCTCGCTGTTTATCTTTTTTTCCAGATAATTTATGAATGTGTTGGACAGCACTGGTCCCAGTAGAGACCCCTGGGGGACACCACTATTTACTTCTCTCTGGTCTCATCATTTATTACCGAAAAAACATAAGAACAACCATACTGGGTAAGACCAAAGGTCCATCTAGCCCAAGATTCTGTCTTCTGAAAGCAACCAAAATGGTAGGTGCTCCAGAGGAAATGAACAGAAGAGGTAATTAAGTGACTCATCCCCTGCTGCCCATCCCCCAGGTTCTGACAAACAGAGGCTAGCGACACCATCTCTGCCCATCCTGGCTAATAACCTGTGATGGACCTATCCTTCATGAATGGATCTAATTCTTTTTTCAACCCTATTATTGTCTTGGCCCTCACAACATCATCTAACAAAGAGTTTACAGGTTGATTATGTGCCGTGTTACGTACTTCCTTTGTTCGTTTTAAAGTTGATTTAAAGGCTAAGTTACAGACCAGTTAGTAGTTCTGCAACTGCACATTTGAGTTCTTTCAGAACTCTTGGGTGAATACCATATAGTCCTGGTGACTTATTGTTTAGTTTATCAATTTGTTCCAAAACCACGTCTAATGACATCTCAGTGTTCTTCTGATTTGTCACTGAAAAAAATGGCTCAGGTTGGGGATTCTCCTTCATTTCCTCATTGGTGAAGACTGATGAAAAGAATTCATTTAGTTCCTCCACAATGCCCTTATCATCCTTAAGAACTCCAGTAACATTTTGATTGTCCAGTAGCCTCACTAGTTGTTTAGCAGCAGTGTTCCCAGGAAGCTGAATGCTTGGGCAGCTGCCCAGGAGAGATTCAGATGTCACCCAGTTGATCAGCAGAGTACCCACAGCCACCCAGAGTCAACAGCATGTTCTCCTATTGGTGGTACACATCCTCACATAAGAAATCTGTTCTGCTCAGGGCTGGAAAAAATAAAGGGAACACTGTTTACTAGGCTTCCTGCTTCTAATGTACTTAATACAAATGCTATTACTTTTTGAGTTTTGGCTTATCTGTTCTTCAAATTCTTTTTTGGCCTTTCTAATTATATTTTTACATTTCACTTGCCAATGTTTATACTCCTATTTTCCTCAGTAGGACTAAATTCCACTTTTTAAATGATTCCTCTCTGCTTCTTTTAGTTAGTTAGTTAGTTTGTTAAAGCTTGTTACACCCACTGGTGTGCAGGGCAACAACAAAGGTCCTCAACTTTTGTCTTTGGCCATTTCCTCCAGTGTGTCCCTGTTGTGGCTCATTCTCTTCCTGTCTGCCTCAACATGATGCTGCTATGTTGTCTTCAGCTTCCTACGTTTCCGTCATACTTCAGGTGCCCAATGACGTGCTATCTTTACCATGGCATCTGCCTCCCTTCTCATTGCGCCTTCTTTTACTTCAGGCGTGTCCAACCTGCGGCCCACGGGCCGCATGTGGCCCTGGACAGCTAGTAATGCAGCCCCACAAGATCATAAACTTTTAACATTATTATGTGATTTATATACATTAACTATATTATATATTTTGTACGCGGCCCAAGACTATCTTCACTCAATGCGGCCCAGGCAAGCCAAAAGGTTGGACACCCATGTTTTACTTGATTGTAAGCCATGGTGGCACATTTTTGGTTCTCTATGAATTTTTTTCTTTTTTTTTTTTTACTTTGGGTATACATTTAAGAAGAGCCTCTATTATGTTGTCTTTGACTACTTTCTAAGCAGCTTGCAGGGATTTCACTTTTGGCACTGTACCTTTTAATTCTGTTTAACCTCATTTTTGTGTAGCTCCCTTTTCTGTAATTAAACGGCAGAGTCTGTTGTGGCATCTTCCCTGCCACAGGGATGTCAAACAATTATATTATAGTTATTATTTCCAAGTGGTCCAACTAAATTTACTTCTTGGACCAGATCTTGGACTGCACTTTGGACTAATTTGAGAATTGTCTCTCCTTTTGGGGGTTCCAGAACCAGCTGTTCCAAGAAGCAGCCATTTAAGGTGTCAAGACGCTTTATCTCTGCATCCTGCTGTGAGGGGACATGTATCCAGTCAACATGGTGATCGCTGAAATTCTCAATTATTATTTTGTATTTATGTAACCTCTCTAACCTCCCTTAACGTTTCACAGTTACCATTGCCATCCTTGTCAGGTCATCATCATCATCATCAATGACCATGGGCTCAGCACACATTAGTGTCCGATGCCTCTCTATTTTCTTCCATCTTTCCCTATCTGGTGTGGAGTGGCTTAGTTTCTGTAGACTAGGTCCGCACCAATCTGCTATATCATCTACCCATTCTTTATGGGATCTACCTCTCCTATTCGAATCGTCCATTATGCTGAATACAGGGTCTTGAGTTTTCTTTTGTTGTTCATTCTGCAGATATGCCTGAATAGCTGTAACTTGTGTTGTATAACCTTCTGCAGTATGTACTGTTCTGGCTGTATCTTCCTATATAATTCCTCGTTGGTGACCTTCTGCATCCATCCTATTCTAAGGACCTTTCTACAACTCCTCTCAAATGCCAATATCCTTCTCTTCAAACCTTTTGTTATCAACCATGTCTCACATCCCTACAACATGCGGCTGAATACACTCATTTTCAAGATGCTCAGCTTCATTCCTAAGCTAATCGCTTTGCTTTTCCAAATCTTATCCATTGCCTTCAAACTCACTCTTGCTTTTGCTATTCTAGTCGCTATTTCCTTCTTACAGTCTAGATCATATGTTATGTTGCTCCCAGATGCGTGAACTTCTCTAAGTTCTCTAGCTCAAATCCCGTCTACACTGATCTTCCTTCCTATTTCCTTATCTCCAAATACCTTGTCAGGTGGTTGGCAGTATATTCCTACTGCTATACTCATTATTAGAGTATGGAATTACTATCCATAGACATTCTGTTGTACAGCTAGGTCCATTAAAGTTTTTTACTTCATTTGATTCTATGCTCTCTTTTACATGTAGTGACTCCCCAACCAGTACAACCTGTCCCACCCTCCCTATATATATGGTGCCCTGTTATTAATGCATTCCATTATCTTCATTCCAAATTTCTGTGATGTCTATTTTATAAATATTCTCCTTCAATACAAAGTACTTTAGTTCACCCATTTCATTATATAGACTTCCAGAATTTCTATATATGCATTTTAAAATCTTGCCACTTTTTAGCTGTCTCCCATTACATGATGCAAATGAAGGTGACTCTTTTTCACTTGACTGTTTATCATCAGATCTTACCTGTATTTTATCATCTTCCATCCTCTCCTCCTTACTAGGACAGAGAGAATCTCCCTTATTAAGCCTTCCTTTAAGAGATGTCTCTGTCTAAGCCTTGTGCTCCTCTGAACCTGTCAAGTTTCTTCCAGACCTGAGTTTAAAAACTGCTCTACAACATTTTTAAGTGCCAGCAGTCCAGTTCCATTTTGGCTTAGGTGGAGCCCATCCTTCCAGCATAGGCTCTCTACTTCCCAAAAGTTTCCCCAGTTCCTAAAAAAAGCTAAACAACTCCTTATAAAAAATGGTTGAAAACTGCTGTGAGAACTACTGGTGTGCTGAGAGAACTGTTCAGGTGTGCCATGAAATTTCATCAATCTTTCCTTACTGTGGCTCTTTGCAGAGTCACTCTGGAGCATGGGGGGAACTGATGACCCTGGGCTGCCTGAGTCCCAGCTGGTGGCCATTTCATCAATTTCACCTCCTGTGGTAGCTTTTTACAGAGCTGCCTTGAAGGGAAATGCTGACCCCACAGGACCCTGTTGTGTTGGAAGGCAACTGAAATGTTGCTTCTTGGCCCAAACGAGCTGATGGGGAGACCACCCCCACTCCCTGCTGTAACCCAACTGGAGCTGGGATGCGGTTTAAATACCATGTCCTGGCTCCAACTGGCTGGTGGGGAGAAGAGCCTGCTTTCAGTGGTTACTTGTTTACACAACATTCCCAGCATGGCATTGAGCAGATTTTCAAATTGTGTTCATGCTTGCTGCCTAAGACTGTGTATTCTGTGGTGGATTTGAAGCATTAATGCATTTGATCCTTGTTTAGCTTGTTGTACGCACTACTGTGTTGCAAGCCTCTCTAGTAAGATTGTAAACATAGTAAATGTAAATAAATGTGACATTTATGAGAAATCAATTCAACTGAAAAAAGTGGGCATGCCACAGAATTGTTTGTCTCATTGAAATGTGCCATGTTACCGAAAAGGTAAGCAAACCACTGCCCTACACCATCATGTCATCCATGCATTGAGCCCTGCAGTTCTATCTGATCTTGTGCATGGAACTGAAAACGTTTCAGAGAACAGTGCTACGGAGGTCCTGGATTTCAGTGTCTGATCTAGCCACCTAAATTTGGCCTCCAGGACCTCTAATCTATCCTTTCCTGTGTCATTGGTACCTACATGTGCCATGTCCACTGGCTCCTCACTAGCACTACGTGTGTGTGTGTGTGTGTGTGTGTGTGTGTGTGTGTGTGTGTGTGTGTGTGTGTGTGTGTGTGTGTGTGTGTGTGTGTGTGTGTGTGTGTGTGTGTGTGTGTGTCTTGAGAAATACTCAACATTTGTACCCACCAGGCAAGTCACTATATGGTTCTCCTGGTCATCACAAACCCAGATGTCTGTTTCTAATGATAGAACTCCCTATTTTTAATGTCTGCCTCTTCCTAATACCTGGAGTTCCCTCTCACAGACGAGTATCCTCACTGTAAGAGGACACAACATCATCATCTGGAAGGAGGGTCCCAACCCTTGTTCCTTGTAAGATTTGCACTTGTGCGGCCACTCAGGAAAAATTCAAATGCCATCCAGTTGGTTAGCCGAGTGCCCACAGGTAGGTTTTGTGTTTCTACTGGTGGTGCACATTCACACACACCTCAGTGCACATAAAAAAATTCCACATGTGGATGGAGAAGATTAGAAGGAACATTGGTCCCAACTAGGGATCATTCCACTCTGCTCCAGTTAGACGTTCTCCTTCCCTGAGACTTTCACCCTCCTCAACAGCATGGACTCTGTCTGAAAAAAGCTGGGACAATTCTACTGTGTCATGGAAAGCCTCATTAACGTACCTCACCACCTCCCTTAGCTCATCCAGTTCAGCCACTCTGGTCTCCAAAGCTTGTGCATGGTCTCTGAGGGCCAGGAGCTCCTTGCACCAAATGCACAGGTACACCATCTGCCCATGGAGCTTTACAGCACTGAAACTTGCTGCACTCAGGGTGGGGGGTGGTGTCACACCCTCAAGTGAGAAAGTTTCAGCACAAGTACAGTGGCACTGTAGATGCAGCCTCATTCTTGGTAGCGATCTTCTAGTGTAGCCCCTTCTCTGGCATGCAAAGTGACTGACGGGCCACATAAAGCAAATGTTCCCTCAGCTTCATTTTTATGCTGACTACCTACTTAGAAACATCGCTTTGACCCACCATGGCCATGTCTACACGTGCCCCAAACTTCGAAATGGCCACGCAAATGGCCATTTTGAAGCTTACTAATGAAGCGCGGAAATGCATATTCAGCGCTTCATTAGCATGCGGGCGGCAGTGGCGCTTTGAAATCGACGCTCCTTGCCACCGCGCGGCGCGTCCAGATGGGGCTCCTTTGCTCCCGGGACTTCGAAGTAGGCGGGGTCCTTTTGCAAAGGAGCCCCGTCTGGACGCGCCGCGCAGTGGCAAGGAGCGTCGATTTCAAAGCGCCGCTGCCGCCCGCATGCTAATGCGCTGAATATGCATTTCCGCGCTTCATTAGTAAACTTCAAAATGGCCATCTGCGTGGCCATTTCGAAGTTTGGGGCACGTGTAGACATAGCTCATGTTCCATAATACCCACCCCATCTGGTTTTGGCATAACCTTGGGACAATTTTTGAAGAGAGGTTATGGCTAAATAGAAGAGACTGTCTTTTACCATATATACAGACAGCACTTTGCAAAAGGGGGGCCTAAACTGGGGCCTCTAACTACCATGTACTATATAATATTATTGCTAACAGTCACCTTGGGGGGAGTTTTCGAGCCACAATCCCTTCTAGGGAATGCAGGAGGGCTAGTGCAGCATTTCACGGCCTTTTAAAATGGCTTGCACATGACACTAGGGGGGAGTGTGGAGATTACCCTTGCACTTGGCCTTGAGGAAGACGCACACAGTGGACTGTGGAAGTTTTCTTGTTACACCCTGCCTAGCCCTCTGCAGTTGACTGAAGTCCGGGTGCAACGTGTGTCTTTGCTACTACTAGCAATTTGTCACCTGCTGTCTTGTCATATGAAAATAAATGTGCTGTCATCGCATCTGGAAGATGCACTGGGGAAAGAGGCTAGGAAGAAGCAAAGCCCCTTTTGTTTGAATGTAAACAACCCTAAGTCCTGGCTACTGAAGAATACACTCTAGAGAACAATCCTTCCTCCATAACTCTGTCCCTCCCCACGCCTCCACATAAACCCCTTAGAGGCCTGCTAGATGACCTGATAGGTTGCTTCCCGCATTGCTCTCTGTGATCTAATAACTGTTTAACAAATGTGGAAGGAAAAAATGATAACAACGGTGAAGTGTGACTGGCTGTACAGCTGGGAATTTTTTAGAGGCCTAAATATTTCCCTGGGGTTAAAAATCCTTTCTTCAGGTGTCTGCTGCCTAGTTGCTACCACGCAGATGTCCCTCTCAACCTCCTCCGGAGGTAGGACGCATCACAGATTAAATCCTCAAGAAATGCTTCTGCAGCCTCCTTCCAGCAGCTGCTGGGCCTCACTCCTACCGCTTGTCCCAGCCACAGCCCCTTTTGTATCAGCCCAGGGTCTCTCCCTGCTGCTCCACTGCGCAGGGGACAGTCTCCAGCCTTGGGCAAGTCCCCCTCCAGCAATCCCCAAACCCAATGCCTGCTGCCACGCCCAGCAATGCGTCTCTCACCCCCCCTTCTGCCTCGCCTGGGAGGGGGAAAGGGCCGAGCTGTCTCCAGCAGCGTGTTCCTCTCACCCGCACCTCCCCGGCTGCCCCCCTGGGTGGAGTTAATCCCCTCGCCGATAGCGTCTGACACCCACGGCACGGGAGCGGCGTACGGTGTGGGGGGGGGACTCCTCCTTTCCCCTGCTCTGTCCCTTCGCACTTTGGGCTGGGGGAGGTCTGGCTCCGCACCGCGCTGGCGCCGCAGCCCCCCTGCCCCCATCTCCCGGGCCGCTCAGCAGCTGCGGTCCCCGGGCTCTCCAGCCTAGCCCGCAGGTACCCCCCATCCCCCTCCTCCTCAAGGATCGCCCCGCCCCTCGCCCGGGCCCGGGCGGGCGGCCCAGCTGCAGCGTGGCCGGCTGGTCCCAGCCTCCTAGCGGCCCGGCTGGCCCTGTTTCTCCTCCCCTTGCCCGCGGCGTTGCGGGGTCGGTGGGCTGGCTCTTCCCCCGCCCCCTCGCGCTGCACGCCGGGCGGACATGGCAGCCGCCCGGCCCCACCTCCGCAGCCCGCAGGCAGCCGGCCGGCCCCGGGCCCCGAGCGCGAGCGGCCGCCAGCGAGGCTCGCCCCTCGCGGCCCCCACGATGGAGAAGAGCTCCAGCTGCGAGAGCCTCGGGCCCGACCCGCCAGCCGCCCGCCAGCCCAGCGTGGACTCGCTCTCCAGGTACCGCGGGGCGGGGCGGGGCGGGGCGGGGCTGGGCTGGGCTATGCCTTAGCTGAGCAAAGCTGCGTGATCCCCCGCCCTTCCTGCCCTGCTTGGCGGCGGGCTCCCGCACTCCCAGCCCTGAGGCGGGGCTGCGGGGGAAATGGGTGTCTGGCTCCAGCGGTGGTCCGGGGTATTCCCCCGAAAGAGATGTGGGTCCGCGGAAATCCCATCCAAATAAACCTGTTGCCACCAAAGCACAGAAAGAGTGTGGGAGAGCGGTGTAAGCGTGCAGCTTCTACCCAGCAGGGGAGAGAGACTGAGGTCCCCTGGCGGGCAGGGCGCCGTGATCCTTGGCGGAGGCTGAAGCCCTCAGTCATCGGGTTTGGGTTGCTGGCTCCTGCTGAACCGGAATATGAGGATCAGGCGCAGCAGCTGTTTTTTATCTGTTCATTTGCAGTTGCACCTGTATTGGCCTTTTTGAAATGGACAAATGAAAAACCTAATTAGTAACTTGAAAAATTCCGGTTTGTTGTGATTACTTGAAATTTTGTACAGGTTATTGCAAATGCTTAATTACTTATTGTCCTAAATAGAACTTTAGCTTGAAAATCAGTAAGAGCTCTAAGAATATTGTGTGACGATCCAATTCAGAACTTCTTAAAAATCTAGGTGGTTTATCCATTGGATCACTAAAGAAGTGATGATGGTGTGGGGGTGTTTTTATGTTTGGAAAATTGCACTCCCATTGAATTTTTATCAATAATTATGCTTCTGGGATATGTTGATAATGGTCATTGACAATAATGTGTGACTATTTATATTGTAGCTGTTCTTCACTTCAAATGCTTGACTTTATGTGCTTATTTATTTGCTTATGTCTAGCTGTGTTGGTCCCCAAATATTAGCAAGTCAAAGTGGTTGAGGTAGTATCTTTTTTGATCAACTTCATTCACTTTTATTGGAAATTAGCCCAATAAAAGATATTAGCTCACCCACTTGTCCCTGTTACTAGCTAAATAATGTTCTTTTATTGTCATTTCAGTGTAATTTACAAGGTTCTCAAAAAAGCAAAAGAAGTTCTATCACATGACATCATATTTATACTCATCAGCAAAAGTTGGAACCTTTAAATTCCCTGACAAGGACCTCTGCAACTTGAGCTGAGTTACTGAGGGAAGTAGTACGTTGTCATCCTCTAGTATGGGCCAGCACTAAAAGGGAATGGGGCACTTAGCTAGTGGGTTTTACAGATGTTTGGTGACCACAGAGGAACAGTGAGAATCAGGAATGTTAGGGTCCACTCAAAGCTCTGGAAGGGCATGAAGGTCTCATCTTGCTGAAGTCTTCTGTCCACCCACTCTTGTTGCCCAGCCATTCCTAGTTCTCTCCTCCCAAGCCCTCATCCATGGCCTGAAGTGGATCCCGTTGCTGAATCTCAGACCTTCACTCCCCACATGGCAAACACTCTGACTCCTTGTCAAATCTGTCTCCGTCCACCCTACTGGTTCTCAGTCTCCTTGCCCAACCAGTCCCGGTTGCTTCAGCTTGTCATCGAATTTCATTTTCTGCTCCTGCCCAGCTCCCATTCTATCCCTTTTCTCTTCTTTGATCCCAGTCACTTCCCCCACTGAATTCATAGTTTCTTTCTGTCTCTATCTTCCCCCTCACCGCCCCCCACCTCCAGTGCCACTTTTGGGCTGCCTGTCCCAGTCTACTCCCCTTCCTCTCTCACACGTCCAACTCTTGACTACTCTTCATTAAAATCAAGACACTCTCTCTCCCATGCTGTCTTGGTCCTGCAGAGGGGTGTTTGTGTATCACTGTGGTATGGCTCTGCTTTGAGCTAGGAATTTGATTCCCACCTCAAAGAGGCATACCCGTCCAAGGGCTGATGGTTTAGGCCAGATCTACAGTAAAGGGAAAAATCGATTTAAGATACACAATTCCAGCTGCTGTCCCCAGAGTGAGAGGTCAACAAGAGAAACTTTCCTGTCGACTTCCCTTACTCCTCGCGACTGAAAGGAGTACCAGGCTTGACAGTTGAGCCCTCATCATTTGACTTAGCGTGGCCCCACCAGGCTTGCTGAATGGAACCCTGGAAGATAGAGGGCCACTGAGTTGATCTTCTGGTAAGTGTAGATGTACCCATAGAAAAAGGTTTCTAACCTTCAGAGCAACAAAGTTCTGAAACCACCTTCCCAGGAGACTGGGGGAGCAAATAAACTGAACTGGCTTCAAGACTGAGCTTGATGAGTTAATGGCAAGATGGTCCAAAGGCAAGATGCCTGCCATGGCCTATAGCTGAGGTGCAGCTGCTCACAGCAAATATCTCCAGTAGTTGGTGATGAGACGCTAGGTGGGGTAACTGAGTTACTACAGCAAAGTCCTTCCCCGTTTTCTGGCTGGTGGGTCTTGCCCACCTGCTCAGGGTCTAACTGATTGCCATGGAATGGGTTGGAGAGGAATTTCCCTGCAGGTCAAATTGGAAGACTTTGTTATTTCCATCTTCCTTCTCAGCATGGAGCCTACGTCACACGTAGGCTTAAATGGTGGATGAAGTTTTTAAACAGTGATCTGAGGGCTTCCATAATTAAGCCAGAGGTTGAGGGGTCTGTTTCAGCAGAGCCTGAAATATGCAGGAGATCAAATTACATGATGATCCTGTGTGGTCTAATTGAGCTAGCATTCTAAAACTAGCCTGTTGTTGCAGCAGCTTGAGTAGCAGTTGGTGCTATCCCTCCCAAGTTTGTACCCATCCGAGAGGCTAAGCTTGTGTGCAAGGCGGCTTGCCTCTTCCACTGATGGCGAATCCACGACTGAAGTCTATAGTCATCTGGCCAGCTCAGGCAAACCTAGTGTTGGTATGTCTCCTTGAGCTGGGACTCACACCCACAGTTCACAGGGTACACAAACACTGATTGCTAGGAGAGATGGCAGGGTGCCATTTGATTTAAAGGGGAGAGGGGTGTGAGAACATGGGGTCAGACTGAGGAGAGCGGTTTCAGCAGTGTTACCGAGCATGCTCAGTACAAGCCAAGGAGCAAATTGCAGGGGACCGACCCCATCTACCCTCCCTGCCCACACATCATGTCTTTCCGGGGGCTACCAAGGCACTGGAAAACTCTAGTTTTTTGTCAGGTAACTTAGCAGATCACAGAAGCACTGTATCTAATTCAGAAGGAAAGAACAGAAAAAGCAATCCTCATGACCCATCCCCTGTTGCCTATTCCCAGCTTCTCGTAACCAGAAGCTAGGGACATCACCCCTGCCTATTCTGTCTTGTAGCCATTCATAGACCTATCCTCCCTAAACTCATTTGTTCTTATGGCAACCCTCTGATAGTTTGGGCCTTTCCACCATCCCATGGCAAAGAGATCCACAGGTTGACTGTCAAGAAGTAATTTATTTTGTTTGTTTTAAATCTGCTGCCCATAAATTTCCTTGGGTGACCTTCTTGTGTTATGTTAATTAAGGAATAAATGACATTTCATTATTCTATTTTTCCACACCATTTGCGATTTTCTAGACATCTAACATTCTCCCTCACCCTGTAGTCATTTTTTTTCCAAGCTGAAAAGTCCTAGTCTTGTTAATTTCTCTTATGCGGAAGCTGTTCCTTACCCCTAATCATTCCTGTTGTCCTTTCAGGACCTTTTCCAAATCAAATATATCTTTCTTTTAGATGGGGTGACCAGACCTGCATACAGAATTCAAGATATGGGCATACCATGATTTTATATAGAGGCAATATGACATTTTCTGGCTTACTATCTGTTCCTTTCCAAATGATTCCCAATATTCTGTTAGCTTTTTAGCTTTTAGACTGCCACTGCATATTGAGCAGATGTTTTCAGGGAACTATCCACAATGATTCCAAGATCTCTTTCTTTAGTGGCAACAGCTCTTTTAGACCCCATCATGTTTGTATGTACAGTTGGGGTTGTATTTTTCCATGTGCATTACTTCACAGTTATCAAAACTGAATACCTTCTGCCCTTAATGTTGCCCAGTCACCCAGTTTTGTGAGATCTCTGTAGTCAGCTTTGAACTTAACTATTTTGAGTAGTTTTATATCATTGGCAAATTTTGCCACCTCACTGTTTATCCCCTTTTAAAGGACATTTACGAGAAATGGTCCAAATGCAAATCCTAGCAGCACACCTCTCATTTCTGCTCTTTCCCCTCTCTGTCTTTAAAGTGGAGTACAGTAAACCTTTGAGATATGCAGGGATTGTGTTCCTGCAACCCCCGTGTAACTCAAATTTTTGCACAAGTTGAGGGGAGATGGGAACCAGGCTGGTGGGCTGGTCAGTTTCCTGGCTCCCAGAGTGGCCTGCATCAGTTTCCTGGCTCTGCAAGGGGAGGGGAGCTGCGAGCCAGGCTGCTGCCTGGTTTCAAGCTCCCTGCCACTCCTGAGACCGGGAAACTGCTCCTGACAGGAGTGGCAGCCAAGAGTCAGGCTGCTGCCTCTGATAGGAGTGGCTTACCCGCTCCTGTCAGAGACAGCAGCCTGACTCTTGGCTGCTGCTCCTGACAGGAGCGGTTTCCCGCTCCTGTCAGGGGCAGTAGTTGCATTAACCCGAGACATGTGCAACTTGGTTGTGCTTATCTTGAGGGTTTACTGTACCCAGCAATGTTTACATGATGATCTAACCATCCTTCAGTTACTTGAATGACAAGCCTTTTGCTGTTATCTTAATCACCCTGCCTCCCTCTGTTTATAAACAAGCTCCCAGACCCAAAGACTATACCACCCTATCCTGTAAACCTACTGACTTCTGTATTTACCAACATACTGCCAGCTTTCATCCAGAACACAGTATGATCCTTTGTCTACAGCCAAACCCTGAGAGAGAGCCATCTTTGCTCCAGGTCCTCAAACAAACACCTACAGGATCTCTATCAGGCATTTTTAAAATTACAGTACCCAAATGAGGAACTGAAGAAACAGGTTGACAGTCAGGTAGGTACCTAGAAGTTACCTAATAGAGGATAGACCCAACAAAGAAAGCAACAGAACACCACAGGCCATTACCTTCAGCACCCAGCTAAAAACTCTCCTATACATCATCAAGGATCTACAACCTATCTTGGATGACAGCCCCTCATTCTTACAGACCTTGTGAGGCAGGCCAGTCCTCGCTTACAGACTTGACTTAGGCTACCTCGACACTTACCAGGAATGTCGATGACTGCTACGCAATTTTTGGTGCAGCAGTTGTGTACCTAAAATCGATTTTGCAGCCATCGACTTTGGTCCCTGTTCTCACTGCAGAATGTCAATGGGAGCGCTCCTCCTGTCGGCATTCCTTACCCTTGTGGCTCACAAGGAGTTCTGGGGTTGACATTAACCCTGGAACGTGCCGCAAAATGGGTCCCCAGAAGATTGTTCCTAAGAGTTCAATCTTCCGCAGCCACTGTAGACCTGGCCCTACTTAACTTAAAACTTTGTACTCTGGATGGAGTGTAGGTCCTCTATGAGTCTCCTCCAGTTCACTCTGAGACCTGTGCCAGCGGGAGCTACAGCTCCTGGTAAGGTCACCCAAACTGGACAGGTCAAAGGGTAGAAACCAGACAAATTTGGACTACCTCTCCCCCATGTAAAAGGGGTTGCCTTAAGGTTAACAACTCTATCCATAAAAACCAAAAGTTACAGAAACATCTACCAAGAAACCTACTCGCTTACAGACGGTCCCCTCAAATACTACCGACCACACACCCTACAATAGAGACCTAAACCAAGAACCTATCCCTGCAACAAACCACACTGCCAACTCTGTCCACATATCTACCGTTGTGACACCATAATAGGACCTAATCACATCAGACATGCCATCAGGGGTTTGTTCTCCTGCACATTTACTAATGTGACATATGGCATCACATGCCAGCAATGCCCTCTACCATGTACATTGGACAGACTAGGCTGGCTATACGCAATACAATAAATGACCACAAATCAAACGTCAAGAATGGCAGCATACAAAAACCAGCAGATGAGTACTTTAACATCCCTAGACACATAGTAACAGACTTGAAAATTACCGTACTTGGTGGGGGGGGGGAAAAACCTTCAAAAACAGACGGCAGTATGAAACTGCTGAGCTGGGATTCATATGCAAATTTGACACCATCAGAATGGGTCTGAATAGAGACTGGGAAATGGCTCTGTCATTCCAATAAGTAAATTTCGCCTTTAGGTAGTCTCACCTTCTTATCACTGTTGAAAGTGAGTCATATCCACCCTGATTGAATTAGTCTCATTAACGCTGATATAACACTCATATCTCTGCATGTATGTGGATATCCCTATCATGTGATTCTTTTCATGCATCTGGTGAAGAGAGCTGCAGCCCACAAAAGCTTATGCCCTAATAAATGGGTTAGTCTTTAAGGTGCCAGGGGACTCCTTGTTTTTGTGAAATAGCCTAACCCAGCTACCTCTTTGAAATATAAGAACCAGTTTGCTCTCTGTTGTATGCAAAAGGCAAGGAAGATCTTGACCAGGAAAGCTGATCCTGTCCTGAAGTGCTTCAGTCAAAAAAGAAACTTGGCCTAAGGCACAAGCGCCTTTGAAAAATTTACCTGTGGTAAACTATTGCTGGGTTTCTGTTTATAGGATTTTGTTAAAAGTAACTACCTGTTTGAAAACCAGGCATGTATAACAGAGCTTGGACTTCCTCCAGTCATTAACAACGTCTGACAAAGAATGGAGAGAAAGGAATAAGAATCATATATATCTGGTTTATTACACTGTGACTGGAGTTCCAGGGGAGCCTGTTGAAGTCTCTCAATTAGGGTGAACTGCAAGGAATCACAGAATCAAAAAATACTAGGACTGGAAGGGACCTCGAGAGGCCATCGAGTCCAGCCGCTGCCCTCATGGCAGGACCAGGTACCGTCTAAACCATTCCTGATAGACATCTATCTATCCTGTTCTTAAATATCTCCAGTGATGGAGATTCCACAACCTCCCTTGGCAATTTATTCCACTGTTTGACCACCCTGACAGTTAGGAACTTTTTCCTAATGTCCAACCTAAACCTCCCTTGCTGCAGTTTAAGTCCATTGCCTCTTGTTCTTTTTGGCCTCTGAGGATAGAATAAGTTTTCCCCCTCATCCTTATGACACCCTTTTAGATACCTGAATACCGCTATCATGTCACCCCTCAATCTTCTCTTTTCCAAACTAAACAAGCCCAATTTTCTGCCTTTCTTCATAGGTCACATTGTCTAGACTTTTAATCATTCTTGTCGCTCTTTTTTGGACCCTCTCTAATTTCTCCACATCTTTCTTGAACTGCGGTGCCCAGAATTGGACACAATACTCCAGCTGAGGCCTGACCAGTGCAGAGTAGTAGTAGTAGACGACATCCTTCAGTCTACGTAGACTATGGATTGCGCCCTTCATAGTTCCATTTGGGATCATCATTTGCAGCATCGTCTGTGACTGTGAAGGCCCACATGAGAGTGACAGTCCTTGCTGCATCTGTTGCATGTGTAATGGGTGTCTGGCAGGTCCTTCCTGTGCTTTCTGTGGGCTCGCTTCTCCTCTGCTAGCTGTCTGATCCTCATCTCACCCTTCTGAAGGCCCTTGTGTAGTTCCTTCCTCCATCTGCTGTGATTGTCTGCCAGCTCCTTCCAGCTGTCCAGCTCAATGTCTGCCCCCCGAGGTCCCTCTTGCAAACATCTTTGTAGCACAACTGGGGGCATCCGGAAGGTCTTTTCCCAGAGGCTAGCTCTCCATACAGGATGTCTTTTGGGATCCTTCCATCATTCATCCTGTGGATGTGGCCAAGCCAGCGGAGCCGCCGCTGCCTGAGGAGGGTGTGCATGGTTGGGATTCCAGCTTGCTTAAGGATGGCAGTGTTGGACACTCTGTCCTTCCATGATATTCCAAGGATGTGCCTGAGGCAGCGCAAGTGGAAGATGTTCAGCCTCTTTTCCTGGAGGGTGTACAAGGTCCAGGACTCACTGCTGTAAAGGAGGGTGCTGAGGATGCAGGCTCTGTAGTCTTGCATTTTGGTGTGGGTGTACAACTTGATGTTATTCCACACTCTCTCGCTGAGTCTGGACAGAGTTGTGGCTGCTTTTCCGATCCTCCTATGTAGCTCAGTCTCCAGTGACAGGTGTCAGTGATGGTGGACCCGAGGAAACGAACTCGTGGACGACCTCTAACGTATAGTTGTCAATACTGATTGATGGAGGTTCAGCAATGTCCTGACCAAGTACATTTGTCTTCTTTAGGCTGATGGAAAGCCTGAAGTCCTTGCGTGCTTTGGAGAACTGATCCAGCAATTTCTGAAGCTGGTCTTCTGTGTGTGACACTATAGCAGCGTCATCTGCCAACAGCATATTTCTGATGAGAACTTCCCGCGCCTTAGATTTAGCTGTCAGCCTTGCAAGATTAAACAGTTTCCCATCAGATCTTGTGTGCAAAAAGATGCCCTCTGTTGAAGATCCAAAGGCATGCTTCAGGAGGAGTGCGAAGAAGATCCTGAACAATGTCGGAGCAAAGCGCAGAGTAGAGCGGAAGAATCACTTCTCATGTCTTGTTCACAACACACCTGTTAATGCATCCCAGAATCATGTTTGTTTTTTTTGCAGCAGCGTCACACTGTTGACTCATATTTAGCTTGTGGTCCGCTATAACTCCTAGATCCCTTTTTGCTGTAGGCATTCCTAGACAGTCTCTCCCCATTCTGTATGTGTGAAACTGGTTGTTCCTTCCCAAGTGGAGCACTTTGCATTTGTCCTTATTAAACTTCATCCTGTTTACCTCAGACCAACTCTCCAATTTATCCAGATCATTTTGAATTATGACCCTATTCTCCAAAGCAGTTGCAACCCCTCCCAGCTTGGTATCATCTGCAAACATAATAAGAGTACTTTCTATGCCAATATCTAAATTGTTGATGAAGATATTGCACAGAAGTGGTCCTAAAACAGACCCCTGCAGAACCCCACTTGTCATACTCTTCCAGCAGGATTGAGAACCATTAAGAACTACTCTCTGAGTATGGTTATCCATCCAGTTATGCACCCACCTTATAGTAGCCTCATCTAAATTGTATTTGCCTTGCTTTTTATAAGAATGTCATGTGAGACCATATCAAGTGCTTTACTAAAGTCTAGGTATACCACATCTACCCTATCCACAAGGCTCATTATCCGATCAAAGGAAGCTATCAGATTGGTTTCACATGATTTGTTCTTTGCAAATCCATGCTGGCTGTTCACTATCACCTTACCACCTTCCAAGTGCTTGCAGATGATTTCTTTAATTACCTGCTCCATTATCTTTCCTGGCACAGAAGTTAAGCTGACTGTCCTGTAGTTCCCTGGGTTATTCTTCTTCCCCTTTTTATACATGGGCACTATATTTGCCCTTTTCCAGTCTTCTGGAATCTCTCCTGTCTCCCATGATTTTCCAAAGATGATAAATAAAGGCTCAGATACCTCCTCTATCAGCTCCTTGAGTATTCTAGGATGCATTTCAACAGGCCCTGGTGACTTGCAGACATCTAATTTTTCTAAGTGATTTTTAACTTTGTTCTTTTTTTATTTCAACTTCTAACCCTACCCCTTTCCCACTAGGATTCACTATGTTAGGCATTCCTTCATCAAACTTCTCATTAAGTCATTCAGCATCTCTGCCATTTCCAAGTTTCCTGTTACTGTTTCTCCCTCCTTACTGAGCACTGGCCCTACCCTGTCCCTGGTCTTCCTCTTGTTTCTGATGTATTTATAAAAAGCCTTCTTGTTTTTCCCTTTATGCCTGTAGCTAGTTTGAGCTCATTTTGTGCCTTAGCCTTTCTAATCTTGGTCCTGCATTCTTGTGTTGTTTGCCTATATTCATCCTTTGTAATTTGTCCTTGTTTCCATTTTTATATGATTCCTTTTTTATTTTGAGATCATGCAAGATCTCCTGGTTAAGTCAAGGTGGTCTTTTGCCATATTTTCTATCTTTCCTACTCAGCAGGATAGCTTGCTTTTGGGCCCTTAATAATGTCCCTTTGAAAAACTGCCAACTCTCCTCAGCTGTTTTTCCCTTCAGTTTTGCTTCCCATGGGACCTTACCTACCAGCTCTCTGAGTTTACCAAAATCTGCCCTCCTGAAATCCATTTTCTCTATTTTGCTGTTTTCCCTTCTACCCTTCCTTAGAATTGTGAACTCTATGATTTCATGATCACTTTCACCCAAGCTGCCTTCCACTTTCAAGTTCTCTACCAATTCCTCTCTATTTGTTAAAATCAAATCTACAACAGCTTCCCCCCAGTAGCTTTTTCAACCTTTTGTAATAAAAAATTGTCTCCAATGCAATCCAAGAACTTACTGGATAGTCTGTGCCCCACTGTATTGGTTTCCCAACATATATCTGGATAGTTGAAGTCCCCCATCACCACCAAATCCGGGGCCCAGCATGACAATGTTAGTTGTTTAAAAAAAGCCTCATCCACCTCTTCCACCTGGGTAGGCGGCCTGTAGTATACTCCTAGCAGGACATCACCCTTGTTTTTTACCTCTTTTAGTCTAACCCAGAGACTCAACATGTCCATCTCCTACGTCCATCTCCACCTCAGTCCAAGTGTGTACATTTTTAATATACAAAGCAACACCTCCCCCCTTTCTTCCCTGTCTGTCCTTCCTAAGCAGGCTGTGCCCTTCAATACCAACATACCAATCATATGTATTATCCCACCAAATTTCCGTGATGCCAACGATGTCATAGTTGTATTTATTTATTAGCTCTTGCAGTTCTCCCTGCTTATTACCCATATTTCTTGCATTTGTATATAGGCATCTGAGATATTGATTTGATCTTGCCTCCCTTTTTTGCCCTGACCCTCTTTTCACTCTGACATTGTTGCCCATGCTGCCTCCCATTTCTGACCCATCTCCCAGGTTTCCATGTTCTCCACTTACCGGTGGGCTTTGCTCCCCTGCCCCCGTCGAACCTAGTTTAAAGTCCTCCTCACTAGATTAGCCAGTCTGTGTCCAAATGCTGTCTTTCCCCTCCTCAAAAGGTGAACGCCGTCTCTGCCTAGCAGTCCTTCCTGGAATAGCATCCCATGGTCGAAGAAGCCAAAGCCCTCCTGGTGACACCATCTTCAAAGCCAGGCATTCACCTCTTGGATGCGCCTGTCTCTGCCTGGGCCCCTACCACTGACAGGCAGGATTGAGGAGAATACCACCTGCACCCCAAACTCCCTCATCCCTGCCCTCAGAGCCCTGAAGTCACTCTTGACCTGCTCAGTGTCACACCTCGCAGTATCATTAGTGCCCAGATGGATGAGAAGGATGGGATAGTAGTCAGAGGGCCGGATAATCCTTGACAATGCCTCCATAACATCTCGGATACGGGCCCCCGGCAGACAACATACCTCCTGAGATGAAATGTCAGGGCGACAGATGGGCGCTTCCGTCCCCCTCGAAAGAGAGTCTCAGACCACCACTACGCTACGTTTTCTCCTCACAGTGGTGGCAGCAGACTTCCCAGCCTTGGGGGTACGAGGCTTCTCCTGTGCCATACGGGGTGATTCTTTGTCTTCTGTATCAAGTACAGCGTAATGGTTTCCTAGTACCACAGTGGGAGGGTTCTGAGCAGGGGTGGAACACTGCCTACTGCCAGAAGTAACAAGCTGCCAGCATCCACCCTGATCTATCTCCTCCTCCACCAGTGGTTTATCAGCCGTCTTGTGTACTGGGAGAGTTACCTGAGCTGTCTCCACATGAATACTATCCAGGAACTGCTCATGGAGTTGGATACTCCTCAAGGAAGGAAGGGGGCATCCACTCCCCAAAGCTGATGGTTCTTCTCATGTTTAGATTTTACTAAGCCAGCACAAAACAGCCTCTATGATACCTTACTTATTACTCTAAAGCAGGGTGGATTGAGTTACATCAAGATTATTTAAATAATTTATTTAAATTACCAAGAGAAAATCATCAATTTAAATCAAGTTTCCCACTGAGATTTTTTTGTATATTTCATAAACAGTAGAGCAAATCTCATTACAAAAACATGTTAATTTGCAACTTAGTACAACATTTTACAATATCTAGGAGGGTATACTTCATGTAATTTTTTAAGATATCTTGATTTGTATTAATTTAGAAAATAATACTTGTTACCTGTCTCAAGCTGCAGGTGCAGCAGGAGTACATTAGAAAGGATAAGAACTAAATCTCTCACAAACACAATAGCACTTTTATTAAATGAAATCTTAAATGTTAGTTATGTTTCACATTGGCAATTGCAGCAGTCTCCAGTGTTGCTAGCTGACGGTTGTCCTTAAAATTTTTTTAAATAAAATTTTATTAACTGTAATGGATGAATCATCACATCACTAAATGTATGATGTCTCTGAAACATCTACAAGTAGCTCTCATCTTTCCCACTCCCACTGAAACAGAAATACATGTTTTTCTGCTACTTCAACTCCAGATTGATTTCTTATCCTGGAGTGAATAATACTGAAAGATGAAAATAGTCTGTGCCTCCAAAGAAAGCTAGTGATGTGAAAAGTTGGCTTAGCGACCAGTGGAACTCTGTTTCTGGATGACTTTGTAATGATTTCCATCAATATAGGAGAATAACTTTTGTTCACAACATTATCAGTAAATAGGTACTGATTCAATAGTTTCTTTCCAGCCTTGAACTTGCTTATGACTGGCATAGTTGAGGCATTTTCCTTATGATGTTTCATTCTTGCAGCTAGGCCCTGCATCTCTTGCTTGCTCTACTTACGCTTGACACATTTTCCTTTTTTAACTAAGCAAGGAATTTCTTCAAAATATTCCCCGATAGGGTCTCTCTTATGACCAGAAAGCAGCACAGTTTTTCTGTTGTAAAAGTCACGCGTGGGGTGTGTATGTATGTATGTATGTAGGAAGTTGTGTGTACTTCCTCCCATTCCACTCCACTGTTCCTTTGTATTCTGCCTTTGTTCTGTCCTATATATTGTCATTGTCTTTAAAACAGCATCTTAACTAACTCCTCTGCCTTGCTTAGCCCAGCTCCACCACCACATGTGCACAGAACCACATGGCTAACATCTAACAAGATACATAAGTAAACACACATTAATAGGTTTGCATTAATAAGTTCTAGCCCAGGAGTCTGCAAACAAAATAGGGAGAAGAGCCATTTTTTCAAATTCAGTTTCAAAATCAATACATCAAGGGCCGCAATGCATGTCAATGAGACAGTCCTTAATAAATAACGTCAAACTGTGCATTTTGTCACCCTATTTTAAGAACAGTGCGCACACAATGATTTGTACCAGTTAGAAAGTTAAGTTACCCCCATCTGGCTAACCTGCCCCGCATCCCCAGGTTTAACTCCTCTCAGCCCCAAACCTGTGCTCCCCATCCCAGAGAGGTGTGACCCCTCTCATCCCCAGACACGCCCTCCCATCCCCAGGCTTAACCTACCTCAGCTTCCACTTGCCCACCTGCTCTTCCCCCCTGCACACTCTCTGGGGCTCCCTGCCCCCGCTCCAACTTCTCAGGCGAGAAAGTGCCTTCAGCTTTCCCACCCACTCCCCACCCAGCTGCGCCAGCACCAGAATCACTGGTTCCCGGGGCTGGGCAGGGAGCTGGGCTGGGTCCTGGGGGAGCTGAGCTTGCACCAGGAAAGAGCTCCAGGCTCTGGCGGCTGCCAGTGGAGATGGGGAGGGGCTGTGACTGTGGAGCAAGGAGGAGCTGTGGGGCTCTGTGCTGCCCCAGAGGAATCACTGGCTCCATGGGGAGGGAAGCTGCACTTGGCTCCCAAGTGGCCTCCTCCCAGCCTCTTTCTCATCCTCAATGGGCTCCTTAGCCCTGGCAGGGACATATGCGGCTGCTCCTCCCCCCAGCTCTCCTGCTCAGTTCCCCCATGTGCGGCACCGGCAGCTCCCTGCCCTGCTGCACTGAAATAATGGAACTCAGTTTAATTGGTTTAATGGTCAGATTCCTCCTACCGCCTTGCTGGCTGTTAAACCAATTAAATTGAATGCCGTTATTTCCGTGGGGGCAGGGCAGGGAGCTGCAAGAGGAGTCAGTAGCGGCAGCATCTGGAGCTGCAAGTAGCTTCTCAAAGAGTTGAGTGCGGCTCCTGAGTCACAGGTTGCTGACCCCTGTTCTAGCCTATCTAGCATTGGATGGCCCTGATTACCATTTACACGTCAGAAAAGTATGTTGCTACAAGTTGACTCTGGGCCTGTTAACTTGTAAGATGCTCAACCCCTTCTGGCTCTGTGTCATACCTGACATAAGATTTGTTGCATATATAAAACAGTGGTATCAACAGTGGTTTTTACAGTAACACTATAATCAGTTAATCTCACACACTATTTTCACAAGGCAGTTGGAATGATCTCCAGAACTGGGCTCTGTTCTTGCGTCAGAGAGCTGTGAGTGAGACTAGTAGTTAATGAAAGGGGGTGTATGGAGAGGGAAGTGTTAAATTATCTCCCACCAAAGAGTGTTTGCATTCCTTGAGGAAATCATACCAGCTAGCAACCTCCACCAGTTACTTTTTTAGAGTTCTCAATCTACAGTTTTGTTGTTCTTTGCTTACTTCTTGGAAGTAACACTTTAAATTCTTAGCTCTTTCACTTTGGTGTTTCTGCTTTCTTTTCATGTCGCTCTGCATGAGGATAACTTTAGAACTCTGAATCTCTCTTTTTTGTTCATGTTGTCTGCAAAACTGGATAGTTTTCATTTCACCTTTAAAATGTATCTGGCTCCTTCTACAAGTCCATTTTGTTGTAATAAAAGTCCTGTAAGGCACAGTCCAAAAATGCTGGATGGCTCAGCACAGGTGGAAAGGTTTATTGCTCACTCAAGAAGCTGGATTGTCTTAATCTTATTGAAATGTATTTATCATCTGAGAAAGTTGGGCCTCATGCTTCAGGACCCTAGAATTTGGAGTTCATAGTGACCCCATTTCTGAAGTTTTGACATCAGGAGAATTATTTAATTACTTCAACTCAGAAATAAACTTCTGAATTTGGCTTAACCATTGTTAAAACATATTGGCTGTGTCTACATTACACTACAAAAATAACTTTGCGGTTACTTACTTCCAAGTACAACTTCAAAGTAAGCATCTTCAAAGTTGAGCGTCTACACACACCCTACGTCAAAGTTAAATGTCAAAGTAGGGCACAGCTCCATTCCTGAGAAAGTAGTAAGGACTTCAAATTTGGGCTCTCTACTTTGAAGTAAGGGAAAATGCGTGTAGACTCTTTGCTGGCTACTTCGATGTAGTGCCTAACTTGGAAGTTAGTTCCTAGTGTAGACACACACATTGTGTATAAAATTAGACAGAGAGCTCTCAGTGAGTTATGTTCATTTTTAAATCAAGCTATATAACCACATACAAGTGACATGAATGTATTCCAGCTAGAATTTTAAAAAGTCTATTATCCTATTGAGCAGCAGTTGTCCAATGAGATACAGCAACAGCCTGTTCTATCAACTGAGAAACAGGGTCGTAAGGCCTATGTGGAGTTTTGGAGGCAGCCGAATATAAACAAATCATGTTATGGGAGAAGGGGTGGCAATTAATCTTCTAACCCTGTTTTATGAAGAATACAAATTGCTCTAACAGCAATAGTTTAGAGCAGAGGTTCCTAATGTGAGTATTTGCAACCGCTGGGGAGTCATTCTCTCATTTCTTCCCTCTCTTAAAATAGTTACACTATTTTACTCCTATGGTTGCACTGTAATTTTGATAACTTGGATTGAGTGTAAACAGATGCAGCGATCCCTGCTTACTCTGCAGACTGGCTGACACAATCACTTTCAATGGTGGGAAGGGCCCCATTTGTCTTGATTATAGCCCTGTGGACACCTGCTCTGATGGCAATTTAAGGTCCTATTTGAAGAATTTTCCCCCGAGGATGAGGCTAACGTTGGAAAGAGATGGATTTGTAATCCATATGGGGCTTTTTCTCAGAATTTTAGACACCAAAGCCACATTGCTGCCAGATGTGTCACACTGGTTGATTGAGTTGCTGTTCAATGACTCATTGAAGTTATAAGTTAAAAGTGAACTTTTTTGGCCAGTTTTAGTATTCAGTAAAGCACAACTATTCATCACTTTCTTCACAGGCTCTGAGAAGGCTTCTTCCATTTGATTCCTTCTCTGTGCGTGAGGCAGGATTTTCAAGAATGGATAAAATTAGAAATAAGTATAGTCACTGCCTGGATATTGAGAAAAAAGACACTTTTGTTTCTGAGAAATTTCATGCTGGGTCTGCAACCTGTTAATGATTCCAGACAGGCACATCCATTCTTATTAATCATCAATGTTAATCAATGAAAGAAATTTATTATGCTTAATTAAAAATATGTTTTGGGTGCAAATTTGTACAACTACTACACACAATTTGTGTGTATTGCTAACATAATGATTGGATTATAAATTCTTATAATTCACTTGTGTCATAGGGAAGGTCCATTATCAAGGACTGATGATTTGTGAAAATACTGCTACCCTAAAACGGGGTGCCGGTTTTGAAAAGTGTGAGAATCACTGACTGAGAAATAATATAATCGTCCAGGTGCACTCAGACTAGAAGTCTTCATCCTATTTAGGTAATGTCTGCTTTCATGTACATTCAAAACACCCTTGAATCTGAGGTTCCTACCTTCTGCCCTGAACTTGTCTTCTGTTAGGTACATGCAAATCTCTTTCTTCATGCAACTATTATTGAAAAGATGAATGTCTCCAAGGGACAATGTTATGAAAACTGCTGTGTTTGACCATTTAAAAATAAAAAACTGTTGGCACTCATGTTTCTTTAGTTCTTGTTTTTAAAGCGTTTGGGGCTCTGTTTTAATATATATTTTTGCAGAAATGTTAGATATGTACCTGGTGTTTTTTTTTCCAGGAGTGCCTGGGTGCCTGACTGCTATTGATTAGACACCCAACTCCCTTTAGATGTGGCCTGTCAAGTCTAAAAAGACAAGGGAGACAGAAGATGAGAAGGGGGAATAGAGTCACAGAGAGATGCAGTGACTTGCCTAAAGGCACACAGCCACACAGCCATTTAGAGGTAGAGCTAGGACTGGAATGCAAGTCCCTGACTCTCAGTCCAGTGCCTGTTTGCTTGACTGTGCTGCCATTTTTAGAGATGGTTACTGATGTTTCATGTAATAATCTGTTGCCTTATCTAGAGGTTATTGAAAATTAAAAAATAATTCTCCAGCCTGCTTATGCTTCAGAATTACCTGTTTTATTGACGAACTACATAATATGGTACTACTTCCTAGCACCATAGAAGTCCTTGGCTGCAGTCACAACTTGCCGGGGCTTCTTTTTTTCAAGGGCACGTTTCGTCCATTGATGGTAACTCATGCTAAGAACTATTGGGTCTTGCTCAATATTATCCTTCCCTCTGCTGTTTAGTCAGACACAAGTTTGGACACAATAAGGTTATCTCTTTTCCATCATCTCAACTGTATGTCCTGCTCACAGAAGTTGTTGGTTACACGATTTCCTCCCTTTAAATCAATGTCCCCTTAGCTATGCTCCTGTAATTACCTATAACTCTTATTTCTGTTGTTTTCTTAACGCTGTCCTTTTTTTCTTTTTCATTTGTAGCTTCTGTACAAAGATGGGAATTGATTCTGAAAACATAAAGAAAAGTCAAACCCACCTTCTCAAGCTATGCAACAGTGTCTATATCTATACTGGCTCCAGCTTCTCCTTTCTGATTCTTTTCTTCTTGACCTACTTTGCTGCCACTTTGTTTGTTTAGCGCTTACGTTGCGTCGGGTGCTGTAGAAAGAGACTTGAAAAAGATTAGAGGGGTCGTGGCGGATAACCAGTTGACCATGAGTTCCCAGAGCAACACTTTGGCCAAAAGAGCGGTGCTTGGATGTATAAAAATCTCAGGTAGGAGTAAGTGGTTTAGGAAGAGCACGGAAGGTGAGAGGGGAAGTGGGAAGAAATGAAACGAGGAGTTCTGTTACAATTAAATTTCACTCGTAGTAATCAGTCATGCTTTTTAAGACTGTTAAAGGCAGACCCAACATTCACTTTTAAGAGCAGTAACCATCAGTATATTTCTGTAAGGGTTGATTGAAAAGAAATCAAGAAGACCCAGAAGAAAAATCAATGGAACTTTTTGTGTTCTTTTCCCCACCCTTTTTCTGTCATCTCTATTTTCTTTTGGCACACAGTTTCAATTATCTAGCCATGTAACAGTGGGACTTCCTCCTACTTTTCTCTAATCTGTTACATTCTGTTACGTATTTTTTTTCTATTACTTTCCGACCTCCTACCTACCTTTTGGAGTGAAAGAGCTAGTGGTTCTCTAATCCTCACCCCCAGAATACAGCAAATTACATATGAAGTGCCGTACTAGTCAGTAAAGTGACTATGTAAAAAAAATCACAGTTTTCCAGATTTCTGTATGCTCAGTCATCTGTTGACTTTGATGAAGAATGTAAATGCTCCCTCCTTTTTATTCATGTTAGTCCTGGAGAGCCAACACAGCTAAGACATATGGAGCTGGATTCTACTCCATCTTGTGGCTCCAAATCAGACTTATTTATTATGTTTCAGTCAGTTACACTTGTGCAAACCAACTGAAACCAAATAGAGATTGTCCAGGTGCTGTTGAGTGCATAAGTTAAAGACTGTGGCTCCACTGAAGTAATTGGAGTCTTCTTACTTGAGATGATCTTCAGAATAGAAGGACTTTCTTTGATCCTGATGTTAGCCAGGTTAAGAGTTGCAAAAAGCAAACAAACCCAGAAGTCATCTTTGTACTTGTAAATTGAACACACTTGATCCAGAACCTGCAATCATGCCTTTTTAACAAAATCACTCTTCCGACTAAGCTGCGGTTTGAAATTCAAATTGTCCTCATAACTGAAAATACCAGACCCACTGCCTTATTGAGAAGGAACAGCTGTTTTGTCCCGTTACTGGGAGAGCCTTACATCAGTGTGCGGAAGCTCAAAGGCCCAGATCCTCAAAGATATTTAGGTTCTTAACTTCCATTGATTTCAGTGGAAGAGAGAAACCTAAGTACCTCTTTGGACTTGGACCACAGTAACTGTATAAATGTAAGCTTTAATAAAGATGTGTCCCCAGAGAGTATCTCAGTAGCCTCTGAAAGTCATGACCAAGCATGCAGTGTCCGGGTAAAACCTGAGAAGACTTTTCTGAGAAGGGAGTCCCACAATGGGAGGGGCAGACAATCTCTTCTATGGTTCTTCCAAAGCCCCAGTCAGGAATTTGGAGGGGATGTCTCCAGGACAATGTAGTGCTGGATGAGCCCTTCTTGGGAGGAGGAAAATGTAGTGGAGTTTCCTGCTGGATGCCATCAGTTATGGGCTTATATCTGCTATCAAGCAGGTGATCACATGTGACTCATCACTTGTTATGTAATTACATAAGAACTTCCATGCTGGGTCAAACCAAAGGTCCATCTAGCCCAGTATTCTGTCTTCCAACATTGGCCAGTGCCAGGTGCCCCATATGGAATGAACAGAATAGGTGATCCATCCTCTGTTGTCTGTTGCCAACTTCAGCCTATGGACAGCTAGTGACATCAGGATAGCTTCTGGTGATCTGTTTGGAGGCAGGATCGTAACCATCTTCTCCATTGGTTGTGATAGAACAGCTATACTCCATTGCAGCAGATAGGTATATTTTTAAGTTTAAGATGTTTTGATTCCAGCCCATAACTCGAAGTGGTCTTAGGTAAGGAAAGATGGATACCCTATTGCTGCATTGCTTAAGAAGGTACCTCCAACTCAGCAGAAGAGGTACCCTGGCCTTGGATTTTTTTTCTCCTCTTTTAGGAGGGGAGGTGCTTTTAAAATGATGTTCTTATTTAGGCATGTATATCTATTGGCAGCTCAGGAAAGAAAAGTACCTATATTCTTTAGTAGAATAAATTCTTTTGGGGATGGGGCAAATATGATGTTCATTATTTATGGAGATAACCTTTTCTGTTAGGTGAACACAGTTTTGCAAGACTTTCCCTGGCACATAGATGAGGCAGTTGATATATGGAGAGGGTTAGGACTCACCTTTTTGAAAAATGTTCACTTATTTTGTGTCTCTGTTTTTGAGTGCCCATCTTGAGAGATACAGAACCAGCATTTCCAGCCACAATTTAGACACCTTCAGAGGTGGCCGGTATGTTGAGTGTTAAGCGCTTTTGAAATCCTGCTGGTTTTTGAGCTCTTTTTGTTTTTTTGTTTTAGGAAAAACTTTATTTTGGTACCTATGGAAGACAGGCTTATTAAAAATCTGGTCCAGGTTGTGGGTGCTGAACACTTGGAAATATGGACAATGGGGCCTGATTTTTTTCAGAAATGTGGAGCACCCAGATATTGATTTAGCTAGGGACACATAACAGTTCAGTGGCTGACCTGCGATTAGAATGTAGACGTCTGATCCCTCTTCCATGCTTCAGCTTCAGTCAGAGCACCCTGCATCTCAACATCTAACTGCAGTAGCTGGAGAATGTCTAGCACTTTAGGGGGCACCCACCTTTATCTGTTTCTAGGGGTCCGCCGTCATTCTTTCAGTTTAGACACATATGCTCATCCTCACACTTTGTGGGTTTGCGAGGTCTTTTACCAGTGAAAGGGCCTTACACAGCAGTATTCTACTTACCCTCTACTTATTAACAGCCACCAGAAACAGAGTGCACGTGCTAAGCATGCAATGCTCACCGCTCCCAATAAGACAGGTGAACTTTTCTTGATCTGTCTGGGTAACTCTAGTTTCTGTATGGTGTCACTGACAGAGTGTTGAGGCCTAGTGGTTGTGATCTTAAAACTGTTTCCTGGAGTTGATTCCCAAAGAATTTCCTTATGATCCTCATTTTGTGTAGCGAAACTTGAGTCTTGTTTAGCTATTGCTTAACCAATCATTATACTAAAATTTTACTAACCAATCCTATCATAATGTGATCTAATTCACTTGCCACTTATACATCACCACCTTAATTAATTTACACCAAGCAAAATTAAGGATACACAGACAGAAACAATTAAAGAACCAGACCAAAATCATGCGGACAGAAGTACAGACGTGGACATCCAAATGTTAGAACAATAAAGAAATGAGAGTTTTGCATCCCCAACTATTGACAAGTGGTTTCTTCTGTTTCTTTATTCTGGTGATATTGGGTGCCATTAAGACAAGGTTTCCATAAAAGGCTGATATTACACTATTTTAATGTAATTTGGTAAAACATGAGGATGTGACTTCCTGGTTCTCAGCTAATGGCTGCTGCTTTTTCTGGCTGATTGGCTGGCTGCAAAGGCCTTAGACTTTAGGCCTTACAATAGGGCTACAGGCCTCATGGTGTCAGAAGAAGGTCTTATCTTTACACTTACCATATACTATTGGAGGGTTTCTACTGCATGAAGTGGGACTCTCCAGATAGAGATGTATTTGAATTGTGTTCAAAAATACATGTTCTTCTTTCTTTTAATTAATCCCATTCTGGGGTTACAAATGTCAGTGATTAGTCATTTGCTGGTATTTTAGTGACTAATATTTTAAAAAAAAAAGATTAACAGCATGTTTGACAGGACTGCTCACAAGGGGTAGGGCAAAGGGGGCCGTTGCTCAGGGGCCTGCACAATTTAAAAAAGCCAGGGGGCACCCGGCTGCCAGAAGCACAGGGGACTACGGCAAGCTTCCTGTCTGCCTTCACTCTGTGCTGCTTCTGGAAGCAGCTGGCATCACATCCCTATGGTCTCTGCAGAGGGCACGGGGTCTCTTTGTGCTGCCCCTTTCCTGAATGCTGACTCCACAGCTTCCATTGACCGGTAACTGGAGCCAATGGGGACTGCGAGTGGGGTGCCTGCAGGCAGTGGCACATGGAGAGCCCCTGGCTCTCCACCCTAGGAGCTGCTGCCAGAGGGGCGTGCTGGTTGCTTTCAGGAGTCACCTGAGGTAAGCGCAACCCTCCTCACTCACTCCCCACACCTCAATCCCTTGCTCCAGCCTAGCACCTGCACCCAAATCCCCTCCCAGCAAAACAAGCAAAATGAAGTGTTTCTTCGCATAATACACAGTCAAACTGTGGAGCTTGTTGCTAGGGGATGTGGTGAAGGCCAAAAATAAACTGGTTCAAAAATGGTTAGATACATTCATGGAGGATCCATGGCTAATAACCAAAGTGGTCAGAGACGCACCCCTTGGGTTTGGGTGTACCTGTCTGCCCCACTCAGAAACTAAGAATGGACAACAAAAAATGGATTGATAGTTGCTCTGTTATGTTTATTCCTCTGAAGCACTTGACATTGGTTACTGTTGGAAGACGGGATACCGGGCTAGATGGACCATTGCTCTAACCCAGCATGGCCATTCTCTATGCACTGAATGTATGGAAGAACTTGGAATAAAACACAATTTTCTTAATTCTTAAGCTTGTGCTCTGATCACTGGACCATGCTGCTTTGCTATAAAAGAGCTTGCGTGAATTTGAGTTTTGCAGTGTGGTCTAACGGACTGGTGGCGTAGAGGTAGCTTCAGTCACTTTTCAAAATGGGCCTAAGTTACCTGGGTCATACAGGGCTACGCAGAACAGTTCCCTAAATAACATTACAAACCAAAGTCTGAGTGACTTGCTGGAGGTCGTATAGGAGGTTTGTGGCAGAACAAGGAATTGAACTTGGGTCTCTTAAATACTAGGTGAGTGCCTTAACTATCCAACAGTCTGTTTCACTCTCACTTGTTGGGAGAAGTGGTTCATTTGCCCTACTCATTATTCATCGTAATTGCTGCTATGTTTGCAATCAAAATAACTAGTGATGAGGGTGGGTTTTGCAAAGCTGACACTGATCCACAAGGAACTGGATCAAGACCAATGAAGTTACTTCACATGGGTTATCCATTTACTTTCAGATCATAACAAATTTTGATCCTTCCTGATGTGGGCTGAATTTCAACTGTTGATGCAGAGGGAAAATGTAGTATATTTCCAGTATCCATCTAAAATTGTTTGCATCAAAATGTCGTTTTGGCTCTTCCCTTGCAGCTGAGTGCCATCCTCCACCAGCCAGGACCCTGTTACTAGTCTGACTCCTCTTTTGTTTCTCTCGTGAATGCAGATCACAATGTCGTCATCTTCCATGTGGTACTTCTGATTTGGGTCTACGTCATCCGTATTCTTCTGTTTTTACCTTCTGAGCTGTAAGACTCATGAAAGCATGATACGGAGGGCTGCTTGTTGTTAATTATGTGCTGCGTTTCAGTTTGGCTTTGGGTGTTGGCTTTCTATCTTTGGAACTTTGTTAATATTTCAGACAATTGGCATGTTGTTTAGCAAGTGCTGCAGGCCTTTTGTGAAATTTGTTAAAAAAAATAAAAGAATGACTAATTGAGCATGAACAGTGCTGGTAAGACTGTAGTCCATTGTGTAACTACTGAGAGCAAAATTTGCATTCCTAGAAAAGCTTGTTCGCGGTCAAAATATAGGGCACTCTCTTTATTGCTCATGGGAGAACATGTACTATATATTCAGCTCAGGATGCTGCTTAAAAGGATCGACTTTGTAGAAAGTGACATTTTCTTTCCTTGAATCACTGAAGTCAGATTGAAACCCTGGTGTACTTGGCAACAGAAGTGAATCTTTCTCATTCAGGCAAGTATTGTGGGGGCTATTTTAAGTCTGTCACACACACGCACAATGATTTGTTTGCTGAAATGGCTTCTTTTAAGATCATGTTTAGTACTGACGCAGCCAAATCTTTTGAAGGGAAAGGCTACAGTCCTATGTTATCCAACTGTCTGCCTCTTTCCTGGGCCAGAGGGCACCCAGCAATTGGCTCTTTCTTATTTCACAAATATATTTGTGGCTTTTTTTCCCTGAGACATGTACATCCAGCAGAATGTAAAGAAGGTGTCGAACAACATTCAGAGAAATCGTGACTTCTGCATAGCTCTTAATGCAGCCAGTTGTATGTTGAGTACATGTATCGCATAAATACCATATGTGGGGCTTTTGTATGCGTGCACTTTATATGTAAATATGGACTAGTGCGGTCTGTATGTGCATTTGGTTGTGGGTCGGGTAATTTCTTTTTCTGGTCCATTTTGCTGTGCAGAATGAAAGTCTGACTCATCAATGAATGGAAGATAGTGCTTCCTTTGTCCCTCTGCTCTGTTTAGGGATTTTTTTTTGGGATCCAGGCGGTCTGTTGCACTGTGAACATACAGTGCCTGCTACAGTGGGGCTCCAGTCTCCCTTCTGGCTGTTAGGTGTTTGTGTACACATGTCACTTAAAATAGTCATCTTTGTCTGTTGTAGCTTGGGATCCTGTTCTTCAGACCTTACACACCCAAGTACTCCTTACTCCTGCTAATAGACAAAGCAACTAGCTGCTTTAGAACTCTGCAGAACCATGCCATTAAGGAGCTATTGAGTAGTCCCTGTCATTCTTGCGTGACTGGGGATTTACGCCCATCACGAGCTGCTAAATGGGAAACCTGGAACTAGAGCAGGGTGGACTTCATGTCTTTAGGATAGCATTGGCTGCGTGAAGCAAAGCTGCGCTATCTCAGAAGAATGTATTCTGTTCTAATAAGACCCAAATTTTTTTTTCAACATTTCTTTTCCCTTCTGTGAGGGAGAGAGAAGTAGGGAAGGGTATTGAAAGGGAAGTGTTGCCATCTTGGAAGCTGAAAATGAGTTGTAAGTGCTTGGTAACTGTGTTTATGCTTTAAAAGAAAATACACAAGGTACTAGAAGTACTCCTACGCATGGCCCAACTACAAAATTCAAACCAAGTTGGGTACTAGTTTTCTGGCATCTGAAGTTTCCAAATTAAATTGTTTTTACCACTAGTTCTGATTAATTTGCAGTTTTCACCTTGCATTTTCAGGAATTCATGTAAAGAGAAACTTTGAGAAAAACAGGAAGAGGGAAAATGGAAAGTGTTTTCTGCGGTGCTTCTGTCCTGTATGACCTCTGTAGCTGAAACGGCATAACACAGCGTGGCCTTTTATCACCTGTTTTCCGTATCTGTGCCACGGTTGTAGACACAAAATACACCGTTTGTTACAGTGAAAATGTGTTAGCTTCTATCAACTGTTTTCCGTATCTGTGCTATGGTTGTAGACACAAAATACGCCATTTGATACAGTGAAAACGTGTTAGCAGGCTATGCTATTAGTGTCAGAGCAGCTGACACACTTCTGCAAGCAAACAGCAGCTACTTGTTGCAGCAGCCGCAGCAGCCTGGGACATTCATAAAGAAAGCACTGGCAAGACAATCTGGCATCATGTGACGTTAGTTTGCTTGTGTTCCTCATGAAAATGAGCCTGGCCAAGATTTTCACCCTTGGGTACCAAATTTGGTTTCTTGACACATTATTCAGATACTCTAAATGACTGTGGCCCTATTTGCAGGTGTTCTGATTTTATATTTAGGTGCATAAATAAGGCTTTAGGACACTAGTATTAGGGCATCTGTTTGAAAATCCTGGCCATTATTTTTTTCCCAGAGAGGCAGAGGCATCTGTCCTACTCTCTCATCCTTCTGAAGCTGAACAAATGTAACAAGATTTTCAGCCCATCCCAAGCTGCGCAGGATTGGTTGAGGCCAGATGTATGCTTTCTTCTGTCTTTGTTGGTTAAGGTACAGAAACAGCCAAGATGGTGCTTAGGAAATTACCACTGCAGTGATCACAGGTCCTGCGGGTTGATTCATCTCACACAGTCTCTCACAGGGACAAAACAGTGTTCTTATAAATTCTTACCAGAGTTGTCACAATGGTTGAGCTTCACATAAATCACTAAACTGTGTTGCTACAACTTTATTTTCAAGCCTGTGACCTACGAGGAGAAGTTATGTTACACATTTGGGCTTTAATGTCACAGAATAACCCTTCCTGGAATTCCCTTATGTTATCTGTTTTCTGCTGGGAAAAATCTAAATTTCAAATTATTTCAGTGCAAAAGATATCCAGGACAATCAGTTTTTCTGCAGCAGGAGAAATCTAGGCACTATATGGAGTGAGATTTCATTACTGATTAAACACTGTAGCAATCTTCATCAACTTTAAATTTTCTCTTTCCAACTTCAGGCTCCTTCGTAATTTGGCTGACTTCAGTTTCTGTGCCCTTCCTTACTTACCTGCTCTTATTCCAGTTTATTGTGTCACTTGCATGTCCTCACACTGCCAGATTGTTTGCTTCTTCCAAGACAGAATCCATGCTTTCTTCTACACATGGAATACCCTTACTGGATGAATCTGGAGGGCCAAACTGTACTCTTTCCAATCTCTTGTACAAGAATGTGAACTAACAATGGGTAAATAAATGGGCAAGGACTGATCATCCTTTCTTTTTAAACGATATATGTTTTATTTCTCTGCTTCACCCGTTGTATGCAGCTTGCATTTTTAGAACGTGAGCGCTTTGGAGCAAGAATGCAACTTCTGATGTTTGGAAAGCATCTAGCCTCTTGTGGGTAATCCTAGTAATGATCAGCACTCTACCAACAGCTGCACCACTGAATTTAGCTCTCATTATAATTCCCTCATTAGCTGCATATATATCTGCTTCTTGTAACCCAGGGCTCAATAATGAGAGTAAATATTAAAGAGGGGCACTGCTGACTCTATCTGCTGGACAAATCTTGGTCAAATTTATCATTTGAAACCTGGTTTTTAGAAATGCATTTCATAGAATCATAGAATCACAAAGCTGGAAGGGACCTCAGGAGGTCATCTAGTCCAGCCCCCTGCTTCGAGCAGGACCAACCCCCACTAAGTCATCCCAGCCAGGACCTTGTCAAGCTGGGACTTAAAAACCTCGAGGGACGGAGAATCCACCACCTTTTGTGGGCAACACGTTCCAGTGCTTCACCACCCTCCTGGTGAAATAGTTTTTCCTAATATCCGACCTACATCTCTCCGTCTTTAACTTCAGACCATTGCTCCTTGTTCTGCCATCTGACACTAGTGAGAACAATTTTTCACCCTCCTCTTTAGAGCTCCCCTTCAGGAAGTTGAAGGCTGCTGTTAAATCACCCCTAAATCTTCTCTTCTGTAAACGAAAGAAGCCCAAATCCCTCAGCCTTTCCTCGTGGGTCTTGTGCTCCTTAACCATTTTTGTTGCCTTCTGCTGAACCTGCTCCAGCACATCCACATCTTTTTATACCGGGGGGCCCAAAACTGGACACAGTATTCCAGATGTGGCCTCACCAGTGCCAAATAGAGGGGAACAACCACTTCCCTAGATCTGCTCGAAATCCTCCTCCTAATTCACCCTAGTCTGCCGTTGGTCTTCTTGGCTACAAGGGCACACTGTTTATTCATATCCAGCCTTTCATCCACCATAACCCCTAGGTCCCTTTCCACTGTCCTGCTGCTTAGCCAGTCGGTCCCCCACCTATAACAATGCTTGGTAGTCTTCCGCCCCAGGTGCAGGACTCTATGCTTCTCCTTGTTAAACCGCATCAGATTTCTTTTGGCCCAATCCTCCAATTTATCCAGGTCACTCTAGATTTTCTCTCTACCCTCCAACGTATTTACCTCTCCCCCTAGTTTTGTGTCATCCGCAAACTTGCTGAGGGTGCAATCCAGTCCCTCTCCAGATCATTAATAAACATGTTGAACAACACCGGCCCCAGAACTGAGCCTTGTGGCACTCCACTTGAAACCGACCACCATCCAGATATTGAGCCATTGACCACTATGCGCTGGGGCCGACCGTCAAGCCAGCTTTCTATCTGTCTTATAGTCCAAGGCTCCAATCCCTATATCCTTAACTTATGGACAAGAATGTTGTGGAAGACTGTATCAAAAGCTTTGCTGAAGTCAAGGTGTATCACATCCACTTCCCCCTGTCCACAGAGCCTATTACCTCGTCTTAGAAGCTAATCAGATTTGTCAGTCAGGACTTGTCCCTGGTAAATCCATGTTGGCTACTTGTGATCACTTTCCCCTCTTGCAGGTGCTCCAAATGGATTTCTTGAGGATCCCTTCCATTATTTTCCCAGGGATTGAGGTAAGGCTGACTGGTCTATAGTTCACTGGATTGTCCCTCTTTCCTTTTTTAAAGGTGGGCCCTATGTTTGCCTTTTTCCAGTCATCCGGTATCTCTCCCAATCTCCAAGAGTCTTCCAAGATAATGGCCAAAGGTTCGGCAATGATTTCTGCCAATTCCCTCAGTACCCTTGGGTGCGTTAAATCCAGACCCATGAATTTGTGTGCATTTAGTAGATAACTCAGAACTTGTTCCTTCCCCACAGATGGCTGTCCTCCACCTTCCCATATGACATTGTCTAGGACCATAGTGTGGGAGTTGACTTTGTCGGTGAAGACTGAGGCAAAAAAAGCATTGAGTACTTCAGCTTTTCTTACATCATCTGTCAGTAGGTAACCTCTTTCATGCAGTAACAGCCCCACACCTTCTCTGATAACCTGTTTTTTGTTAATGTGCCTGTAGAAACCCTTCTTGTTACCCTTCACATCCCTTGCCAGCTGCAGTTCCAATTGTGCTTTCTCCTTCCTGATTACTCCCCAGCATTCTCCACCTGTGTGTTTATGCTCCTCTTTAGTCAACTGTCCACATTTCCATTTCTTATATGCATCCTTTTTGAGTTTAAGCTGACTAAGGATTTCCCTGTTAAGCCAAGCTGGTTGCCTACCATGTTTGCATTTCCTACTATGCAGTGGGATGGTTTGTTCCTGTGCCTTCAGTAAGACTTCTTTAAAATACTGCCAGTTCTCTTGAACTCTTTTCCCCTTCATCTTTGTTTCCCAAGGGATCCTGCTCATCAGTTCTCTCAGGGAGTCGGTCTGCTCTTTTGAAATCAAGGGTCTGTATGTTACTGCTCACCTTTCTTACTTTTGTCCAGATCCTGAAATCTACAATCTCATGGTCACTGAGATCCCACCCACTTCTATTTCTTCTACTAGTTCTTTCCTGTTTGTGAGCAGCAGGTCAAGTTGCACATGACCCCTGGTCGGTTCCTTCAGCACTTGTACCAAGAAGTTATCCCCAACGTTCTCCAAAAACTTCCTGGATTGTCTGTGTGCTGCTGTATTGGTCTCCCAACAAAACTCTGGAGGATTAAAGTCTCCCATGAGAACCAGGGCCTGTGATTTGGAAGCTTCACTTAGCTGTCTGAAGAAATCCTCATCTACCTCATCTCCCTCATCTGGCGGTCTATATCAGACACCAACTACAACATCACCTCTGTCGCTTCCGCCTCTAAGCTTAACCTAAAGACACTCAACTGGATTTTCTCCCTCCTTATACTGGAGCTCTGATCAGTCATGCTGCTCCCTCACATAGAGCACAACTCCTCCTCCTTTTCTCCCCGTCTGTCCTCCCTAAACGGTTTATAACCTTCCATGATCATGCTCCAGTTATGCGAATCATCCCACCAAGTCTCTGTTATAACAACCACCTCATACTTTTCTGACTGTGCCAGGGCCTCTAATTCTTCCTGTTTGTTCCCCATTTAACTACTCTGTCAATATAAAATATAATTATCAGGGTGAGGTGTATGAACATACATAGGATGACAAGAGTCCAGTTTTCAAAGGGACACTCCCATATTGAAGCCCTCCTGAGGTTGTCCGCACTTTTCTGGAAAAAAAAAAATCAGGACAATTTGCCCATCTCCCTCCCCTGACTCCCAGATCACTACTGGTGGAGCCTGTTGCTATCCAGTTCCTTGCTCGCCAGCCACCGCCCCCCAGAGGTGGGTGGGGAGGTTCAGTGGACAATGATGGGGGAGGGAGATATGCAAACCTGGTGGCAGAGTGAAGATGCCTTAGGTGAGGTCAGCCACTCCCCCTGCTGGTCCATCAGTGAAATCTCTGCTGTGTGCTAGCTCTTAGCAAGCAGGTCTCTGTCCCTTGTCCCATCTCTGCCCAGAACGGGCTGTCCCCTGTCGTGAGTGTGGGCGGGCGTCAGGCAGCAGTCAGGTACGCGTTGCCTCTGTTGCCTACCTGCAGGACCCCCTCATGTCTCCTTGCACCCCTCAGTCCCACTGCTCCTCCATATATTCATCAGTGGGGCGTATCCTGTTCCTAGCACTGTGCAAAGAACCAGCCTCTGGACAGACACACAGCTCACCAACAGCCTGGCTGGCACGCTCCTTCTGGGCAGTGGGTTTTGGGGAATGCAAAAATACTGCGGGCAGGAAGGGCAGGGGGTCAGCAGCCAGTGGGGCCAGAGTGTCTTGGGGGAGGGTTAACGGGGGTGGCAGCTGGAACCCACAGTAGGGCTCAGGCCCCACTGCATTCACCAGTAGCGGAATAGGGAATGATGTGATCCCAGCCTGCTTGGCACCACCAGGTTGTTGAGGGGAGGGAGTAGGACCACCCTCACACTCACTGGCGGGAAGCAGAGTGGAATTCAGCAGGACAGGGCCCCATTGCTCTATTCCCCCCACCACTACTGTGGGGAGGCGGTCAGCTCCTGCTGCCAGTGCCAGACTTCCATGAGTCTTCCAGGCCATGTTGCTTAGGGTAGGGAGCTGGGAAAAGGGATGGAGTGGGGGTTGCCAGGGCCGGAGGTGGAATTAGTTAAACCTTTGTAAACCCCTGTGTGGATACTTGCAAGGGACAAGCCAAACTGATTTAACCTGGTTTAAGCTGATTGAAGAAGGGAGGGCCCACAGAGGGGTTTGCACTAGTTTAACTAAACTGGTATAACCAAAACCAACGCACACTGCACACACAAGGCTTTGCACAAGTTAAGCCTTGCCTAAGTGAGGGAGTGTTCTGGGATTCTGCTTGACATTACTTTGTTCCAGGACTTGCTTCATTTACTGTCCATGAAGCCCTGGATGTACAAGTGATTCTATGATAAGATCCAAAATACAGCACTGCATTAGCATGTGTTAATTCCTGGAATGAAGTGGTTTGGAAATGAAGTGATAGGCAGTTTTACCGTGTACCGTAAACGAACCACAGTGAATTGTTTCTTAATGTTTTGTTTTAAATAATTTATTTTTGAATCCATTTCTGAAAGTTCACATGGAAATAACTGTTCATCAGTTGGCAGTAGGATAAAATGTTACCATAGCACTTCTATCCTTGTAGCCAAAATGTTTACTCCTAGCTGTAGCCACATTGTGCTGTAATCCTTTTTTTAAAATGTCACCAGTGCAGTATTTCCACAAACTTGAAAACAGGGAAGTGGAATGTTCTTGTAATTCAGTGTTTGTTTCTTTTACATGTTTAACCGAAGAAAGAGTCATGTAGCAGGGAGTAAAAAAACCCCAAAACAAAAAACGAAACCTGTGAGACAACTAATAGGTCTCCAGACTATGGAAGAACCTACACTTAGGCTATGTCTACACAACGAAATAAAATCAACTTGTAATAAATTTGACTTTTTAACCTCGATCTTATAAATTCAAAGTTAATTGTGCACAGATGTTCTGGAAGGTCGACCTACCATTTCTCATGTCTCCATTGCCTTATCCAAGTTAGATTGCTTAAGCAATGCATTGTGGGCTCCTATCCCACAGTGCCTTAGCTCTGTTGCCTTCTGGTGAAAGGGGGTTTAACCACTGGGTTGTGGAGGGGAAAAAAATTCCCGCAGTTGCTTCTGGGTGTTCAATGTCACTATCCCAGAATGCAAAACACTGTCCCAGAACTCAGAGCACCTGCTAGCTGAAAAATGAATGGGAGATCTCACCATTCTTTGACACAGTGCTGGCGGAAGCATGGATCCTCAAATGTTTTAAGTTATTGCAGATTGTGGCAACTTCACATAATGTCATGCAGTTTGTCTTTCGACTACAAAGGCACTGGGCTCAGATGATGATGAAGATGTTGGAGAAGAAGTTGCTCAACTGCGGACCAAGAACTTAGAATTTTTGGCCACCCTGAATTCAGTGCTTACAGTGGAGTGGCAGTTTTGAATTTGTGAAACCAGCACACACTGGTGGGACTACATTGTTTTGGAGTCCTGAGATGACCAGCAGTGGGTGCAGAACTTTCACATGTGGAAGTCCACTTTTACAGAACTTTGTGGCCTTGTGGCTGGGTGGGGCCAGGAGAGGGGAGGCAGGAGTAAAAAGAGCTGATGCAGAGCTAGCAACCAAAGTGGAAACAGCTGAGGAGTAGGCTGCCCTAAATCAATCAGGAACAGCTGATCCTACTCGGGGCTACCTTTATAAGCTCTTCTCCACGCAAGGCAAGGGGAGGAGGGTGAAGGAGAGTTTGGGAGACTAGTGAGGAGCAGGAAGGAGACGGAGAGAAACAGTCAGGGCTGTGAAAGAGGAGAGGAGCCTCAGCATCCCAGGGGACTGTGCTGCCCCAACCCGGGGAGTGCCTGGAGCCTCACTGGAGACTGGAGGAACTGGTCAGCTGAAGAAGCCAAACTAAGGAGGAGACCAGCTGCCACGACTACCCCTTGAGGAAGGGAATACCAGGGAGAAGCGTCTGGGGGAAGTGACCCAGGGAGAGAAGCTGCAGGGGCCAGGGCGAAGTAAGGCAGCCCTCCCAGGTAGCAGGTGTCCAGGGTCCCTGGGTCGGAACCCGGAGCAAGTGGGTGGGGACCGGGTTCCCCCCCAGACTGCCCCCTGCCCTAGCCCCAGCAAAGATAACATGGTGCAGGCGGTGGGGCCAGTGGACTAAACAGAGGGCCTGGGGCCCAGGAATGAGACCGACCACACCACAGGCCCCCATCCTGAAGCACAGCAATACAAAAATGAGACCAACTGCAATGGTTCAGAAGTGAGTGGCAAGCGCTCTGTGGAAGTTTGCAATGCGTGACAGTTACCAGTCAGTGGCAAATCAGTTTGGGATGGGCAGATCTACAGTGGGGGCCACGGTGGTGTAGGTCGCCTATACAATCTGTTGATGTCTCCTGAGGAACACTGTGACCCTGGGAGATGTACAGGCCATAGTGGATGGCTTTGCTGCCAGGGGGTTTCCTAACTGCAGTGGGGCAATAGATGGCACACACATTCTCATCATGGCCCCGGACTATCTGGCCACTGAGTATATAAACAGAAAGGGATACTTCTTGATAGTGTTGCTGGTTTTGGTAGATCATGAAGGTTGTCTCACTGAAATCAGCATGGGATGGTCGGGACGGGTTCGTGATTTACACATCTTCAGAAATTCTGGGCTGTACAGAAAACTCCTGGATGGGACTTCTTTCCCAGACTGGAAGATCAAGATTGGAGATGTGGAAATGCCTATAGTAATACTGGTTGACCCTGCTTACCCCCTTCTTCCTTACCTCATGAAGCCATACACAAGCACCCTGAACTGCAGCAATGATTACTTCAGTTTCAGACTCAGCAAGTGCAGAATGGTGGTGGAATGCATCTTTGGCTGTTTATAAGTGAAGCTGAGGTCCCTGTTGACCCATGTGGACCTTTCAGAAAGTAATGTCCCCATTATGGTTGCAGCATGCTGTATTCTGCATAATCTTTGTGAATCTAGGGAGGAGAATTTCACAAGTGCCTGGAGTGCAGAGGCTGATGCCATAAGCAGGGCTTATTTGCAGCTACCCACAAAGGCATTCTCCAAAGCAAATGCAGAGGCAGTGGCAGTCAGAGAGGCAAACAGAGGCTAGGAACACCCTCCATGACTATCCTGATTAATAGCCATTGATGGACCTATCTTCCATGAATGTAGCTAGCTCTTTTTTAAATTCTACTGTAGTCTTGGCTTTCACAGCATCCTCCGGCAAGGAGTTCCACATGTTACCCATGCATTGTGTGAAAAAATATTTCCTACTGTTTGTTTTGAACCTGCTGCCTATTAATTTCACTTGGTGACCCCCCTAGTTCTTGTGTTGTGAGAAGGAGTAAATAACATTTCCTTATTTACTTTCTTCACACCAGTCGTGGAGCATTGTTGGATACATATGGGACACCTCTGGAGGCTAATAAAGTCAATTAAAAGACATGACATTTGCACACTAGCCTTAATTCGAACTTTTAAATTCAAACTTGGTGCTACGTTGACTCACTTCTCACAATATCGACCTTACCACTCCCTAAAATCAACTTAATGGTATTTGCAGCAAAGACAGTGACTTTGTAAGATCAAGCTAACTGCTTTAAATTCGACTTTACCATGTAGTGTAGACACACCCTAAGGCTGGACTTTGGCCCTTGGCCAAAGGTGGGGTTGGCCTCTGCAAGTTATGGGTGCAGGTTCTTTCTTCCTACACAGAGCCCCGCTGACTTCACTCTGCCCATACAGAGGTCATAGCTGCGTTGCAGCCTTGGTGAGCACCTTGGGAGAAAGAGAGATCTGTTGTCAGGCTGGGGTGTCTAGCATTCAGGATACTTTGTTTTTATCCTGTAGTCACCTAGTAAGATCTCCTATATAGGTTTGAAATGAGACTTTTAGTTTTAGTTAGACTCAGAAATGCACAGTTCTGACACACGTTTGTTGTTTCTTTGTAGTGCTTCCACCTCTCATTCGGACCATTCCATGCATACAAAATCGGCTTCAGCTGTGTCATCTGATTCAGTCTCCACCTCCACAGAAAACTTTTCTCCTGATCTGAGGGTATGTATTCCTCTTTGTGGGGCTACAGTGAGATCTCAAGTACATCATTTGGTGGCAGATTAAGTGTAGAAATAGAAAAAAGACTCCAGCCTCCACATTAACAGCATGTTTTATTTAGCAGAAGCTTGGGAAAGGTACAGAATCTGATGGCTGAAATAGGAGTTAATTTAATCTCTACACCATTGCTTCCTTTTACTGGAGAAACAGTCTGCTAGAGCAGTGTTTCCAAAGTTTTCTTCAATAAAGTACCCCTTCAAAAAAACTGTAAGTACCCCTAGACATCTCTTGTATGCTGGTAATGGTACGTGTACCCCTGGTTGACAAACACAGTCCTAAGGTAATATGAGGCCTTGAAACAATTGCCATTCAACCTTGCCAGATTACTGTACCCTTTTCAGGAGACAGATTTGTTTTGCATACCACCAAGTTTATACCTCACTTAAAAACTGCTTATGTGCAAATGCATGCAAAGATATCATAGAAAGCTAGTACTGAAAGCATGCTGGCTTTTTACTATCTTTCATATCCGGGAGCCCCGGGACCGGGAGATTGCTGGATATTCAAATATTCTGGATAACAGAGAAGTATGCCTAGCAATGCATAACACTAAACAAAAACAAGATTAGATAATAAGGAACAAAGAAAAATGTGTGCAGAGTACTTTATGTATCAACAACAGTAGTATTGTACACTGTAAATTCATACTGTATTTATTTGTATTTACTTTCACTATACTGTACTTATGGAAAACATAACTAAAATTTACTTATGGTTAAAATGCTGTTTATTTGAGCGTTCAGGATAATAGAATGCTGGATATGAAAGAGTTTACTGTATTATCAAATAAGTAAATTGGAATAGAAATATTGTACTTGCATTTCACCGTAAGACCTATAAAGCAGCAGAAACAAGTCATTGTCTGAATGAACATTTATACTGTACTGACTTTACGAGTGCTTTTATGTAGCTTTTTGTAAAACTAGGCAAATATCTTGTTGACTTGATGTATCCCCTGGAAGACCGCAGTGCAACCCCAATGGGACATGTACCCCTGGTTGAGAAACACTGTACTAGAGCCATGTTTTCAAAGACTAAACAACCCACATTGGGCATCTGATTTTCAAAAGAGTTCAGCTTCCAAGAGTTCAGCCCACCTAAATAATGTTTAGATTCAGTGCCCAGCTGCTCCCCAGGCATCTATTTTTTTTTTGGTGCCTCAAGAGAAGCTGGTCCTCTTTGAAAATATGGCCCTGTTTGTCGGCATGGACCTCTTGAAGTATCTGGCGTCCTAACATCTGTCTTAAAATAGCTTGTACTTCAATGCTCACTGGCAGATACGAGCTGGTATACTCCCAATAAAACAGACCTTTCCTCCAATAAGTAGTAGTAGTAGGCATCCTTCAGTCTAATTAGACTATGGATCTCACCCTTCATAGTTCCATTTAGGATCATCATTTGCAGCGTCGACTGTGACTGTGAAGGCCCACATGAGAGTGACAGTCCTTGCTGCATCTGTTGCATGTGTAATGAGTGTCTGGCAGGTCCTTCCTGTGCTTTCTGTGGGCTCGCTTCTCCTCTGCTAGCTGTCTGATCCTCATGTCACCCTTCTGAAGGCCCTTGTGTAGTTCCTTCCTCCATCTGCTGCGATCGTCTGCCAGCTCCTCCCAGCTGTCCGGCTCAATGTCTACCTCCCTGAGGTCCCTCTTGCAGACATCTTTGTAGCGCAATTGGGGGCATCCGGAAGGTCTTTTCCCAGAGGCTAGCTCGCCATACAGGATGTCGTTTGGAATCCTTCCATCATTCATCCTGTGGACGTGGCCAAGCCAGCGGAGCCGCCGCTGCCTGAGGAGGGTGTGCATGGTTGGAATTCCAGCTTGCTCAAGGACAGTGGTGTTGGATACTCTGTCCTTCCATGATATTCCAAGGATGCGCCTGAGGCAGCACAAGTGGAAGACGTTCAGTCTCTTTTCCTGGCGGGCGTACAGGGTCCAAGACTCACTGCCGTAAAGGAGGGTGCTGAGGATGCAGGCTCTGTAGACTTGCATTTTAGAGTGGGTGTACAACTTGATGTTGTTCCACGCTCTCTTGCTGAGTCTGGACAGAGTTGTGGCTGCTTTTCTGATCCTCCTATTTAGCTCAGTCGCCAATGACAGGGTGTCAGTGATGAGCTAAATAGGAGGATCCTCCAATAAAGATCTCTTAAATTGAAAAATCAAACTTGAGTACCTAGAGACAAGCAATTACATCCAGAACTGGACACCTAAATAAGTGGTCTGATGGTCAGGATGCTGAAAAGTACCTGCAGCTCACAATGAAGCCAGTGGGATTTGTAGACCAGTGAGGGGCTGTGTCACCACATGCCCTGCAACTTGGTGTGCAATGCTTTGCTGCTGTAGCTGCTGGACTGAGCTGCTCACAAACAGCCTGACAGCATACAGGCCAGACCCAAGTGACTGTATAGCTGCAGCCTTGGTCCAGCAACTCTGACCCTGTCAACGTGACGTAAAATACCAGCCATACTCTGGCTTTTGCCAGACTTGATTACTATTTACAGGGTGATCCTGACATACTCCCAGGCTCAATTTTTTCCCTCAAAATGTGCATTCTGTACTGCTCCTCCTGGACAATCCAGACATATTAGGTTTGTTGCCTCTTTAAGGGGATCAGCATACAACAGGCTGTTTCCTGAAATGAAATTAACCAAACAATTCAAATTCACAACACTGGATTACTTTTAATAAAAGAAAAAAACAAATGTATTTAACTACCAGGAGATGTATTTTAATTGAGTACAGGTATAAGCCATAAAGTCAAAAGTGACTACAAAAGAAATAAAGATAAAATGCTTCCTAGTAGTAAACTTAAGAAATTAGACTTGATTCAAGGTGAACTCCCTTACCACGTTTCCCATTAACATTGCTGACCCAACAGGCCAAGATCTGCTCCCAAAATCCAAAGTCACTTGTGATGTTAGGTGAAAAAGAGAGATGACAGGGAGACAGAACTTGGTGTGATTTTGCTTCTCCCTCTTATCATTCAGTTACCCTTTGAAATGCATTTTCCTGAGGGTTACCTTACCCCTTCTTAAAGTTAATTCAGACAGTGTAATAAGGCGATGTGCTAGCCGGTGGTGAAAGAAGATGCACACTCTTTCTTCTCACCTGTCTGCTAATATGCAGATTTTTCTTGTCTCCTGTCTTCCCCTTCTTACTGTCTGAGGGCTCCATCTATAACTTATATGTCACTTAAATTATAACTTATATGTCACTTAAATTTTGTCACTACCTCAGGAGGATTGCTAACCTCTGATGTAAACTGAGGCAACACACACTTCTTTGGCTGCCTAATTGGGGCAATGTGGGTATGTGTTACCACATTATTCAGGGTCAAATTCCTAACTTTACAAAAATGGTGTTACATGCATTTGACCATCATCTTTTTGGCCTGTCAGCTATTAGTTTTCAAACATTATCTCACGAGGCTTATTTTGTAAAAGATGATTGCAATGGGATGGAGAGTGTAAAGAAAGGAGTGTATTCCATCATAGGGTGGCTTAGCACTTTTGAAAATCAGACAATTTATTTAGGTACTTAAAATTGATTACACAATTGTGTAATGTGTATACTGGCTTGAGAGAGATTTTCATGTACAGGTTGAACCTCTCTTGTGTCCAGCACCCTTGGGTCCTGACCAGTGCCAGACAAGAGAATTTTGCAGATGATGGGAGGTCAATATTTTCTATCTCATTACCAACACTTCTACTGCTTACTGGGTTCCTAGAAGACATTCAGGGATAAATTACATCTGAATAACAGCACAAGAACACTGAGAGCCAGGGTTGGTGGCTGTAAACAAACTTATGGGACCAAGGGAAACTTGGCCATATCCATGAATATTAAATATTGAGTCTGTTCTGGTCTGGCTATGATCTGAAGAAGTGGGTCTGTCCCACAAAAGCTCACCTAATAAACCATTTTGCTAGTCTTTAAAGTGCTACTTGACTGCTTTTTGTTTTGATAATGTATGGACTAGCACGGCTTCCTCTTTGTTACTAGAAAATCCCCTAGTTTTACAGTTACAAGGACCTGATTGTTTCCATTTGAAGGAGGAAGCCTTTCAGGCTTCTGAGCCATTTGTGCTTAAATGTAAGACTGCAGTTTGAAAATGAAATATATGCTCCTGTTTTCCGATTCCTGGTCTTGTAGCTTAGACCATGCGAAAGACTAGAGTCTCCGTTACAATTTTAATTGCACTCACATCAAATTTTCATTCTTTCCCTCACTTCAGAGCATGTAACTCTAAGTTAAATTGACCAAGGTATCATTTGTACGTGTCCATATGTGCGCATATATATGTATTTATTCTTGGGCTACAACTCCACAAATGATTGAGAGAAGAGTGGAAAAACAGCAATGAACATAAAAAATGAATTTCTATTAGACCTCATTTACTCAACTGAAAGAATTCTCTTTAAACTGTAACTCCTACTTTTCAGTGGTCAGGCACAAGTCTAATAGAAATCCATAAGTACTGTTACCATTGAAAATGCTGTGAACACCTTAAGATTATCTTCCACAAATGGAAAATCAAGTACCACTTAACAAATTACTAAATATTGCTCTTTTAGGGTTCAGTGCTCTGTGCTGCGGTGCACTGGTGTCCTGCGAGGATTGTCAGAGTGCCTTGGAAATTTCCTCAATTTCCATTCCCCCCAGGCTCTTTGCAGAACAAAGTGTGTGTGTGTGTGTGTGGTGGTGGGGGGGGATTGATGAAATTTCACATCACACTCAAATGACCCCAAGCCAGATGGGGGCTCAATCAGCAAGGCTGCCTGAGTCCCTGCTGGTGTGAGGTCATCAATTTCCCTCCCACAGCCACTTTGCAAAGCCCCCAAGAGGGGAAAATGATGACCCTGTGCCAGCTGGTAATGAAGAAGCTATGCTGCATCAGTTCCCCCATGACTCTGCAAAGAGCTGAGTGGAGGAGAAATTGATCAGCCCTGCACTGGGTGGGAGCGCTAGCAGCAAGGCTGCCTGATTCCCAGCTGGCTCAGAGTGGGTCAGTTCTACCCTTGCAGAGGCATTGCAAAAGCTGCTGCTGGGGGGAAATTAGCCAACCCTGCACCCTGTGACAAGGTGTCTCCATCTTCTGTAACCATAGAAAACATAAGTCAACGTGACATTCATGAGCAATCTATTCAGCTGGAAAAGGTGGGTTGCTGTGGAATTGTTTGTCTCATCCAAGTGTGCGGTGCTACTGAAAAGGGTTGGAGCCACTGCTCTAAATTGCCTGGGATTTTCACCTTCCTTTCACTGAACTGGATGTTGGGCTTACTCAGCATTGTAGAGGAGGTCTGTCAGTGATATGGCTTTAACAAAGCCCATGTCAGGAAAGGAAGAATTTATCAGTAAGTACATCAAACAACCAATCTTATTTTTATTAATACCACGTTCGATCCCCTGGGTTTTGATTGCACCAGAGAGTGTGTTTTGCTAGTGTTTCACTCTCAAGCAGTTATTATTATAATGGAAGGAATTCTGCGCCTTTGTCTAAATCTTTGATTGCAAAATCTGGTTTATATCCTGGACTTTTCCACTTCCTGTACTTTGCTCACTGACCTTTTGCTTTCCTGCTTCACAGCTTGCCAGAAGTGGTGTGGTTTTACTTTATTTTAGCGACAACTTTGACAGCTGCCTTGGCAGATATGTGATTTCAAATTTCATACACTTGTAGGTTTGTTTGTTTTATAATGTAGGGGTTCTTAACCTTTTTTACACCTCCCATCATTCCCCAAATGAATCAATGAACTAATCAAGACAATGAGAAAGCAATTGCGATAAATTTTGTGGGAGGCACCTCACACCTCTCCTGTATCCCCTCTGCACTTCCCCTGGGGAGGTGCACCCCACAGGTTAAGAACCCCTGTTTTAATGCAGTCTTGGCTTTTTTTTCTTTGTTTGCTGCCTACAAAAATCAGAGGAGTTTGCTTAATGGCTCTTCATTAGGGTTAAGTATGCCTTCCCTACTTAAACGGCATGTTTTTGTGTTACTATAAAATAATAGACTTGCCTCTCCCCACCCCTAAAATGCAACACTAGGGATGGGAATTTAAACACGTACATTCAAAAATAATTGTAAACAATCTCAACAGTCCTCATACCAACTGTACCACACATACACTTCAATTCCTAATTTCCCCCAAATGCCACTTCCCCTACTGTAGCCCACGGTCAGGGAGTAAGAGAGTTAAGTTTTGTCTACACTGCAGAGTTTTGTCGACAAAACTCAGCTGTTGTTGACAAAACAGAACAGATATATGGTAAACTCCTTCATATCCAGCATTCTGTTATTTGGACCTCTCAAATAAGCAGCTTTGAACCATAGGTAAATTTTAGTTACATTTTCCATAAGTACAGAAGTGAAAGTAAATACAAATAAAAACTGCAAATACAGTACAAGTTTGCAGTGTACAATACAACTGTTGTTGGTAAATAAAGTACTCTACGTACTTTTTTGGTGTTTCTTAATATCTAATTTTGATTTTCTGTAGTGTTGTGCAAGGCTAGGTATACCTCTCTCTTATCCAGAATATTTGAATATCTGGCCACCAGGGGCTGGTGGATATGACAATGTTTACTGTACATACTATAATGCTCCTCTTGACGAGAAACTTTCGGGCTTTGCTGACAAAATATAATCTCAACAAGAGGCAGGGAGCTTTTTGTGGCACGGTTATTTCAACTAAGTGTCAGTGTAGACACTGCAGAGAGTTATGTTGCTGTAAACGATCCAGAGTGGATCGAAATCAATGTCCATCTCACCTGGTATGTTGTCTGTCACAGCGACCACTGACAGATGCTGTAAGCAGTCATTTTCAAACTTTCTCTATTGGTGACCCTTTTCACATAGCAATCCTCTGTGTGATCCTTCCCCCCTTATAAATTAAAGATGATAATGGTGGTATTTTACTGGGGGCTTGGTGTGTTCAGCCCCCCCAGAGCTGGCTGACTGTGATCCACATGTAATCGACTTCTGACCCCCAAGGGGTCATGACCCCTAGTTTGAGGACTCTGTAGAGAAAGGTGTAAGGATGGGAGTGGATTACTACACAGTAGGCAGAGGAGGGATAATCTGCTGCCATCCTTATTGTCAGTAGTTAGAGATTGACCTAAGCCCTAAAGCAGGAGGTTTCACATCCCTCCCGCAATATTTGTTATCCTTGTTAATTCTGGATGTTCTTAATACCCACATAAATGCCCAATGCCGTATGGAATCTTGTTATGTGCCTGGCCTCTGACTTCCTGTAGTATGAATTTACTCACATGTTGTGTGTGTGAGGCTGTGGGCAATGGAAGTATTTCCTTTTAGTGGTTTCAGGTTTCCCATTTTTTAATTTTACTGAGTGTCCCCTTGCTCTTGTGTTAAGGGACTGAGAGAAGCTCCTAATCTCCCTTTTCTAGACCTCTGCGTATAGTTATGTTATGTCCCCTTTTGTTCTTCTTCTTCCTAAAGCCAGTCTTTTCCATCTGTGTTCTCAAGAGAATTTTTCTTGGCCCCCCAGTGTAGAAAGCATGTTGTTGCATTGGAGAGCGTTCACCGGAGGGCAATGAAAATGATTAGAGGGTTGAAGCACGTGACCTATGAGGAGAGGCTGAGGGATTTCGGCTCATTCAGTTAGCAGACTGAAGGGCGATTTGAAAGCAGTCTTCAGCTTCCTGAAAGGGGGCTCTAAAGAGGCTGGAGAGAGACTGTTCTCAATGGTGACAGATGGCAGAACAAGGGTCAAAGGTCTGAAGTTACAGAGGGAGAGGTATAGGTTGGATATTAGGAAAAACTGTTTCACCAGGAGGGTGGTGAAGGACTGGAATGTGTTCCCAAGATAGGTGGTGGAATCTCTATTCCTAGAGGTTTTTAAGTCCCGGCTTGACATAGTCATGGCTGGGACAATTTAGTTGGGGTTGATCCTGCTTTAGGCAGGGGACTGGACTAGATGACCTCCTGAGGTCCGTTCCAGTCCTAGAATTCTATGGTTCTATGATACTTGTCATCCTCTGAACTCCCTGTAGTTCTGTTATGCCTTTATGACATGGGGAACCAATGCTACACATAGTATTCCAGGTCAGGCTGCACTGTTGACTTGTATAAAGGCATTCCAAAATTGTCCATCCCATTTTTTTTAGGTATCCTGGCATCTTATTTGCTGTTTGGTCCACAGCTGAGCACTGTCACACAAGCCACCTTAGATGTGTGGGGCCTCTGGGTAGATGGTTCTGAAATCTGAACAGAACTTAAGGGAGCATCTTATTTTGGAATCTGAACATCCTGGCTCTTTGGGGAGCTGGAAGAGGGTAAATTTCACCTTCCCCTTGACATATTCTTAGGAGATTCAGTGGGATATTAAGATCTTCTGTTTCTGTGTGGGAATAGTATATGTGGGAGACAGTAAACACAAAATGTTTGGGGCTTATGATGCTCTTATAAAGAGAGTGCCTTGTAGGAGGATTAAAGAAAAGCATCTTTCAGCTTTTGAAGTGATTCTGTCAGTCACTGAAAATACACTTGGGGTGTGTGGAAGCTGCTACGTTGATCTGTCACTCCTACCTCTGCTTGATCTGTTGCTCTGTGTCTGAGTCAGTTTAATTCTAGAAATTAAATTTCTGAGACAGTGTAAGAAGCATCTTTTGTAACCTCCACAAAACAAATTGCACTAGTGCTTTCAGTGGTGATTTTTCAGCAAAATTGTTAAAGTCCACAGGGGGAAAATACAAATCTTTTCTCCAGTGTTCATGCCTGCAGACTTCTCTGGGCAACAATTTAATGCTCTATGTGTGTGTGATGAAGGTGGAAGGGACGAGAGTCTACGAGTGATTCCTACAATATGCATCTGCAGTATTCTTAAGTCTTTGACGCATCTCATAATAACTCATAGAAAGCTTCTTATAGCAAACATTCTGATACCTGGATCTAAGATTAAATCCACTCTTTGCTGCAATTTACAGATTTTTTCCACTTGATAAATCTGACATTAAGCAATATTTAGCTGCTAGAATCAGCAGTATAAGCTGCAAGCAGTGTTGGATTTTTCTTCTGACTAAAGAAGCTTAGAATATGATGTAGGGACTGTACTTTTTCCCTTTACACATGTATTAGCATAAGATATCGACCTGCTGCCAGACAGGAACAGAATTAATTCAAAGTGAAAAATCCCATGATGTTTTGTGTAGTTAGGGTGAGGTTTTAGAAAGCATCTAAGGGACTTAGGAGCACGTAAATCACTCAGATGCTTTGGAAAATCCCACCTTAAAGTCTTACAATCAAGTACGTTTAGCTCCTGCGCATTTCACTAGTCATTTTATACCTAGTGCCCTGTCACCCTTATGGGACACATCCTTGGGGATTGCCACATTGATTTAGCTCTTCACTTACAAGGAATAGTAACAGAGAGGAAGCCGTGCTAGTCTATACACTATCAAAACAAAAAGCAGTCAAGTAGCACTTTAAAGACTAGCAAAATAGTTTATTAGGTGAGCTTTCGTGGGACAGACCCACTTCTTCAGACCATAGCCAGACCAGAACAGACTCAATATTTAAGGCACAGAGAACCAAAAACAGTAAGCAAGGAGGAGAAATCAGAAAAAGATAATCAAGGTGAGCAAATCAGAGAGTGGAGGGGTGGGGGGGAAGGTCAAGAATTAGATTGAGCCAAGTATGCAGACGAGCCCCTGTAGTGACTCAGAAAGTTCCCATCACGATTTAAACCATGTGTTAATGTGCCGAATTTGAATATAAAAGCCAGCTCGGCTGCTTCCCTTTCCAGAATGATCGCTATACTTATCTACACCCTTCTAGTTTCCATCCTGCACACGTGACTAGATCCATTGTTTACAGTCAAGCTCTTAGGTACAAACGCGTTTGCTCTGATCCAACTGACAGAGACCAAAAACTACAAGAACTTTACCAAATATTCATAAACCTGAATTACCCACCAGGAGAAGTAAAGAAACAAATTGACAGGGCCAGACGAATACCCAGAGACCAGCTACTCCAAGATCGGCCCAAAAAGCCAAGAACAGAACACCACTGGTCATCACCTACAGCCCCCAACTCAGACCACTGCAATGAATTATTAAAGACCTACAACCTATTCTTAATCAGGATGCTACACTCCAGAAGGCCCTGGGTGACATGCCTGTTCTCTCCTACAGACAACCTCCCAACCTCATGAGGATCCTCACTAACAGCCACAGCCTATACCCCAGGAACACCAGTCCTGGAACCTTTCCCTGCAACAAAGCCTGCTGCCAGCTTTGTCCACATATCTTCTCTGGAAATACCATCACTGGACCTAACCAGATTACTCACAGAATCACGGGCACTTTCTCATGCTCCTCTACTGACATCACATATGCCATCATGTGCCAACAATGCCCAGATGCTTTGTATATTGGACAGACTTCTAACTCCCTTAGACAAAGGGTCAAATGGGCACAAAACAGACATCAAAACACTCCAGATCCACAAACCATTTAGTCAACATTTTAATGGAATGGGGCATTCTGTCAATGACCTCAAGGTATGTGTGTTACTGAAGAAGAATTATCGCACCGTTCTGGAAAGGGAAGCAGCCGAGCTGGCTTTTATATTCAAATTCGGCACATTAACACATGGTTTAAATCGTGATGGGAACTTTCTGAGTCACTATAGGGGCTCGTCTGCATACTTGGCTCAATCTAATTCTTGACCTTTCCCCCCCCACTCCTCCACTCTCTGATTTGCTCACCTTGATTATCTTTCTCTGATTTGTCCTCCTTGCTTACTGTTTTTGGTTCTCTGTGCCTTAAATATTGAGTCTGTTCTGGTCTGGCTATGGTCTGAAGAAGTGGGTCTGTCCCACAGAAGTTCACCTAATAAACTATTTTGCTAGTCTTTAAAGTGCTACTTGACTGCTTTTTACTTACAAGGAGGTGCCTGAAATTCCCTACATTTAAACTTTGGAGTAGTTCTTGATAAAAGGTTTAAATTCACTCCCAAGATCTCACCTGCAGGTAGAAAGCAGTGGATAAGGTGGTATGGAAATTGTCAGCCAGTTCCTATGTACATCCTTAATCTCCATTTAAGGCCTGTGTTTCCCTTTATGAACAATAAAACTGGGAAGAGCAGAGCTGCTTTTTGTGGGCAGAGGGTAGAACCAATAACAATGCTCCAGGGAAGTGGAAAGGGGAGTGGTTTAGTGGTGGTATGGCTCCCAGGAAACCTCCACCACAGCAGCCCTGGTGGGACACACTGCTTGTGTAACTTCTTTGAAATGAAAGGCAGATAAAACTAGTTAGGAACTGTCTGTACACAGTAGCCATTACGTAAGCCTGTTAAAGATGGCACTTGTAAGATACCTGTGAGTAAAGTTGCCTTACACTTTCTGTAAGAATACTTGTTTCCATTGGTTTATGATTTGCTGTTCAGATTGAGTTTTTCCATGCTGGCATTATTGTCCAGGCTATTTTTTTGTTATTTTAAGCATAGGCTGCTTCGAACTGTTTCTGAGAATTAGGGTTTGGGAGTTTAGCAGGGAAGTTGTCCTAGAGGTCAGGGGAGGTGCCTTTTCCTGTCCTGATTTGACATAATCCTTTGCTTGTCAGGAAATGTCACGCCAGAGGCCCACTGACAAGGCAGTGGAAGGAAGCCTGTCCTGCCACTGCCCATGCTACATCTGTTTTGTGGGTATACCAAGGATGTTGCTGTCCTGAGCTCTCAAGGTGGCAACCTTCACAAACACTCAGTTCCCTTCAGTAAAAGCAAGGCTGGTGAAGTGCATATTTAAATGAAACCATATGCTTTTACATTGCTTCAGCTCTTGTCAAACATGTGCTGCACATATCCAAAGCCGTGTACACTTCCTGCATTGGCAAGGAGACTCATCGAATGATCTTTGCCATCATAAATATTATGGATTTATAACAATGAGATAGGGAAAGAGATGTCTTCAATATGTTTTCCAAACATATCTTATGTCACAATGTATCACACAACACTGTTATGTTATTGCAGACTAGTACTATGGTAGAAGAGTGCTAAGATTATGAAGTCATGGTCTTTGTGCTGCAACAGTCTTGGCCAATGTCACAGAGGAAATCTCTGGATGACTGCTGGGCCCCACTTCGAGTGCCTGAAAAAGAAGGAAGGACATTTTTTTTTCCCCTTAGAAACCGCTAAATCTATCCTCTGCCCTAACAGAGGTAGGAGCCCTATACAATATATTATATGTGATTACCATAATGCATACGTAGAAGGTGTGGAATTATGCTTGCATGGGCAACTTTGATTTTGGCATTTCCTGACTTCCAAGGGCTTGACTTTGCAACCTTAACATTCTTTTGGTGTAGTGTTTTCTATGTAAATCCACAGAAAACTTCCTTTTCCACTTGAACTAAAATAATAATTAGCAATGGAGTAACCTGTTGTCCTCTATGTGAACCAACCAATAGAAAGAAATGGGATGTATAATTTGCCTGCGGCTTACATAGCTTGCTAGACATCAGAGGAATGTTGTGAATCAGGAATCTTGAAACCTGTTCATGCCTCTGGAGGGGAGTGTGGCTGAGAGGTTGCAGACAGCAGAACCAAGTACACCATTTTGGTACATTCCTTTTGAAAGAGGTATAGCAGCTTAGTGGGTAAGACACAGAACTACCATACTAGCGGTCTCCTGCCTGATTCTACCCCTGCTAGAGCCCCTGTACGCCGCTACAGCTTCTGCAGATGCTCTAAGTTATTCCAGGAGTCATCCTGGCCTCCAGATGAGCCCAGAATCAGGGAGGCGCAGAGGAAAACATTGCCGGAGACTACTTTGTGCAACCTCTCAGTTAACCTATGTGTAAAATATGGAGAATGATATTTGCCTGAAGTAGTCAAGGTAGGATGCCTGAAGAATATGGGTTGGGAGAGTCACTGAATTATTAAAACATTAGTTAATGCAGGAGCTGAGATGAAAAGTCTTAGGTCTGGGTTACAATTTGATCTCTGTTCCAAAGCTCCTTATTTGAAGTGAAGGACATACCTCAGGCATCTGTTTATGAATGTCTGTAGCTTGTGATTTGAAGACTTTTTAGTACACCAGGTCTCGCATCCATACAGGAGCACACTCTTCACATTTGTGTTGAAGATCTGCAGTTTCGTCTTCACAGAGATTTGTGAGCTCCATATGGGATGAATGGAGCTGTTTCTTTCCCTATCCTGACATCGATATCCTTGCCTGTTCCTCCATCTCTGCCCATAATACTCCCCAAGTGGGTGAACTGCTCCACAGCTCAGGGAGCTACAGCTCCTGGAAGGGTTGTCATCGTCGTTCTCATCGTCGTCATCATCACCATCATAATTAATGTCTCTGGAGCTGTGGAATGTACAAGGTTGCCTAGCTCCTGGTGGGAAGCAGGTGGCCAATGTCTGAGAATCCAAGGCAGCTGCACCCTCTTCCCAGGAGTAAAAAGCCACGTGCAGCTTCCTCTGTTCCCGATCCTCCTCTTGGTGGAGAACTGGGAGGTGAGAAGCCCTGGGCAGCTACCCCTCACAGTGAGGAATGAGGTGCCAGGAGCTGGGGCAGGGAGACAGTCCTCCAAGAGCCTGTTGGACAAGAGGGAGCTGCCAGTGGATCTGAGACTGGACTGGAAGCTTTCCCACACTTCCTCTGTTAGGTCACTGGAAGCACGCTTGCTGAGGTCAGGGTCCACGGACCCAAGTAGGGTAGTATGGACATCAGGCACTGCAGTCAATGTGGCAGCTATAAGTTTGGCTAACACAGGTCAACTTCCTTAGTTGTATAGGTGTAATTTGACTAATGAAGTGGCACTTAAATTCATTTCTGGTGTATTATAACAACCTGCAACCCACCAATCATCTCCTTTTGTTCCCTGATTGCAGATGTGTTAACAGGCCACTCTACCTTAAGTGATCCCTTACGGTATGTGCTTACTATTTATTGTTAAAGAAATGGTTTTACCTTCCACTTAGTTGTAATAGCTTTCCCAGACCTAAGTCAAAAAACTACAAGGGACCTCTGGACGTCATCAGATTCAGTCCCTGAACTCACAGCTGGACCAAGCACCTTCTAGACCCTTGGCTTGTGTACACTGCCACTTATGTCAGTATGGCTACGTCTACACGTGCAGCCAACATCGAAATAGCTTATTTTGATGTTGCGACATCGAAATAGTCTATTTCGATGAATAACGTCTACACGTCCGCCAGGGCCGGCAACGTCGATGTTCAACTTCGACGTTGCTCAGCCCAACATCGAAATAGGCGCAGCGAGGGAACGTCTACACGTCAAAGTAGCACACATCGAAATAGGGATGCCAGGCACAGCTGCAGACAGGGTCACAGGGCGGACTTAACAGCCAGGCGCTCCCTTAAAGGGCCCCTCCCAGACACAGTTGCACTAAACAACACAAGATACACAGAGCTGACAACTGGTTGCAGACCCTGTGCCTGCAGCATAGATCCCCAGCTGCCGCAGAAGCAGCCAGAAGCCCTGGGCTAAGGGCTGCTGCCCACGGTGACCATAGAGCCCCGCAGGGGCTGGAGAGAGAGCATCTCTCAACCCCCCCAGCTGATGGCCGCCATGGAGGACCCAGCAATTTCGACGTTGCGGGACGCGGATCGTCTACACGGTCCCTACTTCGACGTTGAACGTCGAAGTAGGGCGCTATTCCTATCTCCTCATGAGGTTAGCGACTTCGACGTCTCGCCGCCTAACGTCGAAGTTAACTTCGAAATAGCGCCTGACGTGTGTAGACGCGACGGGCGCTATTTCGAAGTTGGTGCCGCTACTTCGAAGTAGCGTGCACGTGTAGACGCAGCTTATAACTTACATCACTCTATGGTGTGAATAATGCACATCTCTAAGGCTATGTCTACACTAGAGCATAAAGTCAATTTTAAGGCACTTAGCTTGATTTTACAATGTGACTGTCTTCACTGCAAATGCCATTAGGTTGATTTTAAATGGTGCTAAAGTCATCTTTTCACCCTACTGCTCCCAGGAGGTGTAACACCAAGTTCGAATTTAAAAGGTCAAATTAATGCTAGTAGAGGTATTCCATATTGCCCCACACATGTCCATTCTGGTCGTTTTCACCTCTGCTGGTCTCCAGGCATGCAGGAAGTAGGTAACAGGAAGCCCGGGAATTTGAATTCATTTTCTTTTCTGGCTAGCACACATCAGGAGCACATCTCAGGAGCAATTGTATCTAGCCATCATGAATTCTCAGGATTCTAGTTCTGATCAGAGTTCTCGGGGTCACAAAAGAGCCCCAGCATTGAGCCATCAGGAGATGCAGGATTCATTTCTATGGGGGCAGAGGGGGGCAGGGCAGGAATGAATCTGTGCTGAGCAGACTGCAAACAAGCAAAAGAAATGCGGATATTTATGGGAAGATTTCCCAGGGCATGATGGAGAAAGGTTACACCAGGGACACTCAGCAATTCCAGACCAAAATCGTGCTCAGGCAGGTGTATCAAAAGGTTAAAGAAGCCAATGGGCGATCTGTGTCATCTCCCAAAACGTGCCACTTCATGAGCAGCTTGATGCCATTCTTGGAAGGGACTGAACCACACTCCCTGAGGGTAGCATGGACTCCTCAGGAGACCATGCTCAGCTCTCTGGTGAGAGCAGCAAGGGTGAGGAGACGGAGGCCAAGGAAGAGGAAAATGCCAGTCAGCAAGGAATTCAGCAGACAGCTGAGGAAGCTGATCCTGCCAGCAGCCAGGAACTCTTTGTCACCCTGAAGGCAGTCCCCTCCTCGCAGGATGCTCCAGAGTCCGTCAGTTCTGGAGAGGGCTCTTCTGGTGAGTATGTTGTTTAAACTGCTACAAGCAGATTGCATTTGGATTGGGGTAGTTGCTTCTGTTGAGCATATTTTTTAAGCTGCTACAACAGTGTTGTGGGTGGGGTGAGGTGGATCTGTGCATCCTGGGTCCCTAGAACAGCTTGTTAATATTTCTGTGGATGGAGCACTTATACTTTTTGGAGATCTCCATGAAAGTCTCAGCCAGGTACTCCTTTATTTTTCTCACGAGGTTTTTGGAGAGGCCTGGTTTATTCTGGTGTCCACAATAGCACACCTTGCCATGCCAAGCCAGCAGTAAGTAATCTGGCATCATGGCATCACACAGCATTCTGGAAAATTTTCCAACTCAGTGCTCACACAGTATGAGTATATTTTCTTTTTCACTCTCTGTTTTTCTTAGGAGGCTGAGGTCTCTTTTTGTAACCTAGAAGAAGCACAGGAAGTTTCATTAAAGTTTGTCCCTTTAACATGATCTCACTGCTCCCTGGCCATTTAAATTTCCCAGGACTGCCCTGCTGCACCACATGGCTGGTGGGCTCTCCATCTCCCTCCTCCATCTAGCTGACAGGCTCTCCTGGCCCTCTCCCACCACACTGCTGGAGGGCTCCCTGGCTTTCCCTCGCCCCCAACCACACAGCTGCACAGGATTTAGGAGAAGGTACCAAGACAGTTTTCTTTTTTTCTGGCTTTACATTTTACAGTACTGCCCCCCCGCCACTAGCCTCCCTTCACCCAGCCACGTGGCTGCTGGGCTGTGTGGACCGTACTTCCAGACACCAGCATGTCCAATGCGAGCTTTCCCTGCTTTAAATGGCTTTTTCCCTGCATGAGAAAAAGGCTCCAAGGAAGTTTTTTTCTGCACTTTACATTTTACAAGGCTTTGTTTCAACCTCCTACCCCAATCCCACTTAGCTGTCAGAATCTTACCATGTCCCTAGTGAAATGGTCTGGAGAACTAATAGCATCTATTCTGCTCAGGTTGATTCATTGTCATCTTTACGAAGCCAAAAGTGGCCTTGGAAAACAAAAGTTGCAGGGATTGTCAAACATTGAATGGCTCAGTGTGTTGTGTCACATTTAAAAATTGTATCTAAACTTTAAGCTTGACTGTTTTCAAGAGGAGGCAGTATGAGTGGAAGAAATAGAGTTGTTGTGATGCGTCACAGGAAAAGATCAAAGCTGGACCTCATCCTGCTGCAGCTGCGAGAGACACAGAGGGAGCAAACCCAAGCCGCTGCTGGCAGAAAGTGGACCCAGGATTGGCAGCAAAGCATGCTCCAAGGAAGGAACAAGGACTCAGCAGAGCTCCTGATGGCTGTCAAGGAGCAAACTGACATCCTGCAGTCCATGCTGGACTTGCTGGGGGCCACCTACCACAGAACTCACAATTGTGCGGCCTCCTCACCCTGTTCCCTGACCTCCCCTTGTTGGGAGACCTGACGTGTCTCATGGTCCACCTCCAGGACCACTGTCCACTGAAAAAGGCTCACATTCCCCCACACATAATGGCAGGATTCCCTTTCTTTTTCCCACCCCTTAACCCTCACCCCCCTAAATAAAAAAGAAAATGCCGTTGTGAAAACCACAGTCTTTTATTGGTTAATGTGGAGTTGGGTGCAGTTGAAGGTTCTTTCGTAAAGGTCAAGAACACATCATTGTCAGGGTGGAGGTGGTATCACAATAGTTAAATACAGCAGATTCATGTGGCTGTCTACTCAGTCATAAAGCTATTTTTCAAAGCATACCTGATTTTCATTGCATCTGTACGTGAATTGCTGATTGCCCTTGTGTCTAGCTGTTCATAAACATTACCCAGACCATCTGCCTTTGCCACCCAGGCTGACATGAAAATTTCCTCCATTACTTAACAAATAATATGGAGAATACAGCAAGCTGAAATCACAGTGAAGATGTTTGCTTTGCAGAGGTCCAAATGGTTCAAAAGGCACCTGAATCTGGCTTTTAAATGGACAAAGGCACATTCTGCATTTACTCAGCCTATAGTTGAAGTGATCCTTGCTGCAGTCCAGGGTACCTGTGTCTGGCTTCATGAGCCAAGGGAGCAGAGAGTAAGCAGGGTCACCCAGTATCACTGTGGGCACCTCCACAGCTCTAATTTTGATTTTCTGGTCTGGGAAGAAAGTCCCATCCTGGAGCTTTCTTTTCACACCTGAACTTCTAAAGATGTGTTCATTGTGCACCTTTCCCAACCATCCCACATAAATGTTGGTGAAACAACCTTTGTGGTCCACCAACTTCTGCATCACCAACGAGAAGTACCCCTTGGGGTTTAAGTATTGTGAGGCTGTGTGGTCCAGGGCCAGGATGGGGATGTGCATTCCATCTATCCTCACCCCAGTTAGGAAACCACATGGCAGCAAAACTGACCCCTATGTCCTGCACGTTTCCCAGAGTCACACTCTTTTGCAAAAGAAGGGCATTAATTGGATTGGCTGTCTGAATCACTGTTGTCCCCACTATAGAGCTGCCCACCCCAAATTGATTTTCCACTGACAGAAAGCTGTCGACAAACTTCCACAGAGCAGTTGCCACTTGATTGTGAACTATCAAAGCAGATCTCATTTTGGTATCTCAGTGCTTCAGAGCAGTGGGACAGCAAATCACAAAGTTCCATGAAAGTGGCCTTGTGCATGTGGAAGTTCTGCAGCCACTGCTGTTTGTCCCCTACCTACAAAATGATGCAGTCCCGTCAGTGTGTGCTGGTTTTATGCCTCCAGAACTTGTGTTCCACTGCATGCAACGCATCCAGGGCAGCCAGCAGCTCTGCATTCCTTGTTTCCAGTGCTTCAGTGTGATCCGAATCCTCCTTATCCTCCTGCTCACTTTGTCTAATAAAATATTTCATGACCCTTTGGTAAGTGGCCATAACACACCATGCAAAGGCTCTAAGCTGTTCAGGAGCCATGCTAGCACCATGCAGCAGTGTGATCCATGGGTAGGCTTTGGAAAAATGGTGTGAAGTTCTTTAGGCTGTTTGTTTTCCAGCTGCAGGAGAGGGGGAGCAATGCACTCTGCAATTATGACATTAGACACCTACAAGCACTTGTGGCACATTTTTTCCCAAAAACCCAAAATGCATCAGGGCTGCAAGCACTATGGGATAGGTATCCACAGTGCATTGCTGACACAGTCAATTCTAGCAAAGGCAGTGGAGATACACTTTGTTGACTTTCTGGACATGTGTGGACACTCATCTTTGACTTTATAAAACCTAGTGGTAAAATGTCAACTTCAATAAATTTGACTTTATTTCATAGTGTAGATGTGGCCTAAGCAATAGAAGTTACATCAATATAAGCCCCAGTGTGGACAGCTCAGTGTCACCAGGAGAGCTTCTTATGGGGATGGAATAATAGTATTTCTAGTGTAGACTAGTCATCTGTGTGGCTTGAAAGCTTCTCTCAGTCCCCAACAGAAGCTGGTGCAATAAAAGATATTACCTCAACCCCTTTGCTTCTTCATTGTAAGGAAGGCCTTTGGGAAGCATCCAGATATGGCAATTATTTTGTTTTTCTTTTGCTCCTCTTTTTCTGTTTTCTAAATAGAAGATGAGGTTGGTCAAACGGGAAGGGCATTTCCCCACCACCAGATTACATCCAGCAGGTGTCAGGAGAACAGGCTATGATGGGAACTGGAACTGCTTTCTTCTATAGAACAGTAGGCTATTGAGGCACAGAGGTGCATAGGACTGAATGGTCACAGACTGACCTATGCCTTTCCTGTCAGCACACACGTTTCTGGAATGTCACAATCATGGTGAGTGAGCAGCCCATGTGCCCACCTGTGCGACAGTGTTTTTTGTTGTTATTTGTTTTGTTTGTTTGTATTTTGGCCAGAAGGAATGGAAAACTAAAGATTTTGCTCAACTGCTGTCTTTTCATAGCTGCAGAGTTCCTGAATTTTCCTTTCTGCTAAACAGAATCAGTGGAAAAGGCTATATTTTTTCCAGCTAAACATTCAGTAGGCTGGAACAAGAAGCCCTCCAGGAGGGCAGTACTCTAATCAGAGTCTTCATAAGGGCGACTGCATTCCGTGCTTTGGCTAGATTTGATGTTCCATAGGTTTAGTTGTCATTGCACTAGGAGAGTGATTTTTTTAATTTTAATTTTTTTATTTTTATTTTGTGACTGGTGTGTGATAGTAGACAAATAGTTGTCATTACACATCTGGGATTTCTGCTTTATTCAGCATTATGTGATATTAGTAATGTAATGTAAAAGCCAGTTTTTATAGATTGGTGTGTTTGTCACATTTGTTGTCCAGCGCGCTGATTTTTTTACCTTTAATTTTATGTTACTTACCAGTTCATTCACAGAAGTTAAACTTGGTCTGCCTCAGATTGGAACTTTGAGTTTCATTAATGTGCATTTTTAGGATTTGTTTTTTTCTTTCATGGGGAGCTTAACCTTTCCCTCTAGGAGTCTGTAACCAATGGAAAATAATAAGTGGATGCAGAAAGGCCACTGCATTGTCAAAACATCTTGGAGAGCCATCATTCAATAACAGAACATTAGTCTCCCAAGACACCATTAGAGCTGAAGAAAGCTCTGTATTTAAAATGTTGGACTTGTTTGAATAGATATTTTCTGTGACCTCCTGTGCACAGGGAGGCTGATGTGCTCAGCAGATAGATGATGGCTTGCTGCAGGAGGCTGTTGAGACCATTTTGGGGCACCAAACCACATACATTTGAAGAGAGAGAGGACACGATGGGGCTCCCATTTAGTGAGCCTCAGCAGTGAATTGCTTTGAATTTCTAACCCTCAGCTCACATTCCCATGCCAGTTTGAAGGGGTCAGCAGTCACTGCAGCCCAAGGGACTGTGGAGGTGGAGGGGAGGTTAGTCAAGAAAAACCAAACAAAAATAACCAGGAAAACACTGCTTGTGAGACTACACTCCCCTCCAGTGGAAACTATCTTCATGTCCTTGGTGGCCATATTTATTTAAAAAGAACCTAATCGTCTGGCCATAAACCTTTAAAAAGCTCTCCGAGCCAGTGGGAAGCAGGTAAGTGGCTTTTTCAAGCCTTTGTTATACTTACATGAAACATACCAGATGCAGCGGTGAGTGAATTTTATTTAGTTTGCTTGCTTGTGTTTGTTCAAGGCTTGGAAATCTATCACTGAAAGACAGTTGCATTGTACATTTTGTCACGATGGTCCCCCAGCATAGAGAAAACCACAGCCTGATATTCTTTATCTTAATTATAATTGGTATGAGGGTTTTATTCCCTAACACCAAGTTGAGAGACTGTCTTCAGCCTCACATTCTGTTCCAAACTGAATGGAACACTGTGAGATAATTCCTATGGGCTGATTTGCCATTGTACAGAAAGCTGGATGTACTATTTTGAAATGATCCATATGCCATTGGTGTTTTGTTCTTTTCCCATTTTTACTTTGTAATAGCCAAAAGATTAAGATGCAGGCATTTCCATGGGATTAATGGCATGCTGGGCCGAATGGTTGTATTCAGCCCATCTGTTCAGTAATCCCCAGAAAAGTCCTTACAGCTTAGTCCTGCAGTTGTCCTGCTATTTGGGCTATAGATAGTCTGCTCATGGTGTTCCCCAGTGATTCTAAAATACTCAACAAAAGCCAATATTCTTCCTCAGTTTATAGTTTCTTACATTTCCAGTAAAACAAACAAACACATAAATACTTCCAAAGTGCCACTGAATAGTTCTAAGTGAAAGCTGAAAATCTCTTCAAAGACGTACAATATTTGCAGTGCACTGTGGGATTTACCTAATAAACTTAATTTCTCCTTTATGGTTGATCTAATTTAGCATTAAGGAAACAGAAGCATCTCACTAACAAACCTGCAGAAAAAAGAATGCCCTCAAAATCTGCTGTGTCTATGCAAGACAGTGAGGTATTATTTTGTTCTCAAATAAGCTTCTAGGGCTTGATTCTGCAGCTGTTCAAATGAAGCTATGTCTATCAGAACAATTTGTCAACAGAAGTTTTTGTCGGAAGATATCTTCTGACAAAACTTCTGTTGACAGATCATGGCCAAACTGCCAAGTGGATCTCAAGAGCTTTCCGCTCTGTCGACAGAGAGTAGCTGGAATGTTTGGCCGCTCTATCGGCAAAATAACCAACTAGAAGCACAGCGGACAGGGTTGCACAGTGTCCTGGAAGCCCCGTCTGTCAACAGAAGGCCCCCGGAATGTCCAGACTGGCTTTTTGTTGACAGATCTCTGTCAACAGAGGTGTTCTTCCTTGCAGCGAGCAGGGTACAGCTGTCGACAAAAGTGGTGTGTTCTGGTGACTTACTGTCGACAGAATGGCCATTTTGCTGACAAAACCCCCTAGTCTAGTCATAGCCTAAGTGAAGAACTCCCATTGACTTCAGTGATGGAGAATTGGGCCTCTGGTATTTCCTGTAGCAAATACAATAAGATTCCTGCTTCCATTTTTCCCCTAAGATCTTTTAGTTCCCATTTTACAGTATCCTGGGTTATTAATAGATTTTAACACATACATCATGGTAACATTGCCTTACCTAGAGTTTCACTGGAAAGAATAAGTGCCATGGGAAAACTACACATGGCCACAGAGAACAGTAGAATCAGGAGGAAAGAATGATTTTGTCCAAAGGCAGCTGATAGTCCAAGGAGGGGAGATAGGGAAGGAGGCTGTAACTCTTTATTTGGAGTGCTCAGAACTGTAAGCCACTGTGTTATCCCCTGCCTCATCAAGAGAGAGATTTGTGGAATTAAAACTGTATGTGTCAGTCCCTGCTACACCAGTTTGTCCACTGCCCCAGCAAACTCCTTGAGACTCTGCCATTCTTAACCTTGTCTTGCAGGTAACATGCTGTGAACCCCAGTTCCCAAACACTCTGGAAGAGTGTTCCTCTGCAGTACCCAGCCCCTGTCTTAGAATGTGCCAAGGCCACAGACCCTGAAGAGAAAGGATACACTATGCAGAAGATGCATTCCTTACTTAAATGTAGCAGCACTAAATCAAGAGTAAGATTATTGGGAAAGAAGAGCAAAGTGACGCTAAGCAGAGACAATAGAAACAGAAAATAGTTACATCTAAAATGCTTCCTAATGTCTAAAACGTAACAGGTTACAATCCTGGTTCAGGTAGTTTTGCACCTACCGTCGTTTCTCAGCATCCCCAGTCCCACATGGTTGGGGGATTCTCTTGTCACATATTCCAAGACCACAGCCCCTTTTGCCCCTTAAGTGATGGACAACAAAGGAGTTCCCTTTCTTTCCTTTATAGCCCCAAAAATCTTTTAATTGTATCCTTCGAAACGTAAACACAGACTGAGTTCCTCTCCCTATTCTGCTTCTTCTGTGGGGTGCAGGCACCTTGCCTCTCCTTCATCCCCAAGTCAGTGTGCTTTCTCTGTTAGCTTGACCAGTTCGTTTACCTTCAATGCAAATATACTTTCTTTGCCCTTCACTTGTAATCAGGCCGAGCTATTTTTCATGCGCCTGTTAGCTTGATCCGTGCAGACATGTAAATCCACATGCCGTTGTCTAGGGCAGGCTTGTGTATCAGCTACATTCAAACCTATTTCCAGACCACATACACAACTGTGACTACACAACCCATACATGTATCCCTCAGTCATAGTTGTGACCGGCCTGTCACCAGTTTTTATATGCTACCTTACAAAACATCGTTTAGCTAGATATCCTCAGTGTGTTTTGTGCACCCTTTGTCAACTGGCATGCAGGAGCTCTTAAGACTCTATGAGGAGAATCTTGGGATACCTTGCTAGAAGAGCATGCTGCTTATTGCGTTCTGGGGGTGTTAAACAATGTCATATATGCAAAAAGAAAACCCTAATTGTGGTTATGTACACTACTGTAGTGCCCAGAGAATTGGGGCCCTGGGTTGCCAGGCACTGCACAGACACACAGTAAGAGACAGTCTCTGTCCTGAGAGTTTACAGTACAAGGCCCTGATTCAGGAAAGAATTGAAGTGTGCACGTACCCTCAGAAGAACTGTGTTTTTAAAAATCATTCTAGATAGAATAATTGGGAATGTTTCCTTGCATAACCCATGAAAGCAATCCATTAGATAAATAGTTTAGTGAGAGAGCTTAAAGGATTACGACCCTTTTGGTACTGAATTTTGAATCCATTGATATTTTATCAGCAAATAAATTGTTAGCTGGAAGATTAATTTTTAAATCCATTTTAGATCACACCCTTCTCTGTTACTCTCTCCCCCTGGGCGCACACACATACAGTCCCAGGTGTCAGTGTCAAACTGGCCTGTGCAAAATTGACAAGGTAACTTTGAAAAGTGAATGAATGAGAGCCAGAGTTTGGGAATGCAAAAGGTATTACTATTTATAATGTTTGTTCCAGTGTGCTGAGGGACCAGCTGAGACTGGTAGCCGCCAAGTGCAAGAAATAGGTATAAACTCTAAGCAGAGCGAATAGAGTAGTGGTTTGCAAAAGTCATGTTTGTGTCACCATGTTGGCCCTTTTAGAAGTGTGGTCTTTTTGGTGGTGGTTGTTTAAAATCTTTAGAGTGTGGGGCTTAGTGAAGAGAGGATTAGTTGGATGGGGAAGCCAACAAAAAGGCCAAGTTTGGCTTGGTGAAAGGAGGCTGTTAATCCTGACCATAATGTTGGCAGTAGCCATTAAATAGCAGTTTCATTAGGGAACTGTAGCATCCCCTTAAGTTGCATAAAAGGAGGACGTGACTTCTCCCTGTTGGTAGAGTCTCAACTCACGCATAGCCCAGATTAGATCACGTGGCCTTGGCTATCATTTCTTGATGGCTTACTGTGCAGAACTGTCTGCGCAGATGTCAGATAGAAACAACAAAAAAGAAGTTCAGACAAGTGCAAGTAAATTGTGTATATTAAACAACTGAGATTTCCTCCCTTTGTCTCCTCCCTCTGCCAGCTTAGTAACTGTACTTCAGCTCCAGTGCTTGGGGCAGGCTCTCCTTTTCCTTGCATACTAAGCCCCTTTCCATGTCCTGTTTAACTTCCACTTATTTTGGGAGACCTCCTTTGGGGTTCATTTCCAATTCCTCTCTGTGTGAGGGGTTGTGAAGTACTTCGTTTTTGGTTTTGTCTGTATTACATTCCAGTTCTGCAAATGCTTACAGCTGACTGTCCTGTTAATGTCAGTAAACTGGCTTCGGTAGATAGTTAGTTTCTATCAAACTCCTCATAAAGCAGACAGCTTGTTATGTTTGTGCTTACTGCTAGTAAAAGCGTTCTTTTCCAGGAAAGGGAGTGCAACCGTTTCCATCCACTCTCCTGTGCATTTCCAGTACGGCTGCTCACTAACTTTCCCCATATGTCCTCTCTTGCCTGCTAATGATCCTCACTTGTGCTAAAGTTTACTAACCCATAGGGTGTTGCATAGACATGTCAGCCAGCCCTCACTCTGCAGTGGTGAGCTTTAGTGCATCTGGTTTTAATAGAACTTTTCAGATGATAAGAATTTTCCGGGTTCAGATGCTACAAATGTCAGTAAGTGATGGTGGCATCACACAAAGCCAAGTGTCCTTTTTTCTGTTGAAAGAGAAATCTGTTCCAAAGGATGCACGCCCCCCATCTGCTGGAAAATAAAGGAAGGTTGGGCCAGGTTCTCAGTTCACTCTGTTCCCTTTGTGCTGCTTCAGCAACTCCCAAAGGGACAGACAGGCACTGGTAGGGTAGATGAGGATCCACCTATGAAGGGGGAATGCCCAGGTGATACAAGGTGAAGTAGATGGTTCTCTGCTGTTCTCTCATGGGGCCCTAGCCCCTTGACATAAGAAGGACTGGGTGTTGCAAACTCTGACTTCAGTCTGGTGTGTAACCTAGTTTTGACCTAATGACCGGACCTTCTTATCAGAGTGCTGTGGGTGTTACTGTCCATGCTATTTACCAATCATATGCTCATCAAAGGGTTAAGGTTTTGATATATGAAAATTTAATTTAATTCTTTTCTTTTTCTGTGTCTTTTTGTGTAGGTCCTGAGGGAATCTAATAAATTAGCTGAAATGGAAGAACCTCCTTTGTTGCCAGGAGAGACCATTAAAGACATGGGTATGTGAACTAGCGCTAATTTTGTTTTTGTTTTTTATGATTAGACAGAATTCCCATAATCCTTAGTTTGTGTCAAATTGATTCATTGTCTCCCCTGGCCTGTGCAACGCTAATTAACCACAGTCTGTCCACTAGCCAAGTTTGCCCTGCAAATCAACATTGCCTTTAACTGAGAAAAAAGGAGAATAGGTAAGCTTAGGGTTCTTGAGTTTGGTATTGTTCTGTGGTTTTTGCATTCAGATTCTCTGATGTGACTGAGGACTATAACTTTGCTGGTGAATCCTGCGGAATTAAATTCTGGTCACATCTCTCATGCTTTGATTTGTCTTGGGGGGTTCTAAAATGGTATGTCTTCTAAATAACAGCATTGGATAGTAGACATGGCAGGTCTCTTACCCCAGCCTCTTCTTTTCCCCCTAAAAATAACCATGAGTAGTCTTAGAAGAATAGGCCATGACTGATAAGCTGCGCTAACACTCATGTCCTTCCCCAGAAATCTCCAAGCATCGAGTAATAATCAGTGGTTGGAGATACTCTTTTAAACCATCCTATGCCACATGGGTGCGTGTTATTTTTCACATGAGGGTAGCTGTTAAATATCTTCAGTTTTTGAGAGAGTGGAGACATTTTCAAGGAAATCTAAGGAGAGCAACTTCACTTTCTTGGCTGAGTAGACATACTCTGGAGAGCTCCTGGGGAGCTATTTAAATATATAGGTAAACTAGTATTCAGGTCTGTAAAAGAGATTTCAGAATATATAGATATTATAAGCAAAATACAGGAAGATAACAAGCGCTGTGGAATATAATAGGGAATTAGAGAATTTTTAAACCAGTTGATAGGATTCCATAACTGAAATACCATTTTTGACTCAATGCTGTTGTTTTTAGAGTCCTTCCTATTGTATAGGACTTTTCCATAAGGGTAGATTTTAATGTACTTTAATTTTTTTTTTCCACGTAAATGATTTAGGCTGTATCTACACTACCACCCTCCTTCAAAGGAAGGGTGGTAATTAGGGTGTTGGGAGTTTACTAATGAAGTGCTGCGCTGCATACTTTTGAGGAGTAAAGAGACTTTGAAGTTGTCCCAGGACTTAAATGTACCGGTGGGTGAGCCACAGCTAGACACGAGCTGCTACGTCGAAGTTTAGAAGTGGGGGGGGAGGGGTTGCTTAATGAAGTTCTGCGTATACAGCTCAGCACTTCATAAGTAAACTCCGAACACCCTAATTACCCTCTCCATTGTTTGGTTTCCAGTATTTCCTTTTCATTGTAAAATTCCTTGGGATTGCTCCATGAAAAACACTCTAAGAACTAATTAGAACTGGTCAAAAAGATTAAAAATTCACACACTGAACAAAATGGTTGATCAAAGTTTCAGTGAGAAAACAGGTTGCGATTGTCAACATTTTTCCCGCCATAAAAAATTCCCTGCTCCCTCAGTTACTCCAGTTCCCCACCTCCACCACCTCTCCGATAACAAGAGCGCTGAAGTAACCAATCAGGGCTCTGTGTACTCTACCAGGGTAGGAGCCTGCCATTGTAATTCCTGACTTGCCTCAAGGGGTCATTGATGAGCAACACAAATTGCTTCAGATCATGTCCCCATCCTGTCCCGACGATCCCAGAGCTGACTGTATTGATTCCCCATGCAATGCGGGCAACTCAGTGGCAGCCACACTCTGTCACCGAACTGCCCAACAAGCTGTCCTGCTGACTTCACTGGCGAGTCACCCGTCTCGGGCCCTAAACAACCCATGACGAATGGCTCCCTTAGGGTTTGGAAGCTGGAGTTTCTAAAGGAGGTCTGGTCTTTGTGGGCTGCTTGGATTTGGCAGCTGTAGTGAATACGTCTTTTCTGAAAGGATTGTTTGTGTCTCAGGTGGCGAGGGAGTGCTGGTACCCATCACTGCAGAGCACTAGAAAGAGTTGCCATTGTACAGAGCCTTCAGAGCGCTTTGGTGACACAAGGTGTGGTGGGGCATTAATTGGAGTGGGGGTAAAAAAGCCACTTGACGGTTGGCGTTTTCATTTGACACGAAGTAGCAGGGTTGGCAGGGGAAGTGTTCCCAGCAGAGGGCCAGTGGCACCACTTGCCTGGAACGAATGAGAAGCATTGACAGCCTTTTCAGAAGGGGACTGTTTTGAGTCCTCACCACTGAAACCAAAAAAAAATCATTTGTGGTGGATTGATTAATGCCTAATTGAACATTAAAATCATTGGCAATTGGCAAATAAACGCCTTCAGTCAGATCCACAGCTGGTATAAATTGGTGTAGCTGCCTTGACTTCAGCAGAGCTATGATTTATTTGAAGTCCTTACCCTGCAATGGACTTGATGCAGGCAGACACACTGAGGCCAATCCGATGCAGAAATGACTCACTGACTCAGAGTTAATTGAAAGATCAGCACCTAAGCATGCTAAAAGCAGCGCTGGGGAAAGTGGCTTCTGGTATTTGTGACGGTATCTGAACTGATATCATGGCCTGATCATGATCAATGTTTAATTTGATGCTGATTTTTACAAAATGTTAGCTCTTTGCCCGTCAGGGCAGCGATGCTCTCTTTTCTATGGTTGTGTAGCATCCAGCACAATGGGGTCCTCCCTGACCTCATTAGGGTGTTTAATAAATAGGAATCGCTTTATTTTTATGAATCAGCTGAGCAACTTCTGGTTCTTTGGTTTTGTGAACTGTTGTTTTCTTTTGTTTTACCCCCTTCTTTTTTCTAGTTACAAAATTGAGAACACATTTCATCCATCTCATCGTGTACACCCATGCAGAGATCAAAGGATTGATTTTGTGTGTGTGCGTGTTAGCAGCAAAAAAAAAAGGGGGGGGGTGCTCAAAAGGCTCTTAAAATTACACAGGTGTACTACAAGATTTCTGTAGGTGTTAAGTGTGGTGCATGTTTTATGATAACACTTCAAGGCCCTTTCCTTTGCAAACTTCTGCCTTATTCCTGGATGATTATTGCCTAAACTGTGATACTAAAAGCAATGTGTGTAACCTAGAGATGTGTTAATGTAGTGGTATTTGTATACAGGTTCAGGTTCGTACCTGAGCACAGATAACCTTTCCTTTGCACCCTTACATTAACAGTAATAGAAATTGAACTCAAAATTCTCAGCAGGACCATGCAAATCTTGATCACACCTGCAAGCACTTGCTCATGCAAGTAGTGTTATTGATTTCGTTGGGCCTGCCCAGTTGAGGCTATGTCTACACTGCAGGGTTTTTCAGCAATAACTTGTTTTGAGGTTCTGACTTCAAAATAAGATTTTTCTGGAAAGAACATTCACACTGCAAGAACATTCTGAAATGGAGTGTTCAAACTAGAGAATCCAATTTCAAAAGAGCAATGATGGGATGCCTCCCTGGAGGCCTATTAATTGTAATTACCTCTGCTTAGTGCACACTGAGTTAATTTCGAAATTGAAAGAGGGGGTTGGCGAAAGTTGTTCATTTTGGAGGAGTTACTATTTCAAGTTAACTAGCCTGTTATTCTAGCATAACAAGCTTGCAGTGTGGACACAAGAGTTTTTTTCTGGAAACAAAGGGGTTTTTCAGCAAAAAGCAAAAACAAAAAACAGTGTAGACAAGCGTTGAAAGTCATAAGCTGTAAATGTAAGTTACTATAGTCAGGTTTTTGCTCTCATTGATTAAACTTAAATGTGCACTGGCTGCTTTTCTCTTTCTTTCACTTCTAAGCCAAAGATGTGACTTACATCTGCCCATTCACTGGTGCTGTGAGAGGAACCCTGACGGTTACAAATTACAGATTATATTTCAAAAGCATGGAAAGGGTAAGCTTGGTAACCATTTCATTCCTGTCTCCTGTATGTTCCGTAGCCCTGGGCCCTGTTATGACTCTGTATAAACAGCAGTTATATGTTTTGTTGGCTGGTTTGGGGTGACCCCCCCCATTTAAATTAATAAATGTCAATGGTCTCCAGGACCCTCCGTTTGTCCTAGATGCTCCTTTAGGTGTGATCAACAGAGTGGAGAAAATTGGCGGCGCTTCCAGCCGTGGTGAGAATTCGTATGGACTGGAGATCGTATGCAAGGTAAATGAGCTATGGGAGAAGGGTTTTGGTTTTGTTTTTTTTAAAGGAAGTTGTCACTGTCTGGTAGGTAACACAACTAAGAGGTCCAGCTCAGGTCAGACTGCCAGAAAATGGGGCCTACTCACCAAATGGGGGGTACACACTGTCATAAGATTTCAGCAAGCTAGTAACAAATGTAGGCTTCCAAAATACTGTGCTGGTTGTTATGGAGCCCAGACAGTTCCCTTCAGGCCCTTGTGCACCATCTAGACTAACCAGACTTCTGTGCTAAATTGTCATTAAAACCAGAAGCAATCACATAGATTGGGTTCATCCAATTTCAATGAACCAGACCCACGCCCTTGGTCAAAATATACTTCATCTCTTACTTAAAACCCACGCTGGTAGCCAATTCTTCAGTAAACTAAAATCTGAAAATTATTTTTAAAAAAGGGAAGGAAGTTACTAAGTGTTTAAAGTGAATCAAATACATTACAGTTGATTTTAGAGTTTGTAGACCAGGATAATAGCAAGGATGTTAAACCTGCTGTAAGTCTCACAGAATCACTGAAAAGACTGGCTGTGGGAACTGGGGTGTATTTTCAGTCTATTGTTCAAAGCTTCCCCCTTTGTTAGAAATTGCAATCCAGATGTGTGGAGCAGGAAAGAGGCAAAGAAATGATCTCACAGTCTCCTTTTATATCCTCAGCCAATGTGCATGGAAAGTTACTGTCCCAAACACGGCGTCAGGGATCACATGTTCCATGTGCCCTGCTGAATCACTGGGCCTTCACTGTCTATTGATCTCTGAGGCATCCTTAGGAGGGGCCCACTGGAGCAGCTCCAACAGGAGAGGTTGTGTGTGTGTGTGTGTGTGTGTGTGTGTGTGTGTGTGTGTGTGTGTGTGTGTGTGTGTGTGTGTGTGTGTGTGTGTGTGTGTGTGTGTGAGAGACAGACAGACAGACACTCTATACCTTGGCAGTGAGGCAAATCTTGTGGCATTTGGGAGATCCTAGTTCAAGTGCCAGCTCTGAATCAGGATATTGCGGGATGGGTTTTCACCAGAAATTCCATCCTGGACCTGAAAAACTTTCCAGATGAAAGGTTTAGGAAAAATAATATATTTTCTTGCAAAGTTTTGAAAAGTGTTGGTGTCAGTGACTCAGTATTTCCCAACCAAAAAAGATTATTTGAAAAATTCCCTGCCAGCTCTAGAGAGCACACAAATCTCCCTCCAGTTTATTAACCAGTCTTCCCCTCTTATATATAATGGTGGTGAAGGAAGGATATGAAAACAATACCTGTCCAGTCATCTTGGCATTACTTAACCATCCAATCTTAATACCACCAGCATATCATTGCCTAAAATCTAACCACTGCTTAGTCAATGAATATATAAAACTCCTGCCTATTGTGGGTCACAGCAAGGAGTTTCGGGTTTGATGTTGATCCAGGAACATGTCATTTTGCATATGCACGAAATGGCGCCCTGGGAGATCGAACTTAAGCGTTCAGTCTCCCATGGCTAGGGTAGACCTTGCCAAAATGCAGTCTTCTCTGGTCATCATGTCCCCTGAAAGTTCCTCTGCAGATACAGTCAGGGCAGACATCTATTTTCGTTTGCTCTTTCTCTGATTTTTGTGTTTTAAATCTAGCTCCTCTTACATGAAGAGGTATATTCATGTATATGAAGCCTGTAGTCTCACCACCATTTTCCACTGGTTACTGAAGGCTCTTAAATTGTTCATTGCAAATCTCTGTGTTTTAAGTGAGGAATTGCTCCCCTTTGGGTGAAACTTAGGAACCTGGCTTTGTCTAGCTTCAGAAGTTTGGTTTTGTAGGAGAGTAAAGTATGTTGGTCTTGGTGGTATAGCTGTGCCATTTACTGTATTCATAGGAACTATTTAGCTTTAGAAACTAGGGTTGTAATTCTGTATTTCAGTTCTTTTTGGATTCCTCAGAATCATTGTGCACATGCACATTGTTTTTAAAGTTTGCTAACAGTGTAATGTGATGCTTTGCTTAACTTTTCTAGGACATTCGAAACCTACGGTTTGCTCATAAACCTGTGGGACGAACTAGGCGGTCCATATTTGAGAACCTAATGAAATACGCCTTTCCGGTATCCAATAATTTGGTAGGCTACTTCTCCTGCATTTATGGGTAGATGAAGAATGTTGGTGCACAGTTTCATTCAGATAGTGCACTGTTTTTATGGGGTGGTTTTAGTTGAGTGGGGAAAAGGTGATCTGAAGTCATTTCTGGGTATGTCTACACTGCAGTTAAAATCCCAGGGCTGGCGTATGTTGGTTGGCTTGGGCTCATGGGGCTCAGGCTAAAGGGCTGTTTAATTGCAGAGTAGATGTTTGGGTTCAGTTTGCATCCAGATCTTTCAGACCCTGCCACCTCTCGGGGTCTTAGACCCAGGCTCCAGCCTGAACCTGAACATCTACACAGCAGTTTAATGGCCTCTTAGCCTGAGCCCTGCAAGCCCAAGTCAGCTGGCCTGGGCCAACCTCAGGTTTGAGTTGTAGCATGGACATACCCTTTGTGGACAAAATTCTGCTTAGACTGAGGTGTTCTGTTCAGGTGATTAAAACACTAGGCCAGGGGTGGCCAAACCCTGGCTTGTTGAGCCATTAAATGTGGCTTCTCCTCAGAGCTGCACACCTGGAGTGCCATCCACCACTTACGCGCACACCCCAGCACTTGGCAGGAGAAGCACTCAGTGGCAGCAGCAGTGGTGGCTCTGGTGAGTCACTGGCATAGAGTCAGAGTGTGGGTGGGGTAGGGTCTAAAGAGGGTGACTGGCTCTGGGGGAGGGCATTGAGTTGGGTGGGGGTCTGGCTGTGGGGGAGGGCATTGAGTTGGGCGGGGGCCTGGCTGTGGGGGAGGGCATTGAGTTGGGCGGGGGTCTGGCTCTTGGGGAGGGCATTGTGTTGGGCGGGGGTCTGGCTCTTGGGGAGGGCATTGTGTTGGGCGGGGGTCTGGCTGTGGGGGAGGGCATTGAGTTGGGCGGGGGTCTGGCTCTTGGGTGGGAGTCTGGCTCTGGGGGAGGGCATTGAGTTGGGCGGGGGTCTGGCTCTTGGGGAGGGCATTGAGTTGGGCGGGGGTCTGGCTCTTGGGGAGGGCATTGAGTTGGGCGGGGTCTGGCTCTTGGGTGGGAGTCTGGCTCTGGGGGAGGGCATTGAGTTGGGCGGGGGTCTGGCTCTTGGGGAGGGCATTGAGCTGGGCGGGGGTCTGGCTCTGGGGGAGGGCACTGAGTTGGGCGGGGGTCTGGCTCTTGGGGAGAGTTGGGGGATTGGATTATAGTGGTGATATGGGGTGCCTGATTCTGGTGAAGTGGGGGGTTGGGTTAGAGTGGGGTGGTTTGGGGGTGCATGGCTCTGGAGGAGGGAGAGGGCATTGAGCCCCATATTATATTTATGTTTATCTATCTACAGATATATATTATATCTATAGATAGATAGATAAACATAAATTTATAATATGTGGCTCTTCGCACTCTCTCTGTGGCTCTTCGTCCCTAACTGGGTCAAGAGTCCTGAGGTTGGACTGTATTCATGTATCAGTCATGCGCTTCCAGGGTGATCTTCGCTTAGCCACCTTTTTGTCTTTCTTCCCCATTTCTAAAATAATAATAAATTTCCTGCTCTTCAGGAGTGCTACGATTTTATTGATTAGTATCTGTAAAGCACCGAGATTGCCAATGGAAAGTGTTATGTAAGTGTAAATCGTTATTGTTATTATTAAATGCCTGTATGACCTCAGAGCCTCATCCAGCTTCTGTTGAAGTTAATGGGGAGTCTTGTCATTGGCTTCACAGGAGTTACAGCAGCAGTTTATCCCGTTTTATATGAAATTGTTGGAGCAGGGAATGATAGCTCGGTGGTTAGACCATTGACCTTACAAACACAGGGTTGTGAGTTCAGCCCTGGAGGGGGCCTTCCCGGGGTAGGTCAGATTTAATTTAAAAAAAACAAAAAATCTGTCCAGGATGGTGATGAGTGAGGTCCTGTTGTGAGTGCAAGGGACTGGACTCGATGATCTCTCAGGGTCCTTCCAGCTCTGAAATGTGTGTATCTCCCAGTTCTGCAACTTTGTGTGTGCATTCTGTGCCTGCACCCTCAAGACCTGCTGTTGTGAGAGAGCCCCCCTGGGACCTCCCTTGAGTGAGACCTATCTACTTCAGTGGGGCTCTGTGCAGACAGATTGTTGTGTTCACAGGCAACAAGTTGCAGGATCATGCCATGTTGTGTAACAAAAATACAGGATATTCTTCATGTGTTAAGGAAATGCAACTCCTCTATGGCACTGCACAATTAGTCACAATGTATTTGAGACACCCAGGTGTGGACTTTTCTCACTGATGCACACATGCTTGTAATGGATCAAATTTTCGGGAAACAATGAAATCTGTCAGAGGCTCAGTCAGTACTTGGCTGACTGCCCTTACACCTGCAGAAGAGCTGGTCCATTCAAGGATGTGATGATCATGCAGTTGTTGCTTCAGATGCTGGGTAAAGGATGTACCTCTGCAGAATGTGAGAGGGGAGTCTTCTTGCCACACAAGTGATCTTCCTTTAATAATAAACATCTTTTGTCCCAGTGACGTAGGAGATAATAGATCAGTGTGATAGCGAACACGGAGGGCTGTGCATTGGTGTGTTAATTACACTGTACAATGGGAGTGTCAATTACTTTACAAAGCCATAAAGGAAAGCAGTGTTGTAGAAATAAAAGAGGAATCACAGGTTATTGTCTGAGATGTCAAATAACATGGAAAATGAACATTGAGCATTTAATGGTAAATGTTCTTTCTCTCAGCCCCTTTTTGCATTGGAATACAAAGAGATTTTCCCAGAAAACGGCTGGAAGGTGTATGACCCTATTTTGGAATACAGAAGACAGGTAAGTGTTTGTTTAACATTCTTGCTCCTATACATTATTTTTCAGAATTAAAGGTCTTTTTTGTGTTATAATTACTCATTGTATGTAAGGAGGAATAATCCTACCATGAAATGTCTGCAGGGTCAAGGTATTGGTATTCCAAGCAACTGGCAGCAGAAGTAAAGCTGCACAGCCCTAACAATGCCTGAAACACTGCTGCAAATGGGATTTAGCTTGCACTAAACAGATTTTCATGATCGTGTGATAAAAACATCTTTGGCCCTGCCTAACTGTTGGTTACACCAGCTAATATGTCCCCGGAACACTTCTGAGCTTGGAATATATTGATGGAACACACAGACGCTGGTCGGGGGTGAGGAGGTGGAGGGTTTCATATCGAAAAACTTGCACATGTAATGCTCAAAAGTTGATTTAAAGGAGTTAGTTTTTTAGATGTCTTTTATTTTACAAAGATCAAAAAATAACAAGAGAGAATCATCTGAATGAACAACTAATGTCCTTCTCATAGGAAGACAGTTAGCAACCCTATAATTAAGTATAAAAATTAAAAATTAAGTACAAACGCAAAACAAAGCATCAGTATAACAGCTGAAAGAAAGATGGTTAGTGTTGTTCTTTTGTACAAAAATAGAACGGACAATATTATTCAAAAAGGACTGTCCTTCCTTAAAGCTTAAAGAACATTTTTATGAAAAAGAAACGCAAAGCAAGTTAGGTATGGAAGAATATTCTTATATTTTGTGTTTTTATAAATTTGTTATTTTTACAGAAAGCTACTGGAAAATAAAAATAAGTAACCTTTGAAATTTTTTTTAATGGGAAGAGAGTTTTTGCATCTTTTGGTCACAAATCTGCTTAATATTAGGAACAATGCTGGAAGGATGGATCCTCATATTAGGTGCATCATCACGTGATTTCTCTGAACGCAACTCGCACTGAAACAATCCAAATCAACTCTGATTGTTTCAGCACAAGTCACATAATAACTCTACTATTATGAATGCATTATAAATACTGATATACCTATGAACTAAATACTATTCAAATACCTAAGTATTTTTGATACACACATAATTTTATATTTCATATTTTAGAAGGCAAAATATTGCCAGCATCAATTTTTTTTCACGGAACACCAGTATTTGGTGGAACACGATTTGGGAAATGCTGGGCCACACCATTTCTGGCAGTTGCTGAAACAAGTACTAATTTAGCTAGTGTAAACTGAACTCCATTGAGCTTTCTATAGTATCTCTAGATTTAAAACCACTACCTTGGTTCACCCATCCCTGTATGTAAGTCACTTCCCCAAGAACCAGTTGCTAGGTTGATGGGAGAATTCTTCTTTTAGTGTAGAACAGTCTACACTAGCAGTAAGGATTTTTCACATCCCTGAGGAACATAGCTATACCGATGTAAGTTTTCCGTGTAGATCAGCCCCTATTTAGTGATGAGTGTTAAGGTTTTTCCCTCATTCTTAAATTGGTTTTAACTTACAGTTTTCTAAGGGCCTTTGCTTTTTTCCTTTTAAAATTAAAGCACTTTTAAAACAATTTTTGAAAACTCTTTGAAGTAGGAAGTTGGAAAGCGAAAAATTACATAAGTGTTAAAATATATGCATCAATACAGTGCTTTTTTTGAGCTATTACTTAGCAGCACCTTCGCATGCCCAGCCGTGGGATTGGCTGTGCTGGTGGGGTAGGTGGGAGCTGGCTGAGTACGGGCTTCTCTTTTTTACAAAAAAAGGCACAACATCAATATATTAAAAATATGTCTTGCTGGCTATTTTAAGGGCTCAGCCTACACAGGGTGAGTTACAAATGTCTATAGTCTGGAGCAAAATTTGGGCTGTATCCAGACTGGCTTTTACAAATGTATTAACTACTTTGAGTTAACTGGGAGCCGGTTAACATGAAATTAAAAAAAAACAAAAAAACTTTACAGGTACATTTACATGGAAGTAAAAGACCCAGGGCATGGCCAGACTGGCCTGGATTAGCTGACTTGGTCTCACAAGGCTTGGGCTGCCAGGCTAGAAAATTCCAGTGTAGATGTTCAGGGCTCAGGGTGGGGGAACCGTACCAACTTCTTCCTAGTGTAAATACTGCCCAGGATTATGTCTCCTCTGCAGGAAAAGTGGGTTATTTCTATCGAGACAGATCTCTCTGTGTAAAATCAGAAGGGAGACAATACATAGGTGTTTATTTACTAGAAAATTTAGCCAGTGTTGCTGGGGCCCTTAACTCAGTTCATTTTTGTTTTTTGTTATTTAAATCATTGTTCTGGGGTGGGGCTGGGAAGGAGGGGTTCATCATGTGGGCAGCTTGGAGCCAGGTGAGACGCTTCTTTCTATGGGGACAGCTGGGGGAAGGGGAGCATGTCCGTCAACTGGTGGGGACACAGACAGGCAAGCTCTCTCAAATATAAAGTAGGCAGGAGTGTCTTTCTCCAACCCTGCCCCCTGCTGTCCCAGTGACGTTATAACTGTTCTACTCCCCATCTCTGGCCCCTTGCTGCCTTCCTGTGGTCAGTATAAATTATACCTGTCCCTGCTTTCCATCCCATAACCCCTGCTACCCCCGTGAGAAACAGTGCATTCCAGGCACTTCCCATTGTCCTGGCGTAATCAAACCCTGACCCGGTTATAAGTATGGTAAGAGGAAGCTGCATACTGAATTTGGTGGTCCTAGATCTAACTGCTTAGGAGGATTTCTTAAACAAACGAACAGACACAGGCAGATACACACACTCACAGACAGATCAATGCTCCCAAATATATGGAGATGTCAGAGACTTTCTGATCGTCGGTATCTTGAAGAAGGGCAACAAGGCAGACTGTGAAAATTGTCATGGCATTTCCCTTCTGGCAATGGCAGGGAAAAATCTTAGCTCAGATCCTGCAAACTGACTCCTGCCACTCTCAGAAGAAATTCTCCCAGAATCCCAGTGTGGTTTCCAACCATTCCAAGGAACAGCGGACATGACGTCCACCACCCGGCAACTGCAAGAAAAATTTTATGAGCAAAACCAAGCCTTATATATGAGTTTCAACAACCTCACCAAAGCATTCAGCTCAGTCATAGTGCCCTGTGGACCATCCTCTCAAAGACTGGCTGCCCCAAAAAATTCATTGGCATCTTGAGGCTGCTTTGCAATAATATGACTGCCCCAGTATTGAGCAACAATGGATCCCAAAGTGACCTCTTAGAGGCCAAAACAGAAGTCCAACAAGGCTGCGTCATTGCCCCATGACTGTTCTGCATCTTCATCTCCATGACCTTTCACCTCATCAATGGCAAGCTTCCAGGTGACGTGAAGACTGTCTATGGAATGAATGGGAAATTTTTCAATCTTCGGAGGCTGAAGGCTAAAAGCAAGACTCCACAACCTCAAACGCGGAGCACTAGTGTGCGGATGACAATGTGGTTGTTGCTCTTTCTCCCACAGCCCTTCAGACAATCATAAGTGTCTTTACTGAAGCATATAAAAATCTCAGCTTCGTGCTATACATCAAAAAGACCAAGGTTCTCCATCAACTCTTGCTGATGGGACCATCTCATGCACTTCCTATTAAAGTCAGTGGAGAACCGCTGAAAATGTAGAGCACTTCCCATACCTTGGAAGTTATCTTTCTGCTAAAGTCAACATTGATGTGCAAATCCAGCATCATCTGAGCTGTGCAAGCTCTGCTTTTGCCCACCTGAGATAAAGGGCCTTTGAGAACTGGGACATTTATCCCAAGAAAAAGTTCCTTGTATACCATGCAGTGGTTGTTCCAACTCTACTATATACATGTGTAACTAGGACAACATACAAGCATCATTTGAAGGCACTTGAACAATATCACCAATGCTGCCTCAGGAGAATCCTAAATATCTCTTAGGAGGATAGGTGCACGAACACTAGCATCCTGGAAGAGTTGAACATGACCAGCATTGAAGTCATTGTCATACACCAGCAACTTTGTTAAAAACTGCCCCACAGCCCTCCAACAGCTACCAATACCTGCCCTTTCTTCTTCGAGTGTCCCCATGGGTGCTCCACAATAGGTGTCGGGCTTGCCCGGTGCCGCAGATCGGATCTTCCAAGCAGTTTCTGCCGGACCGCGCATGCGCCAGTGCGCGCCGCTCCCTTACGCGCTCCTGGCCATGTGCGCGATCCGGTCCCCGCCAGTTCCTCTTAACCGCCGTCGGCTGCAGATGGAATCCGAACTAGGCTAAGGCCAAGTAGCGTATTCAATGACTTTAACTGTTTTTCTTTAAAGTTTTTTTCAAGTACTTAGGCTACTGCAAGTTAGCCGGTTGTTATTTTTCAAAAAAAAAAAACAAAAAAAAAACAACAAACAAACTACAAGCGGGACAGCTTCAATCCAGTCCCAGTAACAAGCGCCGGAGGCCAGGAGCATAGGGCCATCAGCCCTCCTGCTGCGGCAGGCCATCAGAAGGGGAAAACAGCACAGAGAAGGTGCTAAGTACCCGTTTAACAACTGAAAGACTCACCAACAATGTCCTCTTCAGGATATAAAAAATGTGAGTCCTGCCGAGAGCCAATGCCAGCGTCTGATGGGCACAGTCTATGCATAAGGTGCCTTGGGGAGTCCCACGTTGCACAGAAATGCTCCTTCTGTGCTAAATTAACAGCCAGAGCAAGGAGAGACAGGGAGATGCGGCTTAAAATGCTGCTTTTCGACAAGGCCCTCCAGCCAGACGTGCCGGAGCGGCCGCAGCAGGAGGGACCCTCTGGGGCCCATAAAAGGAAAGCTGCCTCCCTCACCCCATCAGCGCAAAAACGGAGGAAAGTCTCCTCAGCCCGATCCCTGCCGGCAGCAACAGCGAGCGGGACAGGAGGAGCGAGCAGCCCCCAGCCGCAGCAACAGCTGATCGGCGGCGGCACGGAGAGCCACATGGAAGCGGCTCAGCCTCCAATAATCAGCCAGCTGCCCCACACCGCAGGCAGGGCGGCGGCTAAACAAGCGCCGGTACCGGCGGCACTGCAGGCAGCGGCACCGACCCCCGGGGAACCGGCGGTGCAGAGAGCGCAGGCACGCAGCCTGCAGGCACCGGAGGACACCGCACGTGCGGCACCGCCCTCGAGCGTGCTGAGCACGGTGCGGACGGGGCCGGGATCCCCTGTACGTCAGGGGGCGGAGTTACCTCCTCAAGGGAGGGGGAAGGCTGCACACAAGAGGAGGCATTGCAGCCCCTCCCTGCACAAGGCTGTGGAGTTGCTTTCTCACAGCCCTCCGCTTATGTTGCAGACTCCAACCAGAAGGCAGGGGTCCCCCCTAGCCTACCCGGAGCCCCCTTCTCTGTTTTTGCAACCAGCCTCACCCTGGCTGGGACCACCTTCACCCTTCCTGGGGTTTGAACCGCTGGACTATTATGCAAAATCGCTCTCTCCAGTGTCTCGACGATCTCCCTCCCCCAGACGCAGAGGGTATGCACCAAGGGAGTGGTCTAGGTCACCTTCCCAAGAACAGTGCCTATACTGCCATGGTCACCCCTACCACGCGGGGCATAGACACCATCGGCAATCTACTAGGGAAAGATCCCCGCAGACGATCTCGTACCCCCGAGGGCAATCGCGACCAGGGACAGAGACTCAAGCATCTCAGGGGGGACTGGTTATGGAACCCCGAGATTTTCCCTCGCAAACCTCTAGTGAGAGGGTGTTCCAGCAGGAACCGGAAGGGTCCAGAGAGACGTACCCCAGCGGTTCCTCGCTCTCCTTCCCGGACGAGGCTACGGCCCCGGGGGACGTCCATCCTCTGGACGATCTCAAACAGTTTCAAGAGCTGTTTAAGAGGGTGGCCTTCACGCAAGGCATCCAGACAGCAGAGGTGCAAGAGAAACACCATAAGCTCCTCAAAAATTTGAGACCTCCGGCCTCCTCCAGAGTAGCAATACCGCTTGATGAAGCGATCTTAGAGTCCGCCACTACGATATGGCAGACCCCTGCGACTATTCCGCCTGTCCAAAAGAGAGCGGATAAGAAATACTTCGTGCCGGCGAAGGGCATGGAGTTCCTGTTCAGCCACCCACAGCCAAATTCCTTGGTGGTGGAGTCGTCGCAACAAAGATCAAAGACATCTCAATTCAGGACAGGGGGAACAGACAAAGATGCCAAGAAGCTAGAGCTGTTCGGCAGAAAGGTCTACTCCTCCTCCACCTTAACGTTGCGAATGGCAAATTACGCAACGCACTTAGCGAACCATAATTTCGACAACTATTCCAGGTTAATCTCCCTCATGGACTCGCTTCCAGAGGACAAAAAGCCGGTGCTCAAGGCCATAGTGCAAGAAGGCTACGCGGCCTCGAGGACGGGAGTTCAGATTGCCCTGGACGTTGCGGACACAGCAGCACATTCCACAGCAACGGCAGTGGTGATGCGAAGGGAGTCCTGGCTCCAGACCTCGGGTATACCGAGAGATCTGCAGGCAAAGATAGTTGACCTTCCCTTTGACTCGCAGAAGCTGTTTGCTGAATCAACTGACTCGGTCCTTCATTCCAGTAAAGATTCAAGAGCCACACTCAGGACCCTGGGGATTTACACCCCTCCATACACAAAGAAAAGGTACTACCCTCAACAAAGACGGTACCAGTACCAGCAACAGCGCCCCCAGTACCACAGGGGTTACGAGCAAGGGCGACATCAACAGCACCAGCAGTACAGAACTCCCAGACGACGTTCACAACAGAGCCGTGCGTCCTCGGGGCGGGGCCAAAGGCCACAAGTTTGACATACAGATCCAGGGTTGCGCCATCACTACCATCGCACAAGGTCATCCAAAGCGACTATTCCACCATCGCCTCCGACCATTCTACGACCAGTGGCAAAGGATCACCACAGACAAATGGGTGCTGGAGATCATAGCCACGGGGTACGCCATCCCCTTCCAGTCGCTCCCACCGTCACGACCTCCACCCAAGCCCCGCCTCCAGGAGGCCTCCCAGGTAGCGAGGCTCAGGCAGGAGGTGGACCATCTCATGCTCATAGGGGCAGTGGAAAGAGTGCCGGAGCAACTGCAAGGGAAAGGGTTCTACTCCAGGTACTTCCTCACGGAGAAAAAGACAGGAGGCTGGAGGCCCATCTTAGACCTTCGCGGCCTCAACCGGTACCTGCGCAAGCAACGTTTTCGGATGATCACAATCGCCTCCATCCTTACAGCACTGGACGATGGAGACTGGTTCGCAGCCCTCAATTTACAAGACGCGTACTTCCACATAACTATCCATCCGGCTCACCGGCGATTCCTCCGGTTCATGGTAGGCAACGAACACTTCCAATACAAGGTCCTACCGTTTGGCCTCTCCTCGGCCCCCAGAGTCTTCACCAAGACCTTGGCAGTGGTGTCAGCCTACCTGCACAGACAGGGGGTATTTATTTTCCCGTATCTGGACGACTGCCTGCTCAAAGGGGCCTCGAAGGGGGAGGTTCTGCGCATGATACGCGTCACAGCAAACACGTTCTCTTCACTCGGCCTGGTTATCAATCTGGCAAAATCAAAAATAGACCCCACACAGGACATAGAGTTCATAGGGGCTCGCATGAACTCGGTTACAGCGAGAGTATATCTACCAGAGGCTCGCTTTCGGGCCATCGGCTCCCTCGTGCAGGTCATCACCTTCAGCCCTACGGTGCCGGTCTTGACGTGCTTACAGCTGCTGGGCCACATGGCAGCGGCGACGTTCGTAGTACAGAATGCCAGGTTACACATGCGCAGCATGCAGCACTGGCTGGCGAGTGTATACAAACCGGCAGTACACACCGTTCACAGGGTGGTGTCGCCCACAGCGGGGGTGCGCAAATCCCTGCAATGGTGGGTAAACCCCAGGAACCTGCTAACAGGGGTACCCTTCCACCAGCCGCAAATATCGGTTTTTCTCACTACAGATGCCTCCCTCATAGGGTGGGGAGCGCACATGGGCGAAGAGGTGACTCAAGGACTGTGGTCACCCACGGAACAGTCACTACACATAAATATACTGGAGCTCAGAGCAGCGTTTAACGCCTGCAGACACTTTCGAGACCATATACAAGGCAAAGTCGTCGGGATCAGTACAGACAATACCTCCACCATGTTTTATATAAACAGGCAAGGAGGAGCTCGATCCCGTGCCTTATGCGCGGAAGCAATCCGCTTATGGAACTGGTGCATTGCCAACAATATACTCTTGAAAGCCTCATACTTGCCAGGTGCGCACAATGTGAAGGCAGACCAGCTGAGCAGGCGTTTTGCACTCACACACGAGTGGCAGATCCGTCCCGATCTGCTACGGCCGATCTTCCACGCATGGGGTTTTCCCCAGATAGACCTGTTTGCCACTCAGCACAACAAGAAGTGCCCACGATTCTGCTCCAGGGCAGGACTGGGATGGGGGTCCCTGGGGCACGCGTTCGCGATCCCGTGGAGGGGCCCCCTGCTTAATGCGTTTCCTCCCACAGTGATGATCCACAAAGTCTTGCAGAAAGCCAGGAGGGAAAGGGCCCGGATGATCCTGATAGTCCCAACGTGGGATTGACAACAATGGTTCCCCCTACTCCTGCGCATGTCGGACCGTCCACCGATGCCTCTTCCGGTGGCGCCGGATCTGCTCACGCAAGCCCAGGGGTCCGTAGTGCATCCGCACCCCCAAAGCCTGCGACTGCAAGCGTGGTTAATCCATGGCTCAGCTCCCTAGATAGCACGTGCACAGTGGAAGTACAGCAAGTCCTAGAAAGTAGCAGGAGGACTTCCACCAGGAAGACCTACAAGCAGAAATGGACTCGCTTCACGGCTTGGTGTTCTACCAAACAGCTGGCCCCCCTTTTGGTGCCTATACATACAATACTAGAGTATTTACTGGACCTCAAGAGAGGAGGACTCTCGCTATCCTCGTTGAAGGTCCACCTTGCCGCCATCTCGGCGTTCAGACACGAGGAGGAAGGGCACACGGTGTTCGCCCACCCTATGGTTACCAGGTTCCTCAAAGGGTTGGTAAACCTATACCCCCCTTGGAAACCGATTCCACCTTTGTGGAACTTGGACCTGGTGCTTACCACGCTAATGGGACCACCGTTTGAGCCCTTGGCCACGGTCCCCCTCCGCCTCCTTACAATAAAGACGACCTTTCTTCTTGCAATTACGTCAGCTCGTAGGGTGAGCGAGCTCGCGGCAGTCATGGCAACGCCACCCTGCACTGTTTTTTCCAAGGAGGCGGTAACCATACGGCTGCATCCAGCCTTTGTTCCCAAAGTTTCTTCCGAGTTTCACATTAACGAACCTATTGTTCTACCCTCGTTTTATCCAAAGCCTCATAACTCCAACGAAGAGGCGCGCCTACACCTCCTGGACGTGAGGAGGGCGCTAGCCTTCTACGTAGACAGGACCAAGTCCTTCCGGAAAACGGATAGACTCCTAGTCTCCCTCGCTCCCAAGTCGAAAGGAGAAGGTCTCTCCTCGCAGAGAATCTCAAAGCACATTGTATCCTGCATAAAAATGTGCTACGAGCTCAAAAAGACTCCTTTATCGGCCACTCCCAGGGCTCATTCCACTAGGGCAGTGGCGGCATCAACAGCCTTTTTCAAGGGCGTTGCGTTAAAAGACATTTGCAGAGCGGCGACCTGGTCATCCTACGACACCTTCGCCAAACATTACGCCCTTCACAGGGTATTCCAAGAGGATACCCGTCTCTCTACAGCGGTCCTCTCAGGGACAAGCTGCACATCATCCGATTACCCACCTCCTATCTTGGGTTACTGCTGGGTAGTCACCTATTGTGGAGCACCCACGGGGACACTCGAAGAAGAAAGAGAAGTTACTCACCGTAGTAACGGTGGTTCTTCGAGATGTGTCCCCGTGGGTGCTCCACTACCCGCCCATCCTCCCCGCTTCGGATCTCTGTTAGTGTTTTGCAGGGGCACCCGAGGCGGTTGGTTGAGGAACTGGCGGGGACCGGATCGCGCACATGGCCAAGAGCACGCAAGGGAGCGGTGCACACCGGCGCATGCGCGGTCCGGCAGAAACTGCTTGGAAGATCCGATCTGCGGCGCCGGGCAAGCCCGACACCTATTGTGGAGCACCCACGGGGACACATCTCGAAGAACCACCGTTACTACGGTGAGTAACTTCTCTTTCTCTGTGGTAAGATCTGCAGCTCCAGAATCAGGCTGATCAGCCATCAGTGGACTCACAAATAAGACAATGACATTATTGAGTGACCATCATTATTGAGTGACCATCAAGAGACAATAGATTTGAGATCAACCATCTTCCTCCACCCCTAATTCCCTCAAACCTAGGGCTTAATTCACTAAGTAAAATATTCCAAAGCCTTTTCTCCTTTAGGACATGACATCTAATTAGGTATTTTAGTGTGAAAACAGCTGGGTTTTGCAGTGAAGACAAGGCATGAGCTGAATTCTGACTGTCCTAGAACATAGTCCTTACTATAACAGATTAGACCCAACATCCATCTTGTCTTGAAAACTGATTGGTACTAGCTGCTAAAGAGCAAGATGCAAGTGACCCTTTAACAAGCAGTTTTGGTATGAATCCAGTCCCCTTTGTAAGCTCTTTGATCTGGTAATTGCAGCTCTTTGATCTGGCAATTTCCAGCTTTAGCAAAACAAGATTTGTACTTGACAGAAGCAGGAGTTGAGAAGGATCCTTGCAATTCATAGCCTCCCTTCTCCCTTCTGCTCTTCCAAGTGTATACTAGGATGGTCTCATCTGGGAAGCCATTGGGTTGTCTTTCTGCTCAGCCCCCATTGCATTCAAACATTTCAAGCTCCTGATGTAAGTTACATCAGTCCAATCAAAATAGAAATTCTGATAACCCATCATATTCATACAGTAACTGCACCTAGCTGACCAGGTCTCATACAGTGTTCAAAACATCTTTATATCTTGGTATTCTGCCATTATTACATACTGGTTCCACAGCTGCCACACTGGGCACTATTGGGATAAAAACAAAAAAGTAGTCAAGTAGCACTTTAAAGACTAACAAAATAATTTTTGTTATTAAACAAAATATAAACAAATATATAAACAAAATATAAAAAATAATAATTTCCACACCTTGATAATTGTTTTTTTCCTGATTTGTCAACTTTGATTACTGTTTTGGTTCTCTATGCCTTAAATATTGAGTCTGTTCTGGTCTGGCTATGGACTGAAGAAGTGGGTCTGTCCCACGAAAGCTCACCTAATAAATTATTTTGTTAGTCTTTAAAGTGCTACTTGACTGCTTTTTTGTTTTGATACTATATAGACTAACATGGGTCCTTCTCTGTTACTATTGGGATAAAAGTGCTTCTGGATCCCAGAATTCATGGGTGTAGCCAGATGCCAAAACAGTTGTACCAGAACAGCACAGCTGTGTGTTCCCCCTAAACCAAACATTCTCAGTTCCTCATGAGTACCAAATTCACAGCCATGAAAAGCATGTCACAGACTAAGAAATCTGGTCTTCTGGTTGCTTTTATCCTGTGCTATACAGATTTCTTGGGGGAGACCAGTGTTTGTTCAATTGAGGGTTTTGAACCAAAAAGGAGTCATGAGTTTATTTGGGGAGGGGGGGAGCTGAAATATTGCCACCCTTACTTCTGTACTGCCTTCAGAGCTAGATGACTGGAGAGCAGCAGCTATTAGCTGAGTACCCAACTCTGAAGGCAGTGTTTTGCAGCAGCCATGTAGAAGTAACAGTAGCAGAACCACATCCCCCTTATACAATAACCTTGTGGCACCCTCCCCCTCCTGTCCTCCTTGGGTGAGGACCTCTACAATCCCAACACCTTGTCATTTCAGATTTCAATAGCTGACATCCCGAAATTTATGATTTTTAAAATCCTATGACTGAAATTGATCAAATGGACAATGAATTTGCTAGGGCCCTGCTTATGAGAAACCCTCGCTGGTATGGGGGACTAGTTGATGGGAAACTCATGTCCCTTGAACCATGTCCTGACACAGCTACTAACACTGCCCCTTTATTTTCTCTCTCCTTTTTCCATTCTCTGTTCTTTCCCACACCACCACCTTCTCTTTTCCACATGCTTTACTGGCTGTTCTCCCTTCTGGCCTCCCCTCCATTCCATCTAGTGGCTCCCATCCCCACACTCACACTCATCAAGGAGATGGATGCTTTGTGAGCATCACTGGGGGTGCCATCTGAGGTTGAGCTGAGCAACAGAGAAGAGGAGAAATGTGGACTGGCTGGCTTTGGACCTGTGCTCTGCATTCACAAGCTGTGCCTGCAGCCTATTACATTAGAGGACACAGTGGGAGCCAGGAGAAATTTGCTCTCCATGCCTTGCCTCATCTGCTTCCCAAAAGAATTTCTATGTGTGTGATGTGGATTTGGGGTCTTGCATCTTTACGCACCTGCACTGACATTATCCAGGGCTCTGCATCTGTGAACTGAACCACTGCCCCTCTCGCAGGGGAGCACTTTTCCTTGTCTTTGTGATGGGTTGGTAGAGAACTGGCTGTTTTAGATATTCTGCATTGCTGCCATAAATTTCCTTTCTTAATAGAGACACACTTGTGTATGTCCTTGCATTTAAATTCTTCGACTGGGTCTACACTACCCTGGAAGATCGATGCCCTCAGGGTGGATCTTGCCGGATTTGGTTTCGCTCGTCTGGTAGGATGCATGAAATTGATCTCTCAGGGGTCACAGTTGATCCCTGTACTCCTTGTGAGACACGAGGGGTAAGGGAGGTCGATGGGAGAAACTCTCCTGTCTACCTTCTGCAGTAGGGATGGCCACGTTAGCTGAGACGTTAGCTGAGCATAAGTACATCAATTGTAGCTACATAATCACCATGGCTAGAGTTGTGTATCTGTGGTTGACTTCCTTTGCCTAGTGTAGAGGTAGCCTTAGAAGTGAAAGCAAAGTCTGCAGGTCACTTTCTCTTGGGCAGGGGACCCTGCCGTAGGTTATTTTCTGAATTGTTGTTTTGTATACAGGGAATTCCCAACGAAAGCTGGAGAATCACTAAGATAAATGAGCGCTATGAACTGTGTGATACGTACCCTGCCATTCTAGTTGTGCCTGTAAATATTCCAGATGAAGAATTAAAGAAAGTGGCATCTTTCAGATCAAGAGGTCGCTTACCAGTGAGTATGACCAAGGAAGACCCTTGGATGTGTTTTTTATAAAGACCTTTGCACCATAAGTAATGCCAGGAGCAGTCAGAGAGGACACCAGGAAGCAAACCCAAATGGTTGATGGATAATAAAAGCAATTGTGAGAATTCTGCAAGGAGTTTAAAGACAGCATTGTCCGCTAGAACTAATGTTAGGAAAGAGACATAGACGAAAGTAAAGTGCAATGTAAGAAAATTAAACTAAATCCAAACTGCAGGACAACTTAATTTTCTAGGATACAAAATTAGCTTGGTTAAATATTCACTATTTTCTGCCTCTTCTAATGTTTTGTTTTTGTTTTTTTGCCCGGGGGAGGGGGACTGAACACTTTTTTTCTGTCATATATTGCTGTTGATGAAGCTCTTAACAGCAGGTTATAAATAAGGAATGGCATAACTATTACCTTTATTATTTCTATAGCAGCTAATGTTAGCCTGTTTTATTCACAGATATATAAAAAGATAAGTCCCTGCTCAAAGGAGCTTACAGTTTAAATGGGGAACATTAAACAAGACTCAGCACAATGGGCATGGATGAAAAGGGGGTCTGTTTCACTCAACGCATCACTGAATGGCAGGAGAATTAAGCTGGACTCCATTTAAAAGCCAGCTTTAAGCATGTTCATTCATTTGTAAGTTGTTTCCAGCTTTAGGAACATACTACCTAGGAATAAAAGAACAAAACAGAGGATAGTGCTGTCACTTTAATTCAGACATGACTTAATTTGATCCAGCTCTCTGTAACCAAACCAAATGCACAAACTGATCCTAAGGAATCAGGTTCAGGTAGATCATTTTACTATCCTATTGAATTCCTGTCTCCATTTTTTTCTATGTATTATGAAAGGTTTTGTCATGGATTCATCCAGAAAGCCAAGCTACAATCACTCGTTGTAGCCAGCCAACGGTGGGAGTGAGTGGAAAGCGAAGCAAAGAAGATGAAAAGTATCTTCAGTCCATCATGGATTCCAATGCTCAGTCCCATAAAATCTTCATCTTTGATGCAAGGCCTAGCGTTAATGCGGTAGCCAATAAGGTGAGATGTTCTCTGCCCTCTCAAGAGCAGGAGATGCTGCAGTTCAGAGCTAGCCTACAACCTTCCTTTAGTATCTTCCATAAGGATGGGGCAGGGTAGGGTTGCTGTGGTGGAACTGGTGAATTGACACTGGCTCCAATTGCACAGATAGATCTGTGCTGGCAGACCCTTACACCTGCACAGAGTCCTGCTGATGGCAATGGAACTGTGTAGGTGGAAGGGCCCATCTGCATGAATCCAGCTTCAGGATCTGGGCCTCAAACCATGGAGGAAGAAAAGATGACTTTTGTTCAGCAGTTGCGATTACAGATTCTTGCATCCTGAATGCTTCCATATTTCTGCACCCAATGGCTTGGGGCTGATTCTGAAGGTGGTGAGCACCCTGTGCGTCGACTTGAACAGGACCTGTGGGTGTTCAAGGCCACTGAAAACCAGGCATCAGATGCCTCTAGCTGGGCTTCTGCACTCTATGGCCACTTTTAAACATTTGAGAGCCTGTCCTGTGATTTTTCAGCATCACCCTGTCAGTGAAATGACTAGGAAGGCAGCCCAGAACCAGACCCACGTTCTAATGTTATGTAGCATACAGGAGATATTGATCTTTGCTTACATGTAAGAATGCCATTGCTGCCTGGGCTCTGGATTTTCTCTGTGTTTATCACCCCAAAAGGGTAATTCCCTGTGGGGGAAAAATACAGTCCTTTCCATATGATCCCCAAGTGGGACTGCCAGACAGTAATGTAATGAGTCTAATGAATGTATTACTTCAACCTTGGTAACCAATAATTATTAGACAGAAAAATCAGCAGTTTAATGTTGATAACAATTACAGTACTAAGAAAAACCATGCCTGCAGGAAAAAAAATACGTTAAGATTATGTGCAAGAAACAGCCTTGTCTCAGTTTGTAAAATGAATATGATATTTAGGTCTATTCCCCTGTTTTTACATCAGGATTTTGATAGCTTATTTGTAATTATTGTGGTAATACACATCAAATAGCATTTGTCTTGTGAAAGCTACTGAATTGAAAGACAAAATATTTTTGTTAATGATGGCCTATGGGTTTGTTTATATTTCCTAGGCTAAAGGAGGGGGCTATGAAAGTGAGGATGCTTACCAGAATGCAGAATTAGTTTTTTTGGACATTCACAATATTCATGTGATGAGAGAATCCTTGAGAAAATTGAAGGAGATTGTATATCCTAACATCGAGGAGACTCACTGGCTGTCCAATTTGGAGTCAACTCATTGGCTGGAACATATCAAGGTGTGCATGTGTGTTAGTATCTGTGATGTATTTATCTAACTGAAACATTCTGGTTTCTGTGTACTTACATCTATGGAAGTAGAAGTGTCTGTGTAATCCTGGAACAGCTGCAACGCAGCTGCTACTTTGTTTCATTTCATGTTGAGAATAGTACCAAATAAGACTGATCCTGCAGATAGGTACATGGGTACTTAATTTTGTGCACTGTTAGGGTTTCATTATAGTCAATGGAAATGCACTGGGACTCATCGTAGTGCATAAAGTTAAGCACATTTGCAAGTCTTTGTGGGATTGGGTGTAAATCCATGTTTTCTTTCTATCTATACACAGAAGAGTTAATTACACTGAAAATGCATGTTTTCCACTTTGTACAGGGAAAAATATAATGCATGAGATGAATTATTAAATAATTTTCATCCCCCAGAGAGAAATCTTTTTAAATAAGATGCTCTATAATCCTGAGAAACCAAAAGAAGTAAATATTCATGTAAAGTGCTGAATACCATCCTCAGGTAGGTACTTCGAGTTCCCAGCAACAAACCGCCCTAGAGAGCGAGGGAAAGAAGCCATTTACTCATAATGTAGTGGCTGGAAACTTCTAGTTTAACACAGGCGTCCAAGATGAAGTCAGCAATTTCAGGTCTAAAAGTGGAAGATTGCAAGCCAACGTCTTTGGGAGGAGCAGTTGACTGTTTTATTTGTCCTTGACTGTTCCTTGTAGTTAGTGGTTTGATGTCAGCTGTTCACAACTGGAAGAAAATATTTCGACAAAGTAAATCAGTGTTCTGTGAGTGGAACTGAATCCAAGCTCCAAAGGCGCGGGGGAGGGAGGGAGGGAGAGAGGTGTGTGTGTGTGTGTGTGTGTGTGTTTTTAGAATGTTTTGGGATGAATAACCTGTCTATTAACGTAACAATGTCTGATGCACTAACACTTGGAAACCAGGGCTTGTCTACACAGGGAAGTAGACCAACATGGATTGAAACAGAGAGGTAGCCGTGTTAGTCTGTTTTCTAACAAAACAAACCACCAGTCACATAGCACTTTAAAAAAACTAAACAAGTGAATTATTAGTTGATGAGCTGTTGTGGGACAGACCCACTTCTTCAGATCTATAGAATTTCCAGTCCAGACCCAGATATATAGTACAGAGATCCAAAAAAAATTGCAATAAAAATTGACAAATCAAATACATGAACTGAAGGAGCACGGATTACAGTGGGAATTCCTTTACAGCTGTACCAAGCAGTTTCCCCATGCAGACAAGCCCCAAGTGTCACTCATCTGACAAAATTAGACTACCTGTAATTGCAGGGTTAGCACATAAAGCTCAGCTCCCGGAATCTGTGCAACTACAGTAAACAGAGGGCGGTACAGAGCTGTTCTTGGAAAGGCAGGGTTGCCAGTTTCTTCCTTCAGCAAAATACAACCCATCTAATTTTGACATGGACACAACCGCCACAGCTGAGACAAGTGACTTGGCTACAGCAGTGCTGTTCTCTGACATGGTTAATACAGGATTAAAGTTGTAGTGCAGATGATATTTAATTGTGACCAGGTAACTGGTTTAAATCCTGGACTGTCTGAGTATTTAATCTGGGTACAAGGTGCTTCCAGAGTCATGCCTATGACTTGTACCTTCACTGGGGCATCACTGTCCCATAACCAAGCTCCTGTCTCATTTATAAGTATAAAGCAGACATCGCCCTTGTCTTGTTTAGAGGTGTCACAAGAAAGTCCCCTTGCCATTCATGTTCTATGGAGAGGCTTCACTAATGCCCTGTCTGTGTTGCAGCTAATTCTTGCTGGCGCACTTCGGATTGCGGATAAGGTGGAGTCGGGGAAAACCTCTGTGGTCGTGCACTGCAGTGATGGCTGGGACCGAACAGCTCAGCTAACTTCTCTGTCCATGCTCATTCTGGATGGCTATTATCGAACAATAAGGGGGTTCGAGGTGCTTGTGGAGAAGGAATGGGTGAGCTTTGGGCACAGATTTCAGCTGGTGAGTCAACTACCTTTTGAGGGTATTCAGTTGCTAGTGTGTTAAATGAAGAGTTTCTCACCTAATTAGTTACACTATTAGTTACAGACACTCCTTTTGATCACTGTTGAGTTTGCAGAGTGAAGGTGCATGTCACACATTTATTCTGGCACATTAGAGCCTTCACTGAGTTTTGCTCATTGTCCTTAGACTGCAATCAGTTGATATTGGTTAAGGTTACCTAATCCAGTACTGTATCTAATGCTTATTATGGCACTGATTTCATTATGTGGCCTTAGGTGGTCACCTAACAGTTTTCCCATCTGCATATTTAAACGTTATCCCCCATTTTATATATGGGAATACTGAAATACTTGAGCGATTGAGGGCCTGATCCAGCAAAATAATAAACAAGGTGCTTAAACTGTAAGGAAATGACTAGTCCCATCTATAAAACAGAGATAACGATGCTGATCTTCTTTGTAAAGCATTTGAGAGCTATGGGTGAAAAGAATTCTGTGAAGGAGAGAGAGATTATTACCACCTACATGGTGGTAATCAGAAGAACTGCCATGCTGGGTCAGACCACTGGTCCATCTGGCCCACTGTCCTGTTTTCCAGCAGTGTTCAATGTCGGGTGCTTCCGAGGGAATGAACAGAACAAGGCAGTTATTGAGTGATCCAGCCTCTGTCCTCCAGTCCTTGCTTCTGGCACACAGATTTAGGGACACCCAAACCATGGAGTTTTTTTTTTTAACCCTAATTACATTTCCCCTTCACAGTATCTCTTGGCTGTGGGGGTGGGCTGAAACAATTTGTAAAGTGAAGGTGCGTAGAGCCATTGAACCAAACTGTAAACCCTGTGTATGATGGAAATCACTTCAAGCCAGGGAGTGTGGCCGCACCCCTCGGTCCAGAACCTGTGGCTGGGCAGCAAGTTCCATAGAGTCACTGTGCTGTGTGAAGAAGTACTTCCTTTTGCTTGGTTTACACCTTAAATTTCATTGTGTGCCAGCTGGTTGCATAATGGGAGGGGGTAAATAACACTTGGATTTTCACTCCATACCATTCATGACGTTACAGACCTCGGCAGACCCCCTTCCTGCCCCCCCCCACCGCTGGTCCTGTGCACCTCTTGCATGCTGGGGCACCAGAGCCTCCCACTTCCTACTCTCCACCTCCCTCCCTGCACTTCTGGAGCACGGCACAGCCACTGATTTGCACTGTCCCTGCTCCTCCCTCTCCCTCCCAGAGCTGGGATGCTGTGAATGAGCTGGGATGGAGGAGTAGGAATAGGAAGAGTGGGGCTCTGGTGCCCCAGTCAGCAAGAGGCACCCAGGGGCGAAGGGCAGACAGGGGGTCTGTGGGCTGCAGGTTGAGCCATACAGCCCGCGGCCAGCAGGTTGCCCACCACTGATATAAAGTAACCCTTCAATAAACACACCCCTGAGGAATGTCTCCATCCAAACCCCATGCTCCTCTTCACCTCTCAGCCTTCCCCTAGCTGTTAATTTAAAAACCACTTCTACAACTTCTGCAGTTTCAATGCTTTGCTGAATTGGCACTTAAATGATTTGCCCAAGGCCACGCCTAATGGGCAGTGTCAGAGGCTTACTTCTTTGGGACACTTTCATAAATATTTATCAGTGGCTGGCAGCTGAGAAGTGCTGTCTAATTATCATTAGGTGCTGAGTTTCCGTGCAGCTTTAAGATCAATTCTATTGCACTACTGCATGATGAACACATATAGTTATACATAATTGAAATGAGCAAAATTGTAAATGTTTTCTAGTCTTTTGAATGCTAACTGTTACATGAAGTCAGATGCCTCTGGAATGTCTGTTTGGATCACTTATTTTTAACTCTTACATGCATATAACATGTCCCTGAGAAAGGATCTCACTTCAAAGACTGGAGGAATAGCTGTCCAGAACTTCTGCACTTACTAATATAAACACAGACACATCAGGAGACTTTGTGACCGTCTTACAGCTATTGCAGTCTGCTGCGCTGGTAACCCAGGTACATCGAATCCAAGCTATTTCTTCGTGAAGTACTATTGTAGCTCATGCCCTTTTGTTTTGTTATTTTGTCTCAGAGAGTTGGCCATGGAGATAAGAACCATGCAGATGCAGACCGCTCTCCTGTTTTTCTCCAGTTCATTGACTGTGTCTGGCAAATGACAAGACAGGTAAATTTCTAAGCTGCATGCATGCTTCATGTGGGACTTGGGTGCATCTGCCCAGTGATCTGCTGCTCAATTTTTAAATTAAAATGCAGCATCCTCTAAGTGGCTTTTTTTGTTCTGCTCTGCTTTTGCTTGGGTACAAATGTCAAAAAGGGACTAACTGAGTTACGAGCCTACTTACTTGAAAGTCTGTGGAATTTAGGTGCCTAAGCACTTAACACGTTTTGAAAATAGGACTTTGTTTTCTTAGTCATTTAGCTGCTGTTGAAAAACTTATCCAGTGAAATTTTCCAGATAAACATTAATTGTGTGAGCAGAGAAGGGATTAATTTCACTTTAACTTCTAAAAATGAATGCATGGCTCCTAGATTGTGCATGATTATCAACACTGGAGGCTCCTTTACCCACGCATCAGATACGGTGTAGAAGCAGAGACCCTCAAACTTCTCCTGCTCTTGAGTGGATCTAGTGGCGTAGGGTAAGAGCCATGCCACTGTGCCCACTTTGCATTTGGCCTCTGCACAAGGGTGTTTAGGTTGTATTTTCATCCTTTTGACAAAGGTATATGTGCAGAAAAAAAAAAACAGGCCCGATAAAACAGTGAACAGGGATGTCATTCTGATGGTGTTTTTTCAGTATCCAAACAGAATTGGCAGAATGGCCCTTTCTTGAATATTGCTAAAGCATTCTTTCTCAGAGATCTTCTTAATCCTTCTCTCATCAGTTTCCTCCTGAAGAGTAGGTGTTTGGGACTGACTGAACAGCAGCTAAAGACATATACTCAAAGGCATCAGAGCTGGGAAAAACCACGATATCATTTAGCATCAGGAATGGGGCTCAGAAGCCAGAGAGAACAGGATAGTAAGGTTTGCAGATGAAGAATTTCTGCTATCCCCTCGTGGTCTTCTCCAATCACTTCAAACTATCCCACTCCCACAACTCCATATTCGACCATATTCCTTACTGTGTAGCTGTCCCCCAACACACACAAAAAAATGGGATACATTTTTCATAACCTCCTCCAGGTTTTCCAGCAGCAATAGAGTCAATTAGAATTATTTAATTTTCAGACAAGTTCTGATGACATTCGGAAAAATAATTTTTAAAACAAAAGGGAAGATATATTGTGATTTTGTACCTGTTTCCCAAGCAGGTCAGGTTGTTGGCCTACATTTATATTATAGTAGCATCTTGAGCTTTCAGCCAATGTTAAGGCCTTACATGTGGTGGCAATTCCTAGGTTCCCACAACCTATTCCCAACATTGGAATTGGTTTTATGGGTTCCTGCTGCTATCCCATGGAAAACTCTCAATTGGATGTGTGAATTGTTTCCATTTAAACAAATGGAGCTATTGTTGCTGTGTAGAGTTTATTTTATACCTCCTGCACCCCTTTGTTCATAGCCTCATTAAAATCCTGCATAAAACAAAAGCTCCAGGTTAAGCAGTTCTGGGTATCTATAAATACAGTCATCAGAGCTTCAGGCCTCTGGCTTTTGGTCAGAATTCCTCACTGCACATATAAAGCAGATCTTTGAGAGAAGCATTTGCTTTCAGAAAATAGCAATGTGATTTTGGAGATGGAGGCACTCAAATAACAAATCCTGCATTAGAAATGCAGAGGGGGCACATTTGGCCCATTAACTGGCTGTCACAGTGGTATGTCTGTTCATTAGCAACAAGCACCGTACTAACAAAAATAAACAAGCAATCTACCTGGTTGTGTTTGAAGTTTCCTACAGCATTTGAATTCAATGACTGTTTCCTGATAATAATTCTGGACCACCTGTACAGCTGTTTGTTCGGGACATTCCTGTGTAGCAGTGAGCAGCAGCAAGTGAAGGAGGTAAGGCCTTGCCTTTTTTCCAAGGTGAATGCAATAAATTGATGTTCCTAAAACAGGCGAACGATGCTGATGGAATTGTTTCCTCTCCCACTGACTCCAGTGGGAGCAATGTTTGCCCCAACAGATCTTCCAGCTCAACTGCTGCCATTCAGGGTTTTTTCCCCTCCTGTAAACTGGTATGAACTATTCAGATAGCTGAATTTCTATACTTCAGACCTGTATATAACTGATAACTGTTTCTTCCTAATCCTTTAATAGCCATTTAAGATCTCCTGTGACATGGTGTAAACTAAAAATCTGTGAACAAACCATACTTCCAGCTGTCAGCAAGGTGCCAGATATGCTCTTCTTCCTGGTGAGGACGGAGCTGCTAGTTATTCAGAGTAATGCGTCTGCAGCTCATTTCAGCTGATAGTTCTGTACTCCAGCCTGGCCTACCTCAGCAGAGCTTAACGCAGTTACAAAATCCAAACTGCGAATGGAGGAATGTTGGGTACATTCGCATGACTTAAACCACTTATCCAAAGTTATACTTACAACCCCAACCAGAGTTCAAAAGGAGAATGAATGACGTCAATCTCAGCTTGCTGAAGCTGTAAGCACCGTTTAACTACAAAAAGGCTGCATCTAGGCTAAGAAAATTGGCATCTGTCATTTTGAAAACTCTAGCCCTGACTACTGCCTCAGGCACTAGCTGAGTCAGGGCTAGGGTGTTTAATCACTGTATTGCATAGACCTGTAGTGAGCTGGATTTGACAGCAGAGAGGTCAAAATCACTATTAACACCACATTGCTAGTGAATGGTATGTCCCAGTTTTCCAAGTATACATGAGGCTTGAATATTTGCCATGCCAAAGCAGACAGCAGACGCTCTGTTCACTGTCTCTTTAAAGTCCATCAATCTAGCGAAGTACTTAAGCACACATGTAATCCCAGTGATTTCAGTAAGACTACTCTCATATGCTGTTTTGCTAGATTGAGGCCAAAAACTCATGCTTCCTCCTTGCTATTAAATATATTGGGCCCTTCTCTGGGACCATCTGAAAGGTGGGAAGCATAATGACAGTAATGGTCATGTTCCAGCCCTCCTCTTGTCCTTCAGAGAACCTTATCTCCTCCCTGGGTAGGTTTCCCCTTTGTGTGCCAATGGTGATTCCTTTGACTGTGTTGCAGGCTGAGTTGGGAATGAGGGATGTTTGCATGCCAGGGTGCCTGCATGTGTTTATATCACAGAAACCACTTCAGAAAAGTATGAAGTGTATTTTTTAGCAAGGAGAAGCAGAGTTTTTTTATTAATAGTAAACATATGTATATGCTGGTATAAATATTCTTAGAACTGTGCAGATCAATGTTCACGTGGCTGGGTATGTAAAACAGCTTTTATTTTTCCCTTAAAGAGCCTTCCAAAAAAGACTATATCACTGTGGTCTTACATCAATAGCCAACTTGAAGACTTTACTAATCCCTTCTACGTGTGCTACTCCAACCATGTCCTGTATCCTGTGGCCAGTCTGCGCCACCTAGAGCTTTGGGTGGGATATTACATCAGATGGAATCCAAGGATGAAACCACAGGTGACCATTTTGTTTCTAAAACTGCTAATATGTCAAAAATACTGGCATAGATGCTCCTACAATACGAGTCACCTTGGCACCTGGGAGCTGTACAACAGGCAACAGTACAATCCTGCCCCAACTGCCACAATTTAAGTTTAAAAACAAAACAGTTCAACATACCTACACCACTTGTGATGTGCTGAACTGGGTGCCTAACTTAGTTTTAAAACTATCAGCCAGGATTTTAAAAACAGTGTTGAGTTTAAACTCCCCAGTATGTGGATTGGCAGTCACGGGGAGTGAAGTGTAGGCACTCAGTGCTTTGAGAAATCAAATTGCATTTTCAAAAGCACCAGGTCCCACTTCCCAGAAGGACTCAGATGCCTCAGCCTTACTGAACATCAGGACTTAGCCTAGAAAATCATTATGCATTTATGAAATGTTTACCCTAGAGGCCTAATTTCAGACTTGGGGCCTAACTTTAGGTAGCCACTTTTGAAAATCTTGGCCAGGCCCGTAGTATCCGTGTTGTTGAACATTTAAGACAAGGTCATGGTACTATGAAGAATCTCCGAAGTGCCTTATTCTATTTCTACTTAATTAGCAGCAGCATTGGGATGCCAATGGGATAGGTGACTAAGAGATCTGCAGGTCTCTGTTTTCACATTTCACACTTTATTTTATTCACTCGTTTGTTGTCTCATGCCCAGATCAGCTTTGTAAATAAAATATAGCCACAGAGGCCAATAAAGCGTCAGGGCCCTGGAATGAGCAGGTCCTGAGAGTGCAAATGACATTGAAGTGGAAATGTATGTGCAAAGCAGAACAGTTAATTTGATTATAGGCTGTGGCTCACAGGAGAGGCTGGCATAACCCTTATACCCTATCACTGAAAAAAAATGGATCAAGAGCAAACGAGCCAGTGATGACACCGAGTGGTTTAGCAGCCTTGGCCTGTGCTGCCTTTTGTCATCACTCAGCTGCTTGTCCTTTTGTGTTGCAGGAGCCCATCCACAGCCGCTACAAGGAACTTCTTGCCAAACGAGCTGAGCTGCAGAAGAAAGTGGAGGAGCTCCAGCGGGAAATTACCAACCAATCAACCTCATCCTCAGAGAGAGTTGGCTCTCCGGCACAGTGTGTTGCTCCTGTACAGACAGTTGTATAATGCAGACTTCTATTAGCTATTTCCCAGGACCACCTTATGGGCAGCCTTTCTAGTAGGAAACCCCTCAAATTTAGATCTTATTTATTGCATTTCTCTCCGGGGTAATTAGTACTATAGCAACAGAGGAAGCTTAAGCAAAAAAAAGTGGGGGGAACAGACCCCTATGCAATAGCACTTGCCCCCTAAAAGCAAAAACTAGAACTCTCACTGACTTAATTGTTGGAAATTATTTCCCTTTGAATAAGAGATGGTTCCACTGGGAGGAAGTATTCTGCAAGGAAAGCAGCACCAGAGGAGCAGCAGCAGCTTGAAAATTCCCTACTTGTTGAAAGGAAACAAAGACTGAAGCAGGAAATCAATCTACAGAATTTACGTCTGACTCAGCTGTTTAGAACATAGCCACTGAATAGTTTGACTTATCAGTGTCAGTTTACATCTATAACTTGCCAGTTGAATTGCTTTGCCAGTATATCACTGAAAGACAAATGCTGCAGGAACTTAATAATAGAATGCTGTTTGCTGTTGCTCTTTCCCATTGCTTTAATATACATCAGAGGAAGCTAGGCCAAATTCTGCAATTTTATTTCAGTCAGGGAGGTGGAACTTACACAGTGAAGTCTGTTTCTCTTAGGTATGTACCCACTACTGTACAGCGATGCCTTATTTAGAGGAAGGGCTGCTTCTTCCCATAGGATCCAGTAGTGAATGAGCCCTCACCTGCCAAGGCCTTAGCTTGTCTTTTCTGGGACAAAGTTTACCTTCTGCTCCCTCACCTGGACTCAGGTATTTTCATTGCTTCAGAGGACTGAATCAAACAATGACTGAGGGGGTGGGAAACAGGTCCCCCACTAGTTTGCCACCCCCTTTTTTCCACCCCCCGCGCTTCTACTGCAAGAGGTGGCAAAATAAATTATATAAAATGGGGCAAGGCCAACAGTTGCAGGGATCAATCAACTCACTTTAGTTTTGCTTAGGTAAGTGTAAACTGCTCTCTCCCTGTTTCAGTATGGGACTGCTATTCAACATTCATATCAACTGTTTCATTTCTCTTCTGTTACCAGGAAGTGGGCTGACCAGAGAAAACTTTCTGCAGGTGTTAAAATCGTCCTGTAACAGTAGTGGTCAGTTGATGGAGTTGTGTGGTCTGCTAGTGTAACATATCAGCACTAGTTAAATACCTTTTACTCTGTTAAGGGAAGAGGACTTGGAGCAAAGAATCATTGTCACTGGCCGACTCAATTAAACTTTGTCTAAACTCACTTTCAACGTCTTTGTTGTAGAAGTTGGTGAAAACAAGTCAATTTTGTTGAACTGAATTTTTCCCCCCCCACTCTTTCCAAGTATGTGAAACAGTCAGTATAGTTGTAATGGCTTTTTACCTTTGCCTCATTCTCATTTCCAGCTGGAGCTGTGCTCTGGGCAGAATAGGGTGGGTTCCGCTAAAAGCTACTTGTGTTCTGCTGTGTACATCCCCACTTAATCTTGCTCCTATGTCAATCCCTTAGCTTGAAGCACGCTCTCTCTTGTGGAGTGCCTAGCATTAATCTGAAGTGTAAATATCACTGCCTTTGTTTGTTATGGTGCCAGGATCCTTAATGAGACTTAAAAATCATTTAAGGGAGAGTACAACTTGCTTTAAGCTCGTGTGAGAATAAGAGACAGGCCAACAGTCTCTCAGTCACTATATAAAATGGGTCTCAGGTAGGTTCCTGGGTACTAGAGGGCAGTATAAGAACCTAGATGGACTAGGCCTTTTACCTCTTTGCCCTCACTTGGGCAGTTCCACCAGGCAGGCGTTTCTCTTTAGACTACAGCAGTGGTGTCTAAAAGGAAGACACGCAATTGCCACATTCCTCCCGTCAAGCCTAAGCACTGCGTGGCTGGTTTGTGGGCTGCAGGGTAGGGTGGCACCTTGGGCACTGCACTGCTCTCAGGGCTGGGCGGCTCTAGCAGTGCCTGAGGAGCTGCTGTGCTGCCATGTGGCACCTGAGCTTCCACACAAGCCCCAGTGCTGCCCTGCCACTGCCCAAGCAACCACGCCAGCCCACCTGACCCACATTTGTCACATCATGCTTCCCCATTCCCCACAAGTGAATGGGGAGCGTATTGGACACTGTGGGACTAAAGTAATAGTTTTCTTAGGGTTGTGGTTTTTCCTCCTTGGGCCCTGCTTCCACTAAAACAAATGACCAGAACGTTGACCTGTTAGGCATATCACAGAAAAGAAACAAACCAGAATTTAAAGTAAAGCGGAGGTAAAATGAGACCTATCTGTGGCATTCTGAGTGAACAGTGGTTTAAACCAAGAGTGATAGTCAAGCTTGGGCATATACAACTAGAGAAACTTCCTGCTCAAAGGGAGTATTTTCCTTTGGCCACTGTCCCAGAACATTTATCAGCATTTTATGCATTTATTTCCAGCTACTTGTGAGTGGTAGTTTTCCCATTATTGTCAATTTTGAGAGGGCAAATATTCAATCTGAGCACCTCCTAGTTTGTTAGTTTCTCCACCTCTGATGCGTGTTGTGAGGCTGAGACACTAAACACGAATAAGCTGTCTGAGGTTACACAGGGATAGCTAGGGCAGAGCAGGAAATTTAACCCAGGTCTTCCAAAGTGCCAGGCTTCCATCTTAACTACTTACCTGTTTTTCCTCTTCTGCTAGGGCCACTTTGCTCAGGTAGCTCTTGAGGTGACTTAATGCAATAGGGTTTTCAGTCTGATTTTCAATTCAAAGAGCAAAATTGTTACTCATAAAACACTGATACAAGTGACAGCTGGACAGAAGGTTAGTAGAGAAATTTCAGCTTACCTCATTCAGATTTGAAAGTTAACTTTATTGGTTTCCAATCATAATGTAACAAACAAGTAATTTGAGTTGGTCTTCTGTACACTCCGAGTATGAAATTCTTTACATTATTAATATAATAAATAACATTCACTTAGGCATGCAAGTCATTTAGCACTCATACCTGCACCACTGCAAAAGCAGATAGCCAATTCAAAGTGAATATTTCAAGTTAAAATTAAGCAAGCTGCCAGGATTGAACGGCATGATTGAGGCACTTGCCATTTAAAAATACCTGCACTTTATCACACCAGCCAAAGTGCACTAGTAAAATGCTAGACTTTATATCAGTGTTCCAAACCACACTTACGTGAAAAGTCTTCTGAAGGCACGCTGCTCTCTTCTGTTTTAAGAGACATTGTAACTATTAAATAAGAGTCAGTTGGTAAGGAAAACTAGTCCACAAGACTTTGTTGTTTCCTTGCGAGTGAGCTGAAGTGTCTATCCCACTACTATCGGTATTGGATAATGGAAGGTAGCAGACCAGGAACTGGATAGTTAATTAAAATACTTAGGAGGTTATCCTGCCTTTCCTTATGTTCTCAAAGACTGTGCTCACGGCAACAGATATGCCTTTAAGCAACCCCATGCTGAAAAGTTCAACAGCACAAATTGTGAAACCACACGTACCTTTTAGACAAGCCATCTCATGTGAACAATGAAATAAAGCATCCTGCCTCTGACACCAAGGAAGGAGGCTAGAAGGGAAAACTTGGAGAAAGGGCACAGCAGATACAGGGAGATAATGGAGGGCTGAACATAGACTCAGTAGTTAGATTAATTAAAAATGAAGCTTACTTTGTGTTGTTCCTGGGATTAAAACCATAATAAAAATCAGACCTACAGGTGCAAAATGGGAGGTTTCATTTAAAAAGTGCACTTCATATACAGTAGTCTTTCACAGAGTGGGAAAGGCGTCTCTTTTAAACCTGGATTAGGAGAAGGAAGTTCAGACTAATGGAGTTTAAGAAAAATATCAACCAGTACAGAAATCAGTAATCCCAGCTGATATCATCTTTCTGAAGCGAAGTCTGTATACTCTGCATGTCCCGCAACAACTGAAGGTTTCTCCGGCTTTTCTCTCCAGGTTTCACTTTAATGGGACCAGCATCTTTTCCCCTGGTCGTCACAGTGGTGGTTACTTTCACCTCACTAACTCCACTCCCTCTGTCTCGTGTTTCTTCAGCACGAGACTTCTTGGACCTGCATTCTTTCTTGAGTTTTTCTAACTGAAAAGAAAGTCCAGAGAGAAATATTAAGAGCACCCTGGCTTCAGCTTACTTATTTCTCCCAATGAAATTAAAATCTCCCCTTTCAGTCCTGCCTGTGACTGACAGAAAGCTGAGACTATTACCAAGACAGCCAATCTCCTGAAATACTTAGGAAAATGTCACCTAAACAGAATGTATATATTTTATTATATATACACACACACCCAAACACTCCACTATAGCTCTGTGCACAATCTCATGTACCTTTAGAAACTAGATGTAAAATCCGATTTAATTAGTTAAGTGGTTAAATAAATACCCAGTTAACTGAGTAAATGGGGGCAGAAGGGGCAGCTAGAGAGGCTGCTCCAGCGTAGATGAGCTAGAGAGTCTCTGCCTCTGATGCACATGGGTCCTGCTCCACCCTGGCTGTAAAGACCTCACCTGCAGCACTTCCGGGGCTGCTGTGGATCAGAACTGCTCAAGGCTGCAGCAAGCCGTTGCTCACAGATTCAGCCCCCACCAGTTAACCAGTAAGCTTCATCCTGTTAAGGTGAGGTGTACCAATTAAACGGTAACATCCTTACAAGGAACACGGAGATAAAATCTGATTCCAGGTCAGTTTGTGTTCTGAATTACTGTTAGATTTGTGATTTCCAAAATAGGTAACAGATTCTAGGACTATTTCCCAATCCTGAGGGCATATGGGTAAAAACTGAGCTATAACTGACTTAAAATCTCCAATCTACATAGCCGCTGCTCAACTTTTTCCAAAGATTATTGAAAAGTTAAAAAGTTTCCCACTTATCTGTTATAGGTTCTATCAAACAGTTGGGCTACGGTTACACTAGTGGGTTTTGCCGACAAAATCCCGGTTTACACACACAATGGGATTTAATCAACAGCATCAGAACAAAACACAGCACTTTCGCTGTCAGCCTTCCCTCTCAAAGCTTTGAGGCATAACGCTGCTGTCAATAGATGGCCGACAAAAACACTGTTTGTCTGCTCTGGGGGGCCTTCTCTTGACAGACAGGGCACCCACAAAAACAGGCAGCCCTGTCTGCTGTGCTTCCCGGTGCCTCTTTTGTTAAGAGAGCACCCAGGCAGTCCAGCTGCTTTGTCAACAGAGCTGCATGCTCTCCTGATTGCATGGGGCCGCACTCTCCCAACAGTGACTTCTGCTGGCAGAGTGCTGTAGTGTAACTGTAGCCTTGAACTTTCGGCATATAAATTCTCTAGAAACATGGTGTCCAACCAGTTCTGAAGCAGCTGCCAACTATAGCGACTAGCCATGTTACTCTGAACATATATTAATTGTTCAAGCCAACTAGCCACACTCAACCAGCCAAACAGCTACATGTGGCTAGCAGCTCGTGTGCTGGACACCACAGCTCTAGAACAGCGTCAAAACTGGTGATACTAAAAAATCTCATAGTAACGTAAATCGAATAGGCTTCATCTGAACTTTAGGGCACAACGAAACGTCAGTAAGATGAAGGAAGACTGGAAAAAGAAGAATCAGATATGGGATTAAGTCTTTGATCAAGTATCTATTTTTAATTTTCCCTCCGGTATGCATGAAAATGTGAATTATAAAACAAAACCAGATAGATCAGCACATGCAAAGCAAAGGAGGGTGGTCCAAAAGTTTAGTTTAACAATGAAAAGAGACCCTGGGTAACCCAAACCTCTTCCTGAGTAAAGTTTGGTTGACCAAAAACAAAACAAAAATCCCACAACTAACTTATTTTCCTTAATGTATGTTGACGGCTTCTGACAAACTTACACATAATGGCATTGAGGGATTTCCCCACATACAAATGGTTCTCTCTCCTGCAAGCTCAAAAGGAGAGTTACGCTGGCTTCTCCAATAGTCGGCTATTTCAGCATTTCAGACAGGGAAAAGTTCTACACCAGTCATTTGACAGAAGCACAACAACTGGGCACCTGACTTACCCTTATCCGATGTTTCCGGACTTTACTTATTTGGTCCGCCTTTGCCTCCATTCTTCTCACCAATGCCTCGAGTTCTCGCTCCAGGTCTTCCCTCAGGGCAACAGTTGGTGCTTCTTGGATTAGCTTTCCTAACTGCTGGTGATCACTTACACATAAAGACAGAAAAAAGCTTGGGCATGATTTTCCCAACTTTACATTGTGTATCCATTTGCCTGAGAAATGGTAGCTCTAGGGAGGAATACTAGCAACTGGAAATGGTCTCAACATATTGAATTTATTATTGCATAACAGGAGTCTGTAAAGTTCTTGCTGGTGAGCACTGTCAATGTGGCATGCATACATGGGCCACAGATACTGCTCTTAACTGATAAATAATATTTAGGCCTAACTAATGGTAAGATTACATGTGTGGCCTCCTACAGGCATAGTCTAAGAGGAGAGAGTCCTATTTCCTATTCCACATTTCCTTGGTTAATTTACACCAGCTGCTATTTCAGGTCTGTGCTCCTACTATGGTGACACTGATAACTAGATGACTTTTTCTTAAACAGAAACAGCAGCAAAGCATCCCTCATAGAAAAGTGTAGTCGCATTTCCCCACTTGTCTGTTTTATGAACTCAGAGTGTGCCCTTTGGAACTGCTGTTCATAAATATAAAGCCATGCAATTTATGGAGTATGTAGTAACTGAAGTTGAAAGTTAATCAACATCACGGGGGGTGGGGGGGGAAGAGGCTGCCCTGATTGGATAGAATAAATTCTGATTCATCCGAGCCCACAAACATGCACCATCATCTTTGAATAAAGGGCTGTACAATCCACCTCCCCATCCCCCACAACCAAAATCTCCACTCCAGACCAAAAGCACTAGCAGTATAACACAGTCATAATTTAATCACAGGACTCACAAACTCATCTGCCCAAATTCATCCTGCAAAGTCAACAGCACTTCAGAAAGTTCTTCCTGGGATGTAGAGGAGTCTGTCGAAAGAGACGACTTTCTGCCTTTGCTGGTGTGAGAAGAGTTGCCATTTGGCTTAGGTGGTGGAACATCATTGATCACACGATTGTTGCACAGAGCTTTAGAATGTTGTTTCATTAGATGCAACACATTTTGAACATTGGCTCCAACAGAATGGCTGGGACTAGTAGACTGAAGGGCAAAAATGAAATCTATGTAAATAGATCTCTTAACCTAGAGCCAGAGAAATACTGAAGGACGTTTTATTTAGAAGCAATTCTAATTATGTGGATTCTCATTTGACTTGTTACTAGTGACTTATTTTAAGAGATTTGTGTGTGAGTGAATTAGTGCTTGTGAAAAGTGCTTGACTAGCAGTCAGAGCAGGGGACCCCAATTAAGATTCTGGGCATGCCAGCTAAGCATTAGGGAAAAACAGAAGAAAACACTGCAAGGAAGTCTGGAGGGAAAATTGAGGCTATGTCTATACTACATTTTAAAATTGAATTTGAGGCAGTTAGCTTGATTTTACAGCACCACTGTCTTCACTGTAAATACCAGTTTGGCACCAGGAAGCCCATGGCTATGGGGTTATGCTTGTATGAGAGTCTGAGAAACTTCTTCGCTGTCAGCGCACTGAGCACATCTACCTATTAAAAATAGCCTCAACACAGAGTTCATGGTTCTGTCTCTACCTCTGCAAGCTGAGCACTTGGATTTCCCCCTGCCCCCCTCAATCGCTGCTGCCAGCCCCTGCCCCACTACATCACATGGCAGCTAGGCTGTTGGGAGGGTCGTGCTTGTATGAGAGGCCAGAAAACTTCTTTCCCGAGGTCTACATTTGTACAGGGGCAGCCCCTCCTCCCGCACAGGCGCCATGCAGTCAGGGTCTTTCCTGTGCCCAACCACATCAAATGGCTAGCACCTGACCTAATAAAAGGATGTGCCTGCTGCTCAGTGCGGACCATGCTGCCAGGCAGCACCACGTCTTGGTCTGCAGATGGTGAGGACTTCAAAAGGTGGGAAAGATTTTTGGGTGCTTACTGCTGCTGTGGGGGTCCTCCCCCAGCAGCTAAGGTTTTTGGGGGCTTGTCCCCAACTCCACCTGAGCAACACTGAAGAAGCCATCTTAATTGGCCCTTAACTGGCCCCAAGGCCCACCCCCAGAGGCCAACGCTCGCATCCCGTAACAGTCAAACAGAGTTGGCCCCCTGCCTGAGCACCACTGCTTGCTGAAATTTTGCAAGTCCCATCCCCCATGTTGGACAATTCTGTGTAGTTAGTGGGAAGCTAAAAATCTTTTTCCTAACCTTTTCTATCCTTCTGTCTTCAAGCTTTGGCAAATTCCTTATCAAATGGCCCCCTTAAGACTGGCAAAAAGTGACTGGAGGGCCAGTTGAGATGGCACAGTCCCTGGGTGATCTAAGGGCAGTATGACAGTCCCCTGGCTGGTGCACTATACCTTCTGAAGCCAGCCTATTTGGTTTTCTCTGCCTGGGATTCCCTACTTTTCCTTCTTTCCTCCTGAAAAAATGTCCGTTTGCCTGCATTCCCCTCTCCTGGAAAGCAATGCAATGTGGGAACATGACGTGACATAACCACAACCACTTGCAGGGCATTTTTCCCACCCCCATATTACACCAGCAGAAAAAACCCAGAATGTTATGGGGCAGAGGGAACTGTGAGATAGGTTCCCACAATGCACTGCTGCAACAGTCGATGTTTGGCACTTTAGCGTGGCAGCAATAAGTCAACTTTGTGGGGAGGTGCTGACAGCCAAATTCAAAATTATAAAATCCAGCGCTGTAAAATCAATTTTAAATCATAGTGTAGATGTTGCAGCTGATGAAGTGGGTCTTTGGCCACGAAAGCTTATGCCCCAAAATATCTGTTAGTCTATAAGATGCCACAGGGCTTCTTGTTTAGTGTAGATGTAGCTTAAGTCAGAGGAAAATAGAACTGTTAAGTAGCCTGACCACTGGGTGTCAGGAGAGCACCGAACAAGAGCCCTATTTTCTGAACTAATTTTGTACAGCAAATGTAAAATGCTGTAAAGCGTGCTATTTATAGGCATTCAGAATTAATCCCACTCACCTTTCCAGCTACAAATGGCACATCACCCAGACGCAGCCTATAGTGGGGTTGTGCATGGAAATGGCTTGTAACAGGACGTTTCTAATGAGAGAGAAACAGTCATTAGAAATGATGCTCCAAACCATCCTCCTCTGCTGTTTAGTAAGGACTAGCCAGCTACACTCCCTCTCTCCCACCCATCGGTGTCTTTCTGCATTCTTCACCACTGCCCTTCCCTCCCCACACTATTTACAACAACAGGCTACCTTGTCTGGCTGCTTGGCTTTCTTCTTTGATTTCCTTGGCTTTGGAGGAACTGATGGTGTTCCTGCCTGCAGGAGTATTCGGTTAGTCTCCAGTCCTGTCTGAAGCTGTGAATGGAGTTAATGGTGGGAATTAGGATTATTTTAAAAATAAAGATTTAAAATCAGATCTAGACAGCTACCATGGATTCTGGCCCAATGAAGAATAACCAGTCATAATGAGACTGACAGCTACCTCCATGAAAACAAATCTGAAACAACATTACAGTCAGACTTCCTTTACATCACTGCTGACTACAATAATTATCCCCACCCATTCAGTTAGTGATGCCACACCTCTGTGGACATCACTGCTCATTCCACTGTGCTTGACTTGTGTTGAATAAATTCCACATTTTAATGGAAAAGTTGAAGTTTGGAGCAATCACTGTGCAAACAGATCCATGTAAAAGGTTTAATTCTTTCCCTTGAAGGTTCTAAGATGTGGACTTCAATTATTTCTAGCCACCCTTCCCCATCTGCTAGCATCCACAAAGGGTTAATTTGGCACACCCTCAGCTTCTAAATCTCCCCAACAAGCACCAGCATTGGCATTTAGCAATACTTTCCTACTCCTTTAGCACAGAGGACTATTTATTATAGTGCAGAAGATGCATTTGGCACCTAAGAATTTCTTTGGCCAGAGAGGGTTTATAGCCTCCTCAGGTAGGCAGTATTGGTTTTTGTCCTCTACACATTCGTAGTTATTGTAAAGTGTTGACTCAGTCCCCCCCCCCCCGATCTACTTAAAGCATTGTTCTTCTTTCAAGAGATTTTAACTTAGAATTGTGGAATTCTGTTAACTGTGCCAACATAAATTGCCAGCCCTGCAAGCTTAACCTGAGCTGAAAGGCCACTCTGGATCTTCCCCTCACACCACATCACCATTAACAAGTTCCAGTACTAAGAGGCAGGCCAAATCATGTTTTTAGTTATAACCACCCAATTGTAATAGCCTTCAAATATACCAATATTCATGTCATGGATGCTTATGGCCTGCAAGGATGCATGAAAAGGAAAGAATCCAGCTTTACTTTGAGTAACCTGCTAGTCAAGTGTGTAAGGTTAGATGTAAAAATATAGCTCACTCTTGAACACTGAGCAAATGCAGTGTGGATTCTGACACAAACATGTTACCTGCAACTAGGTCATTTTTACAATCATCCTTAATGGAGGAGTCTATAGAATTTAACTGTCAAGGAACTAAAACAGAAAAAAACTGGAATTCAATAAAAAAAATTTCTATCCATCCTAAGACAGGCCTACATTTCTCTCCTAAATGATTGAGAATGGGCCAAAAGACCTCAAGGAAGGTCAAGGAAGGCAACCATTTTCTTTTCAACTTTTCTGAAAAGATCCAAACAGCCAACTCAGTGGACTCCTGGGCTGTGGTCTCTACCAAACACATGTGTTTTGGGACTTGTGCTTTAGGAACAATGGGAATGGAAGGCTGGTTATAAAAAAAAGCCTGTTTTCCTCAGTCTGTGGAGGAGAGGAGATGATGTGGGCCTGCAGGAAGGCCAGCAGTCCTGATCTTTCCAAGGGGAAAAGGCTTGAGAAAGAAGCATGTAAGGAAGCCTTGGAACAGAACTGGATAGTAGACCTGCTGGAAGCCTTGAATGAATAGAAGCTTAGGGTGAGGGAACTAGAAACAAACACTTATCAGGGATGATCTAAGATGGTGTTTGGTCCTACCAAGAGGGCAGGGAACTGGACTCGATGACCTCTTGAGGTCTCTACCAGTTCTAGTGTTGTATGATTCTTTGAAAACTCCCTGGGCAATAATCAGCTGGAGTTGAAAGCCATCCAATTAACTGGGGGCACTGGCCAGATCTGATAATAGCAAGTTGCATCCTCATCATCCTACCTGGAAATCCCTCTAAAGGAAACATGCCTTTTGGTAAATTTTATTTTATTACAAAAACCGGACAAGTTCTTGACAAGAATGAGGAAATTAATAAGTTTCCCCCTTCTCCAGTTCCAGGCCCTACCATAGAAAGTCTCCCACCTTTTCATGCTAAAGAATAGAGGGAAGAGAAAGTGTTGAATTTGGTATCTGATTCCACCTATAACCAAACTGCAATGAGTTCTTCATTACACTGAACATTAGAGACCCCACCGTTGAGCTTAGCTGACAGGTAATGGAGAGGGCAAGCCAAAGATTACTTGCCGATTACCTCAGCTGCCTTCTCCTGCACAAGCTTCCTTGCATGTTCCTCCTCTTGGAGCTTCTGTTCCAGTTCTTTCATTTTTTTCTAATTGAAGTTTAATAAGAAAAATATTACTGGTAGTTTCTTTTTCTAAAATCTTAAATATGTCCTAGAGCAAAAGTAAAACTAATAGTTAAATGCATTGTTTTAGATAGAGTGAAAACTCCCTTCAGATTCAGAACTGATTAGTCTAATTTGCCTTTTACAAGTACTGTGAAGCAGACCTCAGTGTTTAGAATTGAAAACACTGGATTTTCCCATTCATTTCAGTAAAACGCTAATTACTGTTTGTCCTGAGCAAGTGACTGATGGGTGAAACCTACAAAAGGAAAACAAACATGAGGTGACTGCCTTTCTTTAAAAATACACAAAAGACCTAAAAATGGTTCATCTTTGGTTTTATATATTAAGTATAAGTTCTTGTCCAATGTCTCAGCCAAAGAGACACCTAAGGAACCAGCACATTTTTTGTGTCAGATAACATACAAACTAGAATGGAGACCTGAGTTTTATTCTTATATCTGAAACTCAAATAATAATCTACAAGACTGGAAGTCTTTGAACACCCTGACAAGTTAATGACAGGAAGTCAAAAATCCCATAAGACACATCCAAGGGATCTTCCAGCAAAGCCAAAGACCACCAGGCTACACATTTCTGATATTTCTAAGGATAAAAATCCAGGGGAAAGAACAACTCTTAAAAAAATCCTTCCAGAGATTCTTTAAATGCAAAGAAGCAACAAACAAAGCACATTTTCCTCTTTGCAGATTACCCCTAAAATGAAATAGTCACGGATTCTATGAGCCTGACACATAACATAAAAAAAATCAGACCTTATGGTGAATGGTAAAAATGGCCCAACAGTTCTAGAATGCGGCCTAACCCTTCAAACTGAAGATCACACGCTGCATTCTCATATAATCCAAAAATCAAACTTTAGTCTTGAAAAAAACCACCACTGTATTTCAATTTCTGAGTATATACATCAAAGCATATTTCTTAGGGCTTTTTTTAATATTACAAATTTGCACTAACATTTATGTACGTTACTGTGCCTGCACTATTGGTGTAGCCAGGATACTAGAAAGACAAGTGAGATTCTCACTCAGTGTGAGTGAGACTCTTTTACTGGACCAAGTTCTGCTGGTGAGAGATAAGCCTTTGAGACATACAGCTCTTCTTCAGGTTTAGGCCAGGTACTCCCAGCATCACAGAAAAAGACAAAAGGAGGAATGCTGGCAAAGCCCCATTATATGGTATGTCTATACCACAGCCTTATTCTGAAATAACTTATTTCAAAATATGGCCACTACACACAAAATGCCATTTCAAAATAGCAATTAACTATATCAAAACACAGGGGAAAAAGGGATAGCTCATTGGTCTGAGCATTGGCCTGCTAAACCCAGGACTGTGAGCTCAGTTCTTGAGGGGGCTATTTAGGGTTGTGGACAAATAAATTTAAAAAAAAAAAAAGTATCAGGGATGGTGATAGGTCCTGCTGTGAGTTCAGAGGACTGGATTTACTGACCTCTGAAGGTTCCTTCCAGTTCTGTAAGTTATATCTCCATATATAGGAGCCTACGAATTTCAAAATAGTGCCATTGGACACACTATCACATTTCAAAATAGGCTCTATTCCCTTCCAACATCACCTATTTCAAAATAGGCACTAGCCCTCATGAAATGAAGTTTACCAATTTCAAAATAAGTCAACCACTATTTTGAATTTATTTTGAAATAGTTGCATCATGTAGATGCTACGATAGTTATTTCAAAATAGCTGTGCTGTGTAGACCTACCCTTAGGTGTAACAACCATAGAATTATGGGACTGGAAGGAACCCTTTGGGGTCCCTTCCAGTCCTGTCCCCTGCACTTATGGCAGGACTAAGTATTATCTAGACCGTCCCTGACAGGTAAGTGTTTGTCTAACTTGCCCTTAAAATAAATCATCTTCATAGAAAGAAGGTCACTGTCAACTTCACTAGTGCTGTTTACGGATGTGAAGTGATTCTGGCAAAAGAACTGTTGTCTGAAAAAAGCATCTCCCTCAAGGGACCATACTATACTACCAAGGGCTCTGTAGCGTAGACAAAGGTCTTAAGAGTTGATTAGAACTTCCTGGCAATGATTTGCCAATGGAAAAAAACACAGTAGTAGTAGTAGAAGCATCTTCCACTGCTACATCTTGCAGCATTGGAAAATGCACTTGCTATAAGAACTCAGATTTTTCCACAGAGGGGGGGAAAAATATCTGATTTTGCCCCAGAATATCCAAGTTCATCAAGAAAACACATTTCACTTCTGGTCTCCTGGACTTGAATCAGAATGTGTTGTACTGACCGGACCCAAAATGTTTATTTTCAAATAGCTCCATGAAATAAATGGTTTCCCTATTTGCGTATTGCCTTCTAGACACTGTAGTTCAAGCCTCAATTCTCTCGTGTGCCAAAATCCTGACAGGACTACATCTTCTATAATGCAATGAAGATTTGCCTCTGTCAGAGATGCATGCAGTCATCATCTTTCAAACACAAAAAACCAGACAGCTCCCCAAGTTTATCCCACTGTAACCCCAATCTAAAGGCAACTCCCAAACATCCCCCGCTTCTTCCACTTCTAGGGTGCAGAGAGAACACAGAGCTAAGATAGCATTACACAATCTCTTTCTCCTTTCTTGCTTGACACAAACCCTCTCTCTCTCTCATGCACAGGGTGCGCTTGCCTACTGGTGCGACAACACATGCTTTATTTTCAACTGTTTTGATTGGTTATCACCTAAACTACAGAAGTGGGAACACTGCAGCATCTTTAGCAACATGCAGACTTGTAACATTAGATATCCTACTGTTTTGTGACAATAACGCAACTATTTACAACCATGTAAAAAAAATCCCTAACATATTTTTCTGGCAAATCCATTAAAAAACCAGACCAGCCAGTCAAATACCAGCCAGATGGTAACCATAGTGGTGCATCACAGTACATGTAGTGTTGGAAGTAAGCATATCCATCTGCTCACTGACTAGACCCAACCAAATTTGCAGTCTATTCAGGTCAGTTTCACAGATGTAGGATTTTAAAGTTGTGAAGTTCATTCTGTCAGCTTTTCCGATCTGAAATTTCATGACCCTCAAAAGGTTACTTCTATGCTGTTTATGATGGAGTTACCTTCAGAGCAGCTGGAGATGCAGTTGCTGGCCAGGAGCCCCAGCTCTGAAGGCACAGTCACCACCACAACAGCACAGGAGTGTGGCTACCATGGTATGATATTGCCAGTTACTTCTGAAGGCAGTGCCCCACCAGCAGCAGCACAGAACTGGCTGCCTGACCTCCAGCCACTGCTCTCTGGCCACCCAGCTCTGAAGGCAGCATATAAGTAAGGATGGCAATAACACAGCTCACCTAAATTCTTGCTATCTCTACCCTGCAACTCCCTTTTGGGTCAGAACCCCCAGTTTGAGAAATACTGGTTTCCCCTGCAATATCTTTATAGCTCAAGGTAATAGCACACAAGAGACCAGATTTCATGGCCTGTGAATGTTTTTTGTGACCATGAACTTGATACCACCCTACTTATAAAGCAACATTTACCAATGGGAAAATATTGAAATGACTATAAATGCAGAGTTTGAAGTTTTTTTTAAACACACTGGAGTAAAGCCTCTCAATTTTGGACATGTTAATTTTTTTTCATTTAGATAGAAAAATGTTGCAATAAATTTCCAGAACTTGTTCTTTTAAGAAAGAAAAATGTTGTCCTATATGGGACAAAAATGTTAATACCAGAATTTCCTACAGGAAGCATGTTCAAGTATTAGTCATCTTTGGACAGATGACAAAAGCATGCTCAAGACTCAAGAGCAAGACAAATCTGACGCAGTGTGCAAGAGGAATGACAGACCTCTGCTAGAGACTGCATTGCTGTTAGTCTGGTGTACTCCTGTTCCAGCATATCCAGCTTTTCCAATTTAGACTGAACATGAGATTGACCTAGGAGTCGGTCTCTCTCTAACGTGACCTACAAAGAGAAAAGCAAAAAAACCTGGTAGAAATGCACCACACACCAAAGCCCCCACAAACATCCAAACCTTAAGTATGAGAACATGCAGACACAGCATATTGTGTGAGGAAGCCAGATTAAATCTCAGCAATTATTTGAACAATGTAAACATCTAAGAAGAGGAATGAATTCTTTATAAAGTGCATGTGGCGGCATGGCATTCCCTTGGTTAATTAGTTTCCCCCAGATCACTGTTTCTCACCCAGGGCTCATGGGAGATATGAGGGAGTGGCAGGTTTGCAGACAGGGCCAAGCATTGCTCTAGATCAGCGTTTCCCAGATTAATTTGTCCACGGAGCACTTTTGGGCTTGGAATATATTGACAGAACACATTCATGCTGGTCCAGGGCAGGGGGAGGTTTTATACCGAAAAATTGATGCACATAATGCTCAAAAGGTGATTTAAAAGAGATTTTTTAGATATTTTATCTTACAAAGAACAAATGAGAGAAAAAGCATCTGAATGACCAACTAATGTCCTTCTGAAAGGAGGACAGTTAGCACCCTAAAAGTAAAAAAAAATTAAAAATTAAGCACAAACACCAAACAAATATAACAGAAGAAAGTTGGTTAGTGTCATTCTTTTGTAGAAAAGCAGAAAGATAATATTGTTCAAAAAAGTACTGTCCTCCCTTAGAGCTTAAAAGCATTTTTATTAAAAAAAAGAAACACAAAAGCCAAATTAGGTGTGGAAAAACATATTTTGTGGTTTTATAAACTTGTTATTTTTATAGAAATCTACTGGAAAATAAAAATAAGTAACATTTGATAGTTTTTATATTTAAATGGGAAGAGTATTTTTGTATCTCTGTTTTGGCACAAGTCACCTAACTATACTATTATGATGGTGTTATAAATATCTACAACCTCATAATTAACAGTCTAATAGTATTTTGATACACAATTTCTTATTTAATATTTTAGAAAGAAAAATATTGCTAGCATTGAAAGTTTTTCATGGAACACCTGTTCACATGTGGAACAACAGCGTTGCATGGAACAGAGTTTGGGAAACATTGCTCCGTTCCCATCTGTTATGAGCGAGAATTAACATATTCAAGATGCATTGGTTCAGCATTGTACAATGGGAACACATCTACTGACCTCAGTAAGAGCAAGTCTTAAGTGTTGAACTAAAACTGGCAGATATGAGCTGAGAAGGCTATTCTTTAAAGACCAGTTAAAGCAGCATAAAGAGACACATTTCAAGGTGCCAGGATTAAAATTACTCCTCGTCATGACTTCATTCATTAACTTCTCTAATACAACCAGCAGATGAACATGAATAGCTGAACATACCTGTTTTTCCAAGACATTTGTCTTTTCATTTTCTGCATGCTTTATCATATTCTTCATGTATTCCAGCTGCTTCTCTAGAAGTCTGCAACGAGATTCAGCTGCTGCAAGCTGAGAAGCCATTTCTAAGATGTTAGAGAAAGTGGCAATGTGAAATCAGTCATTCATTTCCTCTAGCATTGCCAATATGCTAGGTGCTGCTCCAAAACAAAGTAGCAGTCTCTGCTGCTCCAAACAGCTCAGTTTAAAAATCCTTCCACACCAATCATTCACCTGAACAGCCAGGAGTTTCAGCAAAGACTGTGACCCCAATGGCCTCTTCCAGTTCCTCTCTGGATGAGACAGTGGCAGGTACCTCCTTTTTGGGTCCCCAATCCATGGAGTTCTGGGTACTCTAGGACCTCCTTAATTGGGTGGCTACCAGCCTCAACCTTTCCGTGGAGGTCACCGAATCAGATGCCCCCACAGTAGTCATCCTCATATCAGAGGATCCTTTGCATATGGCCCTCCCATTTAACAAGGCCACTTTGTCGTCCCCCGCCCCCGCACCACTTGGCAAACTCCGGCGTCCATCCCTCCCACTGCTTGGGGTGGAAGCTCCAACCCTGCAATCCAAGGATGCTAAGCTCCTGGACCTATTTGGGAGAAAGGTGTATTCAATGGGGAGCATGGTGCACAGGGTGGCTAATCAGCTGGCTATCCTGAGCCATTACAACTATGACTATTGGGCCTCTCTCCTTAAATTTTAGGACTCACTCCCCAAGGACTTGCAGGAGTGTTATGCCATCCTGCGAGAAGGTAAAAGTGTCCTACACCTGTCTTCAGGCTTCTTTAGACATAGCTATTGCTATTGCTTCAGGCACTGCCATGCATCCAGTGGCCTAGTTACAGGTATCTGGTCTCCCACTAGAAGTCCAACAAACTATCCAAGACCTCACTTTCAATGGCACGTGGCTGTTCGTGGAACAGACCAGGTCCTGCCTGCATAACCTCAAGGACTCCAGGAATAGCATGTCATCCTTGGGCATGCACTCACCAGCTACACAGCAAAAGACATTTTAAGCCACAGCCCTAACCAAGGCCCTTCTGACCTCGTGAGCACCCAGACTTCTACAACCACAAGTCCTGCTACTCCCACCATAAGCCCTTCCGTCTGCAGCATGGGGTCAACCGGAGCCAGTCCAAGCCCGGCTCTGAGGCTAAGCATTCCTGTTAATGGCACACTCGAGATCAGAGTACAAATGCTAATGGATCTTTCCCTCCCGTTCCTCAACAGGCTCTGCCCATTCCTCTCAGACTGGCTGGCTGTCTTGAGGACCCACTGGTCCAAAATAACGGTCACGTGGGGCTAATGCCATCCCTTTTTGTTCTTCTCCGCCTTCCTGCCTCTCCCCACCACACCCCAGCCCATCCTCTTCAGGAAACCCTCTCACAAGCAGTTCCTCCTCTAAGAGGTACAATTGCTCTTAGCACTGGGGATAGCAGAAGAGGCTCCTCCTCAGTACAAGGAGCTGAGTGTTTTATTTCCTAGTCCAAAGGCAAGGGGATAGGGGGCGGCTGTGGCCTATCCTGGACCCCAAGGAAGTCAATAAGTTCATTGTTTCCCCAAGTTCCATATGGTTTTCCTAGATATCATCGTTCCTTCCCTGGAGCTGGGGACTGGTAACCCCTCTCAGTGTAAAGGTTGTACATTTATATATTGCAATCCAGCCTTCCTATCGGTGCTATCTCCACATTACTATAGGCCACCTGCAACTTTAGTTTACAGCCCTTCGTTTGGGCTCTCCATGGCCCCGAGGGTGTTCACCAAATGCATGGTGGTGGTGGTGGTGGTGGTGGCAGCCTCTCTCTCCCACAGTGGCTTTCAAGTCTCCCTGTATACAGGTAACTGATTCCTGGGGAGCTGTTCGTTCCTCCAGGTGGAGGGGCAAGTGGCTTTCAGAGAAACTCTGGACAGGCTGGAACTCTTGCTCAATCAGGCAGAGTCCTCATGGATCCTGACTATGCAGAGAGTTCATTGGAGTGGTTCTCGCTGCTCTCTGGGTGAGGGCAATTCTTCCTCACCATTGCTTGCATGCTCTCACCCAGCTTCTACACTCCCTGTCTGAATTTCCAGTCATCATGGACAGGATGTGCCTCTGCGGGCTGGGCCACATGGCAGCATGCACATATGTGGTCCTGTTTGCCAGGCTGCACCTAAGTCCCTTCCAGGCATGGTACATCTGTGTACTGCCCCAGCTGGGATGGCATGGACATAGTCATCATGTTGCCACAACATGTTTCCAGTGCCCTCCATTGGTGCCTAAATCCCCAGAACATGATGGTCCACATTCCCTTCCCCACACACAGCAATCTACTAGATCTCTGGTTATAGATGTGTCCACCTTGGGCTGGGGAGCCCATCTGGGGCATCCTGTCAGTCAGGCAACGTGGTCAGCAGAGGAATTCTATCCCACATTGAGAGCACCCAGTGCTTCTGTCCATTTGGCTTCCCCTGCTTCTGAACCTCATCACATAGGACCATCGTCACCTCTGTCCCCTTTGACCTTTGCTCCCTTCACGTCCTGGCAGGTCCTGCTCAGCAGCTGCAAGCCATCTACATGGCACTCACACTTAGCTAAGTGAACGTGCTTCTCCTGTTGGTGTCATCAGCACCACTTCTTACCTGGGTCTACCTCTGCCTTGCAGGTGCTGGACTACCTTGTTTCCCTGAAGTTGCAGGATCTTGCCTCTTTCCTCAAGGCTCAACTGGTGGCCATCTTGTCTTCCATGCAGGAGGGGTGGGTGCTCTGTTTTTGCACACCTTGTGGTAGGGTGCTCTCTCAAGAGCATCCACCACCTCCACCCGCTGGCCCAGCCACCAGTTCTAATGCTCCAGGTGCTTATGCCACCCCACTCCTCGAACCTTTGGCCACATGCTTCCTCCTTTACCTCTCCTGGAAAGTGGCCTTCCTGGGGGCCATCACCTCTGCTACAAGGGTGTCTGAGCTCTGACCCCTCATGTCGGAGCTCCCACACATGGTATTCCATAAGGACAAGGTCCAACTCTGCCCTCACCCACCTTTCCTCCTGAAAGTGGTCTCTGGCCTTCATACTAGCCAGGACATTTTCCTTCCTCTTTTCTACCCTAAAGCTCACAGCTCCCCATGACAGCAGCAACTACACTCTCTAGATATAAAGGCAGGTGCTTGCCTTCTATATTGAACACCCTAAGCCCTTCCACAAGATCTTGCAGCTCTTGTGGCTGTTGCTAATCATATGTAAGAGCTTCCAGTTTCATTGCAGCACATTGTTTTCTTGGTCATATCATACACACAAACATTCTATGACCTCGCTAAGGCTACCCCGCTGTCTTTTACAGCAACTCTATGGGAGCTCAGGCCTCTTCAACAGCCTTCTTGGCTCATGTTCCTCTCCAGGGGATCTGCTGAGCTGCAACATTGTCTTTTGTACACACCTTTGTGTCTCACTATTGCTATTGTGTAGCAATCCAGACAGGACACAGCCTTCAGGGCCATTGTCCTTAAGTCAGCCATGCATTGACTCTGACCCCTCCCTCCTGAGTTGGGCTTGTGAATTGCCTAAATATGGGCAAACACTCAAAGGAGGAAAAAAAAAGGGTGGGGGGGGGAGAGATACTCACTGTTGCAACTGTCGTTCTTCGAGATGAGTTGTTTATATCTCTTCAGAACCCACCCTCCTTCTCCCCCCCCCCCGCCCCCGCCAGAGTAGTCAGCAAGAAGGAACTAAGATACATTTGGTTCAGCAGGGTCACATACAGCGCTTCACATCGGCACCAATCCAGGAGGCTTCACAGTTGACCCGACAGGTAACAGCTAGGGTTAAACTTTCTGACAATCGTGCATGCAGCATGCACACATCTAACATGACTAGATATGAGCAACATGTCTCGAAGAACAGTTTCAATGGTGAGTAACCTTTTCTTTTCTAGCCAGAAAGAAATCTCTCTCTCTTGCAAGATCTAAGCCTCCTTCACACGGAAAAGGGATAAAAATTAAGAAACAATACAAGAGCTGGTGGAAGTGAGGGGGTACAGCAAAGTGATATGGGAATGAGATTGTAAAAAACAGTTCCACTCAGGGCTCTACCAGAGACTAAAGTCTTCAGGAAGCTTTTGTGCAAACTAATCTGTCACTCCCTCCTCTGCAGCATGGCAGAAAAAGTAAGCAGTGATTTTAAAAATAAAGGAAAAACAACCCAACAACAAGTATATTCAAAACAACTATAATTCAGTGATGCAACTAGCAGATCTATTCCAACTCTGAGGAAATCAGTCTGGTCACTTCACCTGAAAAATCCTGCTGCTAATTGCTCAAAAGGCTATGAATTCTCATTCATAATGTACAGTCTCTACAACTAGTCAAGTAATCAGAAGCACACAAATCCTGCTCAATGACAAATAAGACAGAAGAACTGTTGCTTAATATCACAGACCACTAGCTTTATTTGGGTGCACCTGGAATTATTCCATTTATTTTCCAGGGAGTGCTTCACCCCTTCACCCCCAATTGCATCAGGGCTCACTCCAATCCTGCTGAACATTGTACAAGGCTACACTCAAAACAAAATGAAAACATTCTGAAGCATTTCTCACTCTGCATTGTAACTTCCATCGTTGGCAGTCTTTGCACATCTCTAATAGTGCATTAAAAGGTCTGCAACTTTTCCCAGCATAGTCAAGATCTAATCTAAGGGGATGTCTACATAGGGTGTAAATTTAAAGTTCAATAGCTATTCTAGAGTAACTCCTTATATGGACACATTCTAGAATCAGTGTCAACATAGGGAGCTATTCCAGGTAATTCATTTAGCAATAGCTGTTTCAGTCAGTTTCCTTGTATGGAAAATCTTTAAAGCGTGGTCTACACTAGAAAAGTAAGTCAGTGGGAGTGTGAAAAATCTGCATTCCTGAGCAACACAGTTAAGATTACTTAAATCCCCGAGCAGACAGCACTAGGGAAATGGAAGAATTCATCCATCTACGTAGCTACCACTTCTAGGGGAAGTGGGTACCTATGTGGGAAAACCCCTCCCGTCAGGGTACGTAGGACATGCCTATGAAGTTGTAGTGTTGCAGCAGTGCTTCCATTGCATTTTAAGTGCAGACAAGGCCTAAAGTTTCTATTGGCACAAAACAGTGAATTCTTGGTAGAACGTTCCCACATAATATATTAAAGCGAATCAGCCAACTTAGGTACAGGTGGTATTGTTATCACACTATGAAAACGCAAAGACTTCACGTGACCAAACCTTGGTTTTGCTTGGACATTGCAGTCTTGGAGAGCTCCCTCTGCTGTATTTGCTCATTTAGTACTTTCTTATAGTCAGACGTTTCTTTACTCAAGTGTTCCACATTTTCCTCTGCCTGAATCCGTTCCAGCTCTAGCTTGCGAATCTTCTCCTGAAGATTCTTCAGAGCAGAAAATATTGCTGTGATTGAACAAAATGCAATTAGATATCTTTGGTACATGCCCCTAGGAGATGGTGTCTCAGATTGGCACTTGTTAACACATTTAAAAAGAAACCACTGAATACTTGTGGCAACCACTCCATCCTCCCACACCCCTGCCACATGCTATGGCTATGCAACAACTCTTGTCTTGCGAGTCTGGTCGACAGAGGGGAAATTCCTTCACCCCACCCCCACCACCCCAGTCCTAACCGATTTTAAAATTGTTTCAGCTGAAGAGAGTTTTAAATTGCCTGAGACACTAGGGAAACCAGACTGTTGGTATGAACCGAGATATTTCAGTCAATCAGTTTTAAAGCCAATTAGAGGTTTGGGGCAACTTCCACAAGCACCCCCGCCCCTACAGCTGAGCCCTTTTGCCCGCAAGCTGATTTTGTACCTGAACAAAATTACAAGAGTCACTAGCTATTTTTGCTGAGCCATGTTGGTCCCCCCTCCCTCCTTCAGCTCCAACTGCCCTTAACACAAACTGGACAAGCAGAGCTAGCACTCAGCCACAATAGTTACATGCCTTTAAAACATGATCAGTAACAGGCTTGCCCACTGCATCTCAAACTCTGTCAGGCAGGCAGAAGAAGGCTGGCACTAAAGCAGTAATAAGGTGCTAAACAGAATATACACACAATTACCTACTACCATTTCTGTTTGGCTACAGATTTAACCAGAGTATCAGTTTACTCTGTGAATCCTCACAAAAAGCTGGGAGGCTTACAGGACCTCTTCTCCAGTGTTGTTCTACTGTCTTCCTAAACTGCCCTTCTTTGGGCCACTTTGGTATCTCTCTGTATCTGTACCATTTCTGATTTGCCTCCTTTTTCCCCCCCCTTTTGTCCCTTGCATTTGTAACTCCTGTCCCATTTCACTTATACTTTTTTCTTAGCTCAAATGCCTCTTTAACAACCAATAATTCTACACGATCTTTAGATGTTAACTACTACAAAAAAGAAATCACATCGTTTTCAGATTAACTCATATGCTAATCATCTGAGGTATTGGGAATCTCCACTGTATTGTGTGATCAAGGCTCCAATTCTGCAAAAGGTATCCACATCTTTTCTCCCATTAAAGGAGCACATATTTATACAGAAACCACCTGAGATTACTTCTGTTGAATTTATGTTAATTTGATACCTCCATATTAAAACCCACACTGAAAGAAAACAAAAAAAGTGTGTTTATTGAAAAGATTAATGCATGCAAGGGTAAGTACTGACATTTTGTTATAAGATCACAAAAAGGAAAGAACAAATACTGCAGTATAGGGGGCAAATTCTGAGGCAAAGATGTCAAACATGGAGTTGCAGTATGGTAGAAGGATCAAAACCTGCGACCCTTAATGTGGCTAGTTCATAATATAAAAAAGAACATTATTAAGTGCATGGGTGTATATTTTTATCTATTACTGCTATAGAAACCATAGCATTTGAAAGTAGAGTAAAACCTCAATTTTACAGACCCTGATTTAGCAGACTTTGGGAACAATGGACATCCACCAGCCCACCATTGTTCCCGCCCCACAAACAGAAGCATGTTAAGGGATTTACTGCTGCTGCAGATGAGGGGCGGCTCTGGCAGATGGGGAGCAGCCATGTGCTCCTCCCATCAGGGGTGAGGCGCGTAGGTGGGCAGACCGCACTTGCGCACGCACCCCATCGCTGGTGGGAGGAGTGCATGGCAGCTCCAGTGCCTCCTCCAGGCCATACGTGGCGGCTCTGGTGAGTTGCCATTGGATGGGGTTGGGAGAGTCTTTCGGGGGTGGGTGTGCAGTAAACCCTCACATTTAATGGGTATTAGGGAATAAACAAACACACCTCCACCCATTAAGCCATTAAATCAAGGGTTCACTGTATGGATACAAACAGCCAGTGGAAAGTAGCTAAATACTCAGATGAGCTCCTAGGCAGGTAGACAGGATTTCAAACAATATGGCTCCATTCCCATGACAACAGGATTTCTGTTTGTTTTAAATTATTGTACAGATCACACTTACCGCGTGGTTTTTGAATTAAGAACACTCTCACAGCTGTGCCAAATTACTAGAGTATTTTCCATGTCAATGTTTTGGAGTTAACGGATCTTTGGCATTGGAGAATGAAAACCAGAAAGGATTACTATGAGATGCATACTGTGGCTTCTGTTTACCACTACACAATGTATGACAACCAAGAACAAATACAACTTCAATATTAGCAGGGGCGCTCTTCCTGCACCACCAAATAGTCCTCTTTCAGCCACAGTTAATTGTGCATCAACAGCACTATCAGAACAGAGAACAGTTTATGTGACAGAGTGCATGCTATGTTGAAGAGGTACTCTTAGGATTTTGGGAGGAGGAATAGCTCAGTGGCTTGCACATTGGCCTACTAAACCCAGGGTTGTAAACTCAATCTTGAGGAGGCCATTTAGGGGGTCTACAACAAATAGATCTGAAAAAGAAAGAATCAGGGAGGGTGCTTGGCCCTGCCAAAAGGACAGGGGACTGGACTTGATGACCCCGAGGTCCCTTCCAGTTCTATGAGATGTGTATCTCCATATATACGATGTTTACGATATGGGCCATTAAAGACAGCCTTCCCCCAGACAGACTACATTACAACAGCCACTCCAAACACATATGCCCTTTATAATCTAGAGGAGAGGTCAGCAACCCCTAACACAGGTGTCAAGAGTGGCCACATGAGCCAATTTTAATCAGCACATGAGGCAGGAGCTCAGCCTTGCCCCTCTTCCCCCATGCACCTAGGAGGTTGTTTAAAGCCACGCTGCCTGTGGATTAACAGAAGAGCAGCTAGTGCTACCAACCACCACCACCTAAACGGTATTTGTAAGTGGGGCTACTCGTGACTTCAAAAACTATCAATGGCACTCAGGCCGTATCAGAGGTCAAAAGGTCAAATTTCAGCACTCCACCTCAGAAAGGTTGCTGAACCCTGATCTGGAGCCGGAATCCCATGGTTGAGGTTCAGATTAATCCTTCCCTTTCCTCCAGTCTTCCCCCCAGGATGCTCAAGTGCTCCATAAATCCACCCTCCACACAACTCTGCTCTCATTTTATATCCTGATCCCTCATGTACAGTGTTTTTCTGGGTCCTCTAAATGGTCCCTTGGCAATTCTACCCCTTCTACCTTTTGTACACTGCTCCATCCCCCACACTGAGCACCTCCCCTCTCCTTCAAACTCACTTCTGAGCTTAAATTAAAGCCTCAGTCACTGCGGAAATTGGGGAGGAAGGAACATGTCATGCTACTTCAGAAGGTCATTAGCCAGCTCCCCATCCATCTATGGAATCACACACCTCATTCTCAGTGCAGCTTGACTGGTCAAGATCAGACTTTTAAGCACAGAGGTAGAGCGCTCTTGGCTATGGAACTCCAGCTATGGTGTGAATATTGATCTGAGCTGAACTAAATAGCATTTAGAGCCAAATAAAAGGACCTCTTTGATTAGACCTTTCCCCAGGAGCAGGAATACCCTCGGACAGATCCATAATGGAACTGTTAGGAGGGAAGGAACTAAGGGAAGAGGAACAACCTGAAACAGAGATTAGAAAGGCAGGGGAGACAATGAGATTACAGCCCTCTGTGGGCATATTCTATACCTAAAACCCATGGCAAAAGATGCTGTAGAAATTTGTAAGCTTGCCAGGCTTTATCTGGCTGGAAATATTACCTCTGCTGTTACTTTCCGGATATGGAATTACTGGTTTCTCAGGGGAGCGCTGCAAATCAGAATTAATGAAGGGCTTGTACTTTGGATAATCTACAAATGACACTGTAGAGAGTCCATCTGTGACTGATGCTGACTTGCAACTTCCTCGTAGCGCATCCTGAAAAATGAAACAATTTTTACTCACAACCCTCATTTTCCAGTCACTAATTGCAACAAGCAGGGAGAATCAGATATACATGGTACTTATTATGTCATCAGGCTCTGCTACACATGTATGGGGAGAGGCTAACAGGTGTCCTTGGAAGAGCCTGGGAAGGGAGCTGGTAAATTACTCCAGCTATAGCACACATTTGTCCTCCCCAGCTCCTCCTAATTACTGATGGAGTACTCAGATGCCTGTTGATTTTCATAAGCATGGCAAGAGGTTAATAATATAATTCACATTGCAGAGGCCACATTTCCTACCCCACAATCTCAAGCTTCACTCTTCCTGTTAAAAACAACAAGAAGTCCTCTGGCACCTTATAGACTAACAGATGTTTTGGCACATAAGCTTTTGTGGACAAAGACCCACTTCGTCAGTTGCATCTACGAGACTGACATGGCTACCCCTCTGATACTATAAAAATAGTATCTTATGTAAATGGAAAAAAGTTATTTTGTTCTTCTCCCTTGTGGTCAACATCCAGGCTTAAATTGTTCCTTAAAAGAACACCACTTTGTTTGATAAGGAGGAGAGCCCTCTAGGAGTTGTGCAGGTAATCTTGTAATCCTTCAGGAAGGCAAACTGTATAAATACCTCTACTGTATAAGAGAAGACAAACTATATAAATACCTCTACAATGGCCTATGCTAGGCTCATAGCTTGTGCTCTGTTTTTGTGTAAATGTCTTTAAAAATGTAGTTTTCTTTCTTTTATGAGACAAAAATAGTTGTATTTATAACTGGTGTACCCTGCAGTAAATATTACCACCACAGAATTTAAAATTAACAGAAGCGTGACTTGTCCGAATATCAGATAAATTTAGTGCTTTGGCTCCTATAATTTTCCACTGAATGTTTATTTTACAAATGATGTAACAAATGGGAAGGGAAAAAAAAAAAAGCCACTTGCCAGTCCTGGTATTTCAGTTTTGCAAATGCCAAACCCTTGTTGGTTTTCTGATGTTTGTTCAGAGAAGAGGAGGTAGAGGGTAGCAGAAAAGATTAAATATAGGAACTTGACAGCTTTCTCTGTGTCACAGCATCAGACATGCACCAAGGGTGAAAATTCCATTCAAAGAGCAGAAAATCAGAACAGAAAGATTTAAAGAAGTCCACAAGTGAATGAACAGATAATACTCCAGTGCCACACAGAATCCCATCCCACTTTAAAAACAAAGTGTTTCAACATGGATAATAAAGGGTGTAGAGCAAAGACTTATTTAGTACCTTGATTCCAGCTGAATATTTAAAAAAAAAATTTTTTTTAAACTACAAAAGTGTTACTATTTAAATAATCCTTAAGGCTTGAGAGCAACATCTCACTGAGGTGAACAGGTGGACCAGTTGAAGTTTACGGATAACTGGGTGATGCTAGGAACAATTTTGAAAAGCTTCCCCATACAGCCAATACAGGTTCAGAACCATCCGTGTGAGCAATATTGGGCTCCCTCGCATAAACTGCAACCATTGCGCTAAGCACTGATTACATGGAGTATAATTTTCAGACCACATATCAAGACTTCTCCTTTCGACCAGTTAGGTAAGTGTTTAACTATTTTATGCAGATCAGTAATTTGGACACAGATTCTGCAAAAACAGACATCGTCTACACTATAAAGGATTCACTGGTCTAGCTATACCAGCAAACCATACTAGTGCAACCACAGATTCGATTCCCAACTGAAACAAGATACATTGGCAAAAAGTTACTAGAATAGATCAGACTGTATACACAGCCTTGACTTTATACACTTGACTTACAAAATCAAAGGTATGTAAAGCTGAGGGATGTGTAAGGCCTGGTCTACATTAGAAACTTTGGCTGATACAGTAATGTTATCCAAGGGTGTGATTTTCCTCTACCCCATAGGAACAATGCTTTGCTTAGGATTACAAATTAGTGGCTTCACATAAGGTTAAAACTGGCTGTGGGCTGGGCAAATAGAATCAAATAATGAAACAAATATGAAGCATACAGAAACATGCCTTTGACCAACATTTACAGCAGCAAGACTGATCTCAGACCAAAGACAATAGCCAATTTTTATTTGCCACTGGGAAGGTGCTCAGCAATCCACCCAAAAGCAGCGGCTTACTCTAAAATACAAATCAGAATTCCATTCACTATACTGCCCTAGCACTGCAGCATTCAAACTTCTATCACTTTACTCCCCCAAATGAAGGGAAGAATCTGGGTGCCTACAGGCAGCCAGAATATATTTAAAATGTTTTCAGGATTCAGAAAAACATGTCTGCATGAAAAGCCTATGGACATATAATTAACTGCAGTTTTCTTTATTTGCTGAAGTGACAGCCACCAATATGCATAATTTTTCTTTGCAAACAGTCTGTTTAGACACTTTGAGACTAAAGTCCACAAAACAAAATAAATATTTGCACCCTTCACTTATTTGTGTTTCCCTTGAGAACAATCTGTCTACAAGTCGTGCTCATTCAGAATATCTGTTTGAATATTGCAATGGAGAGTTAATACAGCCATCCACTTCGGATCAATGTTGACAACACCCAGCTTGAGGTATTCACCACTGTATAGTTCAGATAAACATTTCTTGCCACAGCCTAACTAACATCATGCTGTCAAGCACATTTTACTTATGAATGTGACCAAGGAACAGTTTCATATGCTACTCCACAGACAGGACTGAACTGTTCCAGATGTTCTATAATTTACTGAAAAATAAGGAGCTTCACAAAGACTTGTATATTTGAATTTTAAAAGGTTCAAGAACAGCTTATACAGCAGAACTAAGACATTACCCCAATAAATCGCAGCATGGCCAACCTCACCAAATCAAACACCATGACAACTTCTGGCCCCCTACCCCACACAAAGCACCATGAGATTGAAAAATATTTTTATGAAAAGAATTAAACCAATTTTTGTTTCTGATTTTGGAACTTTTATGAGAAGAACCCTCTGTGCATGTAACATTTCAGGAAAAGCAGCCTGAAATGTACAAAAGTGACCATGAAAACCCTAATCCAATTGAACTAATGGATCATATTCATCCACCACCTCTTCTGCTCCCTTTTCTGGTTATTGCCCTCCTGGGCAACTAAGGCTCATCTGCATGTCTGCAAAGATCTTCCAGAGTTCAATTTTGCACGTATGGTAAAGATGTGTAAAGTTGATCAACCCCTGTATTCCTTGCTATGGAGAGTAAGGGAGGTTGACAGGAGAAATAAGTCAGTTTCTACTATAGCAATTTCTGTAACTAGAATTGCAAATCTGAAATCGACTTTCGGGTCTAGTAGAGACCTGCTCTAAGTTTCACCAACAAAATTCTGGGTGTGGACAGCATTATGTCAACAGGAGATCATCACTCACTGGGAGTGGTTTAAATATATCGGTATTAGAACATAAAGCAGCTACACAGGGGATCCTACAAGGGTGCAAAAGGAGACAGTGGTCTAGAACACTCAAAGCATACATAATACACTCTTAGACTTAACAGGAGAAAAAGAACCCATCTAGTGCGGCACCCTTGGGATGTGATTGGTGCCAAATGAAAGAATTTGCGATACTATGGGAGGTCAGTATTGTCTAGCAGCATTACCAACACTTTCACTGCTTATTGGGCTCTTAGCAGACATTCATGGGTAAATTACAGCTAAAGAACTGCACACACTACTGAGAGCCAAGACTGGTAGCTGTAAACAAACTACATGGGACCACAGGAAACTTGGCCACAACTCACGATACGTGGACATTCAGGTAATTAAAATCATGCCAGCTTACCTATGTTGCCAGACGAGAGTGTACCTCACTAGGGAGGTTCAACACAAATAAGCAAGGGAAAGTCTGCTTATAATCTAAACCTTTTTTAGATTAGATCTGCACAGGATGTACAAAAGTTAGAAGAGTTTATAAAGAAAGGAGAACATACAAGACAGGCAAAGAGGGTCCTTTCAGATAGTAAGCATATTAAGCTGTCATAAAAGCAGCAAGAGAAGAAAGGTGCTGGAAAAAGAGAAAGGAGGGAAGTGGAGTCAGAGATGATTCATGACATTTTGAATTTGGATCCCGGCATGAATGTGAAAAGTTGGTGGAGTCTGATGTTGCAGATGACAACAGCCTAGATATCAACACAAACAACATCAAACTATCCTAGACAGACCACTGCCTCATTAAACCAATGGTTCAGGCAATGAAAAAGACCAGCCATCCTGATTTGACCATAAAGTCTCATGAACACCAAAGCCTGCTAAATGGCAGCAGAATCCCAAGTCATGGGACCAGGAGTCAAGGACATGGGCATAACCACCGTTCTGCACTGGCCTCTGCCATTGACATGCTCTTACAAATGGATCCTTGCTCCCCTTATGTGAACCACCTTAATTTTCTGACACCTTGTGTCAGACTAAGAGAGACAGCAACACAAGCACCGATGCAGAAGACAAAGGCAGGCTCAGATAGGAAGAACAACAAATTCCTCAAAGACCATATGAGGCTGTATTACAGGACAACCTGGCCTTCCTCCACTGAGTCTGCCAAATCCCTCCCCAGGGAGCTTTCCAGGTCAGTAGATCACTTCATGGCTCCTGAATGTTTACAACCCACCCTGGAGCAGAGTACCAAGCCCTGCATAGAACTATCATTCTAGGCTGCTGAAAACATTATGCATATTTGAGTAACTGTCTCAAACAGCACAGATCCACTCTCGCTGCATCTACCAATCAACAGCCCGTTTGCATTTCCAACAGTTCAGTACATTCACTCAAGAAGTTCTTGACATCATAAAGCCATGGTGTCCAACAAGTTTTGAAGCACAGCAAACTGGCCACATTATTCTGAAAATATATTTATTGTTCAAGCCAATTAGCCATGCTCAACAGGCCAAATAGCTGCAGGTGGCTAGTAGTTAGCATGTTGGACACCACAGCCATAAAGTAATCCTGATGCAAGACCTGTAAATCCAACTCATGACCTTCCAGGGTAGTGGAAGAGACGAATGAACAACTGGTGCCACTCCAATCAAAATTTGCTAACACCTCATGCAGAGACTAAATCTTCATGCACACATGTCCTAATAACAATGAAGAAATCCACCCTCAATACTTCAGCCTTAACCATCTATTGTCCAATGTGCAACCTGAGCAGGCTCATAGGAGAAGTCGGCCAAAGATTACCTAGCAAGTTCATGCAACTGAAGCCAACATTCTGCTCCCAGTATAATCAGGATACAGAAGCTAATCTGCCTTAATGTGGTACTGAAAGATTATCTCTTCCTGTCAGACACAGGACAAACATCTGTTCTCGTCCTCCTGGCCTACTCTGTAACATTTGATACTGACCATGAGACGCTCCTGTTTCACCTGAGAACAGTGGCAGGAATCCAGGGTAACACGATTTAAAAATAAAATATTAAAAGATTATCAACCTTCCTGAAGAGACATATGGAAAGAATAATTATGGGAACCTGCACCTCTACCACTAGAGCCCCTCATCTTGTAGGATTCCACAAAGGCTGGAGGGAGAATTGATCTATGTGCTGTCCTAACACGACTTGAACTCAAGGTGGTATACTACTCAGCCTATCCTTCCCACTCAACTACTACTAAACATGGGTCATGGATTAGCTCACAGATAAACAGCTGGCTGATGCTCAACCCAGGCAAAGCAGAGGTAATACTGAAAGACAGAGGAAAGTATTTAGAAAGAGTTTTCAGAAACGGTTCAATCCTTTGACTGAAGGTTCATCAACAACTGGTCAGTTCAGTCCAGAGTTTGTTCTATCTTGGATTCCTTGCTGATGCTGAGCTCACAGGCAACAGCTTTAAGTGATGCTGTTTGCCATCTCTGGCAAACATCCAAAACTCCATCCCACCCTGGCAGATGAAGATCTGGCCTCAGTTATTCATGCCTTTGTCATCTCTCACCTGGAGATGAGCAATGCAGTTATGAAACCTTGGCACTTCCAAGACTCCAATACAAAATGCTGCAGTGTGTCTCTCAGCCAACATAGGCTACTGTGAACACATCACAGCTCAGCACCAGTGTAGTAACCTTAAATAGATAGGTATATTTTAACAGAACCTTTGCATTACCATGTATCTTTTACTAGGAGCTTTATACCACCTTGTATCTAACGCCATGCTCTTCTGTGTTAGCCTGCAAACCTTGTGTTGTCTGTGTGAGAGATGCATCTGACAGTGTGAATGTGGATGCTTAGAAAGTTACCCTCTGGAGCCAGTCAGTCTGGACAACAAAGACTTGATGGCTGAAGAACAATGAGAACTGGAGTCTACAACAGTGACCCACCCAGAGAGGAAAATTAAATCCCATCTGAAGGTGATGAGTCCCACAGAGACCTGGGGGAGTGGATCAAACTCATCTGCCATTGACTCATAGTGCCTGGGGCAGTGGGATAGAACCAGGACTATGGACTAAAAGCTATAAAAGATGTGTGCACCACTACAGGGTTGGGTTCTTCTTCTCATTTTGTCAACATCGGAGCATTGATCTGAATCAACAGAACCTGGCTCCACCCTCACAGCTAATCCATCTGGCTAATGGATTAGAGTGACCAACCTTTGGCAGCTATAAGGAATCACAAGATGGTGTGTGCATGAGTGTGTATGCCTTTAAGTGAATTATGTATATTATATGCATATAATATAATAGTACTGTGTTCTCAACAAATGCAGCATTCTTGCTTTAACCCTCTAAAAAGATCCTGTGTACTTCTTATAAGCATAATACCATCATTAGGCACCACAGCTTCTACACCAGGTTCCCACTGAATTTCCAGTCAAGTTTAAACTCTTGTCCCTTAATTTCCAAGTGTTCCATGGCTTGGGCCCAAGATACTTCAGAGATCATTTAAAGCTCTAGGATGAAGACTGTGATTGACAATTTTGCTCCTCTGGCACAGATGGTCAACAATAAAGTAAAGACGTGAATGTGGCCACTGCAGGGGCCATGTCTGAAGATGTTCAAAGAAAACAAAATGGCTCATGAACTGATGGGCTGCATGCCAATGTTTGTCAACTCTTGCTCTGTTGGAAAGTGCTCAGTATGGTATAAAAACCTGTAAAGAACAAAATTATCCTACAATCCCCTTATTAGCCACAGCTGTAAATAGGCCTGCATCCAAGTCAGTCGAAGCACCTATTCACAGTGAAAGAGCAGTGACTAAATATGCTCCTATTTTTCAGGAAGGAGTGAAATGAGCACATGCATGAACCTGTCTCACAAAGATCCCAGGAGTGACTTCCTGCCTCCCTCCCTCAGCATGGATCCTCAGGGGTATCCCCCTATTTCACCTGCTGCAGCATGGATTCTCCGGAGGAATCCCCACTCCCCTTCACCCGCTCCAGCAGGGATCCCTGGGCTATCCCTGGTTGATATACTCCATGCATCTGGCAAAGTGGGTTTTTGCTCATGAAAGCTTATGCCCAAATAAGTCTGTTAGTCTTTAAGGGGCCACAGTACTCCTTGGTTTTATGAGCACATAGTGCTTATAATACAGTGCATAACTAATTTAGTTTAGAATGCATCAAAAGGTAGTTTATTCCTAAATCCACTTAGCTGTACTGCTATGAATGAGCAACTAGTAGTGACTTCAACTGAGCTCCCAAGAGAAAAAGGCATTAGTGCTGAGGAGTCCTGCTGAGTTGATGAATGCCTGGCCTATGCTACACAGTTAAATCGATGCAAGGCAATCTTGCTGATTTCACTGTCTTGCTGGGCTGGTTTACCACTACCTTCCTCTATGATGTGTAGCATCGAGGTTGACATGGTTAGACTGATGCAGCATCTCAGTGGACACTATTACTAATCCACGGGAGCCATCCCACCATGCCCACACTCAGCTCTGCCTTGATATGAGCACTCATGGTGGGAACGTGCACTGCCAACACAAGGAGTGCATCAAACACATGCACAAGCAGTGTAATAAAGCAGCAGCTTTCTGCTGCTGTAACTTAGGTCAATATAATTTTGTAGCACAGACATTCTGAGGATGAACTTCCCTAAATCCAGACAATTGCTATTCCGAAATAGAAAGAGCTGGCATTGTCACATCTCCCTACACAAATACTGAGAATTTTAACCAAGTACAGTAAAATTCCTTTAATCCGGCACTGGACAGGTATCAGATTATCACATTTTCTGGACTAGTAGATGTCACCATAACCCCCACACTCTAGTTCAAACCTCCCTGTCACGTCTCCCCACTCCTGCACATCGCCAGCTTTTTCTCTACCCCACACTCCTGCAGCTTCTTCACCTGCCCCGTGCTCCTGCAGCTTCTTCATCGCCCCTCTATGCCCCCCTGCTCCAACCCCTGTGCTCTGCAGCTTGACTCCACCCCTCAGTCTGCTTGCAGCCCTAACGCACCCAAGGCTTAACCCCCCCACATCCCCAACCCACCCCCCAAATTATGTGACTTTCAAGGAATGCGTATCTCGGGGGATGCCAGACCATCAGAGGCTGGATTAAAGGAATTTTACTTTAGATACATAAGCCACAAACTAAGGATGGGCTTTACTTTTAAAACTCCACATTTTGTCAGTACATTTGAGATTAAACTTACTGTTCAAGCAATGCCTGTCTAAGGACTACACGCGTGAGCCTACAAGCACTGCTACATCCCAGTTCCCTTCCCTTATAAATTCTCACACCTGCAGGTGGAGAGCTGGAGCTCCAAGGCATGGAGCAAGGCTATTGAAACAAAAACCTGAGGAAGCTGAGCAGAGTTAGGCCATCTCTATACTACTGACACTAAAAGAGCACAACTAGAATGCTGTAGCCACACTCCAGTAGCAGCAATATAGAAGTTTCCTCCAGCGACAGAAGTGGTTTGTCTGTCACTTTAGGGAACACACCACCTCCATCAACAACAGCTAGGAAGAAAGATGTCATTAAGTCAAGGGAGGAATGCACCTGCTTCATGGGTTAGAGCAGCATAGCTCTGGCATTCAGCTTGTGGATTTTTCACTCCTGAGCACTAGCTTTTAAGCTTAGCCCAGGCTTCAGTCATATCTGGTAGCGGATTCCAACTTGTGGCCCAGGAAGTGTGAACTGTGTTTTCCATCTAATGGTTTATGGCCCACTGCCAAAAGTTCTCAGAAATCAGGCTCATGCACCACACCCTTCACCAGCTACACCTCTTTTCACAAGTGCAGCGGCTAATAAAACAGCAGACTTCACTTCCGAGAGCCACAGATGTGAGGTGAAGGTAACAGATCAGGAACTCACAGGGCACCACATTTTCATGGCAATTATAGTTTCATTGTCCAGGCAATTCTCTAGGATGATTTGACTGGTAATTTATGGCCCCATGCAGCATGGTCAGAGTTCTGTCCGATTCTGTACCCCTCAACAATCACGCTTTCTTCTCTTCCCTTCTTATGGAACTCAGAGTAGGGAGAAGGCGGGTCCTACTTTGTTTCCTTGAGTTCGGATTCTTGCAAGAGATGCACACGAGAACATTTCAGGTATATCTCCACTGCAGCCTCCCAGACTAACTAAACCAAGGTTTCCCAAACTGGGGAGCACGAAGAAATTCCAGGCAGGGCATGAGGCAACGCAGCCCCCCCACCCCCACCCCCACCCCATCATTCCCTCCACCCAAAGAAAGAGCCAGCCTTTACTTCAGGCTCTCAGCCTTTGCCATTTTCCATGGGTGACCCGGTGCAGCCACTATAAAAAGCAGGCAGCCGGCAAAGACCCACATGCAAAAGTGAGTGAGTGTGGGTTTTTTTTTTTTGGTTTTTTTTTGGGGGGGGGTGGGAGAGAAGGATGAGGATGGGGTTAGATGGGAGGGCTGGGGGTGCCTGGCTCAGGTAAGGGGGATGGCGTAAGAGCCCAGGCCTGGTGGTGCCTGGCTTTCTGGGAGCAGAGGGGCTCAAACGGGCAGCTCATGGGGCTTGGGTAGCCAGCCAGCTTGCAGAATTCATGAGGCTTGGGCAGCTGGCTGAGGCAGCTCAGGCTGGTTGGCGAGCAGCTGGCTCCAGTAGCACGGGGCTCGGGCTGGCAGGTGGGTGGCTGGCCCTGGCAGTGTGGGGCTTGGGTGGGTGGCTCAGGTGACTGGCCCACAGCTGGAGCAGGTAACTGGTGGGTGAGTGGGTGGCTGGCCCTGGCAGTGTGGGGCTCTGACAGGTGGCTCTGGCAGCGTAGGTCTCAGGCGGGAGGGCAGCTGGTACAGGCAGCTGGCCAGACAGGGCTGCACCAGGCACCCACAAGGAGCCAAGGAAAAGTATTTGTGCTTATCTTTAATTTTAAATAACATTTTTATATCAAGTTTTTGTGTTTATTGTAAATTACAAACCAAATATTTTGTTAAAAGGGGGGTTGGATGATGGAAAAGATATGGGGGAGTGAAAGTTTCTCAAAAATCAAAAGGGGGGAGCACGATGCCAAAAAGTTTGGGAACCATTGACCTAGACTCAAACTAGCACAATAAATACAGCAGTGTAAACACTGCACCTCAGCCTGGCCCCCAACCTCGGAGCCAGAGAGCCAGGAGAGTTTGAGAACTGGAGCTGCAATGCCTACACAGCTGTTTTTAGTGCTCCAGTGAGCTGAGCTAGCATAAGTCCACTTACACAACCTAGAATACTCACTCTCTGCTGCAGTGAAGACATACCCTTTGGTTCCCAGATTATGATTTTTTTGGCTTTTAGGCCTTGAAATTAGACATTTGCTAAACAATGCTGAATCAAGTCCGAGTAGTGCTGACCTGAGCCTTTATGAGTCCTAGAGAAACCCTCATCTAACCAACAACCCTGGCTCACATCAGAAAGAGCTGGAAAATACAAATTAAATCTAAAATAAAATTACTACAAACAGCCTATGTCTTTAAATATAGGTCCTTTAGATGGGAAATTTTCCCACCTACTATGCAAGAGTCTGAGGTAGCAACCTTTTAACATTTGAAGCATTATTTGCTTTGCCACACAAATGCACTGCTAGAATGAAGACATCTAGGATTCAAAATTTCACTTACTGTGACAAACATGTTTTTAGAGATCCAATGACTTTAGTAATTTATTCTGCTTGGACTGATTTTTGACTTCAGCTTCTATCCATGTAAACATCATCTACTCAAACTGTATTGGTCTCCACAACTTCTCTGATGACCACAGATATCTGGCTGTGCTGGGCAACAGAGACTCCCACTCCCAGTTATACCAGAGAGGTTTCCACTCAGAAAGTTGCATATTTTTCTACATTACCCTTGCAGCCTTTGTAAATAAACACATCCCTTTAGCTTACATGCAGCAACATCACATTACCCACCTAGAATTCTTCAGCCAGCTCCAAACTAGCTGTTCTCACTATCCCTCAGCAAAGGCCTAGAGATGTATAAAAGCTATGGCCTTTTTTTTTTGGGGAGCAGGGGAGAGGGAAGGAAAGGAGGTTGTCTGGTTTATGCGTGTCACCGTAGTGCCCACAAGTATCGAGGTACCAAGGAGCAACTTCTTCCACCACCAAGCAACCCAGGTCTCTGCTCAGGAAGTGTGTGGGGGATTCACACCAGGATCCAGACTGGAAGGAGGAAAGGATTAATCCTGTGTGGTTTTCCCCCTCAGGTCCATGCTTGGAGGGAACGTTAGCCATTCCTACCAGGAGCAATGCTGGTTTCTGTTGGAGATGGATTCTAGCTGTCTTTCTCAGCCAGGTTTCTGCAGGGAATGGCAGATTCCCAACAGGATTCCTGCTGGAAAGTGTGAGCTGGATGGATCTTTGCTGGAAAAGGAAAGATACTCCCCCGGGTGCATGCTGCCGGGGGGGGGGGGTGAGCTGGTATGGGGTTTTGCTGGAAGATTGGGGGTGGGGGAATCCCCCAGGATGTGTGCTGGGGGAGTGGGCTAGATAAGGTTTTGCTGGAAGAGGGATGATCCTCTGGGATGCGTGCTGGGGGTGGGGGGGGAAGTGAGCTGGAGGAGGTTTTGCTGGAAGAGGGTGGATCCCCAGGATGCATACGGGTAGGGGTGAGCTGGAGGGGAAGAGAGGGGAACCCCCGGGACGCGTGGTGGGAACGGGGGAGTGAGCTGGAGAAGGGTTTTGCTGGAAGAGGGGCTCGCTCTAGGATCCGGGCTGATGGATGCTCGGGGGCGTCTTCCCGAGCTAGGTCCGTGCTCGTCCCTGCTCCGGGAGGAGATCCGGCAGATCTTTCCTACCTAGGTGCATGCTAGCATATGGGGGGCCGCTAGGTCCCTCTCCCTCAGGTGACAGGAACAAGCCCCACCCACCACCCAGGCCCGAGAGACCAGCCCCTCGCTGCCTCATAGCGACAGGCAGAAAAGCACCTCCCCCCCCATGGCTCACCAAGTTCGGAGGGTCACCAGCCGCTGCCGCCATATCCCCAAAGGGCAGCCACAGGTGGTGCAGGCTCCTTTAAGGCCGCTCCGCCCATGCAGCCACCACCCCCACTCCACCTCAGGGACGCCACTGCACCAACAAGGAGCTGCTTGACTGACATGACAACTGACCAATGAAGAGGAACAGTGTGAGGTGGCTGCTTCGGGAAGGAACCACCCCTTTATGCGAGGCGACATGTGTGCGTCACAGACCAATAGTTGATTGATATTTCAGCCACCCAATGAGATTATAAGGAAAGCAATTTGTCCAATAGTAGGCGAAGATTTGACGGAAGAGGTGCAGCCTCGTTCTCATTCGCTTGCTTTGACCAACCGCATCGAGGACGAGTAATGATATCAAGGTTTGTTGTTGAAACAAGATATCTCTTGCTCAGGCGCAGATGGCGGGCGGAGGAAGAGGACGGTCGTTATCGAGATGCGTTCGTCTTCTGTTAGCCAATGACAAAGCAGAACAGGCTTAGAACTGGCCAATCGGAGCAGCGAGTGAGAAAGGGAGAAAGCGATCCAATCAATAGCAATCGCAGGGAGCGAATCTGAGCTCTGATTGGTTACTGCAGGAGCGGCTGGCATGGCCATTGGTTTAGGCGGTTTGAAGGTAGGCTTGGCGCGTGGCGTTGATTGGTTGGATTGTGTGTGGGTGGAGCCGGGCGCGGAGGTGACGCTAATGCAGACACAAGGAAGCGGCTCCACGGCCCAGGCTCTGTGCTGGGCCTAGGGGTGCGGCGCGGCGGGTTGGCCTCGGGGCCGCGGGTGGAGCGTTATTGGCGCGCTCGAGTCGTTGACGTCGGTCCCGCCTTCGTCCCGCGCTTTCTTCCGGCTCCCGCCCCGCCCCTCTCCGGAGCTCGCGCCCTCCCTGTGGGCGGTGGCCCGGATGGCGGCGGCGGTGGCGGCGGCGGCCCCGGCTCTGTACGCCTGCACCAAGTGCAACCAGCGTTACCCCTTCGAGGAGCTCTCCCAGGGCCAGCAGCTCTGCAAGGTCCGCCAGGGCGGGGCCGCGGCCAGCGCGCTCCACCCGCCCGGGGGTCTGAGGCGGGGCGGGGAAAGAGCCCGGCAGTTGTGGGCTGAGCGTGCGGGGAGCCCGGGAGGGGAAGAGGATGTGGGAGGGGGAAGCAGGGGGTATGAGGGGGACTGTTACCGGGCAGGGGGTTGCTGTGTCTCCCCCCCGGACCGCGGCCCCTCCCGACTCGCCTCTTTCCAGCGCTGAGACTGCACCTGGTGCAGGACGGGGACTGCCCCACTTTCGTATGATGCCCCTCGGGGCCTTTGTCCCCTGGTGAAGGGATGAATCGATTCGAGCTGTTGCACCGCGTTCAAAAGCAGTTGCATCCTCGGGATCTGGCTCTGCTCCTGAGACTTGCCCAGAGTACGCCCTGAGTGAGCCTGCTCCAGTGCTTTTGGGGGCTGTCCACGGAGTAGGGTCTCTGTGTTCAACCATACACCAGCGTTGACTAGTCCTCTTTTAGTTTTGCCTGGAAGAAAATGATCATAGTGGATTTTAAACATTCCTCCTTAGAAAATATTCCAACCCCCTTTTACTGTTTTATGATTTGTTTCATACCTGCCTTCATACTTTCTGCATATTGTTGAGTGTGAAAAAGGGCTTTGTTCTTTATTGTCGCATCTCTTACCTCTCATGTGGGGACAGTTGCTGCAAAGCTAGACGGAGGAGAGTAAGTGGTAAGAAAAAATGGATGTTAAAAATAAATATATAAAGCATGTAAACATAACTATATAAGCATATAAAGCAGTTGGATGAGATTAATGTATAATCTCACGGCTCTTGGCTTTGGTAATAGAGTTACTGTTATTTTTCTTTCAGGAATGTCGAATTGCACATCCCATTGTAAAATGTACTTATTGCCGATCAGAATTCCAACAAGAGAGGTATGTATGCATTTTGAAATTATTTCAGCCTTCAGGAGGGACTTTTAAATTGATCACAAACACTTCCTGCATGTCAGTGGCTAAATCCAAAATTCACAAACATTGCTGTGGATTATAAACAGTGTTTGCAAATGAAAGCTGCATCATAGATCATGCGTTACAATAGTGCAAATCATTATCCATGAAAATGTTTGGCTTCTTGAATTTACTTGTATGAATTAGCCTTAAACACACACCCACTGTCATGCCTCACTAAGCTGTTAGATTTCTTTAAGGGTATCCACAAGCATGTGACCAGGAGAATCCAGTGTATAATAGTGTGTTTGAATTCCAGAGCGACTTTGACAAAGCCCCCACCAAAGACTCTTATGCAAAATAAGTTGTTATGGTATAAGAGGGAAGGTCCTCTCACAGATTAACTGGTTGAAAATAGGAAACAAAGGGCAGGAGTAAATGGACAGTTTTCAGAATGGAGAGACATAACTAATGCTGTAGAAACAGAGGCCCATATAGGGACCAGTTCTGTTTAACATATTCATAAGTGATCTGGAGAATGGGATAAACAGATGAGCAGTTTTGTATCCTCTACAAATTTTGCCAAGATTAAGTCCAAAGCAGACAATGAAGAGTTTTTAAAAGGGATCTCATAAAACTAGGTGACTGGGCAACAGAATGACAGATAATTTTTAATGTTCTCTGAACACACCCACTCAGTGTTCAGCAGCAGTCAAAAAACCAAAACCGGAATGTTAAGAATCATAAAGGGTTAGAAAATAAGACTGAATATTTTTTGCTGGTATAATATAAATCCATCGTATACCCACATCTTGAATACTGCGTGCAGATGATGTCACCTCGTCTCAAAAAAGATACCTTGGTATTGGAAAAAGTTGAGATTAGGGATATGAAATAGCTACCATATGAGGAGAAATTGACCAAGCTGGGACTTCGATGTTGGAAAATGACAACCAAAGGGAAGAGATGTGATAGAGGTTTATAAAATCATGATTGATGTGGGAAAAGTTCTTCCCATAACATGAGAACTATGGGGTGATTGAATGAAATTAAGAGGTAGGTTTAAAAGGGAGTTTTTCACACAATGCACAGTCAACCTGTGGAAATTCAAAAAAGAGCTAGATAAATTCATGGAAGATAGGTCCATCAATGGTTATTGGTCAAGATGGGAGGAATGGTGTCCCTAGCCTTCGCCAGATGGGAATGGCCAACGGGACGGATCATTTGATGATTAGCTGCTCCTTTGCTGTGGGGCAGCTGACATTGTATACTGTGAGAAGAGAGTATACTGGACTAGATGGATCTTTGGTCTTGACCCAGTGTGGTCATTCTTATGTTCACAATAACTTGCTTTCTGTAGTGCTGCAGGTGTACTATATAAATACACAAGAAGTCGGGCCCCCTCCGTACTTATTTTTGCTTTCATTAACCATTGCATGCATATCTTATGGAAATTGCACAGGGGAAATAATATACAAATCTATGCTTATTGTTAAATTCAACTTTGCAAAATCTTCTCTTTAGCAAAACTAACACAATATGCAAGAAGTGTGCCCAAAACGTGAAGCAGTTTGGAACGGTGAGTTGACAGTTCTTTGTCAAAAATGCATACAAATTTCAGTTAGTCACCAAATGCAATAGATGTTGCAAAGAGCAGCATATGTCTTCATTTTACAAGCTTATTTAGATTGCTATTAGTTAAGTGTATAAAATATTTTCAGTGATACACTTTTTACACACACAACTTCCTGAAAAATTAAACTCCGAGTGAAATTTTCAGTACTTACTGTGACCTAAGAAAAATTTTAAACAGTTAAGGAAAAACCTATAGCTGATCCTTGTTTTTGCCCCCCTTCCTCTCCCTCCCGCACACACGCTTATAAAAATAATATACTTTTTCACAAAATTATAAAAGTGGTTCAGTTTGAAACTCTTTTAGGGAAATTCACAGCCAAGTTAGATAGTTATGAATCACTGAAACTTGTTCAACCTGCACATGTAGTACAAATTTAAGTCTATGTACATGTGAATGCAGTAACTTCCTGAATGCTTTCAGAAATGTTCGCTTGCCAAAATATGCTGATAGGTATCTGAGAGGCTTGGTATTTTTTAATGTGTCTAAATGAGAGAATCTTCCTGCAGTACGAAAGCCCTTTTGTTAATATAAAGCAAAAATTAAGGTTCTCGAAGGAATGTTGATTCTGCTATGTTCTCAAATGTACCTTCAAATTCTACTTATGATGTGGCATGGTTACTTTTAAATGCCCTTATCTTCAATTGTAACTTAGTTCTGTGTTAGAAAAGGTTTGTAATAGTTGAGTTCACATTTGCTAACGGTATTTACATTAAGTTCCACTGTGTGCATTTAGGGAAGGCTCTGTTGGTATTGCCTAGCAATTTCTCTTGTGAACAGAAGCACTTACACCTTGTAACCTATGCCCCTGACTAACACATTTTTACATGAGATTCAATTTAATTAGTTCAGTGCAAAAATTGCTGGCATATAATCTATTCAGCTCTTTGTTTGCAAACTGGATAAACTAGGATTTCTTTTGAAGATTCTAAAGGATTGTAGTATTTTCTGCCAAGCATAATACCGATGCATCAGTACTTGAGGCAATACTTTATCAAAAAAAAAAAAAAGAAACTTTCTCAAAGCAAAATAAGGTCATCTATGAACTAAAAGAGAACTTTTTTAGAAACTGATTAGTTTTATTTTATTAGTTTGTGTTCTTATTGGCTTCGTTTTATAGTAAAGATTAAATGCAATTAACTGCCCTTTAGTTAGCTGATGTCTTGTTTTATTCCCCTGCGATTACAGAAACATTCATTAGACCTGAAATCTGCTTGTAGTGCTCCGAAGTTCTGCAGTGCTCATATCCCTTGGATAGTTGAAGGGCTTTCATTGTTTTCAGACACCTTCAGAGAAGTGCAAATGATATAATTCTTTTTAGATTTAAGTAGATTCTCAATGATAGAAAAATGTTTTACTTGGTAATTTGGAGAAGGTAGCATTCAAAACACTTGTGCATTTCTTTCACAGAATTTATATGCAAGTTTATGTGCAGAACACTGTTTTTTGTCTCAGTTGAGCTATCATCATATCAAAACAACAAAAGGGCCATAACCGAAGATAAAAGTAGGAAAATTTAAATCAAATTCTAAAAACGAGTTTAGAAGCATGATCATTTTTAAAAATTGTAGTGCTAATTTAAGTGTTTGTGTGCTAATTTCTAGTTCTCTATTTTTCAGCCCAAGCCGTGTCAGTACTGTAATATTATTGCAGCATTTATTGGCACAAAATGCCAGCGTTGCACAAATTCAGAAAAGAAATATGGACCACCTCAGACATGTGAACAGTGCAAGCAGCAGTGTGCTTTTGATCGCAAAGAGGAGGGCAGAAGGAAGGTATGCATTGTGGTGGTGGTACTGTAGAAGCTGGGTCTGAAAATAAAAGGTAGATACAATTTGAAATATTTTCCTCCTGAAGAAAAAAGTTAATTTCACAAGTAGCAATGTGATATAAAAAGAATTTGGTTAGGCTTTGTAGTATAAAGATCTGGCATAGCATTTTGGATTACGCTTTTTAATCATGAACATTGGATGCTTCTCCTGACTTATTCTGGAATAAATTCATTATTTTACAAGCTAAAAAAATATGAACGTGGCGGTTGAGTAGTCTGTTTTTCCTCCTTGCCCTAACTTTTGACACTACAAATGTCCTTAGGTTAGATCTGGCACTTCCACCTTGTCCAATCCTTCAGTTGTTAAGAGTTCCTTTTAACAGAATGTGGCTGAAGAGAGGAAAGAGACTGCTCTCTGCAGACCTTGGGTGTTTTAATTTTTAGGTGGGCACTTCCTAAAACCACTTGTCCACAAAGTGGTAGTGAAATGTCATTGGCAATTATGCTTTTTGATTGAGTTCCAGAACAGTGCTGTCAACAATAGACTTTTTTTTTTTAACAATTGAGGGGAGAAAAAAGAGATTTACTTTGTATTGTCAGTCTCGTGCTGCACTGTGTTAAGAAGATTTGAGTGTCTACACTATGCCTAAACTAAAAGTTTACTTAGGAAAGCGATTTTCCTCTTCTTTTAAAGGATTGCATAGTTACTGTGTGTGCATTTTATTTATTTATTTATTCATTCATTAAAGAACAGAATCTATGTTCTGGAGTCCCAAAAGTGGTATTTGGTTATGGAAGTTTACCCAAAAGAAATTTAATCTAAACCTTGATTTGCATGGGGATAATACATAAAATAAGTTTTTTCCTCTTGAAAAAGAGGTGTCTTTTTCCTAGAACTAAGTATAATTGACCACTTTTTCTGACCAACTCCCTCCAAAAGGTTGATGGGAAGTTATTGTGTTGGCTTTGCACACTATCCTACAAGAGGGTCCTGCAGAAGACAAAGGACCAACGAAAGAGCTTAGGGCCTTCGCACTCTAATTCATCATCCTCTTCTCTTGCTGAGAAAGACCAGCATCATTCGAAACACCACCACCACCACCACCATCATCACCGTCACAGCAGCAGCCATCATAAGTAAGTATTCTGAAACTTTATGGAACTTGACAAATCTTGTTACTGTTATGTGACAGGATTAGGCATGAAATGAAAGGAGGTGTTTAATTACTGAATTTAAAATAGGGATAAAATTTTGTGTTAATTACCAACTGATGTTGCAACTGCCCTTTAATCTAGAAGTGCAAACAGGGATTCTTATCTGAGGAGCAGATAAATGATGATATAACACCATCTTTAGTTCAGAAGTAGTTCTCTCTTATTTTCCCCAATTGTGATTCTTGCAGGGTATTTATTTGCTGACTGGCAGTTCATGGTGTTATGCGTCCTTTCTGAAGAACCCCACATTACCTTTTCCATGGGCTCAAGGCATAACCCAGTTAATTTAGGACCACCACCATTCCTAGGGCTCTGGATGAAAACCCAATTCCTAGGATTCACTGTGTAATCTTATGCAGGTTTGCTGGGCGTGTTATCAGTGAAAGATTTATATAATAATAGTCTTAATTTTTTTATTAACTATTAACAGAACAATACACATACAAACGATATGGTGCTCTCCACTCCCAATAAGGCAGATGAACTTTTCCTGGTGGTCAGTCAGTCATTGTGTAGAAGTTGGAGAAGCCCCATACAGCATGGTTTGTAAGGTTTGAGATTTGACAGCTCTGATCTTGGGCTTTGACCTGGAGTTAGGTTCCAAAGAACTTCCTTTTGGAACACAGTTCAACTTAAGTCTTGCTTAGCTATATATGGAGCCCTACCAAATTCGCAGCCATGAAAAGCATATCATGGACTGTGAAATCTATGGTACTGTGAAATGTTACCCCCATGAAATTCCTGTATTGTAAGGTAGAGGCACAGAAGATTATACAAATTCAAAAGGGAATCACTGATTCTCAAATTGGGGGGTCCTAACCCAAAATGTGGGGGTTGGCAGCAAGACTACTTTAGGGTGGTTGCAGTGTTGCCATCCTTCTGTGCAGCCTTCAGACCTGAGCAGTGGCAGTTGCTCTGAAGGTGGCAGCACAGAAGAGCTGCAATACCATACTGTCCTTATGTTCTGCTGCTGATGGTGGTCCTGACTTTCGAGGCTGGGCATCTGACCAGCATCCACTGTTCTCTAATGCAGCTTTGAAGGCAGCATCTCCACTAACAGTAGTGCAGATGTAAGGGTAGCAGTACTGCAATCTTCATAAATAACCTTGTGATTTTTTTTCTCTTTCCCCGCACACAACCCCTTTTTGAGTCAGGACCCAATGACAATACCACAACATTTCAGATTTAAGTACAGGTTGAACCTGTCTAATCCAGCATTCTCTCATGTGGCAACTTCTGTAATCCAGCATGATTTTAGTTAGCCAGATGGCCATGCCCATAAGAGGTCAAGTTTCCTGTGGTCCCATAAAGTCTGTTGACAGCCACCAGTCCTGGTTCTCAGTGTTCTTTGCTGCTGTTTAGCTGTAATTTAACCCTCAACGTCTTTTGAGAGCCCAGTATAAAGTGCAAGTGTCGTTAATGGTGCTAGACAATGTTAACATATGATGGTTCTGCAAATTCTCTCCTTCAGCACTCGTCAGCTCTGCACGATACCCGACTAGAGCCATTCAGACTATAGCTGAAATCATGACACGTTTGTGAAATCACGTGATTGTAAAATTAATCAAAATGGTTGGTGCATTTGGTAGGGCCCTTAACTATACGTTAACCAACCAATCATTTTAAACTCAAGTGCATCAAAATAATTTTTACCAATCCTAACATACTGCAGAACAGTTCTTTGGCCAATCATGCTTCACCACCTTACTTGTTTTAAATCTTGCAACAATTAAATAACCAACGGGAAGAAGTAAGGGCCAGAAAGGCAAAGCAATGAAGAAATAGAGGTTTAACAATTAAACTGTTAAGTAATTCCTTGCCAGACAGAATGCTATCAAGTGAAGTATAATTTAAACATCTTAAGTGCTATTTATTTATCTGGTGGTGGTGAGTACTATTAGGGCAGGTTCTCCACCTTATCAGTCAAATACATCATTGTTTTAAAGTATTTTAAATGAAATATGGGTGTGATTTTTTTTCTGCCTTTTTTAGCTCGTGTGTGCTTCTGTTTTAATGTGGTTGCAGTTTAAAAAAAAAAAAAAACTGACCTTACAAATGGATGAACTGTCATGCCATGCAATGCTATGTCTTTTTAATTTAATTTACTGTGATCATTCTCTAGTGCGTATGCTGCTGTCTAACTGTGGCTTAAAGTGTGCCTACTTCTGTCATGTATCTCTCCAGTTGTGCCCACTTGTAAACAATAGTTAATCTTAGTAGGCCTCTTCTTCTAGCGCTTTTGTGTTTATTTTACTATACTATAACAGGACACTGGTGTAAGAACCATACAGATATTATCTGTAAACTCTGAAGAGTTTTACTTTAGAACTTTTTTTTTATTATTTCTCAGATTGAAAATGAAAACTTAGATCTGGAGTCTACAAGTTCCTATAGTTAAGGCCATCCTAAACATTTTCATTATTACAGTAAGGTTTCAGAGTACGCAAGGGTTCTGTTCCATGCACCCTCGCGTAACCTGGATTTTGCGTAAGTGGGGGTCTGGCTTTTTCCCCAGCAGAACACATGTTCTGCAGCCAGGGAGGCAGCAGAAGGGTAAGTCTGGGGCTGGGGGTGGCAGTTGGGGAGGGTTAAGCCTGGCGTGGGTTAGGGCTGCAGGAGGGGTGAGGGGTAGAGTTGAGTGCGGGGGGTGAGCTGGGCTGCAGGGGGGCGGGGAGTTGAGCCAGAACCAGAGCCATATGTGGGTGGTGAGCTGGCAGGGGGTTGCATCGGAGCCACACGAGGCAGAGGTGGCTGGCTGGCTGGCTGGGCTGAGCCGAGGACTTGCACTGGAGCTGCGGGGGTGGGAAGGCAGGCGGGCGGCTTGTGAGCTGGCAACGGGGTTGGAGCAAGCGAGCGGCTTGTGAGCCAGGGTGGTTTGTCGTAGCAGAGCTATGCGGGGTGTGGGGGGCAAGCGAGTGGGTTGCGAGCCAAGGGATTCCACTGGAGCCACAGGGGAAGGGAGTCAGGCAGGCAGCTTGTGAGCCAACAAGGGGGTTGCTCCGGAGCCGCGGGGGATGAGTGGGTGGCTTGTGAGCCAAGGGGGTTGGACTGGAGCCACGGGGAGGAGGGAGGCGGGCAGCTTATGAGCTGTCAGGGAGGTTGTACCAAGGGGTGGGGGGCAGCGGCTTGAATCAGAGCTGCTTGCAGGCAGTTGAAACCGGGCTGGGGGGATGAGCCGGAGCCATGCTAGAGTGGTGGTAAGCCAGAGCCAGGCATGGGCATGCAGGCTGAGCTGGAGCTGCGTGCGGATGGTGAGTGGAGCTGTGGGGAGAGCTGCCCTGGGGCCGTGCGGAGCTGAGGGAGGTTAAGTCAGGGCAGGGGGAGCCACTTAAGCAGAACTGGAAATCACGGTACACGGTTTACAGTAGGAATTGGGGTTGGACGCATGAGAGAGAGGTCGCACACTCTGAGACGTTACTGTATCTTCATTTTTCAGCTGATCAAAACATGAGTATTTTCTTTTAAGCTGAAACTTTTGCGGATCTGATCTAACTAAAGACTTTTTGTTTAGAAGTGTCAGGGAAAAATTTGTTCAACTGCTTATAAAAATAGACTGAGAAGGGGAAAGTAAACTGTAGTTTTCCCATTATTTCCCTTTAATCAGAGGACAAAGGAAGTGAGTTTTGATAAGCAGATAATATTAGGGAGAGGAGGTGTCTTGTAACATCTTGTTAAAATCCGTTTTGATTTACCCATGGTGTAACTGATGAAGTCTTATTTCATGAGAGCGTGGCAAATAACTAGTAAAATATTTTCAGATCGCTTTCACATTTCTTGAAGAAAAGAGATTCAGTTGGTATGCATGCCTAATTCCAAAGCTAAACAGAGTTGATAGCTCTGCTGGACAGGCACCTTGTGTAAACCACTCTAGTGGTTTCCCATCAACAGCCCCATCAAATTTTATTAGTATTGTTTTTAGAACAGTGCAAATACAGGTTTCAAGTGTGTAATGGATTACAGGAGGAGTTCAGTTGCATCCAGTACAGCCTTCCAAGTTGCGCATGTTGGGGCATAACCATTTCATTTGTGGTTTTTCGTCAGCTTACTTTAAAAATGAATGAAGGTGCAACTCCTCTTTAAAAAAGCTCTATTCATTGTTATCAGGTATTAATATTAAGTTTGTAGAAGTCAGGAAATACTAAAATGAAGCTGAATAATCAACCTGAACTCTGTCCTTTGTGCCTTATGACAGTATATAATAAAGACTGTTTTCAGGAGGAGTCTGGCCTTGATAGTGTAATTCAAATGTGCTTACTAGGTGCCTTGCTAATAACTACAGATTTGTAAACTGATCTTTTCTGTAAAAACTGGAGATTTTTGTCAAGCACTAAGTACTGTCTGCTGCACAAAACTTAGAAATGGATGGTTTTTCAGTTACAGGCAATGGAGGTTGAATGTGTATCAATTACATGTATTTCAGAATCAGCAATCTGAGTCCAGAACAAGATCAGGGACTGTGGAAACAGAGGTAATGAAACTGCTCGTTTCTGATTTTTAGCAAATGAATCTTATATTCTTTATTTGAAAGGTAATTTTTTTAATATCTACATCTCTGTTCCAGGCTGAGCTGTGTGTTTGAGAGTTAATTTATATGTAAATAGAAGTAAGTTGCTCAGCTCTGCAATATGAGACCCTTTTACTGCTTTTGATTGATGTTTGGTTTTTGATTCCAGCCATAAATCCTCTGCAGCTATTCAGAATGAAACTCCAAAGAAAAAACCCAAACTGGAATCCAAGCCATCCAATGGAGACAGGTAATGTTTATATTACAGCTGAGATAGTTGAACCAAATAGGTCATTCATTGGTTTGCTGCCAGTTGTTGTTTATTTGGCAGATTAGAAAGATGAAAATTCACCCTTTCATCTTAATATCTTCTAAGAGTGCTCTCAGGTGAATATTTTTAATCTGTAGAAAGCTGGTCCTCCCTATTTTTATAGTTGCTTTGGGAAAAGGGAAATAAAAGTAGAGCCTAAAGCCATAGTTATCCAGCAGATAATATTCTCTGATATCAGTGGTTTTTTTCAGCAGGACACAGATTTGAATCTGGTGCTTTAAACTGGTGCAGAATCTAGAAAACATGTTTGAACTTAAATGTGTGAGACTGAACAACTTATTCTGTCTCTGATCAACAGTTAGAATAAATGTAAAAAGCCGCTGCTTCACGTAAGAAGTATTTGACCCCCTCAAAGCTAATACTCAATTATATTTCTGCAGGTGTATGTAATGTGTGCCATTAGTAAGGTAATTTGCCAGTTGCATCCATTTCTGTCAGGTACATACTTTTTTTGCATTAGTCCTTAAGGATGTTTGTGGAATTGTTAATTAAGCAATTTGAACTTTGAAAAACGTGTTATTCTGTTGGTGTTACAAGTAACAGTTTGCTTCTTTTTAATTTTAGTAGCTCTATAAATCAGTCAACAGACAGTGGGGGAACTGACAACTTTGTCCTCATAAGTCAGTTGAAAGAAGAAGTGATGTCTCTCAAACGACTTTTGCAACAAAGAGATCAGACTATCTTAGAAAAAGATAAAAAGGTAAAGGCTATAGGTGCTTAATAAAATCTTACTAATTTTCTTCTTGTATCTTGCAGGCTCAAGGAGCTGTGTTTTACATGTTAAAACAAAATTAATATCAAAAATGTGTTTTGTAAATAGAGATGACATATTAACCCTTTTAAAAAGTTGAGTAGCAGATTTTTACAGCTTGGATGTATTTTATCTGTAAGGCAACTCTGCCTGAACATGACTGTTATGAAATATGAGACCCACCTTTCAGGAAGCATACTGTGTTAAAAAGAGCCCTAAATATTTTCCTTTTGCTAAATCTTTATTAGAAGCACATCTCTAAGCAACTGATTTGTTGGTTCATGTAAAGTTGCGTCCCTGATGTAAATGGGTGCTGCTGGGACTGCAATGTTGGTTTCTTGTATTGATAACTGGATCACTGAAATTAAACCTATGTAATGTAGACTATTTTAGAAAACTTAAAGTCCATATTTCTAACCATTCACTGGCTAATGTGAAGTGAATTGAACAGTGTAATTCAGAATACAAAAGCTACCATTTCCTTTTCTGGTAGTCTCTTAATGGTTGCTCTTTGGGACCTTCACTAGATTCTTTGTTGAAGTCAGTGGGAGGCCTTAAAACAATATGGAAACAATCTCATTTTTGATTCTTTAAATTTCATCTGTGTGAAACAGAAAAAGGGCAGTCTGAGGAAGCTTGTACTGTTGTTGTTAGTCTAAAGTAGAAGCACAGTCAAGTTCATGTGTGCCCTTTTAACAAGCAAAAAATCGAAATTAAATTTGTTGTTAGAATTAAGAGTTCTGTTTTCATATTGCGGAGCCATTGGTCTTTGTACATAGCTCCTCCCTGCAATATAACTTGTATTAAATAACAGTTCCAATGAAAGCAAATGCAGTACTTAATCTGACTGCTCCCGTTTATTAAGAGTGTTGTTAATACCCCCTCCTTTGATTTCAGTTTGTAAACTCTTAACTTGTTGCTGATTGAGATCCAAGCATTTATCAGAATACTGATCTTTAATTCTAGAATAGTAATTGTTCATGCAATTAGCCCTTTTACATAAGCCCTACAATCAAATAATGAACAGGATACCAGGGAGTAGGTATGGTGGTTAAATGTTTACAGTGTGTGTATGTATTCTGTCGGTTGTTCTAATGTAGTTCTTCACTGGTCCAACTTTCTTCTCAACTATCAAATATCCTCTGGGTGAGAACTGATGTTTTGCTAATACTATGAGTTCGAATGTCTGGTTATGGTGTAGATTAGAACAGATAAAATGCTTTTCACAGTTTGAAAGATTAAAAAGGCAGAGGATGATATTTGCGTTTAGAGGCGATCATTAACCTTATACTACATTTTATTTGTCACTTTAGGTTCTTGTTTCAGAATTGTTAGCTGTAGCAAGTAGTAGAACACACAGTCCTCAGCTAGTGGGGCTGTAATATCCTGTGTTTTAACCACTACTCAGAACCTTCCAGTTTTTTTGACCTTATGAGGCTCTTCATAAGAGTTGCATCTCTTAGCACTCACTAGCTAACTGTTATGAATGTAGCCACTGTTTCTCTAAGAACATTGATAGGGTTGCCAGCCTCTGGGGATTGTGAAGAAACTTCTGTTTGGCCTGAGTTTTTGTTCTGGCGACTTGTGCGTCAGTGCTTTGGTATTACTGTTAGAAATCCTTTCTCTTGGCATCTCATTGTTCTCTGAGCTTCAGAGATTTTTCACATGTTAATTTCTTCCGAACAAGATTCATTTTCTCAGCAACTGGGGGGCAAGGTAACTAGTTGTACCTCCATACAACATCTGTATGGCTGAAAGATTCATTATAAATGATCACATTCACAGAATTCTCAGCCCGAGAGTTGTCAGTTAAAACAAGTGGGACAATATATGCAGAGCCTTCAGAGACTTGCCTTGTGCCCCCAAGGAGTGTGAGAAATTTATTTAAGTCCTCCTTAAGGGGCTCCCTTAAATCCAACCTGTGGCCAGCCTGGTTAGTTCTGAAGAAAAAACTATTGAAATGCAAGCCTAAATCAGCTTCTGACCACCTGGACTCCATGCCTGCAATGCCCATGTCACACAGACCTTGTTTGCTGAGCTTAGAGGTAAACTAATTCCCTTGGGGAGGATAGGGGAGAATTTCATCCCATTCAAGGACTCTATCCCAAGTCAAGCCCTCAATGCTTGATGTCTATAATAGTGACTTATTTCATTAGTCTAGGGATTTATATCAAACAAATAGTTATGAGGAGATATTGGGAAGAGCCACATGTCACCCAACTCATTACTTCCAAAGGCTTTTGGCAGTTTCAGATCATCTTGTCTTCACACTTATTTGAGGAGCCTCTGTAGTGTGTTCAGCAGCCTATTCTTGTCTCTCCTGGTGATTTCATACAGTGTTGTGTCTCACTAATGCTTGCCTCTGTTTCTTCATCAAGATAAGCTTGAGTCTGATACCTGTACCTCAGGATTGGCTCCTTCAGTGCATGGTGTACGGGTCTTTAATACTATTACACAAATTTCATAGGCCCTGTGTTGAGGGTCTGGGTACAGCAGTTCATGATACCTTTTTAAATAGCACTCCAAGGTGCACCTTTGGCTCACTACTTTGTTTTGTTAGTAGAAGTAGGTTGGTGGTCGAGGATAGTTGTTCTGCATCCAGGAAGCAGACGTTTTTGTGACCTGAAGGAAGTAACAAGACATGCTCTGTAGAGACAATCAAATCTTTTACACACAAGGTCGGTGGGATCTGTAAAAGCATCATTCCATGAATTTACAAGAAGCACAATTAGTACCTACTAGGACCAAGAGTGTCCATCCAATAGTGTGGCTATGCCCTTGCACCCTATTTTGGACCACTTGGCAAAGGTGTGTCAGACTGCTCACATCACTTCTTTTGCTTCAAACGTTGCTGAGAAGTACATATTGCTCAGGACTACTAGCAGCATCAACCCAATGCAAAGTTTGATGGTCAAGTTGGCCATGGTTAGAGAGGATACCAGGCGGTTATCCTTCACATCAGAAACTGCGCCCACCAGCGTATTAAATGCTGAGAAAGAAATTAAGTGTAGTCTACAGGACCAATACCAGAAACTCGGAAATCGTGGATAAGTGTGAGTCTGAGCCAATACTTGGTACAGGAGTTTTTTTATTTGCAAGTGAAAAGGTACCAAAAGCAGCTGCCTCAGGAATGTCTGTAGGTCTGTTTTCCTGCAAACATCTGAGCTCCACAAGGAGATTTAGAAAAGCTTCTGTTCTGAGAACACCCTACATAGCTGGTATGTCAGAAGAGGAGGAATTACTTGTAGTTTTGCATCCCTGAAGATCTTATCTTGCAGGATTTTCACTTTCCCAGCTCCATTCAGAGTTTGGAGGGGAATTTTTGTAAAGTGACTGCTTTTTCAACCCTTTTGTTATGACTAGCTTATTTGTCTCTGGGAGAGTTCACTTCCTGATAAATCAGACTTGATTAGAAGGCTCTAAGTGTGGCACTGTAGGTCTTAGCTCATACTTCTGCCTGCTGCCTTTGGAGAAAAATAGGCATTTATTTCTTTCTTTCCCTGTTTTATACTTGGTAACTGAGACCCAGGGCAAGAAATCTGTAAATTAGTCTTCAGTGGCAAATAAAAAGATAGGTATCTTTCCTATATAAACATCACATGATTTAATTCTCCAATTGATGTAACGTTTGCAGTAGCCATTACAGATCTGCTCGAATATGCACTCAGTTTAGGAGGTAGGTATGATAGAATCATAGGACAATAGAGCTGGAAGAGACCTAAAAAGCCATCAAGTCCAGCCCCCTGCCCAAGGCATGACCAAACCCATTAGATCAGCCCAGCCAGGGCTTTGTCAAGGCAGGACTTAAACACCTCCAGGGATGGAGATTCCACAACTTTCCCGGGTAGACCATTCCAATGCTTCACCACCCTCCTAGTAAACAAATTTTTCCCAATGTTCAACCTGGACCTTCCCAACCACAACTTGAGACCATTTTTCCATGTTCTGCCATCTGTGACCACTGTGAACAGCTTCTCTCCAGCCTCTTTACAACCTCCCTTCAGTAAGTTGAGGGCTGTTATCAAGTCCCCCCTCGGTCTTCCCTTCTGCAGACTAAACAGTCCCAGTTCCCTCATCCTTTCTTCATAGGCCTTGTGCTCCAGCCCCTTAACTATTTTGGTTGTCCTCCGCTGGACCCCCTCTCCAGTGTGTCCACATCTTTCCTATAATTGGGGGCCCAGAACTGGACACACTACTCCAGATGCGACCTCACCAAAGCCGAATAAAGAGGAATAATCACTTCTCTGGATCTACTGCCAACACTCCTCTTGATGCAACCTAATATGCCATTAGCCTTCTTGGCTGCAATGGCACACTGTTGACTCATGTCCATCATCTCGTCCGCTACAACTCCCAGGTCGTTTTCTGCAGAACTACTGCTGAGACAGTCAGACCCCAGCCTGTAACAATGCTCGGGATTCTTCCAGCCCAAGTGCAGGACTCTGCACTTGTCCTTATTGAACCTCATCAGATTTCATGTGGCCCAGTCTTCCAATTTGTCTGTCACTCTGGACCCTATCTCTACCCTCCAGCATATCTACCTCTTCCCCCTAGCTTAGTGTCATCCACAAACTTGCTGAGGGTGCAATCTAACCCCTCATCCAGGTCATTGATAAATATGTTGAACATAACAGGACCCAGAACTGAACCTTAGGGCACTCCACTAGAAACCGACTGTCATCCTGACATTGAGCCGCTGATTGCTACCCTCTGGGCCCTAGCTTCTAGCCACCTTTCTATCCATCTTACCATCCATTTATCGAATCCACATTCCTTTAACTTGCTGACAATGATATTGTGGGAGACCGTATCAAAAGCTTTGCTAGAGTCAAGATAAATCATGTCCATTGATTTTTCCCCTATCCACAGGGCCACTTATCTCATCGTAGAAACTAATCGGATTGGTCAGGCATGACTTGCCCTTCATGAATCCATGCTGACTATTCCTGATCACCCTCCTCCAAGTGTCTCAAACTGACTCCCTTGAGGAACCCCTCCATGATTTTTCCAGGGACTGATGTAAGACTGACTCCCTATAGTTCCCTGGATCATCCTTCTTCCCTTCTTTAAAGATGGACACTACATTTGCCTTTTTCCAATCATCTGGGATCTCTCCTGATCTCCATGACTTTTCAAAGATAATGTCCAAGGGCTCGTCAACGACATACACCAACCCCCTCAGAACCCTAGGATGAATTAGGTCTGGGCCCATGGATTTATGTACGTTTAGCTTTTTTAGATAGCTCCTAACCTGTTCTTTCCCCACCCAAGGCTGTCCACCTTTCATCCCACAGTGCATCGCTTATCGCACTAGTCTGGGGGCTGTCCTTGTCCATGAAGACAGAGGCAAAGAAAGCATTAAGTACTTCACCTTTCCCTACCTTATCTGTCAGTGGGTTACCTCTCTGATCCAGTAGGGGCCCCACGTCCTCTCTGATCACCACCTTCTTGCTAACATGCCTGTAGAAACTTTTGTTATCCTTTACATTCCTCACAAGTCGCAATTCCAGTTGCACTTTCACCTTCCTGAATAACTGCCCTGCATTGTCAAGCTGTATATTTATATCCCTCCCTAGACATCTGTCCAAGTTTCTCTTGCCGCTCATCAGAGCGGTTTCTTTTTGTGCCTTCAGTAGGGCTTCCTTAAAATACTGCCAGTTTTCCTGGACTCCTTTTCCCTTCATGGTAGCATCCCAGGGGATTCTGCTCATCAGGTTCCTGAAGGAGTCAGTCTGCTTTTCTGAAGTCCCAGGTGTGTAATTTACTGCTTTCTTTCCTTCCTTTGGTCAGGATCCTGAAGTCTACCATCTCATGATCACTGCTTCCCAGGTTGTCACCCACCCCTACCTTCCCTATTGGTTCCTTCCTGTTTGTAAGCAGTAGCTAGAGCTGCGTACAACCTCTGTTTGGGTCCTTCAGCACTTGTACCAAGAAGTGATCCCCAGCATTCTCCAGAAACTTCCTGGAGTGCTTGTGTACTGCTGTATTGGTCTCTCAACAGATGTGAGGGTAATTAAAGTCCCCTATGATAACGAGAGCCTGTGATCCAGAAACTTCTCTCAGTTGTCCAAAAAAAGCCTCATCTACCTCATCATCCTGATTTGGCGGCCTGTAGCAGACACCAACCACCACATCTCCAGTGTTGCCTACACCACTAAGCTTGACCCACGGATTCTCAACAGGCTTTTCTCCCTCTATGTACTGGAGTTCCAAGCAACCATAGTGCTCTCTTACATACAGTGCAGCTCCCCCTCCTTCTCTCCCTTTCCTGTTCTTCCCAAACAGTTTATATCCTTTCATGACATCACTCAAGTCATGTGAGTCATCCAGCCAAGTCTCTGTCATCCCAATCAAGTCATAGTTCTTGGACCGGTCCAGGGCTTCTAGTTCTCTGTGCTTGTTACCCAGGCTTCTGGCATTGGTATACAAGCGCCTTAGATAACCAGTCAATCTTCCTGCCCTCTCTACTCAAACCAGGGGTCCACTTTTGTTGTACATTCCCCTTTGCATTTCTTCCCAGCCTCCAAGTTCCTTTCTCCCCTCAGGGTTTTGGTCACTGTCCCCCAACAAACCTAGTTTAAAGCCCTTCTCACTAAGTTTGCAAACCTACTAGCGAAAATGCTCCTTCCTCTCTTGGCTAGGTGGACCCCATCTCTTCCCAATGATCCTTCTGCCCGGAACAGTGTCCCATGGTCGAAGAATCCAAAGCCCTCTCTCCGACACCACCTGTGTAACCATGCATTTACTTCCTCAATTTGACGATCTCTATCTAGCCTTTTCCCTTCAACAGGAAGGATGGACAAGGACACCACTTGTGCTTCAAAATCTTTGACCCTTCTTCCCAGCACCACATAATCTGCAGTAACCCGCTCAAGGTCATTCTTGGTGGTATTGTTAGATCCCACATGCAGAAGTAGGAAGGGGTGGTATTCTGAAGGCTTGAGCAGTTTTGTAAGGCTCTCAGTCACATCCTGAATTCGAGTTCCTGGTAAACAGCATACTCACAAGATTCCAGGTCCAGTTGGCAGATGGATGGTTCAGTCCCTCTTAGGAAGAAGTCCCCAGCCACCACCACCCGTCTTTTTCTTATGGGGGTGGTGCTCACTGAACTCCCCCCAGGACTACACGTCCCATGTCTTGCAGTAGAAGCGGTTCTCTTCCGATTTTTAACTGGTGGAGAGAGCCTGAAAACGATTACCTATCTCTATATCAATGGGGGACTTGTGTACCAGCCTTCTTTTTCTACTAGAAATTACATGCTGCCAGTTCTCTTTTTCATCCCTTATCGCCTTCCCCAGTTCTTTCACCTGTCATGCTTGCAAGATTAAATGCTCCCTTCTGTCAAGGAAATCATCTTCCCTGATGGAGTGGAGGGTCAACACTTGAGCCTCCAGTCCCCTAATTTTTTCTTCTGAAATGGAGACCAGCTTGCACTTAGTGCAGAAGAAACTCCTTCTTTCTTCGGGGAGGAAGACAAACATGGCATATCCCAAGCAGGTAACAACAGCAGACCTGTCACTATCCATGCCTGCCATCCTAGAAAAGGGATTTAAAAGAAAGGAAGGGTCCCTGGCCCCTTTCTCTCCCTTTCCAAACTCCCTCTTTGTTTGCAGCCCCCTGTTCACTTGTACCCTGAACTGCCTCAAAGTCCCTCCCCTTACTGAGGCTCTGCCAATCAGCAGAGGCTTCTAGATCTCAAGCTTATTTAAAAGCCAACAGTTTCCAGCTGCCAGTCCCAGTCCACCTTCTGTTGTGGGCGGGGGGGGGGGAACCACACACACCACAGAGCAAAAAAAACACCACAGCCAGAAAGCCCCAAACACAACACACACTGCAGACAGCCTCTTACTTACAAGTCCTGTATTTGCTTCTCCTTTGCCTGGAGAACTCCCTCTCTAAACTCCCTGTTGGCAGTGATGTACTTATTCTTCTGTGGATATTTGCCATGCAAATTGCAGCCTTATATTGATTATCATAGTCCGCCTTGATTGGCATCCACAACAATCATCCACAATGGCCTATAGTAGGACTTCAGGGGAAGTGTGCAGGACAGAGTAATTATGCAGTGATTCACTGCTCTTCCACACCAGCTTCTGGAAGTCCTCTTGAGGGTCAGCCAGAGCATGGGATTGTGCTGTGACCGTCTTGGCTAATAGCCATTGGATAGATCTGTGCCCCATGAGATTATCCATTTCTTTTTTGAGCCCTCTTACACCTTTTGACCATTGCAACAAGTTCTACAAGTTATTTATGCACTGTGTGGAATAAGCAGTTCCACTTGTTTATGTTAAAGCTGTTATCGAATAATTTTATTAGGTGATCCTTGGTTTTTGTATTGTGAAAAAGTGAATAGCACTTTTCTCTATTCCCCTTTCCAAAACTTTCTTGATTTTTATAAACCAGTCATCTTTTCCAAGATCTGTCTTAATCATTAGTCTTGCCTTATGGAAGCAATACCATACCATTGGTTGTCTCTGTTGTACGTATTTGAACTTAATATTGTGTCCTTTCTTGCAATGGGCTAACCAGATCTGGACAGAGTATTTAAGTTAAGGGCACATCATAGATTTATTTAGTAGCATGGCATCATGGTATTTTATTTGTCCCTTTCCTTAGAAGTTCCTGACCTATGTTAGCCTTTTTGGCTGCTGCTGTGCAGAAGTTTTCAGTTAGCTGTATCCAGTGGCTCCAGATTTCTCTTGTGTGGTAACAGTTAATTTAGACCCCATCATTATATGTGTGTAGTAAGGATTATTTTTTTCCAGTGTTCATTACCTTGCAAGAGGCAGTGCAAATGTTGTGTGTTTTGTTGCCCAGACATCAGATCGTAGAATTGTAGGACTGGAAGAGACCTCAAGAGGTCATCTAGTCCAGTGTTTTGCAGTCATAGAAGGATTAAGTACAAAGTCAGCCAGATTTGTGACATTCCTCTAACTTCTCATAGTCTGCTTTGGACTTCAGTAACGTGTCATGTGCTAACTTTGCCACTTCACTATTTATTCTTTTGTCCAGATCATTAATGAATCTGTTGAACAGCATGGCTCCCTGTGCAGATCTTGGGGGATCGTGCTTGCCTCTACATTTGTGAAAACTGACCATTTGTTCGTATCATGTTTCCTGTCCTTCAATTGCTTACTGATCCATGAGAGGACCTGTCTTCTTATCCCTTTAGAGTCTTTGGTTACAGACCTCATCAAAAGCATTCTGAAAATCAGTTTCCACTGTATCAACAGCATTACCCTTATGAACATACTTGTTGACTCCCTTTGAAAATTTTAGATTAGTGAGGTGTGGTTTCCCTTTACAATAGCCGTGTTGGCTCTACAACCGCTAAATCCTGTTCAGTTGTGTCTAATAATTCTGTTCTTTTATTATAATTTCTGCCAGGTTTCTGGTATTGAAATTAGGTTCCCTGACTTGAAAATGCCAGGATCTTCCTCTAGAGCCCCTTTTTAAGAATTGGTGTAATAGTAGATACCTTCCAGTTATCTGGGAGACTGGTTTCAGTGACAGGTTCTATACAACAGCAGTTCTTCAATTTCGTATTTCAGTTCCTTCAGAACTCTTGAGCGAATACCTCCTGACCATGGTGACTTGCAACTGTTTAAATTACCATTGTTCTAAAACCTCTTTTACTGGCACGTCAGTTTTTAGACGGTACATCAGATTTATTGCTCCAGAAAGAGTTCTGGGCTGCTGTCACTGTGCCAGTGTCCTAACTACAGCCTATCAGGTGAATATCATGGCTAAAAATAAAGCTGAGTATTGTAAATCGGTGTGATCCAATGTGTGAAAATGTTTTTAAGATTTAGTTTTCCATACCTGGTTGGTAGGTCAGACTTACACATATTAAAAGAAATATTTGACTTGTGCTGTGAAGTATTTTTAACCATGCTAAGCTGTTAGCACAAAAAGCAGTGATTGAAGAAAATAGACAGTGCCCCTCTAAGACTTTCATCCTCAAAAATCTTGTTTTATGGATCTGGCTGTTAAAAATACATATGAAGTGTCATTGTAAAACATCCTCATAGAAGCTACTTTTCTTAGTTGACAGAGTTGAAGGCAGACTTTCAATACCAAGAGTCTAATTTAAGAACAAAAATGAACAGTATGGAAAAAGCGCACAAGGAAACAGTAGAACAACTGCAGGTAAATACTTCAAAATAATTTTAATGGAATGGGTATAAGCTACTTGGTGTATTTGCTTTGGGAAATAGTTTAAATATAACTATTGTGAACTGTCATCTTGCCTGGAGTGTTGGCAGTTATTGAAATGAATGAGTCAGGTCCCCTGTCTGAGCTGTTTCTGGGTCTCTGCACTCTCGGGGGTCTCAGTGTCTTTGCCTGAGTCACACCTGAATTATCCTTAGTTTTCTTTTCATGCGTAACCACTCGATACTTTTTTTGAGTAATTGAGGCACAACCACTCCCCCAGGTGGTTCCTCATGCCCTGCTTCTCATGGGCCATACATTCATATTTAAAGAAACTACTAGTATACATCTTTGGGGTGATATAATGACCTAGCATAACTGCACAAATGGATTAGTAATGTGTAGATATATATACGTATATCTCATAGAAGTGGAAGGGACCTGGAGAAGTCAGAGTCCAGTCCCCTCCACTCACAGCAGGACCTATCCCCGTCCCCGACCTGCCTCAGACCTTTGACAGGCCCCTTCAAGGACTGAATGCTCAATCCTACGTTTATAAAGCTAATGCTCTAACCACTAGGCTATCCTTCCCCCTATATTGCAGTCCACGAGGCTATTCAGTGTGTACTTTCAATGTGGGTTATGACTGTTTGAGCAGCAGGAAAACCTGAATAATTATCTACTACACTGTAGATGGATATGTTGGCTTTGCAAATTCATGTGAGGTCTTTGGCTTTATATGTTCAATGGAAAATGTGCATCTTGAATATTGGCACTGTGCTGAAAACTTCTTTATAACTTCAAGACAGTTGCACGTGGCATTGTTGAGTAACTGCTTTCAAAAGTTTGTTCTCTTTATTGGAATGTCACTGGTGGATATAATACTGGAATTAAGAGCAACTATTAGGATTTCTCAAAAGAGTAATGTTTAAACAAAGGAGAAAATGTTTCTATAATTATTTTTTTTTAATCTGTATTACAGGCCAAAAACAGAGAACTGCTCAAACAGGTTGCGGCATTGTCAAAGGGTAAAAAGTTTGATAAAAGTGGAAATATACTAACATCTCCATGAGGAATTGGTTACTCACGTGAGGATTACTACTCAGTGTAAATTTGAGTAATTCTGTGAAGCCCTTAAAATTCGATGTAGTGGAAAAATATTTTTGCACACAAGATTAATCGGCATGTTTCGTACACATTTTTATAACTAATGTGCAGCTTTTTAGTTAAACTGTTCAGATAACCTACTTCAACTGGCTTGAAGAATTTTTTTATTTTTTTTATATTTGGAACTTTTTTGCCAGCAATAGTATTAACCAATTGCAGAGGGGTAATACAGCAAAGCTCTTTTTAAAACACATCATGCAATAACAAAGTAGGAGTACTTTTCCCCAAGTTCAAAGCAGCAATTGAATTCCTTCTACTGTGCTAACTTTGGCCAAAAGTTCAGATTCAGGTTTGTAAATCTGCAAGGACAACTTTTTTTTGGAATAGAAATATGGACACTGGTTTCTGGCAACTGTTCTTCTGCTTTATATTAAAATATAATACATTTAGGTTGGAAATCGTGGTGCTCTTAAATGAAACTCAAAAGCTGTATACATGTGTAAATACAATTGTAACAGTTTTATTCTTAGTGATAACAAGTAACTAGTGTTTTACATTCTTGTGATAGGAATTTATTGAAAGATTATCTATTGTACAGAACAGAGGCAAGTGCAGTTTTTTGTAACATTACTGTAGATTTTTTTTTTTTCTTGCAAGTGCCTTTCTCCAACGGTTTATTTATAGGAATGTTGGTATTTTGTACATAATGTTTTAAGATCATGTTTAATAAATGTTTCTGTGCGTGTAAATATAAATGTGTGTACAGAGAAATCAGAAACAAAGGTCAAAGTTTCTAGTACAGTGCTTGAAGCAGAATTAAGAGCTAGCTAATTGATGGACAGTGTATTGACTTTTAACCTTATTAGATTGCATCTGTGGGGTTTGTTGGGTCTGGTTAGTGCTTATTACGACAAACACTTCCCAAATAAACAATATTGCATGTTTTTGCCACACTAGACTATGATGCTTTATGCATCTTTTTCTCTGTTGGCCCAATGCCAAATTATTAATTCCATAGCCTGCGTTGTACTCCCAATGTTATGTCTTGAATTAGCAGAATAGTTAGTACAACTTCATTTTTAAAACATGCCTATTCACTTTGTCTTGGTTTTAAGTGAACTTAGTTGTGACAGTCACTTAAAAAGTAACTAGATCAGCACATATATTGCTAAATAAAAAATACAGTGAGAGAACAATAGCCAAAAGTGTAACAGTCATTATGTTCACAAAAGGAATGGATCTGGTGTCAAATGAAAGCTTATTGTTTAACCCCTCAAATGGAATCTTCTGGTTATAATTCTATTCAGTATAGTTCAGTTTTAGCTCTGCTCCTAATGGACATCAGTACAAGTGTCTTGGCAGGGTGAAACAGCTTCTCATAACTGGAGGTACACTGTTTAGGAAGGTAGATTCCAAACCAGCATAACTTGGAATAGCCACCTGTCAGATGGTAGCTCTAGTTCAGATGCAGATATTGAGTTAATGTCTCGGGAATTGCTCGCACTTCAGTTAGCTTATTGTCTGTGATATCTTGCTGCTTGGAGGACTGAAAAGTTATAGTCCTCTGGCTAGGTATCCAGGTGCTGCTGAACTGTGAACAACTTCAGTGGTTTAGACAAGACTTAGACTAATGAGTAGTTGCAATTTGAAAAATCAAGCTCTGGTTTCATATAGTGAAGATGTATTTGGGTTTTTAAATGAAAATCAGGTTTGTAAGTTTATAAAAAAAAAAATTGTTTAAACTTACTAATACAGCTAAGATTCAAAATGGCTGCTGCTATTCCATTGGGATGTTAGTATATAGATTTTTTTTAAATTATTTTCCTGACTTCCATTTGTTCAAAATAATATTTTGATACCATGTGTTTTTTCTGCAGTTTACTGGACACCAGTACATGGTGCATGTGGTTTTAAAACCAAACTCAGAATCATGCTCATCAAATTGATATATTATCCCATTAAGTAATTTTTATTCAAACCTGCTTGAGCTGCAGTGTAGGTTCTTTTTTTTAAGACTCATATTAAAGTTCAATATTTATAAGTATTTGAGCTTTATAGATCCCAGTGCTAAAAACATTTAGGGGCTTCACAGTATTTAATTGATACCTGATCTCTTTATTCTGTAACCTAACTTTAACTTTAAAAATGTAAAGGAGCTAATTGAATCCCAGTCCTGATGAATGCTGTCCTGGAGCTGTTGAGTATACATAATGAACTGATGTTCTCTAAATGTGGATCTTCAAGGAGATATGTTGTACTGTAATGTGCTTTTTAGCCTGTTTTCAGTTGTCAGTTAGCATTGACAGGTGATTGCCATTTTGGCCCAAGTTATTTATGTTTTTTAAGTCTGTGAATATTGCAGTCCCTTTTTAGATACTATGTCTAAATATGCATTCTGCAGTGAAGCTATTCAGCTGTCCACATGTATAGACTGTTGAAATACTGTATTGACACACATTTGACTGACATTTTGTACCTTTTTCTAAATCCAATATTTCACAATAAAAGCACATCAAAACATTTAATTGACCATTTTATATTGCACAGAAAGTCATAACATGTTTTAAACACCTGTAGTTCCAAACATTAACTGGATTTCAAGATCAGTCCCACACTTAAGGGGAGCTGTGAAGGGTGTGTTCAAAGAAGAAAAATGCTACAGAAATTTGTATATGGGGCACTCTTCACATTGCAATAAGTAGTAGTTTTGGAATAATTATCTACTTTAGGGACACATGTAAAATTATTTCTATTCTGTTAGAACGTATGGAGTGCTATGCCTGAAACAGCCTCAAGGGAGTGACTAAATGTGTAACTCAACAGACATAGGCCTTGTCTAGACCTATAATTTGAGCCAGCTTAGCTGCATTGCTCAGGACTGTGAAAATTTTCACATCTGTGTAATGTAGTTAAGCTGCCTTAACCCGAATAGTTGGTGCAGTTCTGTTTACAGAAAAAGTCTTCCTTTTGTCCTAACTACTATCTCTCTAGGGGGTGTGGAGGGGAGGGCTACCACAGCAATGGGGAACACCCCATTTGTTGCTATAGTACAAGGGTGGGCAAACTTAAGGGCCACATCTGGCCCATCAGAGATTTTATTCTGCCCTCCGACTGCTGCTGAGGGGTGGGGGCTGCCCCACGCTGGTGCTGGAGGTCGGAATTTGTCCTGCTCTGCATGTGCTGTGTCTCCAATTAGCTTCTAGAAGCAGGGGTAACCAGGAGACTCTACATGCAGTCCCTGCTGGTTCTGTAGCTTCCATTGGCTGGGGACTGCTGGTGTGATGCTGCAGACAGAGTGGTGCACAGAGCTTTGTGATTATGTCTCCATATAAGAGACAGAGGGGACAAGCTTCTATTTCTGGGAGCTGCTTGAAGTAAGTGCTGCCTGGAGCCTGACCTGCCCCACCTCCCTGTTTTCCAAACCCCTAATCTCCCACTCAGAGCATCTTCTACGCTCCAAACCCCTCATCCTTGTCTCCATCTTACAGTTACACTTCCAGCCAGAGTCCTCACCCACTCCTGCATCTCATCCCCTATCCCAGCCTGGCATCTCTCACATCCTGAACTCTCATTTCTTCCCCCACTTTGGAGCCCACACCTCATCCCCAGATTTCATCAGTATTCATGGTATGCCATACAGTTCCCATACAGAGATGTAGCCCTCATCAAAAGATTTGCTGCCTATCACCTTTAGTGTCTAAGTTACTTGAGCATTCAATTAAAATGTAGAGATGCTGTAAAACTGGGAGTCTACAGAAAGATTCCTTCAGATTGATGGAATTTCCTCATACGTTGTTAGTTAAACTGTTGGTTATTTGTGTGTTGCACCTGCTTTGCCTTCAAAATATGGTTACTTCATTTTGTCTTATGTTCTCTCTGAGGAGAAAGTAGTTTTATTTTTTTTTCCTTGCCATTTACTTTGCCCTTAACATCAGCTTTCCAAAATAGCATCTCCCTGTTTTTTTTAGTCTGCTCTACACTCAGGGAAACTCTGATTATATGAACCATCCACATCCCCACGCTATGAAATGAGTTGGATAGGTGTATGAACATATAGTGCCTTGGAGCTAATGTCAGGTCTTCTGTGAATTTAGAATCAATTTAACCTGACCTGCATTCCATTGTAGGGTGGGCTCTGATACAGTAAACTTTCATATCCAGCAGCCCCAGGACCGGGAGATTATCAGATAATCAAATATTCTGGATAATAGAGAGGTATACCTAGCCATGCATAACACTAAAGAAAAAATAATTAGATATTAAGAAACAGACAGATGTATGCAGAGTGCTTTATTTACTGACAGTAGTATTGTACATTGCAAACTATACTGTGCTTACTGTATTTTCACTATTCTACTTAATGGAAGACAACTAAAATTACTTATGGTTATAATGCCAATTATTTGAGAGTCACAGATAATACAATGCTGGATATGAATTTACTGTATTAATCTTTCAATCTTCAGTATGTTTAGTCAAATGTGAACATAATAAATGATTGCTGCTTCGGTTGACTTAGCTAGGAACCAAACACTGCTATTACAAATCCTGTCATCGTTACAATGAAACCATTCTCAACAGAGCAATGCGTTTGGGTCAGGCCTGGAGCTGAAGAAGAGCTCTGCATAGCTCTCAAACTTCACTCTCACCAACAGAAGTTGGTCCAATGAGCTTTCATGTCCCCCACCTTGTGTCTCCGGTTAACTGCAATTTTTAAAGCTAAATCAGTTGCGTATGTGATCGTGATACATTTTAAATCTGGCTTATATCTGTAGGGCCTGTGTAAGTAATCTTGAGACACAAACTGAACTAACAAATCCAGTTAAGAATGCATGCACAGGGTTTTGCATTGTTTAATGAAATCTGACTTTTTTTTAAACTGGCACAAGTTACGTATACACGAGATTGCTGTTCTTGGCGGACTGATGTGTGCTGAATTTACCTTAATTTTTTAAACAAGTTGTACTGAATACAGTGTGTCAGATCAGTTATCTTTAGCAGAGTAAAAAGTTTACTACAGCATCTTTTACTATACATGTCCCGTTATAGAAACAACAAGTCCTGTGGCACTTTATAGACAAACCGATATTTTGGAGCATAAGCCATCATGGGCAAAGACCTCCTTTCTGTAGAGTTCTTGAAATGTGCCAGGTCTCTGTTTCATTGTATTACACTAGCATTAGCGAATGCAGCATTTTACTTTTAAGCTTTCCTATGGCAGAATTCTACATTTGATAGTTGTTGACAGCATAAATGTGGCTTGTATGTATTAAAGAGCAAATGTTGTTGCTGAGGTGCATCATGCGAAAGGAGTATTTTTAAACAAGTATTTCTTTGGTGTGTATGTGCAGGAAAAAACTGGGTGAAAACAAATACTCACTTGAAAAGAGATCACTCTATCCCGCTGACACACTTGAGGCAGGATAAATGTTTTTATTTACCTTACAAGTAACTTGACTCCCACTCCCCACTGCTTTCCTCCATCTAGCCTGCTCTAGCCTTTCAATAACTCTCCTTCCTTTTGGTTAGCTAACAGACATAGAATTGGCTCCTGGTATTGTGTTTAGTGTGAGATCAAAGATACGAATTAAGCTGGGTGAGTAACTGGTTTCTTAGGACTAGGTAAAACCTGAATATTATTGTGATTTTTGTTGTTGTTGTTGTAAATTGCCATTGATCCCATTGGCTGGGTGGAAAATGGACTGTTCGTGACTTCATTATAAGACTAACAGGACTTTGGACATTTTCATTTACTAATTGGTGGGGGAAATCTAGTTGCATTTACCACTAATTTTGAGGTGTTTTTGACATGTGGCCTTGCATAGGCAGAGTTGTGAGCCACTTCAGACACTGTGATGAGTGCCTGTCAACATGTAGTTTTGTCTTTTTAGCAAACTCTCCCTTAAATGTTGATGACAAAGCATATTGTGGAGTTTGCCCAAGTGCTTGTCCTTATTAGCTAAACGCTATTTTAAAAAGGAGCCTTGAGCTGAATGTGAATGGCTGCTTGTTTGGTATTAGCCACTAGGTGTTGCTTAAACCACATACTTTTCTCAGAAGCATATTTCTGTAAAATGTATTGCTGCACACATCCAGCAGCAACACAAGAGATTTCCTTGGAGAGCTAGGAATTTTCCATCCTTCTAAAGTCACCAAAATTAAAATACCTTGACTGCTTACATATCCTTTAGATCTGTGGTTGAAATTCTGTAAAGTATAATATGGAAGTTATTTTGGGTAATTAAATCATCTAAATAATGACCTTTTTTGAACGACAGATCTTCAATCATCATACTCTGAGAAAAATATGTCCTCATTTTATGAGGTCCAGAGAGAACTTGTCCACTGTCAAGCAGCTTTCTTCTTGCCGGTCGCTCGATAACAAGTAGGACATTTTTATAGTACCCAACTACTTGAGTCCATTGATGGCTGATCTGCCGGATTCTGGATCTGTAGGTTTTATCACAGAAGCAGCAGGTGTTGGTAGCTACTGGAGGGGTGGTGGGCAGTTTTTGCCAGTCTTTTTCTCCACCTCTCCTCTGCATTGCGGTGGGACCTCTCAAATTGTGCCACTACCCCAAATTACCAGTCTGTACTGGGGATAGTACTGGGCTAGGGTTCTCCCAAATGACAACACTGATGCTACACTTCATGTGTCAAGCAGCAAAGCAATGGTAGAACTGGCAAAAAGGGTACTTCTCTGGATGCCCAGGCTTTGGCATTAGCCAATGGATAGTGCTGTCAATTTCTATGCAAGAGGGAAATAAATAAATTTGGAATTTAAATGTTTATATTCCCAGATTCAGTATATGCAGGTGAAAGCAATAGCTGTGTGGCACTAAATCTATTTAGGCTTGTCTGTTTTCCTCTCTCCCTCCCTCTCCCCCTGCCTTCATTTGACATAATTCTGATCCTCACAGAAATATTTGAGATCATCTAAACTTGCCAACAAAGGATACAGTTCAGGCCTCATTTAAAAAGTCAGGGGTCTACTTCAGTTAAGTCCCAAGAAGCTTTAAGTGCATAATAACTTCAATTCTGACAATCATATTATTAAACAACCAAGCCTTTTCATCAGCAGCACCACATGCTATGCAAGGTATTTATGTATGCTATGTGTATGTTTTGTGAGCAGTAAGACCTGAGCCTGGAATCTGTACATGGTAAATGTAAAACAAATAGTGTCAGCTAATGCGGACTATTAGATATGTGCTTGTATCATGGAAGAATTGCTGTCTAAGGTCAATTTATCACATTTCTGATTGAGTATTATCAGCAGTTATTGCCATAGTCGTACAATTCTGAGCCTTCTGCTGCTTGTTTTCAGTTCTGTTATGTGAAAAAGTCAAGAGGCATTAATTTTTCATTAACAATCTAATTTGTAAGCAAAACACAATGTAGGGGTTAGTTTTAAATTTGAAATAGGGATTACTTTGCAAATATAACTATAGTGCACTGAGCTTGTAATCAATGTTATCTGCATGGAGACACATTTTCAAGAGCTATTTTGGGAAGAAAGCTTCAAGCATGTGGGGCATGAAACAGTGACCTCTCACCTATTTCTCCCTTGCTAATCTGTTCATTAATGTGACATAATTTTGTACTGTGAAAATAACAGCAAGAAGTTTGAGTGTCTGTTTTGCCTTTCATTGTCTTTAATACAGTTGTTGGGGATCTCCAGCCTTCTGAGAATTTTCTCATTTTTAAAAGTGATTTAAACCTGGATGCACAAATTGTCTTAAATCTAGCACCCTGGAACGCTTAACTTTTAGGCACCTAGAAACCTACAGCAACAACACTGCCATCCATAGAGCCTGTGTTAAATGCCTTGGCTCCTCCCATGAAAGAAGAGAGACAAGACCCTTAAAATAGGGTCCCTGAAACGTACATGCTAGGCAGGGACAAGGAGGAGAGTGTATCTTTAAATCCTTTCCCTCTCAGGGAGGTAGGCAGGCACCTAAGTTCTTCACTGCACCCTGGACTTAGCTCTGCTAGCTATCCACAACTGTGCACCCCTCTTCCAGAGTCAGGTGCCTTAGGCACTTAAGTTGTTTGAGAGAGAGTAGGGCTCTAACCACTGAACTGGCATATTCTCAAGTGGTCCCTTAGTCTCTCCTATTAAAGCTGTTGCATAAATACTTCAGGAGGCATTGGGCCAGTAAGAGAATAACACTTATCTACTACTCCGTATTGAGCAAAGAAAATTAATCTGTCTACAGAGTGGTCTGTGTAGAGGCTAATACAAATGTTTAGCATGACACTCTACCCACGATTCTTCAAGTGGAGCTATAATTATGTATTGACATACACGAGTTGTGTAAGACACTAAATAGAAATTAATGTGTAACCCTTCTGCCAGAAGCAGTCGGCAGCAACCAGGGCCAGGTTCAATGGACAGGGGTTCCTTTTCATCCATGTCGCATAGAACTGGCTTAACTACCCCACCACCCAGAAGCCTGGGGAATTCAAACACCCCAGGTGCCGCGGAGAGGCGATGTTTCTCTGCTCACAAGCACAGCGTTTGAGTGTAGAAAAGAAACTTTTAATGAAAGAAGCAGAGAAGTCACATGGCCTTACCTTGGGAAAATACCACACCCAATGTTCATCACTAATCCCCAAGTAACTGTCCCAGCTCAAATGGACTGAGGGGTGTCCTTTTTCTCTCAGGCTTGCCAGTCCAACACAGTAAGTGTCCCATTCACATATCCAAATTTCTCCATACCCCCTCCGCCCCTTCAAATGTCCCACATACAACTCTGTCCAGTCTGTGCAGGCCCTGACACATCACCCTGATGTATTCCCTCATTGAGCCTGAGGAAATGGTATCTTCATGCTGGTCCTGTGTTCTGCTTGCTCCTGCCAGCTGCCCTACTGGCTGCTTGCCGGTCGCTCCTGCCAGCCGCCTACAGCTTCTTCTACCGGTCACCCGCTCCTGCCAGCGACCTGCCACTCACCTGTCTACTTGCCCGCTGTATTGTGATTCCAGTTCTCCATGGCTTCAACTGCCAGTGATTTGAGTTTATAATGCTTTCAGCTCTAGGCCTAGCATCAGTATCTCAGTATCCACCAAGGTAGGTTCTCACAAAATAACTCTAGACCCTAGCTTTAGATCTATCTTTGAACTGGGGTGAGGGGCAGAACTAGTCAAATCAGTTTTACAGCTGTATAGCTAAAAGGCTCCTAGCCAGCTGGTTCAATCACTATCCTTCCTCTCAGTGCCTACAGTGCTCAGAGGCGGAGAGACGTGTGTGATCTGTATCTTACACAGTGATGATGATTACCCTGGACCTCCTTCCCCCAACCCCGCAACAACTTCAAGCATTGGTGAGACTGCAATTCTTACACTGGGTGATAACATAAATTGTGACTTCATAACAACATGGTTACAATAGACACATCCCACTGCTTCACCTGCTACCCATCAGGCTTTGTTTGGAAGTCATTACATATGTGCACCTTTGTATTTTCATTTGAATTATGTTTAAAGGACACATTCTCCAAATCCTTCAGCAGTATTGAGCTCCTGCTGGCATTTTCCTTACATATGAATATGGAGGAGCATTGCATTTTGCGAAGTTTCCAAACTAAGCTGGAATTAGAAATAAAGCGGTTGCCGTCCTGGTTCAGACCAATAGCCTAAATATTTCTAATAGTGTCCTGAGTCTGCTATTTCAGTGAAAGGTATAAAAGGCCCTGCAGTAGGCAGTTACGAAATTACATGTCCGCAGGGAGGTTACTTCCTAAGCCCCATTACTTGGAAGTTGTTTCATACCCTAAAGCCTGGTGATTTATATTCCTCATTACTACAATAGTAGCTTGTGGTGACGAGTCCCAAAGACTAATTGTTGTTTTTATAGTATTAAACATAGCTATTCATTTAATCCAATGTTTGTCTTAGACTTTATAGGCTTAGCTGCGGCCTCCAGGATTATATTATTCAAATAGGAAGAAAATATTTTGTTCAGCTAAACTACATTACATTTGTATGTACTTCTTGGCCTTATAATGCCATTCTTAACGAAAGAGCTGTCCCTATACAAATAAATCATATGCGTTTCCCCTGAGTTGTTAGGTACAGTTTTTTCTGCGTATAAAACCAAAGTGCTTGTCATTGCTCCAGTGTAAGTTAATTCTTTTATCTGCCTGAGCACTGGGAACTTTGTGACACTTCTCACTGTTTTTCCATCTGAGCAGGCCAGTGGTGATCAGCCAGGCCCCGTATTTGATAGGAGTATTGGTTATTAACCACTGGTGATGTATCTAATGAAGCAGAAATGTTGTTGCCCTGTCACTGCTGTAACCTACTCAGGAGATGACTTAGCTCTGGTAGCTGCCACCCAGTGATCTGGGTTGATTGTCAGGGTCCACTCTGCTTTCACACAAAATGGGCTAAATTCTACTCTTCAGACCCATTCACACAGTTCCCACTCAGGCCTATTGCAGTGACACACATTTGTGGGAGGGTAGATTTACACACACGCGCACCTCCCAGTTCCATTCCATTGGGGTGTTTCAGACACGCCCTACCTGGTGTTTTAAAAGACAGTAACTAATTATTATGAAATACAAGAAAAGAGTGCATGCTTGCCCATTCATCCTGTTTCCCATGAGGACGGAGGGGCAGGCAGGGGTGTAGTTTCATCACTCAAGTAGTTATTGTGAGTGACACTGTTCTAGAGAGAGTGGTCTAGTCAAATGAGCACAGAATTGGGAACTGCTAGATTCTAGAACTTGCACAGGTGCAGACTCTGGGGAGTTCTGGAGATGGAGCACCCAAGGGGAAAAGTTAGGAGGTTCTCATCCTCCACTGGCAGCTAAGCTACCTCTTCTGCCCTTCTCCCTCCAGTGCCTTTCCCCTGCCAGCAGCCCTCTACTCCTCCACCAAACCTCCCAGTTCCTCCCACTGCTGCAAACCCGCTGTTTCATGGTGTTTGGAGACTTCAGGAGAGAGTGGGAGGAGTGAGGACACAGTTCACTCAGGGAAAGGGATGGGGGCAGGGGTGGAGGCTTAAGGAAGTGGGATGGGGGTTGGAGGAAGATGTGGTGTGGAGTCAGGGCCGAGATGGAGTGGAGAGTTAAGCACCCCTGTGTTAGAGCAAAAATCAGCACTTACAAACCCTACTACTTACTTGGACATTCTGTATGGTCTTGGCCATATCACCTAGCTGAAAATGTTCAAAGCTGACTTTGGATTTGGATGCCTGAGTTATTAGGTGGAGGCTTGAGACACCTGTTGGTGGCTAGAAGGCCCAAGAACCCCACTTACAGAGCAGACTTTTTCCCCCCAGCTAACCAACAAGCTGGTTCTGCAGAGTATGTGTCCTGGCCATATGACTTTCCCTACATAGAGACTGATTAACCCTTGGAGGTCAGGAGTCAGTTCTCCATTTATCTCCTCCTCTGATCAGACAATAAAGAGTTGCAGGATTTCTCTTACAGCTTGAAACAAATGTCACTATATTTTTTCCTTGCTTTGACATACCAATCAGATAATGTTTTCTCTCCATACCCATTTAACAGTGGGATTTTTTCCAGTTACAATCTCCCCTCCCAGAGAGGTGTCAATGTTCTTCCAATCAAGTATGGTCAGCTCTCTATTTTCGCATGAATGGCATCAGCCATGCAACCATTCCACAAAAGTCCCCATGAGAGCCCTTCACTGGGTATTATGTTAATTGGCCATAACTGTAGACCTGATTTCTCAACGCTTAGAGTGACAGATTATTTGACTGAAGGCTAAAGTCATGTACAGAAGAGATACAGGATAGGAATAGAAACTCCACAAGCTGGGTTTCTTTACCAGTCAATTGTAATTTCAATAAGTATCAGCCAAGCTTGGAGTAGTACATAACACAAAGTGAGCCAGTCCTTTCCCTAAATAACTTGTGGTCTCAAAGGTGTGCCACCACGGATAACCACTTGGGAACATACTTAAGCTTCTTTTTCTGTGTAACAAAAGTAGCTTGTTTTTTAACCAGCTCTTGAATTCTTTGCTTTTAACAGAATGTTTACAGAATGTGGTTTATTGAACTGTTTTTTCCCCTTGTCTGGTTCCCCTTTTAGTTCTGCAAACTCTCTGTGGTCCTAATTCTTAATATAATCTCTTCCTTTTTAAGAAAGAATGGAAAATTTTGTTATGTGGGGAAGGGTTGCAGCACTTCTGAAGATACGTGACTCAGCATCACAATCAATAACTAGCAACTGAACTGCTGTATTTTAGACAATTTCTGCTTTCTGCTCCAGGCTACCAAACATCATATGTGTTTAGCAGTAGTAGCATATTTCCAGCCATCTGCATTTGCCTCCCACTCACATACACTTAGTCACTGCATACAAACATACACCTTCTGCTGAACTTTAGAATTATGTTTTTCTCTACTAAAACTCATTAAGTTTGTAGCAGTGTGATATTCTACAAAGCCTTTTTTGGCAATCTGTAGAGCCCAATAATCTGGATTTTATTGCGAAGGCTTGCAAAGTACATAATTTAACCTAGCCATTATTATGACTGTGCTTTCTCATGCATTCAATAATGCTGATGAAGTTTTGCTGTACGACCTCTTGTATCATTGGTTAAGTTGCACCAGGGGAAGATATATATGACACTGGGGAAAAAGTCCTATAGAATATAATTAATAGGGATGGACCCAGTATAGTTTTACAGAAAACACTCTAAAAACAACAGAATGCTGTCCATCCCAAAGGATTTTTCATTCTACCACATTGCAGATTTATACAGCACTGTGCCATCAGAGTGACTCTCAAAATCATAGAGAACACAAGGAACTGGATGTAGTCAATTTGTTTATTTGTCAGTGAGGATTTATGATGGGAAGACTCAACACCGTGGAAAGTGGGATTTGTACTTTGCAAGTATTATTCTGGCCTCTTGGGAGAGTGAGTTCCAGATTTGTGGGTCAGGTTGCTGTCCTTGCACTTTTCACTCTTCAGTTTGATGATTCCAGTCCAGTGTAGCTCTCCTGGGAGGTCACAACGTTTGAGGGAGAGGCCATCTCTCAGGCAATTTGGGTTAATGGTAGGAAGGGCTTTGCAGATGAGGACCAAAACCTTGACATCTCACCTTATGTTTCACAGAGAACTGGTAAGGAGTATGAAGTATAGGAGTGATGTGCCCTTGACAGCCTGGTGCTGCAAAGTAGATGGGTTGCTGGGATCTGGGATTTTTTAGAGCTGGTGATTTCATTCCTAAGCAGAGAGAATTGTAATAATCAAGGTTGAGTATCCTGGATCATCTGTGGGTAAGTCTGAATCCAAGAGAAGGAGGCACAATACCCGCTGGAGATGGTAAAGGGCATTTTTCATGGCTTTCTGAATGCAGCAGAAGTGGACATTGTTGTCAGATGCTACCAGTGTGGTGCTCTGCTCTCTCCAATGTTGGTATCACTCAGCTGCGTGCATGTGTTCCCTCTGTGCGCTGCCCCAGCTCTGCAGATAGCCGACACAGCAGACCCGAAGAGAAGCCCCAATGACCACAGAGTCTAGTAAGGTGCAAAGGCACGTCGGCCAGGTTTATTGCCGTATTGGACACAATAGTAGTTCCCTGTAGACTTCTTAGTCTAAGTCAGGGCATACTACAAATATGCACCCACGATCAATGGACTCAGCTCAGTTAGTGGCAGGACTTTCCACTGCCCCCTTGGCCAGACCCAGACCACACCCCAGGAGTACATTCTTATACACAGGCACAAACAATTTACACATCACTCCTGGTGTATTGAGGTACAACCCTTCTACATAGTCTGGTGCCGCCTCTCACCTTGTACATGTTGGTTCGAAGAAAACAACTGTATCCATCATATTACCCTTTTGCCCTTGTCATTGGGATGGGTCAACCTGTTCTTTCTTATCTGTGGAATGTTCCACGGTAGGGTGTTCTGGTACCATGCTATACTTTAATATGCTAGGTAGATATGTTTATGCAACATCAACCCTCTTCTTGCCAACTTCTGTGAGCAATGCATTCCTTTAGCTCACAGCTGAACTTTGCTTTCTGTTAGCAAAGTGTTGACCATTACTTTAGTTCGGGCCTAAGGCCTCATACTGTGCCTGTACTTACTACATTCATGAAGAAGGTAGGTGGACAGCAAGGCTATTAAGCTGGTCTGCAATCTGAGGACCCTCTGCTTTGGTGGACGGTAATACCATGGAAGTGGTAAATTCTTCAAAGCACAAGGAAGATGGGATTCATTCAAAAAAAAACCCTTTTTTGAAAGAACCCTTATTCCTGAAAGAAATGAGGTTTACAGGGTTCTATTGAAAAAGGGGGTTTTTTTGAGTGAATCCCACTGCTTTTTTTCTCAAAACCTCTTCCAAAAAAGCAATCGGACGAGAGTATACAAATGAAATTTGAGTTTTGTAAATCAGTGCTTTATCTGCATTTTCAATTTCCCTCATTTGCATTCCTCTTTTGAAAGAGGAATGTAGTGTAGATGTAGCTTGTGTGTAGCAGCATTATTTTGAAATAAGGCTGTTCTGTAGACACACCCTGGCTATGTCTACACTAGCCCCAAACTTCGAAATGGCCATATAAATGGCCATTTCAAAGTTTACTACTGAAGCACTGAAATACATATTCAGCGCCTCATTAGCATGCGGGCGGCCACGGCACTTCGAAATTGACATGGCTCACCGCCGCGCAGCTCGTCCCGACGGGGCTCCTTTTCGAAAGGACCTCACCTACTTCGAAGTCCCCTTATTCCTGTGAGCAGATGGGAATAAGGGGACTTCAGCGTAGGAGGAGTCCTTTCAAAAAGGAGCCCCGTCGGGACTAGCCGTGCTGCGGCGAGCTGCGTCAATTTCGAAGTGCCGTGGCCGTCCGCATGCTAATGAGGCGCTGAATATGTATTTCAGCGCTTCATTAGTAAACTTCGAAATGGCCATTTCCATGGCCATTTTGAAGTTTGGGGCCAGTGTAGACACGGCCCCTGAGTTACTACAGAAAATTCTTTCCCTGGTGCCCAGCTAGTGGGTCTCACCCACATGCTTAGGGTCTAGCTGTGGGGTTTGGAAGGAGGTTTCTCCTAGGTCTGATTGTTCTTTTTGTTATTATTGCTATTACTGGGCTTTTTTGCCTCCTCTTCAGTGTGGCCCATGGTCACTTGTTGGCCTAAGCAGGAGTAAATGGTGGGTGTAACTTTGAAGTCTCTAAATCAAGATTTGAGGGCTTCAGTAGGTCAGCCAGGAGTCTGCAGTTTGCAGGTCAGATTAAATTATCATGGTGGTGCCTTCTGGCATTAAGTCTATGGGTAGAAGAAGATGGGAGAGAAGAAAGAAGGAATTTCAGAGTTAGATATTTCTCTTGCCCTGTTGTTATTTAAATATGCTCACAATGGATGGTTCTCCAGAGTTGTGAGATTTGAGCTCATGCTTGTACACCAGAGAGCAAGTCTGATCAAAATGCTGACTGTGTTTAATTGTTGCACAGGTCATTGTTTAGACCACTAAAAATAAACAGGTCTTCCTGCCTAATATGCTTGGTATGATTTTAGGAGATCTTGGGTTCAGTTCCCAACTTTACTATTGACTTCCACAGGACTGAACATCAACCACACCATCAGGAGCTCCTTTACCTGCACATCTACTAATATAATATATGTCATCATGTGCCAGCAATTCCCCACTTCAATTTACATAGGCCAAACTGGACAGTCTCTATGTCAAAGAATAAATGGACATCAATCAGACATCAGGAACTGTAATGTACAGAAACCTGTGGGAGAGCATTTCAATCTCCCTGGACACTCAGTAACATTTAAAAGTAGCAGTCCTACAACAAAGAAATTTCAAAAATCAAATGGAGAGAGAAATCTCTGAGCTGCAATTTATTTGCAAATTTGACTCCATCAACCAAGGATTAAACAGAGACTGGGAGTGGCTGGCCCCTTACAAAAGCAGCTTCTCTGCCCTAGGTGTTAATATCTCCCCATTAGACTCTGACAATGGGCCCACATCCCCCTGTCTGATCTGACTTGTTTTTTCCTCTTTTGATACATACTAATGATACTGGGCCATTTCCACCTTGCTGAATAGACCTTGTCAGATCTGGCCCTCCCTCTTACTGGGACCCCACTCTTTAAATACCCCTCTGAAACCACCCCCCCATTCATGCATCTGATGAAGTGGGTCATTGCCCACGAAAGCTTTATGCTCCAAAATATCTGTTAGTCTATAAGGTGCCACAAGACTTCTTCTTGTTCTCGATTCCTTGTATTAATTCTAGCCAAGATCAGGTCCTCAATAATAGCTTGCAGCGTTCAGCATTTCCAAGTGTGTTCCTCAGGACCATTTTTTTTTAAGAAGCTGTAGGTCTGAGTGCTTCTGGGCACGTAAGGCACTGGTGGCTTTGGTGTGCATCCTGGAAAAATATAGGTTATTTTCTCCTTCAATAAGGCAAGGTAAAAGACAGAAAATAATCTAAAGCCCATGAGAATGTGTAGGAGACCTATGACCCAGCAACCAATCACAGTGCTTGATTATTTGAACACTATTCTTTCTGTTCCCAGGCCTGACTTCTCTTCCTAGCATTGCGTTAAGTGCTCTGGGTGAAAGATGTCCTGTGTAAAGAGGGCATCACGCGACCTGTGTAGTATCTCAGAATAGGCCCTTTGAACAGTGGTAAATTAGACCTGGTAATGACTCATGCTCCCTCTTACTGTGAGCCAATAAATCCCGCATGCAGACAGATCCCTATACAGATATTTATAAACTTTCACATCCACCCTTTCAGTCAGGGTAATGGTTTGTTCTCCCAGCCCTTCCTTATTGATGGTCATTTTCCACACTTGAGCTGTGGAAGTCTGAAGAAATTGCCGTACGCATTTCAGTGGCGCAACGGGGCAGATACTGACAGCCATTGAATTTGTAGACGTGTCAGGTGTTTGTCCAAATGCTGCCTTCCTGCTTGGCAAGTATGTTAGCTTTGGCCTTTGTGAGGAATGGGTGGAGCAACTCCACCCAGAATAGCGTTTGCTCTTCAGTTCCATTTCCAATAGCTGTCTGGAAGTTCAGGGTTATATTTAGTCTTTAGCTCTTTCTTGATTTTGAACTTGGCATTTGGCTAGTGTCTTGTAATCTGTTTTGAATCATATTAACGAGAGCAGAAGCTTGCAGCAGTTTCTGGTGCTGGACTTTTGAGTCATGCACTTTTTTTTTTTTTTAACATTTAGGCTGTTGCTCATTTCCTGTTTTTATTAGAATTACAAGCTAACCTTAAGTTTTCCAAAATTCTTTTCATTTCCCAGTCAACACAACTGGCAATTAGTCATTACATTATTAATCTAATACAGATTTGGATATGTGTTTTAATACACACTTAATGGCACTATCTGGTAATGGAAGCATCTTCTATTTTCCCAGTATACAGCAATGCTTGGAACCTGTTCTGATCTCAGTCACAACCTCAATTACGGAAATTAAACATAAGAACATAAGAATGGCCATACTGGGTCAGACCAAAGGTCCATCGAGCCCAGCATCCCATCTGTCGACAGTGGCCAATGCCAGGTGCCCCAGAGAAGGAGAACAGAAGACAATGATCAAGTGATTTATCTCCTGCCATCCATCTCCTGCCCTTGTTCTGAAGGCTAGGGCACCATACTTTATCCCTGGCTAATAGCCATTTATGGACCTAACCTGCAAAAATTTATCAAGCTCTTTTTTAAACCCTAATAGAGTCCTGGCCTTCACAGCCTCCTCGGGCAAGGAGTTCCACAGGTTGACTGTGCGCTGTGTGAAGAAAAATTTCCTTTTATTAGTTTTGAACCTACTACCCATCAATTTCATTTGGTGTCCCCTAGTTCTTGTATTATGGGAAAAGGTAAATAATTTTTCTATATTCACTTTCTCCACACCATTCATGATTTTATATACCTCTATCATATCGCCCCTCAATCGCCTCTTTTCCAAACTGAAAAGTCCCAGTCTCTCTAGCCTCTCCCCATATGGGACCCTTTCCAAGCCCCTAATCATCTTAGTCGCCCTTTTCTGAACCTTTTCTAATGCCAATATATCTTTTTTGAGGTGAGGAGACCACATCTGCACGCAGTACTCGAGATGTGGGCGTACCATAGTTTTATATAGGGGAAGTATGATATCTTTTGTCTTATTATCGATCCCTTTTTTAATAATTCCTAACATCCTATTTGCCTTACTAACTGCCGCTGCACACTGCGTGGATGTCTTCAGAGAACTATCCACTATAACTCCGAGTTATAAAAACGAGTTATAAAAAACGAGTTACTCTTTTTCTACATTTTTGTATCTGGGACCAGCTCCTGGCCCAACTGACTACAATGGTATCCTCTATTCTTTGGCACTGTGAAATTTACTTCCTCGCACAACTGATCATAATCATGAGTTCATATGTCCAATAACAGCAACCACATTTGAAGAAAAACAGCTTTGCCCCTTTTGCCATGAAATTTTCCAGAGGTGACAGTCTCTAAAATTCTTGCTGTCTTCAGAAAGCAAAACTTCAAAAGGGAGCCTATCATAGCAGAAACTTTGTTAGTGAAAAATGCATAATTGGAAATATTTACTCAACACGGTATGTTATGGCAGCTTATTGAGAGTCTTCACAGTGTGCAGTCGAACATGAACAAACTGGATATAGATTAGCTGTGGAAAGTTGTAAGTAAAGAAATAATTCCTTCCACAGAAAAGTAAAGATAAAAACAAATAGTTTCTGATTTCATTAGTGCTTTTCTTACGACTGTCCACCAGAGAAATAAAGGGACCTATGTACATCCCCATTATTACTCATGAGGGACCATCACTGTTGTATCTGAATGTGTGACGCTCCAGGGAATTACAGCCATTTCCCTGCCAAATGGAAGTACTGCAAGTTAGCCTTCCTTGGAATACTTTCAGCTGTGTCAGTGCCTGAATTCCAATATTTTTTCTTTTTTGAAATGCTGCAAAAAGCACTTTGAAAAACAATGTTTTGAGGCAGGTGGGTAGAGGGCTAAGGAGCCTAGTTTGGAGCAGTCTGTGGATGGCTCAGCATGAGGGGGAAAGCTGGAAAGTAGGAGAAAGCACTCAGTTGCAAAAAGCAAAATAGCAAGGAGTGAAGCAGAGTTGAAGAGGGGATGGTGGGATGGACCTGAGCCACATTCTTCTGTCTCTCTGTTTACTTTAGAATATATACATTGATTCTTATGTATCGCAGATCAAGTCTATAGAGTTACACCAGGCATGCATGCATGTGGATCAACGTCCTAGTTCTTCAGTATTTCACATTCTTCTTCTCTGCTGCTTCAGGTTTCTTGGCTTTGCCTTCAAGGTCTTGCCTCAGGGGTGCCGGAACGATTTTTATAGTGGGGGAGACACTGAACCAATCTGTAAATCATCTGTAACTAATATACCTTCCACTGCCCTGTCCTTCCAGGTCTTCTCATGTTCCCTCCACTTTGCTAATCCAGTCAGTCTTGATATGTCATCTGTCTGCTTTTCTCACAACACACCTCTGCCTTCCTTTCCACAACTCCCCCTATATCTTGCCAACCGCATCTACACAACTTCTACCCTTTCCTTTTTTCTAACTATTCTGGAAGAGCTGCTCCTACCATGACACCTACAAGTTGATACAGATTAGGAGGTAGGTTAACCTGCGACAGCCTGTACAACTGTTCTTTAGGAGACCTCCAGCAAAATCCATAAAGCATCATACAAGTTAGATTTTGTGTTATCAGAATAGAGCCATTAGCATGTGGTCACCTTCGTTTGTTGTTAAATCCCAAATGACGCTCTCCTCTGATTATTTGGTGTAGGTATGTATTTATTTGTTCAGCTAAGTGATGTTTTCTTTTTATCAGACTTTTCGTATGGCAGCTTTTTATGGACTTTCATAATAGGCCTTCATTTGTCATGGAGAATAGCAGTGTAGGCGGTGAGTTAGTAATTCTATCTGTATCAGAGAGGTAGCCGTGTTAGTCTGTATCTTTGAGAACAACAAGAAGTCCTGTGGCAGCTTATAGACTAACAGGTATTTTGGAGCATAAGCTTTCATGGGCAAAGACCCAGTTCGATGATTTCTTGAATAACTGATGGGTTTCCAATTATTTCAAAAGGAAATAAGAATAAATTGGGGAAAGGGGGGAACAACCAAACAAGGACCAATAACAATACTGAGTCTCCTCTCATATGGGCTGTGTCTACACTACAAAATTACTTTGAAGTTAGATTCGAAATAAGGGACTCCTTTGAAGTAGCCTGCAGAGCATCTACATGCACTTTCCTTACTTCAAAGTTAACTTCAAAGTAAGGAAGGCTCACTTCAGAGTCACCCCTCCATTCTTGGGAATGAAGTAGTGCCCTTCTTCGAAGTTTAACTTTAAAGTAGGATGGGTGAAGATGCTCTGCACTCACTGCTTCAAAGTAAGGGGCCACCGTGGCGGCGGCCCTCCTTGGAGAATGGAGACATTCCGGGCAGCCCAGGCAGGGCTCTATGGTCCCTGCCGACCACCTGACAGGAACCAGCTCCCTGGCAACCCCAAGCAGGAAGCTGAGTGTGTACCACAAGCAGGGGCAGCATGAGCTCCCACTTGGACTGCCCCTGCTAGATGAACCACTTAACATCTGCATCTCCTGCCCACCATGGCAGCACAGCAGGACCCTGTGCACCGTCGCCACTACAGGGAGCTGCACAGGTTCCTGGGGCCGAGGGAGGTGGCTGCCCCAGAGCACCTCATGGACGCTGCCAATTCTGAGCAGCAAGGATGAGGTGGGCCTCTCCAGCACCACCAGCCCCCTGCATGGGGACCGACCCGCTGAGACCCAGGGCAATGACAAGGGCTCCAGCGATGGAACCCTTGTCATCACCCTCCCCTCCAGGACACCCAGCAGAGCCTCATCAAGCCGAGCCTCACCCAAGCCCTGGGAGGTCACAGCCAGTACATGTGGATTGAGCAGGATGTCACAAAGGCCAGGAATGGGCCCCCCCTCCCCCCCATCCCCCATGCTTGGGGATGTGGGAGTGGGGAGCAAATATGGCCTGATCCTTGCCAGGCAGGAACCTCTCGGCACCCAGGATCCCATGGGGCTCATAGGGCATTGGGTGGCAGGGGAGCAGCGTGGGGGCCAGCGGAGCAGGGGCCCCCACTCCTCCGGGGTTGGAACCCAGCACTCATGGGCCATCCCCCCCATCCTCTTCTGTCTCCACAGGTCTGTTATTGGGCAGCTGCCACAGCCCTTTGGAGCAAGCCACAGCTGCAGGGGGCTGAGAGGCTACCCCATCGCCCCAGTGTGCATTCCCCCATGGCTGCAGCTGGGCCTCCCGGAGACAGCGCTGGAGGGATGAGGAGGCAGCCTCCAACTGGGCAGTCATGCGAGAGATGACTGGGATGCTCCAGGACTGGTTGGCAATGGAGCAAGAGGTGTGGGTGCAGCTGGCCAGCAGTCTGGACACTGTATCCCAGGCCTTGGCCGCCCATCTCGCCCCACCTCCTGCCCCCTTGCCACCCTGAACTTCAGCTGCCCTCCCCGGCAGCCGCTCCTCCAGCCACCTTCACCAGTGAAGGCACCACCGCGTGGCAGACCTCTCTTCTGACTGGGGGAGGTGCATCTGGCCCAGCCCCAGTGGTCCCCCCTGCACACCCTGTGGAGGCCGGGCCCATGGCCTCCCCCTCCCCACCCATACCTCCCCATGGTCCTGGCCCCTTTGCAGCCCCTCAGGGGGCCCCGGGCCCAGGGCATTAGGGGCAACCGGGGCATCCATGTCTACCAGCCCCCCACACTGCTGGGTGACTGAGCCTTCTCCCATGCCAGTCCCCCTCCAAGTTCAGTCTCCACACCGAGCCCTGCTCCTCCCCTCTCTGGACCATTCCCCCTGTGCACTGTAAATAGTTTGACACATTCTGATTTGTTTTCTCAAATACATTTATTCCCCAAAAGATATATGTGGTGTTTCCACCCTAACACCGACTCCCTGGTGTGTGGTGGGAGGGCAGCGGGGAGCGGGGGGGGCCTGTGATGCAGAGTGTGGCTGGGAGGGTCAGGGCAGGTCCTGTGCAAAGGCCTGGCACAAGGCCTTCCAGAACCTGACCCCATCTCTCTGTACATTGTGGCATGGGACAGTGGGCAGCTGTTCATACCCAGCCCCTGGGTCCACATCCCAGCCCTGGATGAAGGGCTCCCACCTGACCTCCACAGAATTGTAGAGGGCACAGCAGGCGGCAGTCACCACAGGGACATTTGTGAGGCTGACATCCAGCCTCCGGAGAAGGCTGTGAGACATCCCCTTCAGCCTCCCAAACACCCGCTCTACTGTGCCCCTGGAGTGGTTGAGGCAGCCATTGAAGGTGTCCTGGGCAGGCGTGGTGCATCTGGTATAGGGCTGCATGAGGCACGGGTGCAATAGGTACACTCTGATGGTGTCTGACGGACTGGTGGCTATTGGGGTTGCCAGCCTCTATAGTGCGATGGCCACTCTCTTCTGCACCAGGAGCGCTGGCCACATCTGGGTGTCCCGGTGCTGGAGGACTAGGGAAAGCCAGTGGCAGAAGTCCTCGAATGTCTGGCAGGTCGTTCTGAATTTCCTCAGCCACCGCTCATCATGCCAGTCCTTCAGTACTAGCCAGTCTCACCACTCCATTCTGGTGGCAAAGGCCCATTGGTGCCAGATCATGGGGGCCCAGGGAAGGGGCAGCAGGGCTGTGGCCAAGGCCTAGAGGGTGGGTCCCATGCAGGTAACCCGGCCACGCTGCTGAAATAGCATGGTGACCAGCATGGCCAGCAGGTTAGCCAGGGTAGAGAGGAGATCCTCCTCAGGGAGCATCTGGGGAGGTATGTTCTCCATCTCTTCTCCCTGGCACGTGATCTGCCCTGCTGGTGGGGTTGTTGGGAGGGTCCCTTTAAGGGGTCTGCTGGCTGTGAGCCTGGAAGGGCTTGTCGGCCATGGGACCCCCTACCTGCATCATTTCCTGACCCCTGACTTCAAAGTTGGGGCTATTGTGCGTAGACTCTTTACTTCGAAGTAGTGGGAAGTCTACTTTGAAGTAAGGGAGGGCGCTTTCTTTGTGTAGGTGCTCTACTTCGAAGTCATACGTGAAAGGAAGCAACTTCGAAGCTATTTTGTAGTGTAGATGTGGCCATGGACTGATGTAAATCAGCAGCACCTCCACTTCAGGCCATGGCTTTACAGCTGTGTAAAACCAATAGAACTCGGGAGAATCAGGCCCTGTGCTATCAACAAAAGCTTATGTAATCCCCAAAGGCACTGAGATGGCTTACTAGGATGAGTGAAGTCACTCCTCTACAGCCTTAGCTGAGTGCTGGTTGGTCTTTAGCTCAAGTGGTAGAGCACAGGGTTTTAGCTTCTATGTTTACAGATTCAATCCCTTGCACTGGCAACCTGGGTCTATAGGTATCATATTTGCATTTCTTGATCTGTTGTGATGCAGAGTTAGTTACAGCATGTCCCATTACCTGCTGTGACTGGTTTGATCAGCGGGGTCCCCTCTGGGATTGTCACCCAGTGCACTGAGCCAACCTGCCTACCTACTTAACCTCTGTGTGTCCTGCTGAGCCAGAAGCTCTGGTCTCTCCCAGTCAAGGTACAGAGCTGGGTAACAGCTGCTGAGAACACAGCCTCAAAGAGGGCCAAAAACCCCAAATAAATCCATCTTACTCTGTATAAAGTTTTTCGCAAAGAAAGATTGGAAGTTTGCCATCTTTATCAATGAAAGAGAGATATGCACAGCGGTTGCTCCCCTCCAGGTAATAGTTATTTACACTGAACTTGATAATAAAAGTGTTTTATTAAATCTAAAAAATAGCAGTTAAGTCATTGCAAGTGAAAACTGGCAGATTAAGTTATTAAGACAAAACAAATTTGTGACATGCAAAGTACATTCCTCCCCCGTTTTCCCTGTTTCAGGTAAAATACTTCAAGTGTGTGTTTCCTCAGGCCTAGGTCTGCAGCTCTCTGTGTCTTTAGAGTTCTTTGTTTTCAGGTTTCTACAGCTGGGTCTACGTGGAGCGGTATAGCCGGCAGCTTCATGTTAATGAACAGTCTCACAATTACAAATGTCCTTTCATTAGCATAATCACATGGCTAATTAGCCAAGCCACGCAAGCTCTCACTGTGGGCTGTAAACAGGCCAGATAGACATGCTTCTGCTGGCAAAAAAACCTCTGTTGCCAGCCCCTTATGCCTGTTCAAAATTCAAGCATAAGCAGCTGGCAACAGGGAGGTTTTTGCCAGCAGAGGCACATTTACACGGCCTGCTTACTACCGGCAGCAGCTTCTGCTGGCAGTGAGATCTTGCATGGCTATGCTAATTAGGTGTGTGATTATGTTAATGAGCAGCCATTTGCAATTGCAAGACAACTCGTTAGCATGAAGCTGCCAGCAATAGACCCATGTAGACCCAGCCTTCATGTGTATCCTCTTAAAGTAGGGAGGCAATTTCAAAAGCTAGCTGAAGATGTAAGCTGATTGCTTTCCATTCCTTTCCCCATGATAGGAGCCCTTATTTTAGTCTCCCTATTCCCATGGAAAAATACCAGATTCAAGAAGGATTCCAGTACCAGGCGGCATGGACACATGTCTTTCTAGGTCCAACAACACGTTGGACTTACAGGAGAAACAAAGCCATTTACAAATTGTTATTTTGAGTACCAAGGCATTATGTTTCCTGAGTATGAGTAATGGTCCACATTAGCACATTTAGAATTATAAACTGAGCTGCACTTCATATTTCTACCTGCACATACAAGAATGGCATGTACCCAAAGGTAGAATACACATATTCAGCAGATTGTAACTTTAAAAACAACGCATTTTGTTCCGAGGCACCTTTGAGTTATGCATAGTCATATTTATATTTATTCATATTTATTCACCTTTGAGTTATGCATATTCATATTTATAAGCCAGTTTCCATAAAGCATGGGGGCCCATGACACTTGATATGACAAGATTTTGGCAAGTACTAAAGCCTGTGAAACTGTCTGCTACAAGGTTGATCTTGTTGTCTGCAAAGGAAAGGACTGGGTAAGAACCCCCTCTTTTCTTCTATGGTTACCCAGATTTTAGCATGTGGCACACAGGAGTAATTTGCTCACCCATTATGCCTCCCATTGAACAGGTCAGTGAGGAAATGGGTGAAATCGTGGCCATAAACCGATGTGCCAGCTTGAAGAGGACCAGAAGCTGTGGGAGTGGTAAGCCACAATGTAGCCTGAAGTTGTGTTTTTCAACCAGTGACATTCCTTCTAAGGAGTACTGGCAGGCCCACTGCGTGGGTTTCATGCAAAAATCCTGTTCTGAGACACTGTGCCTATTAACATGTCTTGGTGCAGAGAGTGGTAGAAGGATAAACATAGGTCAGTAAGAGTATTTGATTCCTCTGAAATAATTGCTTGAACTATGAAGCTATTGAACATACAGGATTGGGGAGCCAAAGGCTAAATGCAAAAACAAAACAAAACAAAAAAACCCTGCAGTCCATTAAATAGTTTGTATGCTCATCCAAGCAGCTACTTGCTTTGAGGAAAGCTTTCTGTGGTGGTTGTAAGAGCTCTGTGCAGTGAGGTAGTGATAGTGGTGCTTAGTTACCCATTTGCGAAAGGTGATGGGATGAGTCACTCGGTACATCAGTGCAGAAAAACCCCAAAGGGAGCACGTAGGCAGAAAATTAACTCTGGACGTCTGCATGAAATCCCCACAGAGCACCATTTGTCTAACATGTTCTTTCAATTGGGTTTGGTGAAAATTGTGAGACAATTCAGAAACAAATCATCTTGCACCAGAGAAACTAACCAGCCAGCTGCTCTCAGGCACTTTGACAAGGATCCTAGGGAGAGGCAGGTGTACCGGAGTCAGCATTTGAGTCTGGGAGGGAGAGAATTTCTGCATGTAGCAAGACCTAATGTGCTAACTCTTGAATGCTCCCACTGAACACCCAGCCCTGGGCTACAGTGCTTTGCTGAACAGGGGAGGATTAAACCGGTGCTAAAACGTCTGATCGAACAAGCCAGCACCTCTTGTAACCCTAGAAACCCTTGTAACCCTCAGTCCATGGCCATATACTTTGTATAACCTCAACTTCTACCACATTTGTGTACTGAAAAGACCTACAAAGGCTAACTATAAACTTTAACCCGAGTGTAGGGTAAGCTTATCTCAGCCGGAACCAGCTGAAGTTTAGAGTGGCCGCATAAGGAAGTGGGTCTTACCCATGAAAGCTCATGACCTAATAACTTTGTTCATCTCTCGGGTGCTACAGGACTGCTTGTTATTTGTGAAGCTGTGGACTAACATGGATCCCCCTCTGAGTCAGGTCAGTGAGAATTTTTCCATTGATTTCCATCACCTTTGGATCAGTCCTCACAGGAGGGAGGGTCGTATCTGTTACTAAGCCCCTTGTGAGCTTTGGATGAGGATCATACATGAGCCCATGCCAGACATTCCCCTTTCCTGCTTACACCCCATCTCCTTTTTTTCCTGATGTTCTCCTAGGTGCGGGATTGAGCATGGGAAGCTCACACTACATCTTACCTAACCTCACACATGGCCTCCAATTGACCCGCAGCACAATAGACTTGCACATCTTGCAGGATCCAAGTCCTTATGGGTGGCCCCAATGCATAGTGGAAGAGACAGTGATGAAGAAACATTTCCTGTAGACACTTCTCCCACAGGTTGCTGAAGTGGAAAGATGGAGCTAAATCCCTTTAGTCACACAGTCACCAGAAAAAAATCCTTGCTGCTGACCCTTGCTGTGTAAATGTATTTGAAGGTGGAAACAATATAGCAGATAGGAAACCATTTATTTTTTCCCCTTGCTCAGCACAGCTCTTAGAAGCTGAAACCCAGCATTTCCAAGTGAGTCACTGGAAGCCTTGGATTTCAAAGGAGCCACTGTGAAGTTTGCAGCAGGTGGAAAAAGCCTGGCAAGATATGGGTGAGGGAGATCAAGGCATCTTTTACAACATAATACTTCCAGCAATTTTCAAGCCATTCACAAGTGGTTAGACAAGGGAATTGGAAACCAGGCAACTCGAGACCTATATCCCTCTATCCCAAGGGGCAGCAACAATCGGCACAGGTGCCAGGAGTGGCACACAAGCCGATTTTCTTTGGTATGTGAGGTGGAAGCCTAGCCCTGCCCTTCCTCCCCTGTGCAGCTGGGAGCTTGCTCAAAGCCACGCTCCCTGTGGGTCAGCAAAAGACCAGCTAATGCTACCAACCAGCACCTAAATGGTAAAGCGCTGCTTCTTATTTATTAATAAAACTGTTGCAAGTAGGACTGTTAAAGGTATCACCGGCTCTTGGACCATGCATAGAGGTCAAAAGGTCACATTTCAGCACTCTGCCTCAGAACGTCTGCTGACCCCTGCTCTATTTTTTCCTCATTCCTGTCCCATTTTTAAACTTAAATTTTATCCTTTGAAGGCTTCAGCTATAGATAGGTTTGCAAGGAGCAGATTTTTTCAGTAAATGTTGGTAAACATCAATTGCCCCGTATGCACTCAACCCAATGGAAAACCTGTTTCTATTGATAATTAACTTGCCCATATGTAAATCTTTAACATAAAGTTCTCATGAGCATTTTTCTTAGACTTTGATTTAAACTATTTACTTGGTCTGTTTTGACAGGTGATGTTGACAATTTGTGCTTCAACTGTTACAAAATTTTAACTTCTTGAATCTTCAAGTCTTCTAGAATTTAAGTAATTATCATCTGACCTGCCCATAATTTCCCAAAACTGTGAACATTTTAATAGATAAGTATTGATAAAAATACTTTAAAATAAACATCATTATTATCTGCAGAAATTCTATTAAAAATGAATTTTGTCAAGTCTTGGTATAACCTGCTCGGTTGTAGCTCAGTGGTTTGAGTATTGGCCTGCTAAACCCAGGGCTGTGAGCTCAGTCCTTGAGGAGGCCATTAAGGGACTGGGGTAAGTAGATGCCTGGGATGGTGCTTGGTCCTGCTAAGAAGGCAGGGGACTGGACTAAATGACTGCTGGAGGCCCCTCCCAGTTCTAGGAGATATGCATATCTCCCCCTTTCGAAGCTGCAGGGTGAATCTCTCTTGTCCAGCATCCTCACAACCTGACCAGTGCTGGATGAGAGAATTTGCTGGACCCCTGGAGATCAATATTGTGTAGCACAGTATTTCCTAGCTTCTTCCAGGCAGGGACCCATCTTGACAATTCAGGAAGACTTGGTGACCAAAGGCAATTCAAAACCAGCAATGTGCTGGGGAAAGCCATGCTGTAACTAGCTAATTTTGCACCTGAGGCAAGAATATAAAATTGCACCCCCTCATGTTTATATGTTCATAGTAGTTATTTCACAGAAAAAATGAAAATACATTAATAATAAAATAAAAACACTGCACTTATAGTTAATTATTATATTATTATAGTTGATCTGATTTGTGGTGGGGGAAAGACCCTCATCCCCAAACTGCTCCCTGCATGTCCCCCAGCTTAAACCCCACACTCAGAGGCTGGAGGGGCTGGGGGGAGTTACACTCAGGGGCAGGAGAAAGCACAGTCAAGGGCTGTAGGGGTTGGAGACTGGAGGGCATTACTCTCAAGGGCTGGGATGTTGGGGCCTGGGGGAGACACACTCGGGTTGGGGGTCACACTCAAGGTCTGGGGGCTGAGAGGTTCACACTCAGAGGCTGGAGGGGCTGGGGTTCACAGTCGGGTGCTGGGGGAGTCACACAAAGGCTGGAGGGTCACATTCAAGGACTTGGGGGTTGTGAGCTGGAGGAGTCACACTCAGGCTGGAGGGCTGGGAGGGTCACGCTCAGAGGCTGGAGGGGCTCGGGGGAGGCACACTCAGGGGCTGGCGGCCTGGGGTTCACACTCAGAGGCTGGAGGGAGATACAAACAAAAAATGAAAACTGACAAATCAGCTACAAAGAACAGAAGTGGGGCAATGAGGGGAAACAAAAATTACTTACTGCAAGAGTCTATTAAGTGGCTTGCCTGGGATGGCTACTAATATCAAAGGTGGGGAAGCTGTCTTTGTAATGAGTAATTGCTTTGCTATTGATAGAGATAGCTGCTGGATGTGGCAGCATTAAGGAGCTGCAAATGCATTCTTTAAGAGCCACATGCAACTCTGAGCTGACAAATCTAATCGCAACCCATGTTTGGGCCCTGACCCATAGGTTGGGAATCCCTGGTCCAGCAACATTATCACTCCCACTGCTTACTGGGCTCTTAGAAGACATTTGGGGTAAATTGCAGGTAAATAACAGCACAAAACACTGAGAGAGCCAGGACTGGTGGCTGTAAATAGACTTTATGGGACCATGGGAAACATGGCCACACCCATGAGAAATGGTCATCCAGCTAACTAAAATGATGCCAGACTGCAGATGTTGCTGAACAAGAGAGTTCCAGATTAGAGAGGTTCAACCTGTAGACAAATGTAAATTGGAAACAAGCTGCCTTTTTTTCAATAGTAAAGTCATTGGTGGCAAGGTGCACCACCCCTCTGTGCTCCCACCAATATTTTAATTGCTAAATGGGGTGCCCCCTTAGGTCCCTTCCCTGTTTGTCTGGGTGGCCCTGCCTACATACTCTCCTCCCACCAGCCCCAGTCTACTATGAGAGATGTTAAATAATCATTGGACCAGATCATCCAGGGATGAAGTGGATCCCCCTCAGCCTTTACCTCCAAACTGAATGTCTTCCTAGAAGGCTGAACTCACTGGGTATAATCCTGCTGGAAAAGTATAACAAGTGGGGTTCCTCAGGGGTCTGTTTTAGGACCGGTTCTGTTCAATATCTTCATCAGCAATTTAGATATTGGCATAGAAAGTACGCTTGTTATGTTTGCAGATGATACCAAGCTAAATATGAGTCAACAGTGTGATGCTGTTGCAAAAAAAGCAAACATGATTCTGGAATGCATGAACAGATGTGTTGTGAACAAGACACGAGAAGTCATTCTTCCGCTCTACTCTGCACTCGTTAGGCCTCAGCTGGAGTATTGTGTCCAGTTCTGGGCACCGCAGTTCAAGAAAGATGTGGAGAAATTAGAGAGGGTCCAGAAAAGAGAGACAAGAATGATTAAAGGTCTAGAGAATGTGACCTATGAAGAAAGGCTGAAAGAACTGGGCTTGTTTAGTTTGGAAAAGAGAAGACTGAGGGGGGACATGATAGCAGTTTTCAGGTGTCATAAGGAGGAGGGAGAAAACTTGTTCTTTTTGGCCTCTGAGGGTAGAACAAGAGACAATGGACTTAAACTGCAGCAAGGGAGGTTTAGGTTGGACATTAAGAAAAAGTTCTTAACTGTCAGGGTGGTCAGGCAGTGGAATAAATTGCCAAGGAAGGTTGTGGAATCTCCATCGCTGGAAATATTTAAGAACAGGTAAGATAGATGTCTATCAGGGATGGTTTAGACAGTACTTGGTCCTGCCATTAGGGCAGGGGGCTGGACTCGATGGCCTCTCGAGGTCCCTTCCAGTCCTAGTATTCTATAATTCTATGATTCTATGAAATAAAGCCCTGTGCCATACTGCCACTCAGACTAGATGATACTAATGGTTCTTTCTGGCATTGAACTCTAAGGATCCATACATTAGAACTTGGTTTTAATTGTCATCCCATCTGAGACCTGATCCGCCACTCAGAGAAATCAACGGGAGAGAGGCCAATAACTTCAACAGGCTTTGGACCTATCCCTAAGACTATAAACGCCTGGGGCCATGTCTTCTTCTGTGTCCTTTAAAGTGCCAAGCACAACATCAGTGTATTACAATAGCAAACCACAGCAGTAATATACCCAGCTCTAACTTCAGCTGAGTTGGTGTGCTGGGAAGGTCACAGACTCTGTATCTCAGTTTGCCCATCTGTGAAATGGAGCTAGGAATACCCACCTTTGTAATGTGCATTGACAGCCTCAGTGAAAGGTACTATTATTTTTATAGTGACTGTTATTAAAAGCTTACACACAGAGTTATGGCAGTGAAGCTGATTGCTGTTCATCTTGAGGCATCTGGTATGAAGAGAGCCAAAGATGGCCTCATTCGTGGATACTGCCAGCCCTGGAAGTGATCATGAACAGAAATACCCATGGGGGTATACTGACGAGAGCTTTGGAAAGGCCAGCTATTATGTCACCTGAACACTAAAAGGAACCAAGGTTTATACTAGCTACCCAAAAGGCCAGCAAGAGTTCACAGATTATTCTTTATACAGATAAGATGGAACTTGTATAAACACTCATCACTGGAAAGTATGTGCTGTTTGCTTTCCAAACTGGAAATGTGGTTAGCACCAGCAAAAAGAATGAAATAAGATAGCTTGTTAACTATGGACAATAGTGGGGTTTTCGAAAGTCGGAGGGTTTAAAACAATCCTTGCTATTTAAACTAGGCAGTGAAGGAGCCAGTATAGTTACAGTAGAGGCAAAAGCTAGATGTGCTTCAGAAACATTCAGGAATTGCAGGTTTGTTTAATGGGATGGAAAAGGATATGCGGAGACATAAAGCTGCAATCCCTGGATGTTTCTGAAGCACGTCTAGCTTATGCCTCAACTGTAACTATACTGACTAGCTTTTTGAAAAGTGTCCATTGAATGCCCCATTGATGGCCATCTTTTGTCCTGCTCATAATCCAGTGCATTGTGATCAAGAGCATGAAAATAAGCTTCATAAAAACATCACCAAAACTGCCTACTTTCATCAGAGGTGTTTAAATGCCTTTAAAAATTTAGTGCTTCATTTCTCAACCCAGGAATGATTACTGTTAATTTGGAGACATCCATTGTATTTGTGTTGTTACAACCAATGAATATCACCGAACATTGGTCTACATTAAATAATCTGTCATCATGTTGTCTGCTTCCCTGTCTTTGTTATGTCTTTCTCAAGCTGTTTCACATCCTCCTGACTAACCTGAACAATTTTGCAAACTTAAGACAGAACGAAACTCACCAAAGCTAAGTGTGACTCCATTGTTAATAGCCATGCCTGGGCACGTCAGAGACATCAGGAAAGACACTGTTTTGCTGAAGAGAATAGCTATCATTGTACATTGCATGTCAGTGTTTTGTTTCTTTTTTGCATTCTGGTGCTTTGACATGGTTAAGGAGAACTTGGCACTGGAACAGCAAGAGAAGAGCTGACCTATGAGGCTCATCCTCTCTTCATGCCCATGAGGACATCGGGTTCCGTAACAACTTGACAGCATGATTTATTGCAGCAATCAGAGAAACAGCTGTGGATCTTCCATTCAACTTTACCTCCATGAGCTATTTGTTGATGTTAAAAGGATTCCTTGGCTTCTGGAGAACCACATCACTTGCACATCCAAATGCAAGATTTCAAGGAGTGGCATTGTGGCTAGCAAGACTCCTTCCCACTTTGAAGAAGCATGAGGAATCGGGCACACACACTCACACACAGATACACAAAGTGCTCTTCTAAACTTCACCATGATTCAGACGGGTGGTGATTCTATTCTGTCCTGGTTGTCAGTCCATGCCCACTGCTGTGCTGCTGGGGATATTATCTGCGGTCATCACAGAAGCATAACAAGAGACAGAACTTTCCTATGCTGGATTCATCCCACCACTATCTTCGAGTGCCTTGTGGGACAAGTGTTTTCACGTGAGCATTATGGGAGGCAGTAAGTTTCCACCCAAATGTGGTACAGGATGTCATATCATGACCATTGCATGGGGTGTGTCTACATTGGGAACTAACTTTGAAGTTAGGCACTACATTGAAGTAGCCAGCAGAGAGTCTACACACATTTTTTTTGGCTGGGAAATTAACTTCGCAGCAGGGAGCCCAACTTTGAAGTTCTTACTCCATTCCTGGGAATATAGTAGTGCTCTACTTCAAAGTTTAACTTCAAAGTAGGGTGTGTGTAGATGCTCTACTTCACATTCTCTTACTGTGAAGTTGTACTTCGAAGTAAGCAACTTCGAAGTTATTTTTGTAGCGTAGACACAGCCATGGTGTGGCATTTTCTTTCTATTTGTGCCAGTTACCATGTTATCTCGGTACCACATACAAGCCTTGTAGCATCCCAGCCTCCTCCTGATGAGGTGGCCACCTGAGCTCTTCTCTTATTGCATGGTTCTTCTTTAAATAGACATCTATGGGAGGAAGAATTTCTGGTTGTCACTGAAGATGTGTCTTGTGTAAGTGCCCTTTAAAGCAAGATAAGAAGCAAGATAAGAACTGAAGCTGCTTTCCTGGGACAGGGAATTTCATTGCCCTTCTGAGTGTGAGTATGGGAATGGGTTCTCTTGGGGGTGTCTCTGAATAGTGGGAGTCTGATGTACAGAGTAGGTGTATTAGAAGAAAAGATGCTTTCACTCCCTACGCTTGCCGTGGAAGCTCACTGCCTGAGATATGTCCTACAGCCCGGCTGAAGCCCAAGGAAACACTCTGCAAGAGCCGATGCTGCTGGCAGAGGGGATTCAGCTGTGACACAGCTGCACTTTTTCAGATTTCATTTGTGTGATTCCCTGAACATTTAGGCTACTTTGTTTTCCCTTCACAGTGCACTAGGGATTGTGGCTGGGAATTCTGAAGCGAGAGAAGACCCCAACTCCCTTAGTCTTCTGCAAAAATGCCAGCTTGTCGGTACAGATTCCAATGGGTGCGGGGGGTCAGGTTTCTATTCTCTTATGGCCCAATAAACTGAGCACAGGCACAGAATCTGAATCCCCCTGCGTTGCAATCCTGACTGCCATGGACACATGGTCAGTGGAAACTGGCTGCTTAGCACCACTGAATCAGCCCATTTTCACAGTGTGGGAAATGGGAAATACAGGACTTCCCCTGCTCTGAAAATCATGCCACAGCTGCCTCACTCTGTAGTTACATCCCTCCAGGGAGGCAGCCCTATTTGAAACTTTTTATTTTAACCTCGTTGGCCCATTTTCCTATCTGTGAAATGGAGACAATAAAGCTGCCCTTCTTGTTGGTAGCCTACCTGAGCAGGGGGATATCAAGGTGTCGATACCACCAGCATGGGGCAGAGAAACCTCTTGGATCCTGTCACAATCTCAAAGCACTTTAAAAAGCTTAGTGAGCGTCCCATTTTTCCCAGAGAGAAAACTGTGTGACCTTGGACAATCTCCTTCTCTGGACTCTCAAACAGTGGTTTGCGTAACACCTAAAAGATGTACTGCAAAGATATGTAAGGACTAAGTCCTTATTGAAAGCCATTCAGCACTAAATTCTGATTTCTTTAACAGAGCTCAATCAACAACTTCAGCGGAGTTATCACTGATTTATGGTGATGTAAGTAAGGTCAACCTAAAGCTGAATTTCTGAATGCCCTAAAACAGCTCTAGCATTAAAAGCAGACTCTTTTCAGAGCAAATACTGTAATTTTGTAGGTAAACAATAAGTAACATTATTGGCTAGACATGTAACATTTGGGATAACTATGTGAGGAATTTATCCTTCCACCTCACTGAGGGTGGAATCAATTATGGCTCAGCGTTGTTTGTTCTGTATTTCATTTGCCACCAACTGTTATTCTTTAAGGCTCTTTTGTGGTGTGTACTGCTGGAATATATTTGCAAAGCAAAATTAGCAAATAGAACACAGATGTTCCTCTGCATCCCCATTTTAGCCATACAAATTATAAACTGTGTCTCTCTATGTCAAGATAGTGTTTTCAGACTAATATTGGTCTCAGAGCTGAGTCTTTCAGTATGTCTACTGTTTATAGAAGCCCATCTTGGTTAAATATCCCCACAGGTATACTTACTGGGAGATGTAATATAGGTCATCTTCAAGTTCTGATCCTGTATATATGTATTCAACTGGAACAAGACTAGATGGGGCTTAGTAATTTAATACACACGCAGAGGTTACCAGCTCAAATGTGACCAAGTACTGAAGTACTTTACTAACAAAAGTTGTTAGCAGCCAGATGGTGGCTTATGCAGATTGAGTTAGGAGGCAGCTATCTGCAACCCCAAGTACAGTCACCACTGAGACCTAGCCGGTAGTTTCAATGGGAAGTCCAAGGACTGATGATCGTGGACACTAGATTACATTTGCACTAAACTTTGTTACAAAGAGTTTTCCAAACAGCTCAACTGCTGAGTAGCAGCAGTGTGGCCAGCAGTTTTCTGTTCATGTCCAAAAGAAAGTTGTCCACTAGTGCTGGTAGCACCATCTTCTTGCCATGTTCTGGTCTGAAGGCGTGTCTTCCTGAGGGTTTGTCTATGTCCTACCTGTTTTAGTGGGGGTGATGATCTGCTGGTTAGAAGGTTCTATTTAGGTGCAATGATCACACTACTGAAAGCTAAAACTGAATAATCTTCGTGGAGATGTGTTTTGAAGGTTGTGAAATGCTCCCCCAAAAGTACATTCTTAAAAAATGCTTGAGCGTCACTGCTGGCAGCATCTGCCTCAATAGCACATTTCTCTGACTCCTCCCATTCTGAGAAAGAAAGCTTCTCCTCCCACCCCCCCCTCACATAATCTTGCATTGGCAGGCGTTTATCGTGACGTATTGAACACACATTTTTGTGCAAAGTCCAAATTGGGCAACATCTACACTCTTTTAGTTCTCTCTTCACTCCAAACATTGTCCATTAGTTCTGTTGGACTGTTAGTTCCTGTAAAATGTGGACAAGTATCCATGGGGTAGCTGTGTTAGCCTGGATCCGCAAAAACAGCAAGAAGTCATGTGGCACCTTATAGAGTAACAGATTTATCGGACCATTAGCTTTCGTGGGCAAAGACCTACTTCCTCAGAATGCATCTGACAAAGTAGGTCTTTGCACATGAAAGCTTATGCTCCAATAAAGCTGATGGTCTAAAAGGTGCCACAGGACTTCTCATTGTTTTTGTAAATGCGAAGCTAATTTTTCAAAATATGTCTTACAGAAATGATAGCTATTTTAAAAACCTAGCAAAGGGCCTGATTGTTGAAATTAAAAGATGGGACATTTCAGGTGTCCTGGAAGAAGTTCTTGAGATGTTGGGCCTTAGATGAAATACTGAGATTACTCTGGTTGGTCATTTCATATTTTGGGAACAGGGTACTGTCGTGGGTTTTAATTCAGATTTTCAAGCAATTTGTATGTTGCATTTCTAGCTTATTGTCTACAGATTTAAGTAACGTTTGGATTTTTCTGGAGGGGAGGGAAAAGTTTGGCTCTGTTCTAATGAAGTTTAGCTTTGCTGAGTCTGAACATGCTGCCGTTGAATGGCAGAGTCACCTGGGGCTTGTTTCCTTTTGTGTTTGGTTCTTTAGCGGAAAATGATACTGCACCATATGTATTGTGTTATGGTACTTCTGTGGGTAATCAGAGCCTATAGGGCCAATAATCTGACACCTTTTGTCAGCAATAAATTCACCTAATAAAATAAAGGTTTTGGGTGAGAGGTGAGGGGGATAAGGAATGCCTCAACAATTAATTGTGTGAACTGAAAGACTCGCAAAGAGTTATTTTGGAAAAGAACAAATGGTGAGTGATTCCCTTTCATACTTTCTAGTCTTGCCCCATGGAGACCAAAGCATTTGATATGGGCTGGGACTGGATCTGACAGCTCAGCAATATTTGTGTAATTCTCAGCTCCTGTGGGATGTAGAAGCAGCTCTCTCTGCTCACATGGGTCAGGGAACGGAATCCATTAGGAACAAAAACAGGCATTAAAAGGACAGGTAACTCCTGCTGTTCATAAATGGGCTTCGTTTTCTGTTCCTTACACAGGACTCTTGGGTCCAGGTGTATCTTTGTCTCCATCTGCAGTTCCAGAGAGAGGTCATCCCTGAATTTTCTTTCCCTGGGCCTGTGTCCCATCAGCCTGTTCACCTGCCCTCATGCCTATTTGGGGACCTCCCTGGGAGTGATCCAGTGACCCCCACAATGAAGAATAAGATATGCCAGATCATGATCCTTGTGACAGCTTGGCAATCCCTTTGCATACGAGAAAAGGCGGAATGAGTCCCTGAGGGCGAGCGCAAGCTTTGTCCCTCCACAGCATCCTGTGCTGGGGGATTCATTGGATAACAGTGAGTAAATGAATTCATATGCACTTTTTTAGGTGGGAGTTCAAGCAAGAGTAACTGCCTTCAGGCATTGAGCTAAAAGCCAGCTGCTTCTGACTCTCAGCTAAGGGTGTAGAGAAGACTCATTCTTCCTCTCGGAAAGTGGTCTAGGCACCACTGCGTGGAACAGTGAACCACACCTAGGTGTATGGCTTACACAAGCACAACGCTGTTACTGCAGGGAAGGCAGGCTGGAAACACAGGAAGTCTTCTGAGATGGAGCAATCCTGTCTTCCTCCCTGTGGCGCCACGGGAAGGTCTGATTCCTGCTGAATGTTCCTTCTAGACAGTTTGATACTAGCATTTAGATGGTCCCAGCTCTAGCTCTAAATAACACCTCGCTCCTCAGTCGGGCAGTGCATGCACAGCTGTTCTGTGTCCAGTGGCTGCCTGGCTGGTGACCAAGCAAAGTGAATGAGCAAAGAGCTCAACAAAATGCCGAGGGAGAAGATGAGTGTATCTGCCCTGGGGTGGGACGAAGGCTGGGCATTTGCCAAAAACATCAAGGTGGGGTATGTTAAAAATGGCAACACATTTGAGAATCTGTTCTCAAGGCCCAGTCCTGCCCCCAGCTTGCCCACAGAAGGGCTCTGACTGCCTGCAGCAGTTTGCAAGAGTAGACTCCACTTTTTTGTTTTCTGGCCATAATGTCTTTGCCCACAGTTCTTCCCCCAGGTGGTCTCATGAGGCCATGAACCTATTTTTCAAAAGTCTTTTGTTTAAAAAAAGTAAAAACAAACACTGTAGACACTTATTGCCACACTCCATAGTAGAGACAAAATGTTAGTGGAGAGGGAAGAAGAGTAAGGCCATGCTCAATTGTGTTGAAACAACAGCACTCACTAATGCTGAGGGTATGACTCGTGCTGCATGGTGTGTTGCATAACAAAGAACCACTAACTGCTTCCTAAACACAAAATAGCTTCTGAATTGGATTAAAAGTCAAAAAGAGTTATATTTGATTACTGCCTGCATCCCAGTCCACTTGTTCATCTTATCAACCCTGTATCCAAGGGATCTGCTGGACCACTTGGGGGTGGGACTGAGAGCCATTGAACCAAAGTGTAAACGGCTTCCAGCCCAGGTGCAGCTGCATGGAGAGTTACCTCACTTATTCTGCTATGTGTTTGTCTTTTAGATCCATCTAAAGTAGAACCTACTGAGAAGGGTGCAGGAGGCTGGGGCTCCATTCCCTGCTCCTCCCCAGCCTTTTTGTGTGACCTGGAGGAAGTCACTTAGTTTCTGGGTGCTTCAGTTCCCATATGTCTACTGAGAACAGTAAGATGTCCCTACCCCACATGGGTGTTGTGAGGATGGATATATTCTAGGTTGCAAGGTTCTCACATAGTATGAAAGTGGCAGGGGCGGGGCGGGGCACATGTCTACATAACATGGCTGCTTAATGATTAAGAAAACCAGCCTAATAACCGAGCGCCAGGAGATGGCCATCCACTTGAGCTGGAACCATCAGCTACTGTGTGTTTGTAAACAACAAGAAGTCCTGTGGCACCTTCTAGACTAACACATATTTTCTTTCATGGGCAAAGACCCGCGTCGACAGATGCATGAAAAGCAGGTCTTTGCCCACAAAAGCCTATGCTCCACAATGTCTGTTAATCTGTAAGGTGCCACAGGACTTCTTGTTTTTGAAGATACAGACTAACTCGCCTCCCCCTCTGATATATGTTTGTACTGAATCGAGCATCATGGGGGCCTCCCTCTTGTTGGCCTCTAGCTGCAGTGGAATATATAATTCGTAAAACCATTGATCCCTCTTTCCTTTATGGAAATCTGCCTGCCGCTTTGATTCTGTCACATTGTTGACACAAATCCACCCAGCCAGGGAGCCAACTAATAGTGCTCTCCACTAATAACTTGATTAACCTGGGATATAGTGAGAGGCACAACAACAAAGTACCCAGGACCCTCCTGCATGTGCCGGTACAGGATTATTTTCCCAGCATGCCTTTCTGGGACTGGCTCTTTAAATCTGGCTGAGCCCAACAGCTGCAGTCGAAAAGTGGCCATTTTGCAAGTGGCAGATGCATCTCTCTTCCAGCTGGGGAGTAATTCTTTAATTTCATCTACTCACTCAACACATTTCACAGCCCCCTGGGGGCAGCATCTTCCATCCACTGCTTCAATCTGAAGTGGCGGTGTAAGATTCATGCCGTTACTAGTCCCCCTTTAAAGCCATCTGTAAAAATCCTTATTCCGGCAACAACTTTTCAGCTTGCTTGTATAAAGCGCCATTTGATTTAGCTCTCTTTAAACATTATGGGGCAGAGGTTGGAAGGATTCCAAGTGTCTTATCTTTCCTGTAGTTAATCCTTCTCCAATCTCCATTTGTATCATCCCCTTCCTCCTTCACTTCTAGTTGCTTTTTGTCTTTCCTGCTAGCTGTTGTGCCCTCACTGACCAAACACTAGCACTAGCACTAGCAAGGGAATGGGCTGGTAGAAGATGACACCAATAGCAGCAGAGCAGCAAAGAGCTTTTCAGCTCTTCTTCATATTACTTGAACCAGAAAGGTGGGCAGTCATCATGCGATGCTGTTTGCCAGTTTAGATCAGGCGCTCGAGGGAACCAGTAGTTGCACTGTATTTCTGTCCAATAGTGCCACCATTTCATTCAGTCAGATGTGTAGTACAGTTTTTTCGTGTGAGGGGTTGTTAAAACGTACCTAGAGCAATCGTGGCCTTGTGGAGAAGGCACGGAAGCGGAACTCTGGGTTCAGGTCCTTGTGCTATCATAAACTTCTCACGTGTCCTTGCGAGAGGCAAAAAGGGATCTGATCCAAATCCCAAAAGGGGTCTGATCCAAAGCCCATCGGGGTCTTTAATGGCTTTGGTGAGATTTGAACTGGGCATTTAGGGTGAACTCCCGGACTGCTGAAGTGAATGGCAAAACTTCCATTGACTTTGATGGGGGCCGGATTTCACTCTCTATTAATATGTGCCTCAGTGCTCCATCTCCAAAACAGGGACTCTCTTTTCCCATCCTTGCTTTGTGTGGTTAAATTATAAGCTCTTCAGAGTAGAGACAGTCCATTACTACCCCGATGCTCAGCACCTACGCAATGAGGCCCTCATCTCACATGGGGCCCCTTAGGAGCCCTACAGTAATCTTCATCTAGATAGCATGGAGAAGGGCACCCCATAGACATGTAATAATAATGAATGTGTAAGAATGGACGGGCTGATATTTGGATTGGTTAGTTGGCTTGTATAACTCAGCTGTCATTTTTAAAATGGTCGCTCTTTTATGCACTCATTTTCTACATCAAGTGTATAAAGAAAAATTGTAAGCAGAATCCCTCCTTTCTATGTGTGTGGGTATATGTGCATGTGCACACACACACACACACACACACAGAGTTTGGGAAGCTGCTGGCATTCCAGTATAAATGAAGCAACCTTTTGGAATTGAGATCCAGGTCCTGCAGGGAAATACCGACTCAGCTTTTTTCCAGTCTTCTGAGAGGGGACACTTGTGAGTCTAAGTGATGAGAAGGGAACCCCTTGGCTGAAACCCGTGTCTGCTGGAGGATGGAATTATCTGAGAGGGGGTGAAATCACCTAAGATTTAATGGCTTCATATGCAGTGCTGAGCCGTGAGCGGAAAAGATCATTGCACAGACTCACCTGTGGACCCCACAGGGCATTGCAGGAGGAGGCAGCAGCACATGTCAGGGAGCTATCCAGTGATGACTCTTGTACACCACGAAAACTAGCAGCTCATTTGTTAGGTTGCCGCTGCCTACCTGGTCCCCTTTGAGATCAGTTCCATTTTAAATCAATGGAAGCGCTTTTGCAGTCCTTTCTTTCTCCACCATATGGCTTCATAATTATAGCCTGTTCAATATCCTGTAGTCTCAGTTACACAGTCAGGAATGGAGTCTTCCCCCACGTATGCAGGTGTGCATCGAAAGTACCTCTGCTGATGCGTAAAACCAGAGTACCTGAGCAGATAATGAGGGATTTAGTCTTATCTGTACCTGCAGTGCCTCATTTCTAATCATCCCCTATGGTTCCCCAGCAAGACCCAGAAACAACATTAGAGTAATCTGAGGTTATTCTGGCTTGTGGCTGAATGATCTTTTTAAGCAATCGTTACTGAAGCTGTACAACACCCCTTCGGACAAGCAAGGACTTGCCTGCCACTGAAACGCAGCCACTTCTTGGTGTAATTACACTATCACCCTTCAGCACAAGAAGAAAAGAAAATTATAGCCAATTGAAACCATGGAGAGACAGTGAGGCAGGAAGAATGAATGGCTTTGGGTCTTGGCCGGAACAGCTAACATAACAACTCTCCTCTTACAGGGAAGTCCTATGGGATCTTAAATATATACAGCTTGTCCAGGCCTCGATTTTAATATTAGCAGAAAGACAATAAGTTCTGTACCAGCTAATGTAACTCACATAATTTCTGGGTGTGGTTCTGGCCCATCTAGTAGCACCACGACTACTTAGAGAGGTTAATGTGTCTGCTTCACAGCCTTAGGCTATGTCTACACTACAAAATAAAGTCGAATTTATTAAAGTCAGCTCTTTACCACTAGATTGAGTGTCCACACTTGCTCTCAAAGTAGACTTAGTGAATTGCCAAAATTCAACTGCTGCAGCAGTGCATTGTGGGCATCTATCCCACAGTACCTCCAGCCCTGTTGCATTTCGGGTTTTTTGACGGTACTTTATGGGAAAAAGAATGAGCCACAAGTGTTTGTGGGTGTGTGATGTCACCTTCCCAGACTGCATTGCCCTCATTCCCCCCGGCCATTGAAAACAAATGGTCATTTTTCAGAAGTCTCTTTCCCCGATGAGACAAATTGTTTGAGTTGTCCTCATCACAGAACAAGGCAGTTTTTACAAAAGAGCTTTTCCTAAAGACTTTAAACTGACATTAAATACAAGTGAAGAGAGAGGCTGAAGGAGCCGGGTTTGAACTGGAGCATTACTATTACTCAAAAGAAGAAGAGAAGGAAAGGCAGAGGACTTTGGTTTCTAGTGGTTAGTGTCTCTTTCCCCAGTTAAAATACACCAACAAGAATCCATGCAACTAGTGACAGACTTCATATTATCTGCAAGGAAAGAAAATAAAATGAAAAAGTGGTAGGTAGTGGTAGTGTATCTGGCTGAAAAAGCCAGGTTTGAAGTACAGAAAGAGAAAGAGAGAAATTTGTGAGTCATCACCACACAGAAGTGAAGAACACTCTAGGGAGGTCATTGCACTGATGTCTCCAACACGAGGTGAGGAGACCATTAGAAGAAACAGCTCCAGACTCATTATGAATCCCTAAGACTAAGTAGAAGAAAAGAATCCCAGGGAATCTTGGTGTCCAGTGGCTGCTGGAAGGAGCCATTACCCTGTCAGAAGTAGTAGTAGCTTGAGAAGAGAAGGAAAAGTTAAGGCAGCATTACAAGATAGAAAAGTTGGGGACAGAATGAAGGGATTCCCTTCCCTCTTCTGGTAAAGAAGCCCTGGTGACAGCAACTGCCTGTGTGCAAGAGGGAAGGGAGAGAGAGCCCACAAGCAACTTTCCATCATAGGAAATCCTCCTCCGAGCCACACAATTTGAGAAGGGAAAATACTCCATATGTCTCCCAGTCACATTCTGCTTCCATCCCAATGAGGGTAAGCCCTCTCAAGCAGGGAAGCCCCACGCAGGGTACGACATGGCATTGTCTTCAGGCTGGTCCACACTGCCCAGTCGCCACGTGGCGGGGTGGGGTAGGGGCTCTCTACCAGGTGGTGTGGTGGGGGCTAGCCTGCCAGCTGCATGGTGTCTTGGAGGGGTGGGGGCAACCCTGTAACATGTGAAGCACAGAAAACAAACTGAACAACCTGTTGAAATGGTTCAGTCAGATGGGTGTTCCCAGAACTCATTTGGTAACAAGGTTATTGTTCTTTAAAAAGCAAACTCCATTCCTTCCTATGAGACCCTCTCCTGAGACACATGTACTCCATGTGTCTCCCAGTCACATTCTGCTGCCACCCCGATAATTCTTGAGCCAGGCTCAGAAGGGTATGTTTAAAAGTCACTGTTCTTTAAAAAGGGACAGAATGAAGCACAGGCCCAGCAGTGACCGCTTAAAAATGTAATTGCCGCGTGGCAGCTGTGGGGGCATCCCTGTAAAACGGGAAGTGGAGAAAAGTTTCTCAACCTCTCTTGCTAAAACCTGTGCAGGGAGGAAGTCTTCACCCTGCGCAGGACAGACACACCCCTGTCTTTAGGGATGGGCTGCACAGCCCAGCAGCCATATGGGTGTGTGAGGGAGCTTGATTTTCACTAGGCACTGCAAGCAGCCCTGATATTTATTCAGAACAGATTCATCCACCCACGCAGAAATGAGAGCCTGGCTCTTCTGATGGCTCTATGCTGGGGCTCTTTTGCAGCCCTGAGAAATCACGGCTAGATGACATCACCATGCTAGCCAGAAAGAAAATAAATTCAAATTGCTGGGCTTCCTGTTTCCTACTTCCTTCTCACCTGGAGAGCAGTGGAGGTGAAAGCAGTCGGAATGGACACATTCAGGGCATTGTGGGATACCTCTGGAGGCCAGTAAAATCAATGTAAAGTAATGCTGTTTCCACACTCGCGTTACTTCGACTTCTAGAAATCGAATTTGGTTTTACAGTGCCTGAGAGGGGTGAGGCAAGAAAGTCAACCTTAGTGCCCCTTAAAATCGATCTCATGGTGTTTGCAGTGAAGACAGTCACATTGTAAAATCGAGCTAAGTGCCTTAAAATTGACTTTATGCTCTAGTGTAGACATAGCCTTTCTCCACACTTACCTGATTAAAACACTGCATCTCATGACAGCATGGTTGTGCTCTCCTAGCACTTAACTAAAACTACCTTGATGAGGAGTGTAGCTCCCAGACCCTATCTACACTGGTGTTTTATAGGGGTACAATTTGCTGTGCATGGAGGGAGTTGATTTTTCACACCCCGAGCGAGAAAGTTTCAGCACAGACAAGTACATTACCTAACAGGGCTATGTTTTTTTAGCTCATGCAGCAGAAGCTCATACATTTAGCTCCAGAGGTTCCTGGTTTGATGCTGCCTGCCAACAACTGGGGTCTGTCAACTTCACGTTAACACCGCAGCGGGACACTGGGATTTGTTAGGACCAGAGGACAGAGCACCAGCTACTGAATCCTCAACACCTGCTCTGCTGTATTCAGATATGCATGCTTGGAGATCTCTCACTCTGGTGCACATTCAGCGCAATGTATGCTCATTTATGGGAGCTAAAACATTCCCAGCATAAGCAGTCAGCAATTAACAATACACCCTTTAAGCCGGAGCTAGAAAGACACTCATAAGACTCTAGTTCTCATCCTTGCCCATGTTCTACTGGACATTGTTCTGGACTAGTTTGAAAGATGCCCAAAGTGACCGGAGCATCAGCCATATCCAATAGGAGTCTCCTCCACAGACTGGCACATTACACTGTGAGGCAGCTCTTCTCAGTCGCCTGCACGCTGCCTTTCATGCCATTGTTCCTCACGTTAGAAGCAGCGTGCTGCTCCCTGCTCTCGCAGGTAAGCTTTGGCTAGCTCCCTGAAGCATGCTAGGAGAAAGATCAGCCCCAAATCATGTCAGAACATGACAGATGCTGCAGCTCTGAGTGTCTGTGGCTGGCTGAGTTTGATTACAAGAAGGCATTGTGCTTGATGTGTCCAAATTTACACTAGGGTAATGGCCGGCCCACAGTCTGATTCCAGATTATGGCTTGCATGGATCCAGACCCCTAGGCTCCCCTGCACAGTATCCACAGTGGTATGGGAGGTGGGGAGCCCTGAGCCTTGCGGGCTGGATCAGGCAAGCTGGGGGATGGGAGGGGGAGGAAGTGCCACTGGGCCCTACACACAACCACCACCGCTCCTCCTGCCCTTCCCTGGTTGGAGGAATGGCGGGTGCTACCTGCAGAGCTTCCTGCTGCTCCAATTGGCCAGAATTCCAGCCAATCAGAACATCAGGGGAGATGGGAGAATACCCGGAAGCAGCAAAGCAAAAGCTCCCTGGAGAGGCTTCTGCTGCCATTTCCCCGCTGGGGAAAGGGGTGGCAGCAGAGGTGGTAACATGTGGAGATAGGTGCCTCCTACCCCAGCCCACTCCCCACTTCTCCTGCATCCCCTCCCACACAGACCCCTACCTTCAGCCTGTTCCTGCACCCTCCCTCCTGCCCAGAGCCCTCACCTTCTGTCTGCTCCTGAATCGCCACCTCTGCTGCCCCCAGCCCACTCCTGCAGCCTCCCTCCCATCCAGACCCCCCAACCCCAGCCTGCTCCTGCAGCACCCATCCCATCCAGACCTCCCACTTAACAGTTCCCTTCCACACACTGAACCTCCGAATATGAGGCTCATCCTATTCCCCCAGAAGAGTTAATTTGGCCCAGGGGAAGCCACCTCAGTAAGGGTGGATTTTTTTTGCTTTCTTTTTTCTCTCTTTTTTTTTTGTCTTCTCACTTTTATGTGGCTCCTGACTGATTTTTTTGTGGGTCACTGGCCCCTAACTCACAAAAGTTTCTCCACCCCTGACTTGCACATGCAGTTGGCACTGCAGGGCTTTTCTTGCCTCTTTCAGACATAGTAGCAGAGAGGTTACTTTCAGACATGCCATCCTTACCAAAGTGGTATCATCAAGGAATAACCTGGTAGGATCATAAATACAGATTGACTAAGTTTGTGATTGTGATGGACCCCCACAACCCATCCTTTTATGAAAATTGGCTTATAAATATGCATAACTTGGAGATGCTGTGAACAAAATACCTCATGTTATCTACAAATTTTAATGTTACAATTTGCTGGATCTGTATATTCCATTGTGGCACATGTATCATTCTTCTATGTGAAGTTTGAAATATGAAATGTAAGTCTGTTTACAGTTTTAAATGTGCTAATGAGGGTCATTACTGGTGCCCCTGGAGCCCTAATGACTGGGGGATCGGCTGAATGGCTTTAAATCTAGAAAGTGGTTGGTGCTAGAAAGATACGTGACCATCTCATTTAGTGCTGAAAGCCACTTTGATCCAGTGTTTTTCCACAGTTTTCTAAGGTTTCCTGCCCTACGAAAAAGTCCTGAAAAAGTGACGCTGTATTCCGATTGTTCTATGATATAGTGAGAACAGTTTGGGTCAGTCCATTCAGGTAAGACCAAATCACGTGATAACATCTTAAAGACACCACCACGTTTATGCTCAGTGATAGAACATGTAAGGTAGTGAGGACTAAGAAATGGTGCCCCAGTGCTGTGCTGGCTGGTTTTCTGTTTTAGCGTGACAGAAGGGTGTGTTTATTACACGAGAAAACAGCTGTGTGCAGAGCTTCTGTAGCTTCTTTCTCCCCAGTAGAAGTTGGCCCTGTAAAAGATGTTACCTCACCCACCTTGGCTCTCCAGAAAGAGTGGTAGGCAGGGATGTCAGCACAGCTGTTCTCAATGTCTGTTACAAGAAGAAATGCCTCCTTCCATCGGGGGCCCAGCACCTGTATGGGACAGGTACTGAAAATGGTTGGCTGGGAGCTTCTGCTATCCAGGCCAGTGGTGGGGTGACGTAGTTGACACCTGTTGTCAAGCACAGGTCACATTCCTTATGCAGACAGAGCTGCTGATGCTGCTGGTATAGCAGGCACTCAGCAGAGAGGGTTGATGGCTTCTTGTGGCAATCAGAGCTGAAGGACTTCAGAAAATCCCAGGGGAGTTGTTATGTTTTTCCCTACACAAAGATTAGCCATGTCCTTCAGGCCACATCAAAGACTGGTGTAAATTGGCGTTGCCCCACAGGCTACAATAGAGGGTGATCTGCACAGAGAGAGATGCCAAACTGGTCTGAAGAGAGCCAGCAGACACAGTAGAATGAATGTAAAAGCTACGCAAGAGAGAGAGCACAATGTGAATGTTTTCCGAAAGAGGCTCCCTCAGAATGGGACACAAAATGGAAGCTGTCTCCAGCAGATTCCTTGAAATGTAAAGGCATAGTTAACCTGACAACAAAATCTTAAAGACACAGACTCCAAGGAGATCTCTGGGAGTCTTTTCCTACCTTCCAAAGGCTGCAGGACATGGTACAGAGACAGACAATGCATGTGTGCATCTTAGGAAGTGGGCTCCAGCCCACAAAAGCTTATACCCAAATAAATTTTAGTCCTTATGGTGCCACAGGACTTCTAAATGCTTGTGCTGAAACAGACTAATACTGCTACCTCTCTGAAATGTTCTTCTGCTGTCTGAACCCCCCAGGCCATTTTTGCTTCAGCAATCATCTGTACATCAAATTTGTTTACCATAGTCCCGGTCCCAGCTCATGTTGGTGGGAACAGTCATGTTGGAGGTATATATAAGGAGAAGGGAAAACAGGTCTTCAAAACATGGACAGGGTATTCTAAAGTTCAATAAACACTTTCAATTAAAAGTGATGTGGACTGCATTTGTTTTGGCTCAGCTATTGTGTTGGTAAAGTAATTACTGTATTACCTCAGCCTTGGCTCTCAGCCGTGTGCTGAGCAAGTCTTTAGGAACATCTTTAGCAGGCTAACTGGTTACTGCTTTGCGGTAGTCATTAACTGAAATAGTTGCTGAAAAATTATTTTATATGTTTGAGAATCCTCTTTTGTTCCTCAGCTTGTATCTGTTGAGCCAGGAAACTGCCATGGAGGATTTTTCTTTGGGAAAGAAAAGAAAAAGTCTGAGCTGGCTATGCACTGTATAGAAAGAGATTGTTCCTGGGGAGATAGAATGCATATTAGAGGAGGATTAATATGCCGTAGAAGATGCATTAATGTAAATATGTCTTTTGGTGCATGCATAAGTAACACATTTGTTTTTTGCTATAAGCTAAATCATTTTAATTATGTTTACTGCTTCTTGGGACATAGTGTACAGTTTTGCACAGCGTGGCTTTGCTGTCATTTTAAATCTCTCACTATCTTCTAGTTTGAAAACAACTCTACAACCTGCCTCTTTGTTCTCCTTCCTGGAAAGATGCCGAGCACAGTGTTTGTGCTGCCCATTAGTGTCTTTCGAGACCACAAGGCTGGCTCCCTGCTCAACACAAACAAAGTTTTAAGTGAACCCCAAGCAGATGGTGGAGTCCCATGAGCCTCATAGAGAAGATTTTGCAGGGTAAAATAACCTCTGGCGCTGACATCCCATGTTCCTTGTTAGTTTTCCTTCATAGCCAGGCATAGAGGATTGTTTGTTTACACCAGTGAGACCATGCTGTTCAGCAAAGGAAGGCATGTTGTGAAGAACACAGCACTTGCTCATAAACTGGAGTTTCATACTGCCAGAACATGACATCAGAGCTCCAAGCTCTGCACTGGATGCCTGACATGTGATCAGGTGATATCGATCTATGAAGCCCTAAGTTGGCTAGCATTTACCTATCAGAGAGAGAGCATTTCCCCTTGCCATCCTGCTGCAACTGACATGACCAGAGAAGCCTGAGTGAGATACCTCTTTGAAGAAAGGGTCCTACCCTGCCGCGATGTTCTCCATGGAGAGGTTACCAGATTTTTAGAATACTTATGTGTGACATTTAAAAATGTTTTTAAAAAGTTTTAAAACAATTAACTCACCAGAATTATTCATATTTTTCACTGCTTTTGACATTTTTCAAAACTGAAGCTCTAGTCTCAGACTTCAAATATGACTGAACTTCATCACAAGTCATAGCAAAGTTTTGTTTACTCATAAGTTCAGCTTCCAAATTTTCAGGGAGCAATCTGTTTCTCTCAGTGTTTGATACCTGACACTATCTCAATGGCTGGCTTCTCACTTTAATGTGGGTAAGTGTGAGATAATGCACATTGGGAAAAATAACCCTACTTATACATATAATATGATGGGGGCAAATTTAGCTACAACAGATCAAGAAAGGGATCTTGGAATTATAGTGGATAGTTCTCTGAAAACATCCACGCAGTGTGCAGCAGCAGTCAGTAAAGCAAATAGGATGTTAGGAATAATTAAAAAAGGGATAGAAAATAAGACAAAGAATATCTTACTTCCCCTATATAAAACTATGGTACGCCCACATCTTGAGTACTGCACGCAGATGTGGTCTCCTCACCTCAAAAAAGATATATTGGCATTAGAAAAGGTTCAGAAAAGGGCAACTAAAATGATTAAGGGTTTGGAACGGGTCCCATATGAGGAGAGGCTAGAGAGACTGGGACTTTTCAGTCTAGAAAAGAGGAGACGGAGGGGCAATATGATAGAGGTATATAAAATCATGAATGGTGTGGAGAAAGTGAATACAGAAAAGTTATTTACTTTTTCCCATAATATAAGAACTAGAGGACACCAAATGAAATTAATGGGTAGCAGATTCAAAACTAATAAAAGAAAGTTTTTCTTCACACAGCGCACAGTCAACTTGTGGAACTCCTTATCAGAGGACGCTGTGAAGGCCAGGACTCTAACAGAGTTTTAAAAAGAGCTCGATAAATATTTGGAGATTAGGTCCATAGATGGCTGTTAGCAAGGGGTAAGGTATGTGCTTAGCCTTTTGTCGAAGGCAGGAGATGGATGGCAGGAGACAAATCGCTTGATCATTGTCTTCGGTTCACCTCCTCTGGGGCACCAGGCGTTGGCTACTGTTGGCAGACAGGATACTGGCCTAGATGGACCTTTGGTCTGATCCAGTATGGCCGTTCTTATGTTCTTGATGGCTACCTCTTGACTACTGGATTACAGTCAGGTCGGGTGATCCCTTCTAAGCTCCCGCATCATGCTATTGCCCCTGCCCCATGGTGGACCCTGGCTCCAAGTGGCCCTGCAGCTCTATGGCCCTACTCATTGACACCCACAGCAGCACCTTCCAAAGTGACAAGGTGCTAGCCTACTACCTGCTGTGGCTGCTGTCCCCATACCAGGATGCAGTGATCATCTGGACATAGGATCCCCAGCTGCTGGCCAAGTGCGATGTGGCAGTCAACGTGGGTGGCAAATGCGATCCTCAGAAAAAACTGTATGATCATCACCAAAGGTCTTCTGCATAGTCCGTGCACTGCCTACAGCTCAACAAGCCCTGGACAACCAAGCTGAGCAGTGTGGGGCTGGTTTATTTCCATTTTGGCTCCCAGATCCAGGCCAGCCTGATGGAGCTGAAGGAGGAGGACCTGGTGGTGCAGGTGCTCTAGCAGCTGCATCACACCCAGTCAAGTAGTTCCATAGATACCAAACATTTCACAGTTCAATAATTTTATTACAGGACATTTTTGGGTAAATGCGGATGCAGGACTTTGACTGAAATGCAGAATTGTCCTGCAGATTGCTGGACATCTGGCAAGCTTAATGGTGGACCACAGCCCAGCTCTGGAATTTGCTCTCTCTTTGGTCTGAAATTGCCCTTATCTATGAGCTGGAGGGCACACTGCAAAGCCCATCTCTATCCCCAGAGTTTATGGGAGGGATGTGCTGAATACTGGGAAAGGTGGCTGGGACAGGGTTTGCTCACCCCTTTCAGGTTTTGTGGAGGCTGCTGCAATTTTCTAATAAAATTACTGTATCTTGATAACAAGGCTCAGGCCCCCGGAACCTGAGATGGGCACTTTTGTACGTCACACGTAAAATTACATACATAACTAGCAGTACAGATGGACGTTGGGCATTTTCTTCTCATGCATCTCTGTAAAATTCCCAGTAGCTAGAGCACAGCACTCTTGGCCTAATGCATGGGACTCAAAAATAAGTACAGTTCTAATCGCAGGATCATAGCAGTAAATGTGCTCTTGAGCCATGCACTGAGGTGAGATGTATACCTGAGATTACAATCTGGGCTAAAGGTAGGTTTTTGACATTACATGAACTGGCTCATCTTATCTGAACTCTATTTATATTCTGTAACAGAATCATAGAACTGGAGGGCTGGACCAGACTTCCAGAGGATATCTAGTCCAGGCTGCTGTGCTGAAAAAGGACCGAGAAGGTCTAGACTAGTCCTGCCTACTGGTGGCTTGTGGGCTGGATTCTATCCTTACAACAATTCTGTCCAGCTCTTGAATGTGTGTGGCTCTGCACCATTTTGCTCTACAAAATGGCATTCTTCATACAGTGTGTCCTCACATGCAGGATGTGTGCAGGGTCATACTGGCGCAGGGTACCGTTTTTCCCTCAGAATGGCACTCTCAGCACAGCATGACCTGGCAAACACCCTGTGAATTGGCGCAATAACATGGCCAGAGCAGCAGGCCAGGAAAATGATCTTGGAAGCCAGACGCACACCAGACCTCAGAAGAGATGAACTGAGAATAAGGAAGGTGAGAAAGGAAGAGGTTGCCGTAGCAAAGGCATGAGAAAAGCGATGAGGGCATGGGCTTGAGGCTGAGCTACGCAGATTGACAGAATAGGCAGAGCACGGCAATGTTTGGAAGAGGAACTGGAAGAATCTGGGCACAGCTTGAGTTATGTAAGGCCAGTGAGAGGATGGAGTCAAATGGCTGATTACAGGCCTGAACAACCGGGAAACAGGTGCAGGAATGTGGGACAGGAGGACGGCTACCTGCTCTTCTCTCTGAAATGAGCAATGGTAGCGCTGCTTTTGTTGCCTTAACGAGACATAATAAATTTTTCCTTTATGCTTTAAATCCATCCTAGATTCATCACAATGGGTTGGAATTGTCATGGTGCCTAGGGCAATTAGGCAGATTTTCAAAGAGAATGGGGTGTCCAGCTCTCTTAAGGTGGCTTTGAAAATCTAATCCCATATCTTTAAAAAAACCCACCACAGTTAAAATATCCCCTCCAGTGGTACAAAAGGGATCCCTGTTTAGGACTCTGGGTCAGTGCTGTCATGGAGAGACGAATGCCCCCTACTGAATCACCAGAGCCATGTCAAGAAACAACCTGGTGTTCCATGGAACCCTCCCATCCCAGCCTGGTCCTATAGTTTGTGAGAGCCAACAGGATCGCAGCTGAGACCGTGCTGACTGCAGGTATTGATCTCTGTGGATTAGTGATACAGAATGGTAAAAGGCAAAGTACTTTTCAGATATTTTATTTGGTTCTTTTTAGGTGCATTACAGGTAAAATCCAGAACAAAAATAACAAGAAAGAGACAATGCAAATATACAACAGAGGTGTTTCATGTCTCCAAAAAAGAATTGTCTATCTTCCAGAGGGATGGAGAACAGTCAAAGTGGGCAGAAAATCAGGTCATTGGGAAAAAAATCAGGACAGTTACACCATGACTGGTCCCAAAAGTGAAAAAATCCTTTCCTGATGTAGTAATTTTTTCCATACTTTTCCATGGAGACAGATATTCTCTTCACAAGCAGAGAACCTAGCTGGAAAAGTGGGTGGTGATTTACTATGCCACAGGCTGTACAACCAGCACACCACTAGAAATGTTTGCAGGAGCATAGTTTTATTACAGTAGTGTTTAGGGGCTCCAGCCAGGATCAGAGCAGCAGTGTGCATTCTGGGCACTTATGCAAATACATATGGCCTGAGACAATCCTCACCCCAAAGATCTTTCAATCTGGACAGGTACTCAGAGAGATGTGTGGTGAGATTTTCCAAAGGACTTATGTGATTTAGGAACACAAATCCCATTGATTTCCAGTGGAACTTTTATTGCCAAGCTGCTTACATAGTTTTGAACACTCCACCCCAAGTGATTTGCCTGTGGTCATAGGGTGAGGATAAAATGAATCCATGTCTCCCAGCACCAAATCCACAGCCCTATAATGCAAGTTCCATCTCCAGTGTTAATCCAGACAGGAATATGTTAAGGAGACAACAAAGGCCTTGGAAGGTTACATCTGTCTCACCGAGGAACCATCTCACCTAATTCTTGTACATCCCACCCCCACACTTCCACTGCAGTAAAACTCAGGACAGGTCCAAGAGCGTTTGGTTTCAGGTGTGTGCTCCAGCTCTGAATCTGGCACTCAGCCTCTGCTCTGTTCGTTGTCTTCATCACCGCTTAGCTAATTGATTTTAATAAAACTTGACCACCATTGCCATATCACATCTCTTTCTGGTTTGCGTCTTGCAAAAGCCTTGGCCGCCCACAATTTGAATGCGGTAGAAGTGTCGTGTGCATGCTGTAGAGACACAAGGTTAAAAAAGCAACTGAGAAACTGTCGCAGAAAACTGAGCAAAGCACTGCAAGTTCTGTGTTGTCTTGGGCTTGTCCACACATGGGCCATGGCCACACTTGCCCCTCCTTTCAGAAGGGCTATGGTAGTGTGGCACTTCAGAATATGCTAATGAGGCACTACCATGAATATGCGGTGCCTCATTAGCATAATTGTGGCCATGTGCACTTTGAAACTGCCTGTTTTCAAACACATCCCATCTGGGTAGCCGGGGGTGGGGGGCCTTTCAAAATGACCCCTGGTTTTCAAAAGCCCCTACTTCCCATTTGGTTTTGGGAAGAAGGGGCTTTTGAAATCGGGGGGGGGGTCATTTTGAAAGGCCCCCAACTACATGGGCGGCACACGATTTGAAACCAGCATTTTCGAAGCACGTGCGGCTGTCTTTATGCTAATGAGTCCCTGCATATTCCTGGTGGTGCCTCATTAGCATAGTCCAAAGTGCCGCTTTACCATAGTCCTTCCACAAGTAGGGGCTATTGTGGCCATGGCCCATGTGTGGAAAATCAGGTACAACTCCATGTGCAGACAAAAACCTGTGCACCCGTGGGAGGGGTAAGAGCGTGTGAAGCACGGGAACCAGTGGTGTAACTTTAAACTTAACATAGCCTCAGGGTATGTGCATAGCTGGAACCTGTGTAGTGTAGTATTATCACAGGCTTGATCAGCTTGGCTGTATTGAATCATGGTTTTATGCAGATGAACTCTATGTCCTAACTCAGGTCATTTCACCAGTGTGGCAGGAACAAGCAGCATTTTGGTCAGCATCATGCACTAACCTCATCTCTTTAAAAAGCATCAGTTTAGCTGACGGATTTTCGGAGGGTTTGCAGCCGTTCAGGAGTCAGCATGCAGCTCCACAGTGCAGGACCCGCGCCTAATTTGGAAACACCTTTTTGCTAGCAATCTCAGAACTTTCCTTTTCTGTAGGTTACCCATCGCTTCTGGCTTCCTCCTTAATAGAAGGATGTAGGTGCTAAGAGTTGTGCTGCTTCCCATCTGTAGTTGAAAGAAGACACTCTGTGAGTCGCTAATGTTTATTTTGAGTGTGTAAGAAAAGGGAAGATTCACATATTTTAATGGCAGATGGTATGATTATATAGTACAGCCTCAGCCCATAGGCTAACAATGCTCCCTAGTAATACCTGCACTTGCAGAATTAATTCTCACCCCTCCTACACTAGGGATCAAAGTCAAGCCCAGATACGCAGTTCTACCCGTGCCATTACCGTAACTAGAATTGCTGTATCACGATCAACTTTGTTCCCTGGTGTAGATCAGGGATCTTTGGGCTCGCACCAATGTCCCTTACTCCAGGTGTCAGCCTGGAGTGCAGTGTCGACGGCCAAGCCTAGAGAAATCGATTTTGCTGCGTCTTCATACACGCAGCAAAATCAATCCCTGGAAAATCAATCATCTGTAATCATTATAGAGCTCAATCACTTGTGGTAGAACTCCAGTATTTAATTTTAAAAAGTATCAGAGGGGTATCCAAGTTAGTCTGTAGCTTCACAAACAACAAGAAGTCCTGTGGCAGCTTGTAGACTAACAGCTATTTTGGAACACAAACAGGTCTGTGCCCACGAAAGCTTATGCTCCAAAATATCTGTTATTTTTCAAAAGACATCCTGGCTCAATTTAAAGATTCCATTATGGGCTAAATACTACCCATGTCAGTGTCAAAAATCCAGTGCCAATCTGCATATTTTGAATGTTATTGTCACTACTTGCCATGCACCTAGTGTACTGCACAGATCTGGTGATGGCAAAGGTTTGGCAATGTGCATGTAAGTCAGATGGGATGAATTAAAGCTTTCGCTGCGATAAAATGATTAGGAGTTGGAGTATGTCTAAGTATTAAAATACTGTAATATGTACATTGAAAAGAAACTCTCCTTTATACAGTCCCAGCGTGCAGCTTTGCCTGAATGTGGTGCCCTTTCTGATTATAGCTGGGATTTTTCTTTTGTTTTTATAAATGAATTTGTGAGGAATCAATCTGTACTGCCTGGCTCCACACAGCAAACTGCCCCCATTCCCCTCCGTCAGTCCACCCTGCAGCCTGCTTCTCAGAGCCCAATGCAAGTGTAGATGCAGCTCTGGGAGCAGGTGTGTATATGCATGTGGGGGGTCTGGAAGACTAGAACTCAGTCTGAACAGGAATGTCTATGGGGCTATTTTTAGTCCCAGGGAGTGAGCTCCAGGAGCCTGAGTCAGTGGACCTGGGCTCTCAGACTTGCTGCTGAGGGTTGTTTTTTTCTTGTGCAGACATAATGGATCACTGTCCCCCAGTGGTGACTTAGAATCATGGAATCCTAGGGCTGGAAGGGACCTCAGGAGGTCATCTAGTCCAGCTCCCTGCTTCAAGCAGGATCAAACCCCACTAAGTCATCCCAGCCAGGACCTTGTCAATCTGGGATTTAAAACCCTCGAGGGATGGAGAATCCACCACCACGGTAGGCAATGCATTCCAGTGCTTCACCACCCTCCTGGTGAAGTAGTTTTTCCTAATATCTAACCTACACCTCTCCCTCTTCAACTTCAGACTATTACTCCTTGTTCTGCCATCTGACTCCACTGAGAACAGTTTCTCACCCTCCTCTTTAGAGCTCCCCTTCAGGAAGTTGTAGGCTGTCAGGAAGTTGAAGACTTCATTAGGTTAATGTGTGTTTCAAGTGCAGATCTCAGAGAGGAGCTATTCACTTCTCCTGCCTCCATCTGTACTGTGAGAAGGGGCTTTTGCCATCCCACCTCCCCTACCTCCCACTATCTAGCAATTCTATTCTAAAAATTAGAAAGGGGTTAGAACAGGGGTGGCCAAACTGTGGCTCAGGGGACACCTGTGGCTCTTTTACAGGTAAAGGGTGGCATGCATAGCCCCCACCCCCATTCATCATGTACACGCAAGAGGGGGAGCTTGAGACCTCTGTCTTGCAGCAGGATGGTGGAGCAGTGGGGTGGGTGGTCTTGGAGCTTCAGCAGGGGCAGAGCTGAAGGCCTGAGCCCTGCGGTGCCTCCCATGGGGTGGAAGCCCCAGCTCTTGAACTTATTCTAAAGGTTGTCTCGGTGGGTCAGTACGTTTGGCCACCCCTGGGTTAGAGTCACAGCCAGGGAGTGGGGTGGGGTGTGTGTGAGGGCAATGCTGTGGGTGAGAGAAGCCAGCCAGCAGCTGGTGGAAGAATTGTGGGGGGGCGTTGATGCCAGCAGGAGGGGGCTGGTCCCTCTGCACTCACCAGCAGTGGCAGGGAAAGAGGAACAAGGCAGCCCTAGCGGCTTTGCTCTGCCGGCCGTGCTGCTCAGGGGGTGGGGGCAGGACGGCCCTGCACTGCTCTGTGGGAAATGGAGCAATTACTTCCTCTCCACTGCCAGTGATGCAGGGAGGGAGGAAGTGGTGAGCCCCTGCTGCCAGTGCCAGTCCCTCCAGTCCCCTGAGCTGCCTCCACTGGGGGAAGGGGAGGGGCACAGAAAGCTCGGGGGGAGGTGAAACAAGGGTGGGAAGAAGCAGGGCCTGGGGCAGAGGGGGGCATCAAGCTCCTTCCCCAGGCTGGGGGATCATATTGGCCCATGGCCCTCTGGGTCCCCACTGATCAGTCATCCTGGATTTAGAGGTTTCCCTCTTCCCCCTCCTCAGCGTCAGGATGCTGGGGTGAGGCGTTTGGAGGGGTTGCCAGGTGGTTGGGTTTTCCCAGCTGTAATCTCTTTTTTGGCCCTCTGCTCCTCTCTGGAGGGAGTTTTGAAATGTGAACAAATGTCCACCCTTTTGTCTTGCTTGTCCATTTTCTGACAGCGGCACTAGTAGAACTACAATTCCTGGAGTGCCTGAATTGCAGCATGCATATTTATGGGTTCGCCACCCTTACTGCTGAGAAGAACACAATAACCCCAGCAGCAGCACATTGACAGAATTACCGAACACCCCCCCAAAGCATACCCTTAATTAATGAGCGTACCCCAAAATGATGGGCAAATCAGGTAACACCCATATTGGTGCCGCTGGTCCCTACAGTCTCCCCAGCCCTACAATCTGAGGAACACACACACATTAACTGAGGCCATCTGAGAGGGTTGGGTTAACGTGCACTCCCAAGCTGAGCGAGGGGCCAGCAGCCCAAGGGAAAGCACAGTGACAGGATGGCTCCAGAGAGCTGTGGTGCTAGGGGAAGCATCACAACCTGAGAGCCCCAGGAAGGGGAAGGGACCCAGCGGCGTACAGGTAGCATCTTACTGAGGTGGGTATTCAGGGCAGGAGGCAGTGACATGGGGGCACCAGAAGGGCACATCTCTCCCCAGTACTGAGCAGCTCCAATATTCATCTGCCCCTTCCCAGTCCCAGGGAAGATGGGTTATTTGGGACTGAGATTAAAATGCAAATGTTCTAGGGCAACAGAGGTAGCTAGGGAAGGTGGTGGAACATTTGCTTCAGAAATATCTCCATTTGGGATGAGCAGGGAAAGGGGGAAGCCCCTGAATGCCAGGGAACTGGGCAGAGTGTGGTATGGGGAGGGGAGACGTCAGAGACCTGGGGAATATCCTGAGAACTGGAAAGAATGGAGGGGCCTTGAGAACTTGGAGGCTGGATCATAAGGAGTGGCCACCTGGGGGCTGTTGGGTGCTGGGACCAGGGTAGACAGGGAGGGGACTCATGGGAGGAGGGGCACAGGGTCAGATCCACCATAACTACTTGTTTCTTTCCCTTGCAGTTTTAGCTCCTTTCCTTTCCTTACTTGGATGAGGCTGGAAACTTCTAGCTCCCATTGGCTGGTCAAGCTGCCAGGCTCATCTTCCATTGGGTAGCATCACTTTCACTCAGGATGCCCATGGAAAGAGGAAAAGCCAGGCCGTGCCAGAGAGTGCAGGGTGAAGTGCCCACTGGCTCACAGAGCACATAGGTGGGACTAGCCAGAACTAGGAGCTAGGCTGAGAAGCCCAGTGGGGTGGCTAGCAGGGGCCCTCCGCTCAGGAGCAGGGAGTCAAGGCACTCTTGCTGCTCCCCATAGACCTCTTCATTTCAGCACCTCACTGAGAGGGTGAGCAGAGAGAGGAGGGAGGCACTGGGGAAGGTGTGGGACAGTGGGGAGCAGACAGGGCCCACAAGGAGCGGGGTTGGAATATGGCTGCACCCACTGCCCATGGTAGCATTAGGAGTCTGTCTCACCTACCTATGGTACCATTTATGGGCCATATCCAAAGCTCACTGAATTCAGTGCAAACACGCTGAGGCCAGGTCTACACTAGGCCTTAAAGTTGATTGTAGATACACAGTTCCAGCTATGGCAATGGTGTAGCTGGAACTGACTGATCGTCAGTCAACTTACCTGGCCATACTCACTGAGGGAGGTCAACAGGAGAAACTCTCCTGTCGACCTCCCTTATTCCTCGCAAGACTGAGGAGTACAGGGATTGACTGTCAACCCCTGAGAGTTCAATTTCATGTGTCCTCACACGGTGTGCGAAATCGAACCACAGAAGATCGACCTTACCTGGGTAGATCTTCTGGCTAGTGAAGACATACCCTGACACCAGTAGACTTTGCATTGGGCATGAAGTGCCTTACAGCGATCCTGGCATCATAACAAATATACAGGTTGAATGTGACCTACTTTCCTTCCTACTACCCTCAAGGCAAGATCACAGAACCATAGAATCCTAGGACTGGAAGGGACCTCAGGAGGTCATCTAGTCCAGCCCCCTGCTTCAAGCAGGATCACCCCAACTCAGTCATCCCAGCCAGGACCTTGTGAAGCTGGGACTTAAAAACCTCTAGATCCTGGGATCAGGCCCATTTCTAGTTAAATATGGACTGTGTTCCTGTAGCCCAAACCCTCCTATTAGACCTTGCAGTGATCTCATAATTACTGGCAGGATTAGGGTGTCACTGCATATAGAAGGAGGAACATTGGGGAGCGGAGGCTGCTGTCTCTCTAGCAGCACCAGTGAAAGCTGTGGCCCATAGGGTACAGCAGAATGCAAAAGAGGCAGAATCAAGTCCAAAGGCAAAAGCAAAACATTGACCAAGGGTAGTTTTTCCTTGTAATTTGTGCATAAATTTCTCGGTTTGTTTCACAATGAAAATTTTCCTTTTAAAGAGATAATTTTCATCTGAGAACAAAACCAAAATCAGCAATGACATTTCCCCTGCAATGATTGTGAATCTTTTTTTTTTAATAAGTAATTTTGCCTTTACTCTAGCCTCTGTTTCTTCTTAAGCTGGCAGTGGAGTCTTAGTCCTGTGGTAATGACATCATCATCTGCAATATGTGTGACATTACATACTACGTATAATAATGTCACTCAAGCATGTGTACTGATAAAAGCAGGCCTGAGATTTCAAAAAAAAAAAAAAAGGTCTGGGTATTTTTCACATTAGAATGAAAGCACATTGCTTTGCGAGAGGAAATGCAATTCAAATCTTGTCATTGGTCAGTAGTTTTAGGTTTGAAATAAAATAGATCCAAACGACCAGCCCGGTATGGAAGCCCCTGAATAAAGATTCCCTACCTGCAAAAGTTCTGTCAGAAGTTAAGGCTGCTGGTTCCTTACCAGTTTGGAAACCAACAGTATGGTGGCACTACAGGAAAACGTTGCCAGACTATGCAAATAAGGCTGGAGGAGGCAGATGGCTGCTGGGAAGCAGTATCTAAATAGAAAAGGGCTTTGTTGATCAAAAACAAAATTGCTTTCCCGTGTCCCCCACGCCCTTCAGTTTGGGAGACTCAACAAGTTTTTTGTTACTTTTAGGGAAACAGCAAAAATCTCAGTCATGCACCACCACATCTGCTCTAAAATGGAATAGCTGGAAAAGTTCAGCTCTCGTAAACAAGACGGATTTAGTATTGGAGTGTGTTGCATCATCGTTAGGGACTTAAAGGCAGCTCTGTGTGGTTATAATGCATTAAGCAATCCTTGGTCTGAGCTCCATTGACCTTTGAGTATTAGAAGTTAGGAATGAAAAAGACTCGTTAACTCATCTAGTCCAGTGAAGGCTTGTTCTTTGTTTATTAATGCTTCCAAAAAGTTAGTTTTAAATAGCTCGAGCAATGGGACTAGCGATATGATCACAGCACACTGGATCACATGTCGTGTATGCGAGGCTGGTGGAGGGGAAGTTGATATAAAATCTTATTTGGGGAGTTCTCTTTCTAATCACATGTTAAAAACCTTGGAATTAAATTTTGAAATTATTATTTTTACATGGGTCTAGATTGTGACTTGGGCTATGTGCCTGAACAAGGGAAGAAGAACCATCCTCTGTAGCTACCAGGAGCTTGGCACAGAAGTAATTGGGCCTGCTTAAGAGGTTAGATTTACTTAAAGAGATGAGTGGACAGAGGCAGGGGAATAGGTGGAGCTGTGGCTCCCCCACCCCCATATCCTGGCCAGTGCAGCTGAACAGGAAGAAGGATGAGCAGCAAGATAGAAATACATTGCCAATTTGGGCTGATAGCAAATTGCTTGAGGAGTAACGGTGGTGTTGGGTACCAGGAAAGAAATCGGAGGGGTAGCCGTGTTAGTCTGGATCTGTAACAGCAACGAAGGGTCCTGTGGCACCTTATAGACTAACAGAAAAGTTTTGAGCATGAGCTTTCGTGAGCACAGACTCACTTCATCTGATGCTCATGCTCAAAACTTTTCTGTTAGTCTATAAGGTGCCACAGGACCCTTCGTTGCTGTTACAGGAAAGAAATTGTGACTGAGTTCCCCATTCCTTCCCAGAGTTCCTCCTGGTGGAGTCCAGCTGTGTGTTGGCCTTTTCACAGGCCTAGCTGTAAAACCACTTTAGCTCATAGCAAGGGCCTCATCTCACAATTCCTTTCTTACTGTTACAGGGTATTATTGCAGTAGATACTCCTTGATACTAAGAGACAGTTGCAAGGGATGTCAAATGACAGATGATGAGCATCCCAAAAGAGTGGAAGCTTCACATTTCCATATCAGGAGATCCATGTAGATGGACCCAGTGGTCTCCGAGTGCACCTTGAACTAGGAAGAAGACATGCTAAGGGCTGTGGCCAGTGAGTCTACACATGGCATAGAACCTAAAGGGCTCGGTCAGAATGAGTGGAAATAGGGTGTGTTCACTCCTGCCTCCCATAAGCTCTTGGGCAGCGTTTCTCAAACTTTGTTGCATTGCCACATCTTTCTGACTATAACCTGGGGTGAGGTGACCTGAGCCCACTCGAGCCCCACTTCCCAGGGCTGAACCCTGAGCCTGAGTCACAGTACTTGGGGCCTGGCTTAATCCCTTAATCCCTAGCCTTCAGGGCTAGGCCCCAGAAAGTTTAACGCCATTCCTAGTGATCCCATTAAAATGAGGTCACAACCCACCTTGGCGCCTCGACCCACAGTTTGAGAACCACTGTTCCAATAGTACCACAGCCCGTTTGTCTACTGCATTTTTGTCTATCTATTGTAACAACGTCAGGCCAACAGACCCCAGGTGGAAGGGTGAAAGGCAACTCAGGACCCAGCCTGGGCTAGGGGAAAAGCAGAAAGAGCAAATTAAGCTCCCAGGTGGAACAGGCAGGCAATCAATTAACAAGAGTCAGCTGATCTGACTGGGGGCAGGCTTAAAAGCAGCCCAGGCAAACGGGGAGGTGGTGGAGTGTGATAGAGGAGGTGGGGGAGCTGTTGTGAGGAGAAAGGGAGAAGGCAAAAAGCAGATAAAGAGCTGAGAGGGTGCACATAAGGGAGCTGGGGAGAGAAGAGTGCCTGGGCTCCCCTTCCCCCAGCCAGGCTGATGACCCTAGCCAGGACTAGAAAAAGAGAGAAGACTGGCCAACCGACCAGATCAGTAGAGGTAGCCGCAGCCTAGATAGACCCCATAGTCAGGGGCAGAAGCAAGGGGCCCAAGCGGAACAAAGGGACACCTTGCCACACTATCTACCTTGTCTAGTTCTGTAGTGGGGTGGTGTTAGTTGATTTTTTTTTGGTTGTTATTTTTGTTTTGTTTTTTTGATGGCCTGTAGCTTTAAATTGCCAAACAGGCTGCTATTAGGCCCTCTATTTTGGGAAACTCTTCAAAGTGTCTCCTGGTGCGGAGTGACTCATGCTCACTGGGCTCTCAAATGCAGACTCAGTATTTGTTCTTTCTTGTTTTATTATAAGCATGCTCTACTGGAGCTTGGTGTTATTATTTCACACTGGGAGTATACGGCTGCTCTTTATTTCTGGAAAAACATAACTCAGATCTATGTGCAGCTCACCATGGCATCCAGCCATCATATTCAAGAGTTAAAAGTTTGGAGTTGTTCAGGCATGACCATCTCTGCTCTTCCCTCAGCGGAGGGCTTGGAGAGCTGGAGGAGTCTATTTCATTCCCATGCATCTTCGGCATGTATAGCTCATTTACTCTGCCTGCACGCTCATTTCTGGGCTTTGGTGACATGACAATGCATTAACCTCTTAAGCAGATGTGCAAGAACCTGTGTCACAAGACCCACTTAGTGATGTACAATTCCAGTAGCTATGCAATGCACACAAACATCGAACGAGCTTTCAAATGCTGTAAGCACATTTAGGATCCTCGCCATTATCTTCTTCTGATCTTTTGTGCGTATTTTGCTATATAATGGGAGTTTCTTAAGGAGCAACTGCAATATTGCCACTGGTGTAAAGAAGCTGTAAGGCTATGTCTACACTAGAGGGTTTTGTCGACAAATCCTGGGCAGCATCCAGATTCGCAAGATGTTCTGTTGACAGTAAATCAACAGATGCATCACTTTTGTCAACAGTTTTATCCCACTCCCCATGAGGCAGAATGCCTCTGTCAATAGAGATCTGCCAACAGAAAGCCAGTCTGGACATTCCAGGGGGTCCTCTGTCAACAAACAGGGCTTCCAGGACATCAGTCAGCCCTGTCTGCTGAGCTTCTGGTTGGCCATTTTACCAAAAGAGCAGCTGGGTGGTCCGGCCACTCACTGTTGACGGAGCACATTGCTCTCGCAATCTGCTTGGCAGTTTGCTGCCATCTGACAAAATAAGTTTTGTCAGAAGATATCTTCTGACAAAAACTTCTGTCAACAAATCGCTGTAATCCAGACGTAGCCTAACAGTTTGTGTACTTTGCAGGTGTCTGGTACACTCATGTAATACGTATTTGGCATCCACCTACATTTTAAAGATATAAAACAACTATGTGCTTATACTATAGTTGCTGATTTTCATTTGTGAATGGGTTGTATGATAATTTATCACCAAAAAGGCTCCCCTAACAAAGTTTAAAAGACAGGCTTACATGTTGTACCCGCATATTTGCATGTGTGACTAGGCAGTCAGTTCTCCCCAGGCATCTGTGAATATAGATAGCCAGTTAAATGTGCTGTGATCTGATCTCAGTCACTTGTTTGTATGACTGCTTAAGGACTGGGACAAGTTCAGGTGGTGAGTTCTCTTTTTATCTGTGCCATTTACAGTAGGGTCTTGACCTTTGCTAGGGTTTCATGTTGGGAACCCTCTCAAATGCTGAATTTTGTGAATATGGCAGCACCCGCCTGCCGGCGCTCCTGCCGGGGGGCCAGGAAAGCAGCAGCTGCCAGTGTTCCATGCCCCAGCGCCACAGGGAAGCAACGGCTGCTGGTGCCCCATGTCCTGGAGCCCCAGGGAAGTGGCTGCTCCGTCGACTTGTGAATAATTGAATTTGTGAACCACAGGCTAACAAATATTGAGATTCTACTATACTTGTTTTGTGAACTTAAACAAGTCACTTACACACTGCTCCCACTATCAAATGGGGAAATTAATACTTCGTTATCACAGAGGGGCTGTAATTGATTTATGAACTACATTGATCTCTTTCGTTGATCAGACCCAATTCTATCTAGTCTAGCGTCCTGTCTCGAGCAAGGTGCAGTACAACCTGTTCCCAGAGAAAGTTCCTTCTGAATTCTCATAAATCAGAAGTTACGTTAAACCGGTGGTGGCCAATAGGAATTCAAAGTTCACCACACTTAGGTTGTCGTCTTTCCATATTCACCACATTATATTATACAAAACTTTATTAAATAATATTAGAAATGTAAATATCTTCTGGCCTTTGAATCTGTCCAAAACTTGAGATGATGTAATAATTACAGACACGTGTATGGCAACACGTCTCGTTGCAGCAAAGAATGACTAACCATTGAAAGGCTTTGTCCCCCGCATAGCCTGTAACACCAAACCCTGGCACAGCTGGGGGTGGTACAGCTCCAGCTGTTCCCTGTGAGTGGCACACAGAGGCTACGTCTACACGTGAAGCCTACTTCAAAGTAGCTTATTTCGATGTAGCGACATCGAAATAGCCTATTTCGATGAATAACGTCTACACGTCCTCCAGGGCTGGCAAAGTCGATGTTCAACTTCGACGTTGCGCAGCACCACATCGAAATAGGCGCTGCGAGGGAACGTCTACACGCCAAAGTAGCACACATCGAAATAAGGGTGCCAGGCACAGCTGCAGACAGGGTCACAGGGCGGACTCAACAGCCAGCCGCTCGCTTAAAGGGCCCCTCCCAGACACAGTTGCACTAAACAACACAAGATCCACAGAGCCGACAACTGGTTGCAGACCCTGCGCATGCAGCATGGATCCCCAGCTGCAGCAGCAGCAGCCAGAAGCCCTGGGCTAAGGGCTGCTGCCCACTGTGACCATAGAGCCCCGCAGGGGCTGGAGAGAGAGCGTCTCTCAACCCCTCAGCTGATGGCCGCCATGGCGGACCCCGCTATTTCGATGTTGCGGGAGGCGGATCATCTACACGTGCCCTACTTCGATGTTCAACTTCGAAGTAGGGAGCTATTCCCATCCCCTCATGGGGTTAGCGACTTTGAAGTCTCGCCACCTAACGTCGATTTCAACTTCGAAGTAGCGCCCGACATGTGTAGCTGTGACGGGCACTATTTCGAAGTTGGTGCCACTATTTCGAAGTAGCGTGCATGTGTAGACGCGGCCTTTCAGTGTAGGTGGAGTCAGTGCCCGCAGGAGTTCCCCACTGGCTGGCAGGCTGCCTCGCCTGGGTTATGCCTGTGCTAATTGTCTTGAGCATGCGTGATGAGTTCAAAGCATTATTATTTCTGATGAATAGTCACAGAGAGGCAGCAGTATAGTCTGTACCTTCACAGAAGAAAAAGTGATCCTGTAGCTCCTTAAAGACTATACAATAACTTGTATTTCTTGTGAGACTGGAATGGGGATACCCTTCTCATGGAGCTGGAAGGGACCTCATGAGGCTATTGAGTCCAATTCCCTGTCTTCTTGGAAGGATCAAGCACTCTCCCTTTTTCTATTTGTCCCGCCATCCCTAAATGGCTGCCTCAAGGATTGAGCTCACAATGAGGAGTTTAGCAGACCAATGCTCAAACCACTGAGCTATCGCTCTCCTCACATGGATGCATTTGCCACAATGCCGTGTCCTATTTGCCACATGTGGCAAGGAGTGGTTATATTGGACATCAAAAACAAGAAGAAGTCCTGTGGCACCTTATAGACTAACAGACATTTTGGAGCATAAGCTTTCAATTCAATGCCTGAGCAAAGACCCTCTTCATCAGATGAATGAGGTTGGGGGGAGGAGTTCAGAGGAGGATTTAAAGAGTGGGGTCCCAGTAAAAGGGAGGGCCAGAGCTGACAAGGTCTATTCAGTCAGGGTGGAAATGGCCCATTATCAGTTGTCTACATCAAGAGAGGAGAAAAAACAAGTCAGATCAGTCAGGGGACGTGTGGCCCATTGGACACAGCAGCTTTAAACCCTCCAGTTTCAGTTTCTCAGCTCCTGTGGGTTTGTTCTTTAAATCCTAACTACACTGTTAAAACTCTGGATACTCTTATGGGTGAGTGAGTGCTGCATAGAAGAGCGTACGTGTAAAGGAGGATTATTGTTTGCTGATTTGTGTTAAACAGCTCCGTTCATGAACTTGGAGTGCATCACACACAAGCCACTAAGAACAGTGCTATGGTGCACCTAGGAGCAAACCTCCCAGCCCAGACTCACAGACCCTGACTAATGTAGGGTTACCGTTAAGTTCCCAAATAGAGGCCACTGCTGAGGGGAGGGAGAACTGGAGGAAAAGGGATACAGTTTCGACTCTACTGTGAAATTTTTTTTTACTTTGAATTGCCAACATTTGTAAACAAGCGGAACTGCCTCACAATACATGTAAAGCAAATTTAAATGTACCTTTGTACATGCAGTCTGTCCTTTCAGACAGGGTTTTTTCCTGTTGGGCCCATGCGTATTTCTCCATGGCATGTATCTTTCTCAGCAGTGGTTGATTGCTGAAGTGGCCATGAAAGTCTTTGCAAGAGTTATACCTGAAGTAGTGCTGTACAAGCAGGATCCCCTTCAGCAACTCAGGGGTCAATACCATGCCACCCTTATTTCTACCCTGCTGCAGGTGGCAGGGCTACTTTCTGAGCTGGGCTTGTGGCCAGCAGCTGCTGCTGTCTGGCTGCCTAGCTCTGAAGACAGTGCTGCCACCAGCAGCAGTGCAGAACTAAGGGTGGCAAACCAGTAAAGTAGGGGTGGTGGGAAAGCCCCAGCTTGTGGTCCTGATCTAGACTGTAGCTTGCCTGAATCTGGACCTGAAGCTTGGGGCTCCCCTCCCCAGCATTCAGCCTGTGCCAGGGTAGGGGGTGGGATGTCCCGAGCCTCACAGGCTGGATCAGGCAACACAGGGCCAGATCCAGCCCACAGGCTCTGTGGGGGATGAGGGAGAGGTGGGGGGCAGGAAGTGGCTCTGCCTGGCACGGCTACTGCTCACTGCCGTTCCCCCAGGTGGGGAAAGGAGATGGGGAGGGGAAGCAGCAGCAGCTTCATCCTACAACTTTGATTGGCCAGAATTCTAGCCAATCAGAGCAGCAGAGGGCGATTACTGGGAGTGGTGAAGGGAGGACACAGAACCATGTGCAAGTGGGGGTACTCCCAAGGTAAGCTGAATAAGACATGAGGGCCATGTCTACACTAGCCCCAAACTTCGAAATGGCCATTTCGAAGTTTACTAATGAAGCGCTGAAATACATATTCAGCACCTCATTAACATGCGGGCGGCCGCGACACTTCGAAATTGATGCGGCTCACCGCCGTGCGGCTCGTCCTGACGGGGCTCCTTTTCGAAAGGACCCCGCCTACTTCGAAGTCCCCTTATTCCTATGAGCAGGTGGAAATAAGGGGACTTCGAAGTAGGCAGGGTCCTTTTGAAAAGGAGCCCCGTCGGGACAAGCCGCATGGCCATTTACATGGCCATTTACATGGCCATTTCGAAGTTTGGGGCTACTGTAGACACGGCCGAGAAGTCATTCTTCTGCTCTACTCAGCACTCTTTAGGCCTCAGCTGGAGTATTGTGTCCAGTTCTGAGCACCACATTTCAAGAAAGATGGGGAGAAATTGGAGAAGGTCCAGGGAAGAGCAGCACGAATGATTAGACGTCTAGGGAACATGAACTATGAGGAAAGACTGAAAGAATTGGGCTTGTTTAGTTTAGAAAATAGAAGATTGAGAGGGACATGATAGCGGTTTTCAAGTACCTAAGAGAGAATCACAAGGAGAAGGGAGTAAAATTGTTTCCTTAGCCTCTGAGGATAGGACAAGGAGAAATGGGCTTAAACTGCAGCAAGGGAGGTTTAGGTTAGACATTAGGAAAAAGTTCCTAGCTGTCAGGGCGGTTAAACACTGGAATAAATTGCCTGGGGAGGTTCTGGAATCGCCGTTCATGGGGATATTTAAGAGCAGGTTAGACAGACATCTATCAGGGATGGTCTAGATGGTGCTACATCCTGCCGTGAGGGCAGGGGACTGGACTCAATGACCTCACAAGGTCCCTTCCAGTCCTAGTGTTCTATGATTCTATGACTTTATTAACCTCGGTCGCCAAGACCCTGCACCCTTGATTGCTCCTGCACCTGCTCCCATGCAGACCATCTCCAGCAGCCTCCCTCCCACCCAGAACCCATCCCACCCACCCTGCACACTCCTTCCCATGTACATCCCTATTCTCACCCCCTTGCTGCACCCTCCCTCCCACCTGCCCTGCTCCTACCCCTCCCTCCCAGACCCCGCGCCCCCACCCTGACCCCTCCCTTCGAGACTCGGAAGCCCAAACCCTCCTGTACCCTGCCTCCCATCCAGACCCTGCAGGCCCACCCCACACCTACACTCCCTTCTCCCCAGCCCCCCACCCCACTCCTGCACCCCCTTCTGGTCAGACCCGCAGCCCCAGCCCACTCCTGCACCCCACTCCAGCCCAGATTACACCCCAAAACCCACTCCAGCTCCCTCCCAATCCTCCAATTCTCAGCTCGCTCCTGCACCCTGCCTCCCACCCACACCCCACAACCACTTCCTGGCAGCCTCTTCCCACAAAGAACCCTTCCTTTGTGGCCCCACCCCAGAGTCTACAGGACCCCAAAATGTACTAGCCCTGGCATTCCGGGGCTCTGGGGCTGGTGTGGGAGGGAAAGTGAGGGGAATGTTCTTCTGTTTTTCAGTTGGGAGACCACATCTTTTATCCCTCTGAATAATTAGTCTATGGCTCAGTGGCCCCCTGACCCATACAGGGTTCCCCACTCCTGCAGTTAACACACACACCACAATTACAGCACTGCAGGAATTACAGTGCTACCAGAGCTGATGTTGGAAAAGGAGCAAACAGGAAAAAATCATGGACATTTGTTCCCATTTCAGAAATGTGACCAGACAGAAGTCAGATGGAAGGGGAAACAAGTTCACACCCAGGAAAACCTGGATGGATAGTAACTCTCTGCTGGTGGGGCTCAGGCAAGCACTTTAAGGATGGCTGTGTAGCCATTTGTGGCTGGGCTGGAGCTCTGGCTCTGAAACGCCATGGGGCCTGGGCTTGAAAGCTGGGAGTCCAGCCTGTGCTGCAACATCAAAGCAACATCCACACAGCCAAGTTTAGTGCATTAACTAAAACCCTGCTAGCATGAGTCTATGGAGCTGGGCTTGAAGGTCTACCACAAGACGCAGTGCAGACATGACCTATGGCCCAGACCCTCATAAACAACTCACTCCCATTGAAATCAAAACAAAAAAGCAGTCCAGTAGCACTTTAAAGAGCAACAATTACTAATAAATTATTTTGTTAGTCTTTAAAGTGCTACTGGACTGCTTTTTTGTTTTGGTAGTATATAGACTAGCACGGCTTTCTCTCTGTTACCATTGAAATCAGTGAGTTCGATGCCTAAATAAATACCTTGGCAGATATAGGCCTAAGGGCTCATTCCCTAAAGCTGAACTCATTGGCTCTAACCCTGCGTCCATTCCGTGCTGAACCAGAGCCAGAGCCAAAATCCCATGATAGGTCAATTTTAAGAGTTGGGAGAGACTGTAAAATTCCGCTTGTCAGTACCCTACAGTGAGAGGTGTCCATCCATATCAATGGCTACTAACAACCAGTTTCAAAGGCTTAAGCTGTTTAAAGAAATATATAGATGTGTGTTTCCACTATCAGCAAATCCTGGCTGCTGGAGTTTCCCAGGCTTGACATGCCTTCAGCGAATGGGGACACCAAAGCCAAGAATTGGATAATTAGCTCAGAGGGGAAGAGTTCTCATCCAGCACAGGGTAAGTACGTTGCACAGCTGTCCTGGGTTGTGACGAAGTGACGGGGAAAATAGATGGAACTTAAAAGTGCAAGGGGGCTCCGGTTTTACGGGTGCCTTTTGAATTTGAAGTAGTGCTGCCTGTGGTTGTTCAGCTTCACGCAAAGTGAGGCAAGCTGAAGGATGAAAGGGCTCTTATGAAAACAAAACATACATTATGTACAAATCTGAACTTGGCCTGACCTCTAGTCCTGGATCTGGCCCAATCCCCCAGTCATGAACAGCTTGGACCAGATTCCTTGATGCCGTCTTAAATGACTTGAACAAAGCTCACAAGCTGTGTTGTCAAGATGCCTATGTTCCCATTAAAGAAATCATCTCAGGCTCTCTAAACTGAATGACTCAGAAATGTGGCTGAATGTAAACAGCTATCTGTAGTTAGAACAGGGTCCCAATATTTCTTCAGACCCATTACTAGCAATGTGTACTTAGTTTTACAGATGCATAATTTTAATTACGGCTGGTAGAATTATTCACTTTGAATAAATTATATGACACAGCCCTTTTTTGGTTCATACCACTTAATCTGAGCACCGCATCTGAGTTAGCTAGTCACTGGTATTTGCTGAATGTGTGTGAAAAAATCTCAGTCCCGTGGGTTGTCTGCAAACTCTGCACTTCAGCTATTTGCGGTGGGTGACTGCTCACATAACTTACATGGTATTGTTTCTGCTCCCTGCCTGGAGTTCTGAAGCTTTTTATGCAAGTAAGGAGTGATAATGGTGAATATTGCTGTTGGTGTTCATAACACCTTAGCCTGTGAGTCACATAAGTAGCAAGGTACCCAAATCTGGCTTTAGGGTCCAGTGCACATCACAAAACTCCTGCTCAACCCTGTAGTTGCTTAAATTCACCCGGCACCTTACCTTTTGGAGTAAAAGGTTCCCTGAGCACATATGTTTCTAACTTGTACTTGCCCTGCTGGTGCACCCTAGGCAGCCAAATGCCTAACTCCTATCTGAGCCCCAGGAGAATTCACAAACCAGGGGAAGATGGGCCTTCAGCCACCTGGCCCACATGCAGGGCCTGATCGGGCAGGTGTGTTCAGACACAGCCTGCAGATGGGGATTTGTGGGTGAGTTTACACAGAAGGGGTTGGGAGTGAAGGAAGGAGGCCATGTGAGCTGGGGACCTCCCAGAATCTAATTTCCTCCCTCATTTGGTGAGGAGATACGTTTGAATTGAGATCTTCCAACTCTCTAGTGAGCCCCTGAGCAGGCAGCAGTTCCAGGACTCCCCAGACAGCTGTAACCACTGCCTAGCTCCAGGTTCTGGCCTGATCCGGAGGCCTGGCCTCAGTGAGGGGAGGATGGGCAGTGGGTCCTTATGCCAAAGGCCAACCACAGCCCTGTTCACTACCCCTCAGACAAATGCTGATCCAGAGTCATTCAGCCCGGGACTCAAACTCTGCCTTTCAGGAGGTCCCACCCAGTTCAGGCTGGGCGGTCACCCTAGATCAGGTGCCTGGCTTAAGCGTTGTGAATTGCAGCGGGTGTTGCAGTGATTTTAAGTTAGGTATTGTGACACGCCGCCTCACGAGGCCCAAATATCCGTGTGAGTTGGGTTAGTGATCTACGGCCTAATGCTGCTCCCCTGAGTTCTCCTGGGATGTGTGTCGAACCCTGGAACCCCACTGAGCCTTGACTCTCTACTACTTGCACCTGGTACGCTCATAGACATCCCTGCAACATGGGCATGAGAGCACTCGGGGTGACTCTTTAGGGGAGCATAAGAACAGGGGAGCAGGGGGCATTAGCTGCGTGATCTCCCGCTCCCCATGTGACTCCTCCACGTACCTCAGGGGGAGGGTGGGCCTATACCTCTTTCACCCTAGGCCCTGCCCAGCCTCCTCCCCCAGACCCCTTTCCCCATGCGATGCAGCATGACAGACTAACAGAGGGCCTGGTGCCGGCAGCAGGAGAAGTGGAGGAACACAGCTCTGCTCTCCCAGCTGTGGGCCGTGTCTCTCCGCTTCCTGCCAGCGAATGCAGGGCGCAATCCTGCCTCTCCCCCGCGTGAGGTGGCTGGCAGAGGGGAAAGTGGAGCCATGTTGCTTGGTTTCTCCTGCCTCTGTTAGTGAGCATGGAGAGCCCAGCCCCTGCTGCAGGTGCCAGCCCCTGACCCCCGCTAGTCTCCCAGGATGCCCTGAGGCTCTGGTCCCTTGCCCCTTCCTCCCATGGTGTTGGGGGTGGTACATGACCCCTCAGCACTCCCTCATGCACCAGCAAATAGGTGGCTTGCACAGGGGGTTACATAGGTAGGGTTGCCCAGTACAACAAGGTCAGGGTGACCAGTGACAGGTGACATGGGGGCCCACCAGCTATGTGACACCCACCCCAGCCCCGGGGAGGGCCAGAGCAGCCCCAGGCCTTGCCTTTCTCTGTCCCCTGCTGACCCTTGCTCCACCCTCTGCCTGTCTCTTCTCCACATTTGCTCCGCCTTTTTGTCCAACCACTGCAGCCTGGGGGACTAGCAGGGCGAGCACGAGCAGCAGAGGTCCATTCCTCCTGCATTCACTGGCAGTGGCTGGGAAAGCAGGGTGACATGGCTCCAGCCCATTCTCCTCCTCAAGCTCTTCCCCCCCATAGTACGACAGGGAAGCAAAATGAGCTGGGACCCCATTGCTCTGCTCTTTCTGCTTTGGGCCCCAGACACCCACCCCCACTAGCCCTCACAGGCTCTGGCCTTGCCAGCCCCTTGCCCCAGCCCATGTCATGAGGGGCGGGGGCACACATGTCCCCTTGTACCTCCCCACACAGCACTCAGTAGCAGAGAATCAGGCTTACTGACTTTCATGGATATTAAAAGGTATGAAATACCACTTGGAAGCACTCAGCTCTCATAGAATCATAGAATCACAGGGCTGGAAGGGACCTCAGGAGGTCATCTAGTCCAGCCCCCTGCTTCAAGCAGCATCAACCCCAACCAAGTCATCCCAGCTAGGATCTTGTCAAGCCAAGACTTAAAACCGTCTAGGGATGGAGAATCCACTACCTCCCTAGGCAACACATTCCAGTGCTTCACCATCCTCCTGGTGAAGTAGTTTTTCCTAATATCCAACCTACTCCTCTCCTTCTGTAACTTCGGACCATTACTCCTTGTTCTGCCATCTGACACCACTGAGAATGGTTTCTCTCCATCTGCTTTAGAGCTCCCCTTCTGGAAGTTGAAGGCTGCTATTAAATCACCCCTAAGTCTTCTCTTCTGTAAACTAAATAAGCCCAACTCCCTCAGCCTATCCTCATAGGCCATGTGCTCCAGCCCCTTAATCATTTTTGTTGGCCTCCGTTGAACCTGCTCCAGCACATCCACATCCTTTCTATACTGGGGGGCCCAAAACTGGACACAATATTCCAGATGTGGCCTCACCAGTGCCAAACAGAAGGGAAGAAACACTTCTCCAGATCTGCTCGCAACGCTCCTCCTAATGCACCCTAATATGCCATTAGCCTTCTTGGCTACAAGGGTACACTGTTTACTCATATCCAGCCTTTCATCTGCCATAACCCCTAGATCCCTTTCTGCTGTACTGCTGCTTCCCCATCAGTCCCCAGCCTATAACAATGCTTGGGATTCTTCCATCCCAAGTGCAGGACTCTACACTTCTCGTTGAACCACATCAGGTTTCTTTTGGCCCAATCCTCCAATTTATCCAGGTCACTCTGGATCCTATCTTTATCTTCCAACATATCTAACTCACTCCCTAGTTTCGTGTCATCTGCAAACTTGCTGAGGGTGCAATCCAGTCCCTCACCCAGGTCATTATTAAAGATGTTGAACAACACCAGCCCCAGAACCGAGCCTTGGAACACTCCACTTGGAACCAACTGCCATTGACCACTACCCATTGGGCCCAACCATCAAGCCAGCTTTCTATCCATTTTATAGTCCATGGATCCAATCCCTACTTCCTCAACTTATGGTCAAGAATGTTGTGGGGAACTGTATTGAAAGCTTTGCTGAAGTCAAGGCATATCACATCCACTGACTTCCCTATGTCCACAGAGCCTGTTACCTCGTCACAGAAGCTAATAAGATTGGTCAGGCATGACTTGCAGAGAGCCAGTCCCATAAAGGAACAGCTAGTCACCACACATACATATGAACACAAACATGTAAATGCTGCCATTTCTAAACAATTCCTCTTAGGTTATTTACCTATCCTTAAGGTGCTATCACCAGCTCGTAAATGGCTTGGTCTTAACATTAAAACAGCAGTGATAATGTGAAATATTAGGTATAGAAAAACTTGGTGCCCATAACAAAACTGATTCCACACATGGATGGAAAAAAATTTGAGGGAAAATTGCTTCTCACTATTGCGCAAAGCATTTAAACATATTTTTGTTTTATGAATCAGAGCCTAAGAAAACCCCAAGTGAGGAAGGCAGAGATTGAGTGCCATAAAACCACCCACAGAATCAAACATCTGGAAAGTGACCTCCCTAATGAACAACTAGGCTATGATTGAGGCAATAACATCACCAGAAGAAAAGCATCTGCTTCATACCTCAGCCCTCCAGAGGAAGAAGGCAGTGGCAACGACAATGAAAGAAGAAACAACTAAATGGTGATAGGTGGGTGTAGACAGAATTTGGTCTCAGCTCAGGTTGTTTGCAAACTCTGGTTAGCTGAAGGGATTCTAGATGTACAAGTAATTTTTAAAAGCATAAATGGAGACTCTTTTGCAAGCTTTACACATATGAGATATTGATTAATCTTTGTGAGATTCTTTTGAATACATGCAAAACATTTCAGTGGTGAGTGGGAAGAGGGGCCATGAATCTGGGGCCACATGAATCTGGGGCCATGTCTACACATACCACTCCCTTTCAGAAGGAGCATTTAAATGACGCAGATCAGAACTGATTAATGAGGTGCTGATATGAATATTCAGTGCCTCATTAGCATAACGGCAGCCAGTCACGCTTTGAAAGTGCTGCTTTCGAAACACTAACTGGCTGTGTAGATGCAAGCGCTTTGAAATAAACCCCAGACTTGGAAATTCCCTTATTCCCCAAAACAAATTGGGAATAAGGGGATTTCGAACTCTGGGGTTTATTTTGAAGCACATGCGTCACCTTGGCCAGTTTGCGTTTCGAAAGCAGCACTTTCGAAGCATGACTGGCTGCCATTATGCCAATGAGACGCTGAATATTCATATCAGCACCTCATTAATCAGTTCTGATCTGCGTCATTTAAATGCCCCTTCCAAAAGGGAGGGGCATTTGTAGACACAGCCTGTGTGTTATATATTACAGACCGTAAAACCAAAATATAAAGTTTCTTTTGGAGAAAATTACTTGACTTTTAATAGTTGCTGGCAATGGATATAACCACAGAAATGGAATAGATATGAAAGTTTATAACCGATTTCATGTTGCATTCACCTCTCTGTCAGGGCCCAGCTGATTTAATCAGGGCTCATCTTCTCCTGTTAATATGAAACCATTTGTTGAATGCATGTGGGAAGAGAACAGCCCATTTTACAATCTCCAAGAGCAGCACAAAGATGTATTTTCATTTTTCTGTACTAACTTTCGCAGCACTTCTGCCAGGCAGAGACAGCAGCAGCCAGTGTTGGGTTTAATATCTAGGGGTTTCTTTCCATCCATACAACACAGAACTGGTTTGAGTTTCCACACAGTAGCCTGGGAAATATATACACTATCTCTGAGAGGCAATACATCCACTTGCAAGGACACAGTCCAAGTGTAGAAAAAACACTTGTAATAAAAGGAGTGACATAACATGGCCTTAATCTGGGAAAGCCCCGTAAAAAGGATTTATAAACATAAACCATGAGTAAAAATCCAATCCCAAGTAGGCTGCACTAGCCACAAGTTCTCTAGCTGACCATCAGTCACCTTCTGCTGCCACCCGCCTCTCTGCTACGACCTCTGCACATCAGTCTCTCAGTGATTTATAGAATCATAGAATTCTAGAGCTGGAAGGGACCTCAGGAGGTCATCTAGTCCAGGCCCCTGCCTAAAGCAGGATCAACTCCAACTAATTAATTGCAGGCATGACTATGTGAAACCAGGACTTGAAAACCTCTAGGGATGGAGATTCGACCACCTCTCTCAGTAACGTATTCCAGTGCTTCATCACCCTCCTGGTGAAATAGTTTTTCCTAATATACAACCTACACCTTTGCCTCTGTAACTTCAGACCATTGCTGCTTGTTCGGCCATCTGTCACCATTGAGAACAGTCTCTCCATCCTCTTTAGAGCCCCTTTCAGGAAGTTGAAGGCTGCTATCAAATCTCCCCTCAGTCTTCTCTCCTGCAAAAAGCCCAAATCTCTCAGCCCCTCCTCATTGGTCATGTGCTCCAGACCCTTAATCATTTTCATTACGTGCCACTGAACCCACTCCAATGCACCCACATTCTTTCTATAGTGGGGGCCCCAGAACTGGATGCAATACTCCAGATGTGACCTCACCATTGCCAAGTAGAGGGAAATAATAACATCTCTAAATCTGCTGGAAATACTGCTCCTAATGTACCCCAATATGCCATTAGCCTTCTTGGCTACAAGGACACACTGTTGACTCATATCCAGCCTCTCATCCACTGTAATCCCCAGGTCCTTTCTGCTGCATTGCTATTTAGACAGTTGGTCCCCAGCCTGTAACAGTGTTTGAGATTCTTCCATCCCAAGTGCAGGACTTGCAAAGTGAATAGTCCTTGTTGAACCTCATCAAATTTCTTTTGGCCCAATCCTCCAATTTCTGTAGGTCACTCTGGACCCTATCCCTACCCCCCAATGTATCTATCTGACCCCCTAGTTTAGTGTCATCTGCACATTTTCTGAGGGTGCAATCCATCCCCTCACCGAGGTCATTAATAAAGATGTTGAACAGTATTGGCCCTAGAACCGATCCTTGGGACACTCCACTTGAAATCGACTGCCAACCAGACATTGAGCCATTGATCATTACCTGTCAGGCCTGACTGTCTAGCCACCTTTCTATCCATCTTACAGTCTACGTATCCAATCCATAGTTCCTTAACTTATGGGCAAGAATGTTGTTGGAAACTATATCAAAAGCTTTGCTAAAGTCAAGGTATATCACATCCTTTGACTTCCCCATGTCCACAGAGCCAGTCACCTCATAGAAGCTAATCAGATTGTTCAGGCATGACTTGCCCTTGGTGAATCCATGTTGTCTACTCTTGATCGCTTTCCCCTCTTCCAAGTTCTCCAAAATTGATTCCTCGAGGATCCCCTCCATGATTTTTCTGCGGATTGAGGTAAGGCTGACCAGTCTATAGTTCCCTGGATTGTCCTTCTTTCCTTTTTTAAAGATCAGCTCTACATTTGCCTTTTTTCAATCATCCAGGATCTCTCCTGACCTCTATGAGTTTTCAAAGAGAACAGCCAAAGGCTCTGCAATGACATCTGCAAATGTCCTCAGTACCCTTGGATGCATTCAATCCGAACCCATGGATTTGTGTGTGTCTAGCTTTTCTAAATTACTCTTTACCTGTTCTTTCCCTGATGAGGGCTGCCCACCTCCTTCCCATACTGTATTGCCTAGTGCCGTAGTCTGGGAGCTGACTTTGTCCACGAAGACTGAGGCAAAAAAAGCATTGAGTACTTCCGCCTTTCCCACATCATCTGTCACCAGGTTACCTCCCTCAACCAGTAATGGCCCAACACCCTCTCTGATAGCTCTCTTATTGTTAACATGCCTATAGAAATCCTTCTTGTTGCCTTTCACATTCCTTGCCAGCTGCAATTCCATTTGTGCTTTTGCTTTCCTGATTCCCCCCTGGCATGCTCCAGACATGCATTTATACTCCTCCTTAGTCATCTGTCCAAGTTTCCACTTCT